>NC_080575.1:87604492-88229492 GCF_029962835.1 Magnolia sinica | reverse complement strand
CTGTCTTGTAGTCCACCTGAGATTTATTTCCCTCTCATTTTGAGGATAAGCCCTAAAATGATCCGTAAAAATGAATGAATGGAATGGATGAAACACATACATCATCATGGGGCCCAAAGAGCACTGACCATCAGCCATCGGACCAGTGGCAGGGGGAGTAGCCAATCTGTTTCCCTGGACAGTGCTCTTTGGGGCCACCATGACGAAGCAATTGGCTTGTGTACCACACACCACCAACCTGGCTGGTGTGTTGATGACACCAAGTTATGTGGGTCCATCATTAGGTATGCTTTATATCCAAACCGACTGTCCATTTGGTGAGCTTGTCATAATACTTGAGCTGAAAAATAAGACGGATCCGAAAATCTAGTGGACCACACTAAAAAAAGCAGTGGAGGATTGAAATGTCTACCATTGAAATCCTTTTGGGGTCATGGAAATTTTGGATTAATTTGATTTTTTTTACCTCTTCATCTACATGTGACCTTATGAATAGATTGGATGGAAAAGAAACGTTATTGTGGACCTTAGGAATGTTTTAACGATGAGAATCATTGTCCCACTGTTATTTGCGGTGTAGCCCACTTAAGCTTTGGATATAATTCATTTTTGAGTTCATGCTCTAAAATAATCTTGAAGAATAGATGAATAGTATGGATGTGTTTTATTTATCTATTATGTACATTTTTATTTTTATTTTCATATCATTTTAGTAAATGTGACAGGAAATAAGGCCGTTAAAATCTCAAGTGCACAACACCACCATAAACAATGGTCATTAAACATCCACCACTCAAAACTTCCTGAGGCCCAATGTAATATATATTTGCCATCCAACCTGTTGATTAGGTCCACAGTCTTGGATGAAGGGAAAACACTAATATCAGCTTCATCCAAAACTTATGTCCACTTAAATGTTTTTAACGGTAGGCGTTGAATCACCACTGTTTCCTGCTGTGTGCTCCACATGAGATTTGGATCTACCTCATTTTTTGCCTCATGCGCTAAAATGATACGGAAAAGCAGATGGACGGATTGGATAAAACAAATACACCATCGTGGACCCACAGAGCACCGTCCGGTAGCTATTGGCCTTTGAAAGTGTCAGCAGGGAATTGGCGTTGGCACCTTCTGATAGTTTTCTCCGAATTCTGCGAAATTAATTTTTTTATTACACAAATGACAAAAATGCCCACCAATTTTAATACCATGGGTTATTTAAATGATAATTAATAGTTTTTGGTCCAAATGAAATTGACGGCATGTCCTATCTGATACGTGGCCGCGTATCACGCTCGATCTTGGTTTTTTATTATTTTATTAGAAGGTAAGCAGAAATTTATTTTATTAACAACCAATAGGGTTACAAATGGTAATTACAAGTCTAACCTGTGGACGACAGTGGAAAGAAATTATTTCAACGTTCCAAAATCGAGTAAGAAAAAGCGTAAGAGTGGTGGCCTTGATCTTCACATCTTGAACTTTTTTGGGATAAAATCCATCTATTAATGGTATGGATTAGTGAATCCTGGCTTTACATGTGCGAATTCCAGAAATAAAACCCGAGCACGCTCGGCATATACTCGGGCAGAGGATCCTAATGATTCGTGAATCGTGATTCAGTGGGTGGCCCCTCATTTGAGGCGGCTGAATTCGTGGCAGAGTGATACTCTGTCACGGTGATGGTTTCATACACATTCACACCGACGTTGCTTACGTGGACCAGTCTACTGGGATCCACTGTTATTAGTTCGTAACCATAGATGTCAGATTGATGGAGCAATCCTAATCTCCTATTAATGAAAATAATTATTGGTTTAAAGAAATTGATTACTGACGTTTGCTGATGTCCATTGGATGTCGACTAATCAGTGGCTCATATTCAATCTAAAGAATGGCCCATTATTTGGACGGTTCAATTTGATTCTCATACATGCTAAGTGCATAATTTATGATGGATGTTATAAATTATAATACTGGATGAGAATATCCAAACTTAGCTTAGGATGACAGCTTGACAAAGGGAAGGACATGATGAGGTCCATCATAGTTCACCATAGTCTTCCTGTACAACCACGTGAATGTCTACGATTCGGTATGTAATATGTTCTCGGCAATGCTAATGCCAGGGAGTTTGGGCAAATGGACCAATTCAAGTGTGTGGTGGGGCATTCGACCATAAATAATATGGAACATAGACTTCCTTGTCGAGCAGTTCACCATATTATTAAATACAAATTCCGTTTAAGACAAGGCCAAATCTCACTGTTTCGTTTTATCACCTGAAATACAATGAAGGATGTTTCTCAATGTACGATTCTACTCATTGGCCTATCCTCACTTCGTGAATGTTCGTCGGGATTGGCCATCCCCTAATGACTTGCACATTTTCATCGTCCACACGAATGTCCGTAGACGTCGCGACAAATTTTAAGAAAACAGGTTATCCGTTAAAAAATGACACTTCTTCAAGTTAAAGTACAACTTGTTAACTGCCAGGACTTGTAACACTTGCCTAAGATGTTCTTTGTGCTCCATTTCACCTTGGCTATATATCAGGATGTCATTAAATTATACAACCACAAACCGACCAATGAACGACTTCAACACTTGATGATACCCAATGAACGACTTCAACATTTGATTATCATATGCATAAAAGTTCTTGGTGCGTTCGATAGACCGAAGGGCATGACCAATCACTAAGACAACCCTTCATTGGTCTTGAATGCCGCTTTCTACTCATCATTAGGTTGAATACGAATTTGATGATACCCACTTCGAAAATCTAATTTAGAGAACACCCTGGCACCTTCTAACATATCGAGCATGTCGTCCAACTGTGGTATTAGGGACCGATATTTAATGGTAATCTTATCAATTGCCCGGTTATAACATACATGCACCAATTCCCATCTTTCTCAAGTGTTAACAATGCCGGCACGACACATAGGCTCATGCTCTCTCTCAAAAGACTCTTACGGATCAATTCATCTACATACTCTTGAAGTATCTCACACTCTTTCGGATTCATCCGATATTAAGGGCGGTTGGGCAAGCTAGCACCAAGGACGAGGTCTATGTGATGTTAGATATCCCGCATGAGGGGCAATCTATCGGGTAACTCTTCGGGCCAGATTTCTTTGAGTTCATTCAACAATGACCTTAAATTTGGAGGAATGCTTAAGAGCTCCGATTCCTCGACCTTTACCACCACGGCGTACACCTCGCCGGTTTCCTTGAATTTATCCATGAAATCCCGAATGGTCAAGATGGAGCTCCCCTCTACTTTAGAAGCTTCGAAGTGGTTCTATGGTGTCATAGGGGCAATGATCATCTTTCAACCATCCTTGACAAAGGCGTAAACATTGTCTCATCCTCGATGGGTTGCATCACAGTCCAATTGTCATGGTTGATCGAGTAACATATAACATGTTTTTATGTCAACCACGTCACAAAGTAATTGATCCTTATAATTTTTACCAATTAAAAATTAGACAATGCATTGTTCGGTTACCTTGGTCTCGTTTACCTTTTTATCCAACCAATTGAGTAAGGATAATGATATTTGTCGTAGGTAGCTACAACTTGTCCACCATCACCTAAAAGATGATGTTCTCGCTACTGCCATTGTCTATAATTACATCATAGACCTTGTTATTGACGGTACACCACGTATAGAATATATTGTGTCACTGCAAGTGCACTTCCATCCTTAGAGTGTATAATAATCGACTCACGACTAAGGATTCGCCATGATCATCGACCAACCATTCTTCGTCACTAGCTCATTCCTCAACGGCTTGTTCATTTTCATCAAATTCGGGGCCTTCTTCTACTACATCACCTTTAATACCCTCTTCATTAATGGCCAAGTGGGTTGTGAGGCGTTAAGAGCGGGTGTTTGATAAGTGGCTCAGTTAGCCACAATGATAACCATTGTTTGGCCTTGGCCGACCATAAAGATTTGAAATCATACTTAGACCCATTGTTGTAGTTATTGCACATTAAGGCTTAAACAAACCACTCCCCATGTCACGGTTTGTGGTTGTAGAAGGTTAAGGACGCCCTCCTACTGATTCGTTTCCTTTGTCCAGTGCTGAATTTTGTTTGGAACCTGTCATGAGGGGCCGAGTCGAAGGATAAGCCCGAATAGGGACTCTTGTAAGCTACATTTTTGCCCTACCTACCAACTGAATCACTTCATCCATGCTCCCAATCGGGTGAATCTAAACTTGGTCATGAATTTTCGATCGTAAACTGCCTATGAACCATTCTACCTTCTATGATTCAGTCTCTAACAAGTCATTCCATGTTGCCAACCACTGGAATTCGTCGGTGTAGTCTGTGACAGTTCGATTTTCTTGTTGGTAATTTTTGTATTACTGAAACAATACCCGCTCATAATCACTTGGGAGGAATTGTGATTGAAGAAGGCATCTCATTTTTAGTCATGATCGGATGGGCGCCTTGTTCTGTCAAGCACGTGAGACTTGTAATTGCTCTCGCCACGCAGAAGTACCAGATTTTAATTTGAACGTAACTAATTTCAACTTCTTATGTTATGGTATGTTCATGTAATCAAAATTCCGTTTTACTTTAGCTGACAAATTGAGGAAGTCTTTTATACGTAATAAACAATTAAAATTAAAAAGTTCGGCCTTACCTAGATAGTTTTCTCAGCACGATCTAGTCGATTGTCTCCATGGATCAGTCATTGGGCAACGATGCCACTGATGTCCTCATCGCTGGAGCTTGACTTACTTTGGGTAGCTCTACGATTCACCCCGGGAAGTGCTATACGAAAATTAGGGTTGTGCCATACAGCGATCACTGACAGTTAAACATCGCCTTGGACTCGGGGCGGAATTAGTGCATCCACAATATAATCGAGGATTGCCTGCAACCCTTGCATGGTCAAACTGACTCTCCTGGTGGGAAGCTTCCATTCTTCCCAATAGATAATGAATCCACGTATCACCATCTACACGATTTTTGTCCATTCCGTCGTTAGTTGCCATCAGCCAAAGGGGAGTCCTCGATCTGATACCAATTGACGCAGGGAATAGAGTTGGGCATTTCTGACCCGATCCAGTGGATCCAACCCGATCCGACCTGATTCGAACCGAACCGACGGCCTGGATCGGGTAGGTCCATCCAGATCCAAAAGCTTTTTGGGTCGAGTTCGGATTGGACCAGATCCGACCCGATCCGATCCGATTAGATCCGATCCGGACCGATCCTCAAGGAAAGCATTATTCTTTTGTAATTCTTTTAGATGTAATTTTTCACATCAGCTTGCTTGCCACTGCAATTTTCTCACCTCAGCTTTGAGTATCGCTTGCCCCTGCAATTTTCTCAACATTTACTGATTTAACAGGCGAAGTTTCTTAACTTCCTCTTCCAAGTACGCGGTGTGGGCCTTCTTCTCCCTATACTTCCTTACCACCTCTTTATTGCCTGAAGGCTTTCTAGACTTCAGAACAGATCGTTGTTTCTCACTCGACCCATCGTCATCTCCGCTTGAGATCACTCGGGTGTGTGTGTGGTAACATGTGTGTGTGTGAGTGTGTGTGTACATGTTTGTGTGTTCTTCAAGAAGTCATCAAGAAATGAGTCGACGGGTGCTGATTCATGGATATTGAGATTCGATAACAACCCATGTGTAAGAACCGACCCGAGTGCATCTGTGTGTGTGCGCATTTCGTTTCTCTTGGTCCCGCGGTCCTACCAGTCGAAACAGGCTACATGCGACCCCCGGATAGTGTTTGCGGGCATCCTTAAGTCTGGTCATGTAGACCCGACTCAGATCGAGCTAAAACCTACGCCATAGCATTTACATCAACGCCACGTCTTGTGCAGCAATCCGAGTAGTACATCAAAAGATGTAGATCATGTTTATTACAGACCATTGATTGCGATTTGTGGGGCCCACCGTGGGTGTGCACGAATCCCCATGCATGACATCACCCTAAATTTCATCATTCCCTAGCCTAGGCTATAGGCCATAGGTAGCTAACCCCTCATTATAGCCTCTCTTTTCTAGGCTATGATTAGCCCCTTCTTCTAAGCAACCTCCTCTCTATCCCATAAACTACTCATTTCTTTTCTCTAACCAAAAGAGAGATTTCAGCTTTTTCTCTTTTTAAGAAAGAAAAACTCATCATTTCTTATCTTTTCTAGAAAGCATTCATTATTTTCAAGCTATAAGCCTCTGTTGCCTCTTTTCCTCCCACATTCTCTCTTCCTTCTCCTTGTTTGAGCTCCCTTAGACGTCCATGAGAACCCTTTTCTTCAGCCCTCTTTCTCTCTAATCCCTCTCAATCCATCCATCCCAATCCCATCTCAACCATTAAAAGCTATTCCTTAGAGCTAGTAGATTATTGTGGTGAAGAAAAGAAGAAGATTTTGAAGGTGGGTACTTGTCTATGGAGCTTCTTTCCGCTTTTCTTCTTGTATTTCCTTTCTACGACATTTGGTAAGATGTAGGACCCACTAATCAATGGTGGAGGTCCTACATCACTCCATGATGAGAGGCCAAAGGCCCTTTTTCCATTCATGCACGTTTTCATAGTGGGTCATTCTCCATGGACCCACCATGATGGATTTCTTTGATCTAGGATCTTGTTTGGTCATATAGACCATAGCATGCATGTTGGGATAGTATCAGCAACTTCTTTGCATTGTAAGATCACATGCATGCATGATCTATGGAGGTTGTATGTGTGATTGTAATGGTGGAGGATTCATAGTGTCGGAATCCTCTCTTATGGCCGTTGAATTCTCTCCCTCTCTCTCTCTTTCTCTCTATTTCTTTCCTTTATTTTTTCTCTTGATGATTGGTGGCCCACTAATGTGCCACAAACATCCCAAACCCTTAGATTTTTGGGACGTCCAGGCCCACTAGGTTGGACGTCCCTATGCATGTTGTATGC
This sequence comes from Magnolia sinica, assembly GCF_029962835.1. Lineage (NCBI taxonomy): Eukaryota > Viridiplantae > Streptophyta > Magnoliopsida > Magnoliales > Magnoliaceae > Magnolia > Magnolia sinica. Next base: position 88,222,557 of record NC_080575.1, on the reverse strand, counting down.
ATGGGTTGGATGACCCCAAATGCTTAATTTCCTTAGAGATCTTTAGTTGGGAATAGGTCTGGAATTTTTGTGGTCCATCTAGGTGGACCCCACTTGTATTATTTGAGCATTAATCATCTTTTAATTTTCTCATACATTTAATTTAATCCAAGTGTATGTTGTTGTCCAGAATTCTCTGGATAGTTTTTGGTTGATTTTGGACCAGATTTTAGGAATGTTTGGGGGACTTTTCTTACCCATAAAATATACTTTTCTAAAAGGTGGGGATCCCATCTTGATGTCCTTCAAATTTCAGCCCCATCTGACCTTGATTGAGTCCCAAAGGTGTGGCCCAAGTAAGGTGGACAACTGAATTTTCTGCACTATTCCAGCAACATGTCAGTTTGAGAATTTTTTATTATAAAATAACTTTTACATTGGTGGGCCACTTCTGTGGATCCCACCCTGTGGTATACATATGAGGGGATGTAAAAACCATTTTTTCTCAATTTTTGAAGGCCTTTAATCCACACCATTGGAAGCTCAAATCATGGCCAGCCTAAATTCTGCACTAACCAGATTTTTTGGGCAGACAGTTTTCTTTTAATTCAAATAAATGCTTTCCTAAGTCAATAAAATCTAAAATTTTGTCAAGGGTGGCCCACCCATGATATGACCCACCTACCAAATTTCGGAGCCAACGGACCCCGGAGTAATTCTCGGCGAGGGCTGGACTGGCCCACCAGGCTGGAGGCCTAAGGCTAGGACGTCCAGCATGGGCTGGCCGTCCACCCTCTTTTAGGCCCACCTTGATGTATTTTGTATCCACATCGTTCATCCAGATTGTGATTCACATGGGATGTGGCCCACCTCCCTATGGAACGTCCACATGTGGGGCCCACTTTGATATGTTTTGGGGGCTGACGTCCTAGCCCCATGGACCGTCCACCTTAAGACGCCCAGCCCATTGGGCTGCTGCTGGACGTCCAGTCCAGCAGCATGGTCCCCTTGAGTTGTGTTTCATCCATTCCTCTCATCTGGTGGGGCCCACAGTGATGTGTGTGGGTCACTAGTAAAATTATAATTTTGTAATTGGATTTTATTACTGGACTCTAGTAGGCCCAGAAAACAGGTGAGCTGGAATTCCAGCAATAGGCCCAAACTGGCTGCCCTTAATGGCATGTCTTGGGGCAGCATGGCCCACTAAATTTAAGGATGTTTTATGCACATATCTTGCCATTTCCCTGATGTGCCTTGAGCTTAATTAGTGCACATTTGAGGCTCACCCGAGTTGAGTTTTATTGGGTCCATGTACATAGTTATTGGTGAATTCTTTAGGCCTTATTGGGCTGAAACTTTCTTGATAGGCACATCAGACCTTTCGGCCTATATTACCATATTATTGTGATGGGTTTATGGGCCAAATCACACAAGTGGTTGGGCCTTTGGTTGCCCACTAAAATAACCTTGTACTTGGGCCAAGTTGTGAGGCCCAACTCACTTGAATTAAGTATAAGAATTGCCCATATGATTGGAATAACGGGCTGCCCATTAGGCCCACCACAATATGTGGGCTTTTGACCCTTATATTTGAGCCCAAACCTTACTTATGGGCCCACAATGTTGCATACAAGTTGGGCTTTATATGATTGCCCGCTAGGCCTATGATTGGTATAGGCCTTGGGCCTTGTTTCGTAATTGGTTAGAGGCGGGCAACCTTTTGGGACCTAGTTGAGGTTGGATGTCCTCCTTGATGGCCCTAAGGTAAGCCCATGAGTTTTCTATAGGTGGTTAAAGGCCCACCATAGACCCTTAGTAGGACCGCTTATTCTTTTAGGCTTATATATTGCCCTCCTTAGCTTTGTGGGTTACCCCAATCTATTGGGCCCTACTAAAGGATTGTTCCTTAAATTAATTGTCTAAGTACCTAGATTTGATTCTCTCCTTGGGAAGGAGGAGTATGTTCTAAGTCATCATTGCCGTATGACACACCCTCATGACCCATATGCATCGTGGTGTGTTTGGATTGCATTTGCGCATGGTTATTGGGTTGATATGGCAGATAGATGAAGTTTTCTCCTCTTGTGGACATTGAGTGCTTGGAGCTAATGCATGATTGGTATGCATGATTCATGCATTTGGCATCATATCTCATGGACATTATTGCCCTTGCTTCATCAGGGCCTTGCCTCCACAGGTATATCATGGATGGCCGTGTGTGGACACCAAAAATATAGTATTTGAGCATTGGGGTGCATAGGATATCCCTGGGTGAAAGCCCCTAAACTTTCACGATACTGAAGGAACGCCCCAACGTCGAGATCGAGTGAAAAATATGAGCGCACGAGGGCCTTATACCATTAGGTCGCGACTCCCACTACAACGTGGTCGGTTGGGATGGAGTGTGGCCTTACCCGCCTGAGAGAGAGAGGGCAATAGCTAAGCTGAGTCTAACCAGCTCGTGAATGGGTCCGCTACCGTCGAGCCTCGTTGGTGATTGGTTGTCCACAGGCAGGTAGTGAGGTCTCCTACACTCATTTGACTATGCGGTCTTGCAGAGCGGCAGTGTACTTAACCCTGGTGGATTCCTTATGATGAAACTATACTTGATATGTGGTTTGGATATGAGGACTGACATCACTTCGCATTGCATTTGCATCGGCTACATAAGCCTTATATTGCGTCACCTTGGTATGACGCTCAATACTCATGTATTACATTACATAGTCTTGGAACGGCTTACTGCATTCATAGCTTAGCCTCAGTACGGCTAGTGGTATTGGTATCTTTCATGTTTCTTTCTACATCCTCTCCTATATTATTCTGAGCACTGTTGTCACACACTTTCACCACCCTCTAAGCTTTCTATAAGCTTATACACGATTGATGCGTGCAGGAGATCTTAGGTCGGCGTCTTAGCAGCGGAGCTTCAATAGGAATTGAGTCGAGGACCCTCCAGTGTTGCAGATCTTTCCCTCTTTCTTTTGTTATCATATGTGTTTCCTTCAGCCATGTATCTAAAGTTCAAATTCATAGTGGATTTTGCTGTGTATTCTTTTGTTATTTCTGAGATTTAATTGTTATGATCTTGGGTATGCTCTATTGTATTGGAATTGTGATATGGAAATCCTCCTTGGAGGATCCCAGGATCAGAATCCTGCCTCAGGAGCTGAGAATGGGATGCTACGGAGGCTGTTGCGGCCGGAACTGGCTGTCGGGTTCCTAGTGAATCCGATTACCGAGTCTGGGGCGTGACACCATGCTCTGAAAGCTCAACTTCTCCATCATCCATGTTCTGTTCTTTCAATCAATCATCATATGGATTTCCAAACAGCACATGCAAAACTAAAAATATCGAAACCCGACTTCCAATCAAACAATGATCTGTAATCCCGAATACATTTTAGGAATCTGTGTTCAAACAGAACAGAAGATGGAAATTCCATTGATGAACAGAAACACAAGATGGAATAGACATTTCGGATGAAACCTGTGCTAACTACAATCAATGAACCCAAATTGCAAATTAACTGAGAATCTGAGATTCTCAATCCTCTGCAAAATTCAAAATTTAAACACAATTCAACCTAAACCCAGATCATGAAATTCCATATCTAAAAAGAAATATAAAAAGAAACTGCCAGTTTTTAGCACGAATTCGTGCTCACTGTAGTTGATCTAGATCCACCATAATAGAAATCCACCAAATAACATCCCATGAATTCACATAAAAATGCCTGCCTCTCTCTCTCTCTCTCTCTCTCCTTATTTAAAGTCATCCAAAGACACCTTTTCTTCACGCGTCAATCGCCTTATCACTTCTTTTGTAATTTTTCTCTTGAAATCTGGACCGATCCGAACAGTGCCCAATCTAATTAGACTCGGTTTTCCTGACTAAGTCAGACTCAAATCGGATCAGGCCATGTACATTTCGGCTCGGTTTGAGTCAGGTGACCCGGACTTGGTCCTGGATTGGATCGAGTTCGAATCAGGCCATTGAGATTTCGGATCGGATCGAGTTGGACCCAATCCGATCCGACTTGGTCCGATGCCCAACTCTAGCAGGGAAGGACGTGATGAGGTTGTTCACCGTCTCCCTCAGAGATAACTACTCCGAATTCGCAGAGCCCTCTAGATTCCTCAAAGAGTTTCCTCAAATCCATGAGGGATAAAATTGAAATAATTTCTAATACAATCAAAACTAAATTGATTGATGAAAAAAATGAATTTACAATCCTTTAAATAATGAGCTCAACCCTAAGATGAAGTTTTAGACTTAAACTCTTTAAAAACATGACTTGCTACTTATAAACAGTCATGATTCCTACCAGACTTCATGGTTTTCGGCCAAAAATACTAAGTGTCTAATTTGGCCTAACCACTTTATTCTCTTAATTTTTTAAAGCCCTTTTCATGTTGGGCACGACTCCTAGACTCAAAGGATCAAAAGTTATGATCGAATTAAAACTTACCATTTATAGTAAAAACAAAAATAAAATAGACTTTTGACAGTCAATTTGATGGAATCTCGCAAATCCTCTGTGGACAACCCGTGTTGGTTGGCTAAAGTAGCTTCTCCTACCCCAAAATCATATATGATATGACGAAGAACTCATTCCGGTTTGTGAGATATGATTGTTTTAAAGTTCTGATGGTCTTGATCACTTCTGCCTCCAATCGGGCCATCTCTAGTCCATCTTGGCCATAAAAGTGTCCACGACCCACTCTACATCACAGCCGGGCATTAGGCCACAGCATGTTGTGTAATCCCAAACTGCATTGTTCAACGTAGGCCCAAATCTGACCTAGACTGCAAGGGGCCAAAATCTGGCCTAGACTGTAATGGCCTAGGCTGAGTTGGAGAGAGACAGAGAGGCATGTGTTGTTAGAGAGAGAGGGGGAGGAGTGGGATGTTAGAGAGGGCATCAGTTGCTATGGAGAGAGATGGAGGGGTTGGGAGAGCAGCCAGCACTGTGGGTTTGCTCCCTACTGGCTAAAGGCATGGGTTTGACTTCCCTCCCTGGCATTATCTGATGCCCATGGTTGTAAGTGATTGTCTACATCCACAAGAAATAGTCTCGCCTCAAAAAAAGGGCAGAAATACGTGTCGTGAAAAAGAAAAAAAAAAAAAAAAGAGAAGCCTTCCAAACCCCGGGCTAGACAGATTTAGGCTGGCTAATAGACTATTATGCATCGTGTAAGCCTAACTTGATTGAAAAATGAAATTGAATTTTAAGCCCAAGCCCGAGCCCAACCCTCATGCCTGATACAGCATCCTAATTCCAGCTCGAAACAGGCAAGTACCAAAAGCCCCATGTTTCAGCTTAGGCTATTGAAAGCTCTGAATATCTTATCTCCAAAGGATGTGAATTGCCTGGAGCTCACAGGAGATGTCCACAAGAAATCTACCCTGTACATCAGTTTCAAAAGGACAAAAATCCTAAAATGAGGCAAATCCAAATTCAAGTGAGCCACACTACCCGATAGCGTGAGAATAGAAACGATCACCATTGAAACATTTTTGGAGCCCACCATGATCTTTATGCCATCCAAACAGCTCATAAGGTTATCAACACTATGATATATTTTATTAGCAAATACTGTCCTGATTGAAAACTAATGTAGCCCGAATGAAGTTTCCATTCAAGCGCGCTCAAACCCTATTATTTCATGTGGTGTGGTCCACCTGAATTTTGGATCCGCGTGATTTTTAAACTTACATCCTATTGTTAGTTTGAGAAACTGATGGACAGCATGGATTTCTCATCTTCAGATCAAATATCTCACTCATATTCTACATTTACGTCTGAAGTGAGCATCAACACTTTAAGTAGTTTTGTCATTTATGAAAAACGCACACTCAAGGCATGTTTGTTAAATCCGTAATCCCAAGTTTGATCATGAAATCTGAATCTAAAGTCTGAATTTGAAATCCGAAAATTAATAATGAATCTATAATAACTAGTTTGTTAACTATCATATGAAATGTTTGAAATATGTTAATTTGGCACATTTAACCTTATGAAACAATCATGATTGAATCCCTACCATTAAAACTCCATGGATTCCACTGGAATATTTATTTGCCATCCAACCTATTGATATGTTAGGTGGGGCCCACCATGATGTTAGTTAGAAATTCACCTGTTCATCCATTTTGTGAGATCATTTTAAGACACATGACCAAATCTGGGTATCCAAAGCTAAAGTGGGCTATATGAGAGGAAAAATTAGAGAAAGAAATGTTTACCGTTGAAACCTTCCTTGGCTCTATCTTGATGCTTATATGCTATTCAAATCATTTCTAAAGTCATGAACATTGAGATGAAGGGAAAAAACAAAATACTTGGGCCGATACAAAACTTTTGTGGCCAAATAATGTTTCAACGGTGGTCATTAAATCTCTACTATTTCCTCCCACGTGGCTCACTTGAGTTTTGGATCCACTTCATTTTTAGTATCATGGTCTAAAATAAGCTCGCAAAACATATGAATAGAGTGAATTTTACAAAAACATCATGGTGGACCCCATAGTCAATGGTGGATCCCGGGTCGCACCTAATCCGCTCGCCTAGATCCGTAAGCGGATTTCCTGCCAAAGACTTTAGCAGGAAGTTCCGGCGCTGAAAACCTAGGCAGGGCCTGGCGTGATTTTTGTCAGAAATCCTCCCGTCCATCTATTTTATGAAGTCATTTTAGCATACAAGGCTAAAAATTAGCAGGATCCATACTCAAATGGGCTGGAAACGTGAGGATTGACATCCATAGTTGCGTGGGAATGACGTTATGAGCTGTATCGTTGGCATATAAACATCATTGTCGACCCTAAGGAAGTTTCAACGATAAGAATTTTCCTAAGCACCTTTTCCTTTAATGCAGCTTAATTGAGTCTTGTATCCTGTTCATTTTTAGTATCAAGTCCTAAAATGAGCTAAAAAAATGGATGGATGAGTTAGATTTATCATAAACATCCATGGGCCCCATATAGGTTTCCAACACAAAAACTTGGCGTGAATGGCTGGCGCTCGTCCCAAATCTTGCGAGATTGCGTACCACCTCAGTTAGGATTACCCAGGGAGAGACGGACATCCAAGGACTTTTGTGGGGCTTACCATGATATATATGTTTTATCCACACGGTTCATCTATTTTTTTTTCCTTATCATTGTAGAAAATAAGATAAAAAGGCGGCATATATAAGGCTTAAGTGGGTCACACTACAAGGAATAATGGAAATTAGGTGCATACCATTAAAACCTTCTTGGGACTACATAAGGCTATGATCATGCTTAATTTTGTGTTTTCCCTTTACCGGGGTCTCTGTGACCTTATGAAAAGGTTAGATGGCAAATAACCTCACGATGGACCTCTGGAAGGTGTTAATGGTAGTCGTTCCATTCTCACTACTTTCTGTGGTGTGGTCGACTTGAACTTTGGATGTGCATATTTTTTTCAGTTCATGCTTTAAAATGATATAAAAAAGTTGATGGGCGGTGTGGATGGAACACGTAAATCATGGTGGGCACAGAAAAGTATCATGCATTAAAAGTTGGGTTATTTACTAAGTAAACAAGAAAATCTACTGGATTTTTTTTAAAATATAAAATAAAATAAAATTTACAAAATGCCTTCTAAATTCACCGTTAAGTTAGACCTCATTGACTGAGAATTTTGGCATAAAATGATGGAGATCTTTCCTTATTCTGCGTTAATAAACACTGCTAAACATCGTGCGCTTTCCTCATTCCGTATTAAGTGAAGAATTTCAGCATTAACAAATGCCATTAATAAACATCGTTGCGTATTAAGTGAAGAATTTCAGCGTTAACCAACATGCCATTAATCCGATGGAATTTTTAGAGAAAGCTATTGAAAGTTTCTGCCATAACAATTTATAGTGTACTTTAATGAAAAGTTAATTTAAATAAGTACAGGAATGTAAGTATCATATTAATGAGGCAGTATTATGTAAAAATCCTTTATTTAATGAGGTCCACCCATCCATTGTTAGACTGTCCACCTAACACTACAGTGGGTCATGTTACCACAGGAGCCACCGAATTTCCATGCTTCTGCTTTAGAAAGCACATAAATGGCACACGTGTGTAATAATCTGAACCATGCACTTCTATTGATTAGCTAGTAAACAAAAGGTATCTTCATCAGATAATCCTAACCATCTAAGAGATGATCCTTTTCTCACTCAAAATGAGCCAATTCCATTTTTCTCTTTAGTTCTCCATTTGTACACCACCAGTCAAGGGCTAAAGTCAGCCAAACATTTAACAGTTATTCAATGGTTGGACCTACAGAATGAACGGTTCTGATCCCATAAAAAAATACCACATACGCTGCAATAAAATGCAGGTGCTCTACCTCTCGTACCTCCCAGAGCACCGTATCAGCTTCCTTTGCTATAATAGTTATATATGATAGTAGAAGCTGGTGAATGATATCGGTTAACGGGAGTTATTTGATACTCCGGCAGAATATTATGCTTGATACACAGGTACTCAGAATATATTAACACAGGTGCTCAGAAAATATTAACTCAAACATAATATTCTGAGTTGAACAGTTATAGCCTTTGATTCACGGACACATTGAAATAGGACCATTGGATGTTTTTTTCGATTTTAACCATCCAATAAATGTCCCCCAATCCAATAGTCAATTGGCTCATAATACATCAAAACTGGGACCCATGAAAGTTTAATCTGAATTAATTCCACAAATGCAATTTCGAAGTAGTTTCTAAACACTTGTGTATCATCCATCACTCTCTGTCAGAGTATCAAAGCTTTTGTCATTAGTCAAGCCAGTTTATTAGTAAGATTTGTTAGCGCATGGTTGTAACAATAGCCACCAACCATCCTTATATTTTCTACATGGTTCAACTACTTCTACTTTTATCTACTTTCAAATACATCCAATTCATATATAAGTTAATCCATGGATCCTACTATTCTTGTGATTTCTGACCAAAGGGTGTGTCATGCCATGCACAAAGGTGCGACCCATGGCTGACTTCAACTGGCCGGATTCGGTGCCGGACTCGGTCATACTACTGGGTGGGCCGCCGGGAGTGGACCATATTGTGCAAGAGGATCGCATGCATCGATCGGGCCGCAATTATCTGGTCCGGCAGGCATTTCTTCAGAGTTATCAGTTCTCCATCCAAGAAACTTTCAAAGAGAAGCTGAAACGGTCGTTTATCGGATTTAATGAGAAGGCGAAGGCGATCGCCGTTGAATTCCGTAACGGGGTTAATGAGATGGTGAAGGTTCTTCTTAAAGAAATTCAACGGGAGATGTCTTCGAGGCGGCTTCGGATTAGTGTTTTCCGATTAAGGCTGCCGGTGTCGTCGCTGGCTCCAATCCAATGTTTCTTGGGGAAGCGGGACGCAGTGCTTGATGATTGAGGCCGCATTTGGATGCACGAGTTAGTTGGATTGCAAATGTTTCACTTAAGTAAATAGAGGGAATGATAACACTAGTGATGTTTCTAAGAGGTTAGGATCCACTCCAGGCTTTGTAGGATAAGCTTATATTGCAAATATTTTGTTTTCCAGTTTGAGTAGGAAAAACAAAACTAATGATGTTTCATAAGAAGTTGGATCTACTACAAAGCTTTGTAGGTGTTTATCCTACAAAACATTTTGTGGGCCCACTGTTATATTTTAATGACATCCAATCCATCTATCATGTGCACCCTCTCACTTTCCTCTTGGTAGGGGTGGACATGGAACCGGCAGAACCAGTAAACCGGACCAAAATCGATCAAACCATACAGTTTGATCCGGTTCCAATTCCGAAAATCAAAGAACCGGTTAGTTCGGTTCAGTTCTTAGTTTAGGGTTATGTAGAACCAAACCGGACCATGAACTGAACCTAGAACTGGACCGTAGAACCGAACTTGGAACTGAACTTGGAACAAGACCATGATTATCATGCTATATTATCATACTTAATTAGACTTGTCTTAAAGCTATGTTATGAATTTACAATGTATTTTATTTGCCTATTTGACTCATGATTTATGATTTAAAATGCGCTTTTTGATTGTTTCCATAAATGTCTTTTTGCACACCTTATACAATATCTATATCATTCATCAAATGAATCCCAACATGAATGGACATGGATTGGATTTTATATATTAAAAAAAAAAAAAAAAACGTAATTGGGTTGTATTATAAAAAGCCTAGAATCATAGAACCAAACTAGTTTTTATAATCCGGTTCCAATCGGTTAAAGGGTGCAAACGGTCCGATTCCAATTTCGATTTTCCTGAAACCGTTAGGAATGGTTTGGTTATGGAATGGTTCGATTCTGATTTTCCTGAAACCGTTAGGAATGGTTCAGTTATGCTTTCACCACCCTACCCGTTGGTGACAAAAGACCCGGTGATCAAAGACCATAGTATGGCTTTATGCCATTGGAATTGGGTTACTTTCAATGACACAAACCATTTATGTGATAGCATGGAAGGAGATGTCGCAAAATTCTCTCATAATGAATACGTATACCCTTCGACTACACAGAGCTTAAAGTGACCGTCTATTTTGAAAGAAAAAAATGCGAATTTTAGAAGGTTGAAATAATAGTATATAAGATATTTATAATCTTAACTTTTGGTTCATGAACATCTAAACAAGAATCCATAATTTGGACAGGTTAAAGTGAATTAGTTTTATTCTGATAATAATTAGTTGCATATTAATTTCTAACTGCCTGTGGATCGTCCATCACACCCTGCCAGAGTGCTGAGTTATTTCTCTTTTCACTTTTCTCTAGAAATGGTGAAATCCTTTCAAATCAGTTGTATTTCCCAGCTGTGTTGTGTGGCCCACCTAAGTTCCGAATAAGGCTGATTTTTGAGACATCCCATGACTTAAAAGGAGACTAAGATCATGTCATCCGTGCAGTGAGTCCACCTGATGCATAACACAAATAAACGGCACGTGTGATGTGTTTGCTAGTGCGGCAAAACTTCGATACACACGCGTGTGTATTATTATTATTTTTTTATGGGAAAAGTCACGGTCCATAAGATCGAGCTCCATGGGCTCCACGGTTATGTTTGTAGAGCATCCACCCCATTCATCAGATGCACCCTTTCATGATGGGCCATAGGCCTAAAAATCAAGCTAATCAATAACTTAAATGAGCCACAATAAGGACAACAGTCGTGAGTGGATGTCCACCCATTGAAAACTTTCAATGGTTTATATGCCTTACTGAGATGTGGTTCAGACATCCAACCCATCCATTGTGTGTGTCCGAGTCGGATGAGGGGTCACATCAAATTTCAGGCTGTTCTAAAACTCAAGTGGGCCCCATCAAGTGCTATTAGATGTTTTAGGCATGATTTCAGATGTTCTCAGACAGTGTGGCTCACCTGAGTTCTCGATACAGCTGATTTATATGGTACATCCCAAGACCCAAAAGGGACCCATGGGTTCATGCGGTGAGGCCACCTGATGTATATCACAAATAAATAACACGTGTGATGTATTTGCACGTGCGGCATGTAAACGTGCGTGTGGGCATTGCAAAGCTTTGATAAAATGGTAGAGTGAAAGTTCCACTCTCTTACTAAAACTCATTTTTTCTTGTACATTCTCACTTCCAAAGCAATGGCAAGAACAAGCCAAGCTGCAATAACGACCCCATAACCAATATTCCAAGAACTTCCTCCTCCTCCGAGAGATATACCATAGAATACATTCCCTATTGCAACCCCAATCAACACTCTCCCTACATTGGAGTGCCACCAATTCCAGTAGATCCGTGCCTTTGATTCCTTGTCCGGTCGTATCAGAAATGCCGTGACCTACAAAATCCGGGCTGTTTCAAATTTGGATCTTGATGATCGTACGGTCAGATTTCAAGCAATCATCATTTTGACTGCTGGGATCCTGGGGTGATAGATCAACGGTGCTGAGATATCCGATTTAAAAGATCATTTTTGGACATGAACCCGAAACTAAAACATATCCAAAATTCAAGTGGACCACACCACATAAAACAGTGGAGATAGTGACTTCTATAGTTGAAACCTTCGGAGGGGCCCACAGTGATTTTTATTTATCATCCAACCTGTTCATAACGTCACACAGACATGTATGAAGGGCAAAAACAAAATCAGCTTGATCCAACACATCTATCTCCCTTAAGAAGTTTTCAATGGTAGGCGTTTAATTTCCACTATTTCCCGTGGTGTGGTTTATTTGAACTTTTGATATACATCAATTTTTAGCTAATATCATAAAATGAGCTGATGAAACGGATGGACGGTGTGGATAAGACACATACATCACCATGGCAATCCGCGTCCAGTTACAAGATACTCTGTCAGAATATGATGCTTGATGCACAGGCACTTGGACATTGTACCTGGAGCTAAAATTGAACCACTTGTGGAAATCACAATCAGTATCTCATGGTCATAAAATCAAAATTTGTTAAACAATCCAAACCTCGATTCAGTGGACACTTGTTAGTAGAAAAATGACCGTTGGATAATTTTCATTTGTCCAATAAATGTTTTTGGCCATGAAACATATAGACTGGAACCCTTAAATTACCCTGGACAGTTTATTTTGAATTATTTATATGCCACATACGCAATTGCTAAGTGCCTGCGTATCATGTATCTCATTCTACCAGAGTACCAAAGTTTCTACGTTTGCACGTGTTTTAAAGCAGTGTGTACTGTCTACACATGTGTAGCAACGTGTGAAGAGCATGCACGAATAAAAGGAAAGTGATGGAACGAACCTGGAGGCATCCATTCACGAGGACCAAGACCCCAAGGGCCTTGTGAGGCCCAACGTCGGAGGAGAGCTTACCATCTAGGCTAAACCCAGTGATGATACCTGCTAATCCCAGGATAAAACCAACGGTTTGGATGGAAATGTGAGCGTAAAACCAAGCTGGGTCCCACTCCTTGAAATAGCGAGCAATCAGGGCCCCTATTGGGATTAGGATACCCCACCCCAACATATTCACTATCCCATGGCTCTTCCTCAGTGTATCATGTGAACCTTCTATTGTACTTTTACCTGCATGCCCACCAAAATAGCCACCCACAAGGAGAAAAGAGGAGGGTAATCTTGTCATATAATTAAATTGAGGGTTAAGTTGGGAAAACAAAAATTAACGGTTCGGATTTCGGTACACAGAAACCTGACCGCGGTAGCCTGACACGCATAGGTCACCGAGGGCGTTACTTAAGGTGAGTGCTAAGTAGGAGGAATATGGATCAGATCCACACCATCCTTCGGGAGCGCTACTACTTTTTCACTTTGGATCACAAATATCAGTGCAATATAAAGTTTAGGTGGGCCACCTCATAGGGAATGTTATAGAATCATGCTGAAAACCTCTAGAATCCTTCATCCTTACGAGGGCGCATCAGATAATGGATTGAAAGGCTATGGTGGATTCCACATCCAGTTTGGACAATTTTAATGGTGGGCATTTGACCTCAACCATTCACAGTGGTGTGGTCCACCTGAGTGTTGCATAGGTCTGATTTTTGGGCTCCGGTCTAACCACGACGCGAAGCATCTAATGGACGGGGTAGATCTCAGTCACAGGATATCCTTTCATCCATGTCAGCGAAAGTTAGGCAATTTACACAGAGTGCGGATCTTTAAATATGTGCCAGGGCTGGTCCAAAAATATGTCCATGACAAATCTACTCCGTCCATCTGTTTTGGAAGACTAAAATAGAACAGTACTATAAAAATAAGACATATAAAACACTCATGTGGGCCACACCAAATGAAAAACTGGGAACAGAAACGTCCACCATTGAAAACTTCCTGGAACTGACCATGATGCTTATATCCCATCCAAACCGTTAATAGGTTTATTACCACTCAGATAAACTGTAGGCAAAAATATCATCCTGAGAAAAAAAAAAATTTCTGTCACCCCTAGGCTTTCAATCTCCACTGTTTCCTGTGGTATGGCCCACATGAGTTTTGGATCTGCCTGATTTTTAGACTTCTATCCTACTGTTGTCTTGAAAAACAGATGGACTGAGTAGATTTGTCACGGACCTCTCTACGGGCCCCACACAGCCCCGGGCACAGGAATATCTCTGTGCCTCGGGTCACAAGCAATCCGCTTCCATAAAAACAACCAAGCGAAAGAGTGGTGTTTGTTATTTATACCAAGCGTCAGCCTATTCGGAACCGAGATGGGCCTTACCAAAGGGAACGGTGTAAAATCAGGGTAAAAGCATCTTCTAAATTCACATGGAATGGCCCATACGAGCTCGAAAATAGCATGAATTCTAGAGCGTCCGTCCATCTCAGTGTCTTGCTTGATATGAATGGATTGGATGGCATAGATAGACCACGATGAATACCACACACAACTAACGGTGAGTTTCGAAATCTTCCAGGCTAAGATGATGCAGCGCATCTGATTAGACGGGATGGATCTCATGCATGTTCTCCCCATCATAATTGGGCCTAAAGTCATCAAGAACTGAAAACAAGTTGATTTAAGATTCAGATCACTCGACTGAGTTAACTCAGATGGGCTGTTGACTTGACTCTCCAACGCTTGGGAACATAAAGATGTGCAAAAAGTAGGGGTGCACATGGAACCGGTTTAACACCAGACCACATGGTTTAGTCAGTTTGGAAAATCAAAGAATCGATTGGTTAGTTCGGTTCTGTTCTCAGTTTCGAATTTTCGGTTCTCAGTTTATAATTTTGTAGACCCGAACCGGACAGTAGAACTGAACCTTGGATCTGAACTTAGAACCAGCCCCTTAATAAATATTTAATTTTAAATTTTTTTGAACAAAAAAAAGAAGTAAAAAAAGAGTAATCTTTCTTTATTCTCCCCTTCTTTCATGACCTCTCTCTATCTCTCAAAAACCATGCAATTAGATTGGATTATATATATATATATATAAACTATGCAATTAGACTAAATTATAAAAATAAATCATGCAATTAGACTAAATTATAAAAATCCTAGAATTATAGAACCAAACTGGAACGAGCCAGTTTTTTACTATCCAATTCCGAATCGGTTCTAGGGTGCAAACTCGGTAGGTTCCAGTTCTAGTTTTCCTGGAATTGTTCCCAACGGTTCGGCTCAAGTTTCACGCCATAACCAGACCGGACTAAACCTTGTGTAACCCTGTCAAAAAGTAATAATAGAGTCTGTTGGGGAAAAATAGGATAAGTCCAGAAACTCGGCTATAGAATGGACCGACTCTACTGACACCGCCCGAGATTCTGAGGTAACAAGACTGACCGAGACAAGTATACTAAATGCCTAAAGAAGAGACTTAGCTCAGATTGAAGGAAATGAATCCCGACCAAAACTTACAAAGTCCGGAGTTATAAGGCAAAGTATATAAGATGCATAAAGTTGACTCGTTAAACAAGACAACAATATCCAAAGGGGCCGATCAAGGCCTGAAGCTCAGAAGCCACCCAATCGATTGTAAAACCGACCCATCTTTAGGTCAGTTACGAAGTCAGCTATCAGATTAAGAGAGTACATTAAGTATAAACCAATCTCATTTCATCCGACAGAAGGCAAATAGCTCTACCCTTTATAGCCGGCCGAGACTCACTTATTTAGTAGAGTCGGCCCGGACCGATCCGAGCAAGGTAAAGATGATGTAAATGAAAACACCTTTCCGAAAATCTAGTAAAAGGATCCCCGATCCCGAAGATCTCGGGATCGGATGGATTCCAAAAATAGATTGATGTCAATCTCCAAGATATCAAAAAAAAGAATCCTAGCATGACGGGATCCTCTCCTTCCTATAAATACAGGAGATCTCCAAAGTGAAAGGTATACAAAAACTCTCGCCAAAATTTCCTTATATGATCATATTCCTAACTTTAGCATTGGAGGGTCCCCGGCTCTAGCCTGGGTCTCCTTTGTCTCCTTTCTTTGTAGGGGAGAGGACGGAGGAGAGCGTACCAGTTTTTTGCATCAACAGAGTCTAAACACAAGAAAACTCCACTGAGTTACTCGACTCAGTGAGTCAGTCCAACATATCTTGGCAGTGGATTGCTCACCTTGCACGTAATCAAAGTACGTGGACGCCTTATCCTGATGCTCGGACAAAATGTTGTTCGACGAGGGCACTCCATTCGTGGGTCCCACCGCATAAATCAGCCTTGATTGAGGTTGGACACTGATCAATTGGAAGACAAGGTACAAAATCGACGGTCTTGATATGATCGCCATCGAACCATTGACAAGTTGTAGGCTCCCTTGATCAGGGCTCACCTGACTCTCCCTGGTACCCTTCAAATCATACTGCTTGATTACTCCGGTACCGTTTATTCCCATCCACCCCACGATCGCACTACTCCCGACCATGTTTCCATCCGTTGAGAATCCAATTGCAATGTATGAATTAGGATTCGGCGCCGATAGGATGAAGCTCCACAAGTTCATACCACTACGTGCATACTGAAAAGTCGTCCAACTATCAAGTTCAGGCAATCAACATAGACCGTTTAATTTATTAAATGTGATTATATAAAACGAAGAAGCTAGATTTGGTCACAAATCAATCCACAAAACTCCTTGACTTGCACAAATTCAACATTATTTATATATTATTTAAACTTTTAAAAATATCAAATTAAATAATACAGAATAAAAAAAAAAAAAACCAAAAACTTGAATGAGGTTTTGATAAAGTCGGATGAGTTTTCGAGTCAACTTGACTTGTCTCAACCGAGTTTCGAGTTGAACCAGGTTTTATGTTTTAACTTTAATATATATATATATATATATAGAGAGAGAGAGAGAGAGAGAGAGAGAGAGAGAGAGAGAGAGAGAGAGAGAGAGAGAGGAGAATGGTCACATAGTCACCTTCTTATGTGAGCACCCATAAGCACCTTTGCACACATGCCATGGGCACATAATGCGGCACCCCTTAAAACCTCACTAGCTCAATTTCCATCCTCATCCAAAATTCCAGTGGCCCATAGCAAAGAGAAATATAAATCAGTGGAGGAAATTGTTTCCTTTTTCCATAGCTCAGCAAAGTTATGCAACATGCTGGAAGTTGGGCTTGTGAGGTTTCGAGGAGTGCCGCATCATGTGGACCATTCAAAATCTATGCCCATGACGCATGTGCAAAGGCGTGCACGGGTGCTCACCTAGGAAGGTGTGCAGGTGTGCATTCCTATATATACACACACACTATTTTCCGAAAACGTCTAAATAAAGTGGAAAATAGGAATATTTTTTCATTGTTAGACAACCGCCCGGGTCACATAAGTGGTTGCAGGTCAGGCCGCATGTTTGCGGGCTGTCCTTTGAAGATGGGCC
The DNA here is from genome assembly GCF_029962835.1 of Magnolia sinica. NCBI lineage: Eukaryota > Viridiplantae > Streptophyta > Magnoliopsida > Magnoliales > Magnoliaceae > Magnolia > Magnolia sinica. The sequence goes on along the minus strand of NC_080575.1, from coordinate 88,205,243 downwards.
TACCCTAAATCTTTTTGTGGGTCCTGCCCAAGGAGATAAATTTCTATACGATCATTCAACAAAGTTATAGGTGGTGTATTTCCATATTTATCTAATAAAAAAAAAAATTCAAAGTGAAAGACATTGTAATGACCACTTTGGCAGGCCATTGTCATCATCACTGTAAACATCAACAGCATCATCATCATCATCATGGTCATGTATACCAAAAGCAATCAAAGCAAATGACCACTTACCCGGACAATGAAACCATGAGAGTCCCAAACAGTAGTGCAACGTAGAGAAGTTGTGTTGAAGGTCACAACCTCATTCAAGCTGAGACTGGAATTGCATGAATCTAATTGTGAATTCACAAGGAAAGAATACCCAAACACCAACAAACATATTGAAAGGAATTGCATTCTAGTATCCATCTTTTCTTCTTGAGTTTTGGGTTTCGATTTGTATGGCAAGGGAGTTTAATGATGTTGTTGTTTGTGGTCATGTCTATTTAAGGAGGAGTGCACTTGATGATGAGGATGGAGTAGTTGGATACCGTTCATTTCTAATGTTCTATTATATATTTGGGTCATGATCTAGTGTAAACGTTTTCATTATAGTTATACTACTTACAAGTTGTGTGGGCTCCACTGCGATGACATCTGCTCCGATCATCATGCACGCAATCCTTCGTTTGGAAATTAACCCGAAATTGGCGAATCCATGACTCAAGTGGGCCACACAAGAAGAAACAATTAGGATGGAGGATGTGCTATCTCAAGTGTTCCCTTGGTGTGGCCCACATGAAGTCATGGATTGGTATGATTTTTGTGCATGATGGTTGGAGTGGATGTCATAAATGGACTCGGTTTGGCCCATTAGGTGGTGATCCAAACCACCCAGTTAGCTGGTGGAGAAGCTGTGGGTCCCACCATAATGTATGTGTTTTATCCACCCCGTCCATCCATTTTTCAAGCTCATTTTTGGGTATGGAGTTTGAAAATGAGATAGATCCAAAGCTCAAGTGGACCACACCACAAGAAAATATGGGGATTGAGCGCCTTCCGCTGAAAGCTTCTTGGGGCCACAAGGTTGAGATCAAGCTGATATTTGTGTTTTCCCTTCATCCAGGCTTATCCGACTTTATGAACAGGTTGGATGGAAAATCAACGGTTTTGGTGGGCCCGAAGAAGTTTCAACAGTAAGCATTCAATCCCCTACTGCTTCCTGTGGTGTGGTCCACCTGAGCCTCGGATCTGTCTCATTTTTTGGCTCATGTCCTAAAATGAAATGAAAAAGTAGATGGACAGAATGGATTATATATATATATATATATATATATATATATATATATATATATATATATATATATATATATATATCCCACAGATGTTCATGAACAGTTGGCCGTATATAGTTCACCACCCAATCCGAGTCGTCATAAAAACACCATGGTGTGTGGTTTCAAGGATGTTTCTGAAGAGTGTAAGTGTGGTTATGTGGTTTCTTATAAGAATGTGAAGATAGAAAAGTGGTGAACCGACGGTCAAAAATGGAACTAGTCAATGGTCCCCATTTGCCAGGAAATAGATGCGGACTAAAACTTCAAATCTAAATGATCTTGGATTTGGACCATCCAGGTTTTTGTCCACATGATGGATGGTTCCGATCGTTGCACCAAGCATCCATGTCGCCCATCTACCAAGGCATGGTTTATAAAGGAGTTGGACGGTTCATAACTTCCTATAATGAAAAATGATCCGCTGCTTCACAGCACAAAAAGTTATAGTGCTCCTAGCTGCATCAAGACACTTGGACAGTCCAATCGTCTGATCTAGGCCGTTCATTAGGTCCAGTACAGATTCCATGGTCTACAATGTTTTAAAAAAATTACATCGATCGAATGATTCTATCCATCCAATCAGCAGCCTATAAACCCAACAGTAAAGATCATTTATGAAAAAGTAGCCCTAACCAACAATTCTAAAAATTTATTTATCAGGGCCCATCATGCTTTCAAGTGATCACATTTTTGAGAGAATCCTAACCAGTAAATGGCTTGGGAAACGGATGGCTAATAGAAAAGAATACCAACTTATGGATGGATTTGAAATTTCGATCGGCGTGATTTTCTTGCTATAGCCCATGAAATGTATGCCACATGATGGACAGTCTGGATCAATCGATAGTATCATCCAAGTGTCCCCATGAAACTGGGAGCACTATAACCTACAGTGCAGTTAAGAGCACCGAATCATTTCTCATTATTATTATTTTTAAATAATATTTTGGACCATTGACCACCCTTAAACCTTCATCTAATCTTAGGTTTTATAGGGTTTAAACTCAAATGTCTTAATCCAATTGTGATATCTTGATTTATTAATAAGATGGAATTCGACGAAGCTTCAACGGATGGATGGACGGATGTCAAGAAACCGCATGCTCTTGGATGGATATGATGCTCGATCGAACCAAACCAGCAACCCTGATTCTGACCATCAATTGTACGGTTGAGGCCCACCATTTGGTGATCCAGATTGGATAGATAGAACCGTAACCCCAATAGATTTCCTCTATCAGATGATCTCAGTGGTCAGATCAGCTGCCTACAGATGGACGGTGTAGCCAACGGTCCACCCTCTACGAGAAAGGAGCCTACACATCATATAGGTAAGTTTTTTCAATGGGATAGATCTGTTCACAGAAAGCTGGGGCCCACCTTTATACACCGTTGATCTCATCAGATCCGGATTTGTCTTAGTACCATGGATCAAACCGTACGACTAAGTTGCATGTGCTGACGTCTACTTACATAGTCAAGGTAATTAAATTAGAGAAATACTCCAGCGTTCTCAGAGCACTATAAGTTACAGTGCTCCTAGTTGCATTGGGACAATTATATAGTTATTTACATTGATCCAGACCGTTCATTAGATCCAGTCCATATTTCATGGGCTACCAAGCAAATATTTCATCAATCTGATGAGTAGTACCCATTTGATCAATGGCCTTAAGTATGGACGGTCTAGACTTTTTACATAAAAAAGATATAATCAACAATGTGGTCCATCTATTTTTTAGGGTGCACATGGATAGCTTATGATTCTAAAGAATTTATTTTATTAGGCAATCGTAATCATTCCATCCATGGGTTGGAAAACCGGTGGTTAGAGAAATTAAGGCCAAAATCAAGATGGATTGGATCATCTAATCAATGCTATTTTTGTACCGGTAGCACATGAAATGTGTTCTGAAGTTAATGGATGGTTCAGATCAACCGATGAGAATGTCCAAGTGAACTGATGAAACTGGGAGCATATAGCTTATAGTGCTCTGAGCGCACTGAAGCATTTCTTATTAAATTAAGCAAGTTGCTAATTTCTATTATCTAAAGTCAATCCATGCTTAGGAAATCATAGGATCGAGCCAGACGTATCCATCGTTTACGTAGAGATGGTGGATCAGGACCGTTCATCTAGTGTGCCCTGCAATGGATGGACCACGGATGATCCTACAGGTTTAATTGGTGAACATGAAATTCAAACGGACGGTGGCAAAGAAAGTTGGTTGATGATCAATATTCAGCAGTTAAAAAGATGGTAAACTCATATCTGAGACTTTCCGATCCATAGGGTTTTCTATCCAAGCGGCCATTTTGGACGGTCCCCTACAGCTGTCTGCCCACACGGTCAGGATCTGTACCGAGCATCAGGTGGGCCCCACCATGGAGATGCTACGGCTCAAGCTCATCAGGTGGGCCCCAACGCTCAAAACTTGCATGTATATAAAAAAGCTTGCTTCAACCGACCATTTGTTTCATACGTTGGCCGTAATGAGTGGAATATCATTTTTGAGCCATGGTCAACCGGATGGATGGTTTGGGAATTCTTCATGCATTATTGTGACGTATGCTAGTGGTGCGAGGAGGATTCAGGCCATATGTGGGAGGGGGTTGGCAAACCTGTGGCTGTGATATTTGCTGAACCGGAATGGTTTTAGCAAGATACTAGTTTATTCTCACCTTACATTTCACATGCCCTGGCTTTCATTATTTATGCCTAAGCTTGTTCTGGGCCAAACAACTTTCAAACATACGTGAATTGTATCATTTACTTACCACAGGCATAAAAAATTATATTTTCTTTTATGGTGATTGGTCCACATTATCATTAATGTGGTCAGCACAGTTGCATTATGACACATGGAGGCATTGTTGCATTGTGACGCAGGAAGGGGATCAAATGTGACAAGGTCAATCACCGTCCTCCTCAAAGAATAACTACTCTAAATTTAAGGTGTCCTATGGGATTCCCATGGAGCTTTTTTGAATCCACGAGAGATATAAAAAAAGAAATAATTTTTAATAAATTTAAAATAAATTGATTAATAATTAAAAAAATGAAATTACAATCCTTTAAATAATGAACTTAAACCTATGATGAAGTTTTTGATTCAAACTCTCTAAAAATGTGACTTATTGTAAGTAGTAAACTTATCATTTATAAATAGTCACCATTCCTACTTAGGGGTGCACACGAACTGAGGTAGCTCAGTTAGCTCACTCAACTCGGCTCGAAAAAGCTCAATTTGACTCGGTTCAAAGCTGAGTTTGAGCCGAGTCGAGATGATTTTTTGAGCTCGAAAATGAGTTTGAGCCGAGTTCGAGCAACCCCAGCTCGACTCGAATCCAGCTCAAATCGAACTCGGATCAAACCAATTCAGTGACTCGGTTACTTTGCCATTGATGTTTGCTCACCAATTGTTTGATAAAATGACTCAACGAAATGTGGCTGGTGGCAAGGAAGGTATAAACATGAAACAAATACCCTTTTTCTCTTTGTTTTTCTTGGTTTTTATGTTGCTTAGAAGGTGTTTGAGAAAATACTTATAAAACCATTGCCTATGTTTGTAAAACAGTGGGATTTTGAAGTTGCAGTTCTAGTGTTTGTGGAAATGCCTTAATGGCGAACTAGGCTCGATCTTGGCTCGAACTCAGCCCGAGCTACTGACCGAACCAAGCCGAGCTGGCCAATCAAGCTCAAGGACCAATCCAACCCAAGTTTGAGTTGAGGTCAGCCAGTGGCCACGTCGAGACGAGCTGTAACGCCCTGGAAATCGGGGGTCGCGCATACGCTCGACTCCCGAATTCCCGAGAGTCACTATTTCCAGATTTTCATTAATTTGCATTTAGTCTGTTTAAATTGCGCAGCTTAGAATTCTCTGAACATGAACATGAACATGCAAGTCTGCTGAAATGAAAAAGGTCGATGAATATATGTACAAGTCCAAAAATAAATGGGTCGCACAAGGCGTTGCCCAATAAAAAACAACAAAATAATGTCCCAAAAGAATGAGGCTGAGCCCATTGCCCAGCCATGCAATTCCGTCCCTCAAGCAGGCGGCGAGCCCTCCATTAGCTGGAAGTATGACAGCTCTAGCTCCTCGTCCGGGCACGCCTCGCTAGGCTCCTCCAGTCCTGAGTCACCTGCATCTATGAAAGGGTCTGGTTGGTGTTTTAAAACACCGTCCCAGAGTGGGAGTGAGTGATCAACTCAGTGGGTGCTATTAGCCATAAGTTATAACAAGCATCAATTGTAATAAGAATTTAATGAAAAGCGATCAATCATCAGCATCTGTCTGGTCTTGTTAATGCGCATGCATGTAGGATGATATGATGTATGCCCTCGCTCAACACTCCCTCGTGCGACGCTATCTAACGATCGCCAATGCCAACACTCCCTCAGTGCGACCTCGACTGCCGAGTCGCCAACCTAACTAATGCGATGCGATGCGGTCGTGTTAGCCAAGTTATTAGTTAGGTTCATTCATTCAGCAGATTGGAAAATCTGGTACACCCCATCTATTAATGCCCTAAACTGATTGCGAGACCAAGACCCCCCAATGCGTGAAGCCGAGGCCCCGCGGTCCGTGATCCCGTCGGGTTTCTCATCCCCGACTTCAAGCACATGAGGAGTGCCAAGAGAAAGGGATCGCTCGCGGTCACTACGGGGAGGCGCGGTACCCCAGCGTAGGCCGACAGCTCGGACACAGTGTCCCATTCCACCATGCCCGGCTCACGAGGCTGTGGACCGATTTCAAGTGGGTTGTTGTTGGGCTACAATGGTTGTGGGGAATCCCAGGTTCCATACAAATGTGAGCAAACAGGGTTAATAATCGTGGTTGGCCAGACAGTAGACTAGTCCGCACGAGTCTAGGCAAGCGTATGGCGGAACGACATCGGGTGCAAGCAACCCACGTAGTCTAACTATAGTCGCCCACACACACTCGCCCAAATCCGTGGGTTTAGCCTCAAGGCAGTCCTACCAACGAGACCACCTTAGCTTTCCTTATTTCCTTGGCCAACCCCAGGGTTTGAATGGTGGTCCATAACATGTCAACAGACAGGGGTATCAACAGGCAAGATCGTCATGTTCTCATACCTCAATCATATAATCCAGATTCACCTAATAAGCAAGCTAACAATTTATGAGCAATGGTGCATGTGTGTTGGGTGTGTTGGTGGGGAAGTTGCTCACTTCCTACAACTCATGGAAACAAATTACACATGTGGTAAATAGGGCATACATACTATAGGGCATCAATCATATAAGCAATCCAACAAGTCATCAACAAGCGGTCATCAAATTTCAACAAGTCATGTAAGAAGCACGAATAGCATCATGTGAGGAAATCAAATAAAACATACAATTCCATACCATTAAAATAGGCATAAATCCCTAGGTTTTCTCTACACTCTCTAAATGCATCATCCAAACAATCATAATCATTAAACTCATATTGAAATTGGTGCTAGGCCACCTAGGAGTAATAGTCCGCACCTATGGCTCGTTGGAGACTCGGAAAACGCCCTAGTAAAGAGGGCTTTCAGGTAGATCGGTCGGAATCCCTAAATCAAGCTATTGCATGTTAGCATTTCAACCCAAATCCACATTACTACATGAATTTCAAGAAGGATGGGTGGAAAACTCACCTAGGCAACCCACGGATGGTTGTTGAGGCTAAGGAAAGGAGTTTTCTCCTTGCAAGAGTGGTAAAGAGTTGGAAGGGTTGGCTTTCTTGGGGCCCACCTTGATCTAGGGTCCACCTTGGATCTCCTCCTTCTCTCTCTCTTCTCCTCTTTACTCTCCCTTACTCCCTTTCTCTCTTGGTAGTTGTAGCAAATGGAAGAGGGAGTTATGAGGGATAGGGTTTATTCCCTAGACTTGGGCCCTTTGGCCTTAAGTTCCCTCATATTCCCAAAATAGCCTACATGGTTTCTTTGTTTGAGTTGGAGCGACCCTGACACTCCTTTGGCCACCAAATTTGGTGGGTAGGTGCCCTGCGGCCCGGTTAGGGCCCGCGTAAAATTTGGGAACAAACGGATGGACGGTTGAGGAGTTTGAGTCAACGGCTTTGATCTTTAAACGGCCCTGTAGGGTCCATTTTAGTGATTTGAGTAATTCTGGTGGTCCTCAGGCTATGAAATTTCTAGGATGGGTGCTTCATGGCCCGATGAAGGGCCACGCAAAATTTAGGGACGATCGGACCAGGGGTTTGATTGCACGGGTCCGATTTGCGATCGACGGTGACCGGCCCACGATCGGGTCCCAGAGTTGGTGGACAGGTGTAGGAAATTCCACTAGGCCTCCACGGTAAATATGGAAGAGATCCGATAGTCGGATAACCTGAATTCTTGGTTCCATGTGCAAGCGCCAGATTCGGTCCTGGCATGGTGGGGTGCATTTAGTCAGTGCCAGATCCCACTTCTAGGTGTCTGCCGGGTCCGCAGTCCGCGATGGACCACAAGCCCAGTGAGCTCTATGGTTCCCTAAATTATTAGATTTTTCTGACCTTTCGGCGTCGCGGTATAGCCCGTACGGGCTGTTGCTCAGTGTAAATGGTCATCCAGCTTGGCGGCCCGTACTTGACCTTGGCAAGGCCCGTCTGGTTTATTCAAACGGGCTAATTCTAGGTTAATTAGTTTATGGTATCCCTGCCACGAGTGTTTTAATCGTTCGGTCCCGCGGAAAATCCTACGTGGGCGCCTCAGGACACTGTACCAATTGGACGGGACGTTACACGAGCTGAGGCCAGCTCGACTTGGTTCGAGTCGATGTACACCCCTATTCCTACTATACTTCATGGTTTTTCCAATGTCGTTGTTCTCCTAACCTTTCGAAGCCCTTTTCATGTTGGGTACAACTCTTACAACTCAAAGGATCAAAAGTTATATGTCAATTACATCTTACTATTTATAATAAAAATGAAAATAAAAATGATTTTTTACCATTGATTCGATGGAATCTCTCAAATTGGCAACCAGAAATATTCCAACTATAATAGTAAGTATGAAACTTGTTTCTGGTATCCAAAAATCATCTAATAATATGTCCAAAATCCCATCCTAGTTTTTGAGATACCATTATTTTAAGGTTTTGATGGTCTAAATCATCCATCTTTACCATGAAAGTGTGTGCAACCGACTCTACATCACGTTAAATGCAGTATGTAATGATATGGCCCAATCCGAACAAGTAGGATTTTTCGGCTTGGGGTGAGCAGAGGATCCAGATTCAAGTGGATTAGGTCTTGCCTAGGTAACAACTAAGGTATTCCTTCCGATGTGGTGGCATGCATACCATTGGATTGACGATGCCTTTTATAGAAGGTTCGATTAGGTCCTTGAGTTATAAAGCTTGATAAGCAACTCTGACAGCATTTGTACGTAACGAAAGAGTGCCACATTCTATGTAAGTTGTAACATGTCATCCGCTTCCGTTTCAAACGTACCTTGCTTGGGCCTTTCTCTAACAGGAGCATGTCGCAATCAAATCAGCCTGGAATGCATGGCGACCCTGCCACCATGGTGTCTGAAGTGGCAGGAGTCTGTACGGCCCAATGTGATTTACATGTTTTTTCATTAAGTGAATTTCTGACAAAGCATTTGGCGGGAAGTTAGTGCGTTCGGAGCGTAGCTGGGGTCCACCGAAATGTTTACGAGAAATCTACCCTGTTCATCCGTTTTTCAGGATATAAACCCAAAGCTGAGCTAGATTCAATACTCGTGAGGATGGAACGTGTGAGGATTGAACGTGTGGAGTTGAAATATTCATGAGGCAGGGAAGTTTTGAATCAGACTAACATTTATGTTTTCTGTGTTAGAATATATGGTGAATTAAATAGATTATATAAAAAATAAAAAATAAAAAATTGACAACCAAAAAAGAAAATAAAATTTGAGAAAGAAGACTTATTAAACTGAGTCGAGGCGTGATGTGAGTCACTCGGCTTAAAATCGAATTTGCTCCCCTTGGACAGCGTCTCAAGTGCAATAGGTTTCCAGAACAATCGACCTCCAGAATATAAGTGAAAGTACCCTAATTTGTCAATTAGCGTGAGCATTGAGTCAGCAAGACAAAAGAGTCCCATAGGAAGATCATTTAAGCATCTGCCTCAAAAGGATGTGTGTCTGAACTCGCCAAGGTAAACCTTAACCTCACATCCCATGTCCCAAAACACTAGGTATATAAAAACCCTTAAAATTGAATAGAACATTCTAAGGTTTTAGGTAAGAAAACTAATTTGCAAAATTAGAAAATCTTTAAGTTTTCTACCTTTGTCAATTTATCGATACATGGCTCGATGAAATCGAACCCTATTATCGATGGCCTCGAAGCTCACTCGATATTATCGAATTGAGGACTTTGGATGTCCAGCAACCACAAACAACTCTGGACTGAATTATCGATAAATCGATGGACTGTTCGATATCATCGAATTTTGAATCTCGAGTTGACTCGATAAAATTGACATTTGGTCAGTGTCCAAAATACTACTAAGGCAAATCATGTAATTCTCGATATATCGAAAGGCTCCTTGATATCCTCGAAATTCAAATCTCGATGATATCGGTAGACCTTCGATGATATCAGATTGAGACACAAATCTATCCAACAAGTTTTCAAGTTAATCTTTCTTAGATCGAGGATCACTCGATAAAATCGATATTCAAATATCGATCATATTGAGACTAGGTCGATGTCATCGAAATAGGATATAAACTGTCAAACAAGCTTATAAGAAAATTCCTTGGAATTATCGATGAATCAACACTGTCATCGATATCATCGACATTCAAATTCTGATGATATCGAGTGATGCTCGATCATATCTTATCCTTGTTAAGCTTCAAAGGCAGTGCTCTCACATTTTCAAATGTCGAGGAATCGAACCCAGTGTTGATGAAATCGATGAGTGTTCGATTTCCTCGACCAGATGGTAAAAAGTTTCAAAAACGTTTGACAGGTTGAGTTCGTACCATCGAGCGGACAGTCGATGCTATCGAGAGTATATGCTCGATGATATCGACCCTGCTCGATGATATCAAACTCTATCAAAAATATGACCATTTTATATCCGTTGAAACCTTTTGCCTATTTAATGAGAGCTTGCCTTTGGTTGTTGGTAGAGAAAACAGAGAGTGCTTTTGAGTGTTTAAACCCATATCATATACCCTAAGCCTTTTCTCTCATGGAAGTTCATCCTTCAATCCACCCTCACCATTGACATGCAATAGAGTGGATTGGGGAATGAACTTCCACATTCAAGGATCCTACAGCTACCATCTTAATGGCAAATCATTAAGCTGGGATGCGTTGAATGCATAGATGATTGGAATCGCTCTGTATCCTTTATAAGAAAACATTTAATAGAGTAGGATTTCATCATAACCTTGACCCAACCCGTTGCCTTACATTGGTACATCATCTGAGTTGCAGTTCAAGGGAGCTGAAGATTCTTCGTCATCAAAGGAGGAGATCTTCATCAACGTGCTTAATAGGGCTCATCTACTTATCTGTAAGTCATTAGAATCCAGAGAACCCTTGTGATCATTCCTTTTGTAGGATTGGTTCTAAGGTGCTTCTCACCGCTTTCAAGTCCTCATAGGAGACCTCCGACGAGAGTGTACGTGGTGGGTGCTTTGTGTTGACCCTTGCTCTGTGAAGAGCATAAACTTAGGTCCTTGTGTAGGTCCTTGACCTGTGTGGTCTAAAACCTGGGTGTTGTGTGTTAACCCTTGCTCATGGGAGCATAAACTGGTAAATTCCGTGTGTGGATCCTTGGCCTATGTAGCCTAAAAGTTAGGTGTTGTGTGTTGACCCTTGCTTCTATGTGGGGGCATAAACTTGTGTCATGTAGACACGTTATAGTCAACCTAGAGTAGGTTGTACTGGTTTGAGGTGAACCTAATTTGAAACCTCCGATTTGAGGTGAACCTGATGTGAAACCTCCGTTAGTGAGATCCAGTATACTCAAGGGTTGAGTGCGTCCGCTGGGAGTGGACTAGACAAGTAGTCGAACCACTATAAAAACAACTGTGTTTGAGATTTCCATTTACTTCTACTGCATGTGTGATTTCTCTGAATGTTCTCATATCCCCTGCATACATGATTATTTGGAACTGAGTAGAATCACATCTCACACACAGTCACATCTATCATGAACTATGTTGTGCATCTTGTTTATCTTTTGAATAGTTTTGTGATTGGATCCTCTATTTGTCTTGGTAGAGTCATTTTGAAGAAATCCTGATACTTGCATATTTACTCAGGATTAGGTTGACAGGTTTAAAATTCATCATAAAAACTTAAAAAGTCCTATTCACCCCCCTCTAGGACATCTTGGCATATTCTCACTTCAATTAAAGCGGTCATTACTGCAATTTCAATTGGTATCAAAGAAGGTCTCTCTTAAGGGCTTCACTGCCTAGAGAGTGATCTTGACTGAAGTTGGAATCATGTCCAAAAGTGTATTAGAGGGTGAGAAATATCTGAACAATTGCCTAGTGATCCATACTGCTGTGAAAGTGGGCAATAGTTCAAAATGGTATCTTGAAAGTGGGTGCTCCAGACACATGACTGGTGACCACACTCACTTTTGTGAGTACTCGGACTTTGATGGTGGATCAGTCAGATTTGGGGATGGTAGCTCCGCCAGAATTATCGAATAAGGAATGATAGTTGTACCAGGTCTTCTAAAAATCAAAAATGTTCTCTGTGTAGAAGGTCTAAAACATAATCTCCTTAGTATCTCCCAAATCTGTGAAAAAGAACATTTGGTCACCTTTTTAAAGGATGTATTTAGAATCTTAGATCATACAGAAAAATCTATCATAAAAGGTTTACACACAAGTGATAATTGCTATGTTATCAAAAGTACGAATGAGAGTATATTATCCACAAAATGTAATATGACTGTAAAGAGTGAATCCAAATTGTGGCACTAAAGGTTGGGACATGTTCACTACCGAAATTTAGCCAAGTTAAGTTCAAAAAATTTAGTTAAAGGACTTCCCAAGATTAGAAAAGAAGAAAAAGTTGTATGTGGTGATTGTCTAAAAGGTAAACAGATAAAAGTCGGTAATAAAAAGACAACCCCCATAACAACAACAAAACCTTTGGATCTATTACATATGGACCTAGTCAGTCCCACTAAAGTAGAAAGTCATGGCAAGAAAAGATACTTCCTGGTAGTAGTAGATGATTACACCAAATTTACTTGGGTCATATTTCTTCGGAAAAAATCTGATGCGTTTGATGAATTTATAATTTTGGCAAAGTAACTTCAAAATGAAAGAGGATATTGTATAAATCGCATCAGGAGTGATCATGGTGGCAAATTTGAAAATGAGCGATTTGAAAGGTACTGTGATGAGAAAGGAATCTGTCATGAATTCTCAGTGCCAAAAACCCCACAGCAAAATGGAGTTATTGATAGGAAAAATCGAGTATTGTAGGAAATGGGGTTAGTTATGTTAAATGGAAAAGATATGGCGAAAAGTTTCTGGGCTAAAGCTGTCAACACCGCCTGCTACATCATAAATATAGTATATCTTAAAGCAGGTTTGAACAAAACTCCATACGAACTATGGTATCGAAAGCAACCCAGTATGAAATACTTTCGTGTATTTGGAAGTAAATGTTATATCTTGAGAGACAGAGATCTCCTAGGGAAATTTGAGTCTAAAAGTGACGATGGTATCTTTCTAGGGTATGCCTCGAATAGTCGTGCTTATAAAGTGTACAATCTAAGGACCCTCACTATTCAAGAATCAGTCAATGTGGTGATCGATGACCAGTCCCATGAAGAAGACAGCCCCTTGAATGAATTAGAAGAAAATGTAGATTCATGCATTCTAGATAAATCAGATAATAAATCTCCATCATCTAATGAATCACAACCGTCATCCAACATACCCATCATTAAGGATCACCCTCGAGAGCAAATCATTGGAGATCCTAATTATGGTATAAGAACTCGACGGCAGATAGAAAATATCTATAGTCATTTCTGCTTTACCTCAAAGATTCAACCCAAGAATATTGTGGAAGCTCTTCAAGATGAACATTGGCTAAATGTTATGCAAGAAGAACTTCAACAATTCCAAAGAAATGAGGTATGGCAATTGGTTTCCAAACCACTCAATACAAATGTCATTGGAACCAAATGGGTCTTCAAGAACAAATCCGATGAATCTGGTGATGTGATCAAAAATAAAGCAAGGCTATTAGCTCAAGGGTATTCACAGATAGAAGGCATTGATCTTGATGAAACATTTGCTCCTGTAGCTCGTCTAAAGTCTATCTGCGTTGAAATTTAAACTATTTCAAATGGATGTAAAAAGTGCATTTCTTAATGGGGATGTTGATGAAGAAGTTTATGTAGAACAACCTAAGGGATTTTTAGATCCTAAGTATCTTCATCATGTCTATCGCCCGAACAAAGCATTTTATGGTCTCAAACAAGAACCACGTGCTTAGTATGAACGATTGACGAAATTCCTTTTGGATCATAAATTCTGCAGGGGAAGTGTAGATAGAACACTTTTCACTCAAAAGACAAAGGATTCATTGCTCATTGCACAGATCTATGTGGATGATGTAGTCTTTGGTTCAACATGTGAAGATACTGCATACAAATTTGCCGATCTCATGAAATCAGAATTTGAAATGAGTATGGTTGGCGAATTGAACTTCTTTTTAGGCTTATAAGTGAAGCAATTAAATGATGGAATCTTCATATGTCAGACCAAATATGCAAATGACTTGGTGAAAAGATTTGGGCTCAAATCTGGTCGTACTTATCATACTCCTATGAGCACCACACTCAAACTCTCCAAAGATGTTAATGGTAAAAGTATGGATCAACATCTCTATCGAAGTATGATAGGAAGCCTACTATATCTCACAGCCAGTCGTCCAGATATATCTTTCAGTGTGGGAGTGTGTGCTCGGTATTAGGCAGATCCTAAGGAATCCCACCTAACGGCTGTTAAGAGAATCATCAAATACAATTTAGGGTGTTGTCTAGAAGATGTTCTAGGGTGTTTTGTCACGTAATTGACAAAGGGGGAGATTGAAAGTACCCTAGTTTATCAATTAGCGTGAGCGTTGAGTCAGCAAGACAAATGAGCCCCATAGGAAGATCGTTCAAGCGTCTGCCTCAACAGGATGTGTGCTCGAACTCGCCACTGGTAAACCTTAGCATCATATCCCATGTTCCAAAACACCAGGTATATAAAAACCCATAAAATTGAATAGAACATCCTAGGGTTTTAGGTGAGAAAACTAATTTGCAAAATTGAAAAATCTTTAAGTTTTCTACCTTTGTTGATTTATCGATACATGGCTCGATGAAATCGAACCCTGTTATCGATGTCCTCGAAGCTCACTCGACATTATCGAATTAAGGACTTCAGATGTCTAGCAACCACAAAGAACTCTGGACTGAATTATCGATGAATCGATGGATTGTTCGATATCATCGAATTTTGAATCTTGAGTCCATCGAGTCGACTCGATAAAATCGACATCTGGTCAGTGTTTCCAAAATACTACTAAGGCAAATCATGTAATTCTCGATATATTGAAGGGCTCCTCGATATCCTCGAAATTCAAATCTCGATGATATCGATAGACCTTCGATGATATCGAATTGAGACACAAATCTATCCAGCAAGGTTTCAGGTTAATCTTTCTCGGATTGAGGATCACTCGATAAAATCGATATTCAAATATTGATCATATCGAGACTAGGTCGATGTCATCGAAATAGGATATAAACTATCCAGCAAGCTTATAGAAAAATTTCTTGGAATTATCGATAAATCGACACTATTATCGACATTCAAATTCTGATGATATCGAGTGATGCTTGATCATATCTTTTACCTATTAAGTTTCAAAGGCAGTGCTCTCACATTTTCAAATGTCAAGGAATCGAACCCAGTGTCGATGAAATCGGAGTTCGAAATCCGATGACATCGATGAGTGTTCGATTTCCTCGACCAGTTGGCAAAAAGTTTCAAAAGTGTTTAACAGGTTGAGTTCGTACCATCGAGCGGACAGTCGATGCTATCGAGAGTATACACTCGATGATATCGACCCTGCTCAATGATATCAGTGTTAAAAATATGACCGTTTTATATCCGTTGAAAAATTTTTCCTATTTAATGAGAGCTTGCCTTTGATTGTTGGTAGAGAAAACAAAGAGTGCTTTTAAGTGTTTAAACCCAAATCATATACCTTAAGCCTTTTCTATCATGGGAGTTCATCCTCCAATCCACCCTCACCATTGACATTCAATAGAGTGGATTGGGGAATGAACTTCCGCATTCAAGGATCCTACAACTACCATCTTAATGGCAAATCATTAAGTTAAGATGCCTTGAATGCATAGATAATTGGAATCGCTCTGTCTCCTTTATAGGAAAATATTTAATAGAGTAGGATTCCATCATAACCTTGACCCAACCTGTTGTCTTACATTGGTATATCATCTGAGTTGCGGTTCAAGGGAGCTGAAGATTCTTCGTTATTAAAGGAGGAGATCTTCATCAACGTGCTTAATGGGGCTCATCTACTTATCTGTAAGTTATTAGAATTCAGAGAACCCTTGTGATCATTCCTTTTGTAGGATTAGGTTTAAGGTGCTTCTCACTGCTTTTAAGTCCTCATAGGAAGCCTCTGACGGGAGTATACGTGGTGGGTGCTTTGTGTTGACCCTTACTCTGTGAAGAGCATAAACTTAGGTCCTTGACCTTTGTAGTCTAAAACCTGGGTGCTGTGTGTTGACCCTTGCTCATGGGAGCATAAACTGGTACATTCCGTGTGTGGATCCTTGGCCTGTGTGGCCTAAAAGTCAGGTGCTGTGTGTTGACCCTTGCTCCTGTGTGGGACATAAACTTATGTCGTGTAGATACGTTAGAGTCAGCTTAGAGTAGGTTGTACTGGTTTGAGGTGAACCTGATTTGAAACCTCCGGTTTGAGGTGAACCTGATGTGAAACCTCCGTTAGTGAGATCCGATACACTCAAGGGTTGAGTGCATCCGCCGGAAGTGGAGTAGACAAGTAGTTGAACCACTATAAAAACAACTATGCATGAGATTACCATTTACTTCTACTGCATGTGTGATTTCTCTGAATGTTCTCATATCCCTTACATACATGATTATTTGGAACTGAGTAGAATCACATCTCACACATAGTCACATCGATCATGAACTATGTTGTGCATCTTGTTTATCTTTTGAATAGTTTTGTGATTGAATCCTCTATTTGGCTTGGAAGCCATTAAAGTCATTTTGAAGAAATCCTGATACTTGCATATTTACTCAGGAGTAGGTTGACAGGTTTAAAATTCATCATAAAAACTTAAAAAGTCTGATTCACCTCCCTCTAGGACATCTTGGCATACTCCCACTTCAACTAAAGCAGTCATTACCGCAATTTCAACAAGGACTATGACCCAGTTCCAACAGTGCACTCACTGAACCACTTGCAGTTTAACTCGAAAGTGTTGAGTTAACTTAACGATGAACTCAACAAAATTTCTTAAACCAAAACCAGAATAAAAAAGAGAGTTTTTAGAAGAGGAGAATAAAATGATTTTCGTACTTTGAAAACTAGAACAGAAGTCCTTATATAGACTCCGAATTGGTGCATAAGCACCCTTTAGAAAGGGTTAGGTCCGTTAGGTTTAAACCCAACAGGTGCGGCCAACCGGAATAGACACATCTCTCTGGTTTAAAACGAAAAGGTACAAGTGTGAGTACACTCTCGCAAATAAAGTCCCGCAAGTACCCATACACACACACCCATGCGAGTGTACTCGCATCGCACCCGCACCGGCGCCTATGCCCAGCCCAGCCCGTCCTGTTACGTCACAGACAAGGACACAGACTCGGCACGGCTCGACTCGGCTCAGCTCAGCGGCGCGTGTGTGGTTAATAGTATAGCCCCCCACATGACTAAATTCATATGCCTCCTAAATGAGATTCAAGACCTAAGAGAAAAAGCCTATCTTATATACAAGAAGATTTTCTTTGAAAAATTCGATGTGAGACAAAACCCACAACCTAAAAGCACTAAAATTTTAAATGTGGAGGGAAACCGAAAAAATTGAAAATCAAATTTTAATATTTATTTTAAAACAAAATGCAACAATCCCCCACATGTTTCAAAATAAAAAATCTTTCGAGTTAAAGTGGAATAGTTGTGCAATAATGCTAGTGTCATCATAGATTTGAACCGACATTAGAGTGAGCAAGACAGGTTTACAGGAATCAGGTGACACCATAGTCTTGAACCTGAATCCTTTTAATATAAATCGCAAGTACATGCCACTCACACAACTCTTCCTTTGCAAGTGATTCTATGGTTCGGTGCGTTTCAGCCATACACCATTACTTGAATTTCATGAGTACTTTAGAAAATTCACCTAGATTCTCATAGGAAGCAGCTTCCACCTCCACACCCATATAGGTGAATTTCATCAAGTGTATGCATCAACTGTATACACCACCAAATATATGGTTATGGATCCATTAAAAGTTTTACTGCTCGCACTGTACACCATATAAGGGGCCTATATAACTTAGTGCAATCGTATACCTCGTGTCTTGTTATGTACCCATTGAACCTAACTCATGGGATCTCCACTTATATAGGTTGGATTGCCGACATTGTCGGCTCATATATTAGGCTCAGCCTCATTCCCTTCGATATATCACTAACTAATCTTTTAGATACTCCTTTGGTTAGAGGATCTGCTAAATTCTTTTCTGACCTCACATAGTCAATAAATATGACTCCGTCATGCAACATGTGTTTCACTATGTTGTGTCTGAGTCTAATATGTCTGCTCTTTCCATTATATATTTTACTCTTTGTTTTTGTTATACCTGCTTAATAATCAGAATGAATAGACACGGTCGATATAGGCTTTGGCCACAATAGTATATCAGCTAAGATATTTTTAAGTCATTCAACTTTTGATCCAGTCTTTTCTAAGGTAATAAACTCAGATTCCATAATTGATCGAGCGATATATGTCTGCTTGATAGGCTTCCAAGAGATTGCTCCTCCACTCAAAGTGAAAACATATCCGCTAGTGGATTTTGTCTCATCTGAATCACTAATCCAGTTAGCATCACTGTATCCTTTTAATACAGTGGGATAACCATTATAATGTAAACCATAGGCCATATTGTCTTTTAGGTATTTCAAAATCCTATACAAAGCATTCCAATGCTCTTTTCTAGGGTTATGTATGTATCTACTTAACTTTCCTACTGTAAAAGCTATATCTGGTCTAGTGTAGTTTGTTAGATACATGAGGCTACCAATTATTCTGAAATACTTTAATTGAGACATACTACTTCTTGTACTCTTCATGAGAGTCACACTGTAATTATAAGGAGTAGTAACAGGTAAACAGTTAAAATAATTAAACTTTCTCAGTAACTTTTCAACGTAATGAAATTGTGATAATACAATAATATCATCTTCCCTGATTATTTCAATACCTAAAATTACACCAGCTACTCTTAAGTCTTTCATGTCAAATTTAGACGACAAGAATTTCTTAGTTACAATAACTAATTTAATATTAGTTTAAAAAATAAGCATGTTATCAACATAAAAGCATATAATAACATAATTATTTTTAGAAATTTTACTATATATACATCTATTTACATCATTTATAAGATAACCATTTAATTTTAAAACACCATCAAATTTTTCATGCCATTGTTTAAGAGCCCGTTTTAAACCATATAATGATTTAATTAATATACATACTTTATTTTCTTTACCTGATATCTTATAACCCTCAAGTTGTTGCATATATATTTCTTCTTCTAAATTTCCATTTAGGAAAGTTATCTTAACGTCCATCTGGTGTACCACCAATTTATATATGAAGGTTATCGCTATTAAGACCCTAATAATTGTAATCCTAGTCATAAGAGAATATGCATCAAAATAATCTATTTCTTCATTTTGCTTAAAGCCTTTCGCTACCAACTTAGCCTTAAACTTATCAATAGTTTCATCTAATTTTAGTTTTTTTCTAAACACCCATTTACAGCCTATTGGTTTGTTTTCAAATGGTAGGTTTACAAATTCCTAAGTGTTATTAGATATAATAGATTCCAACTCATCATTTATTACTTCCTTCTAAAAGGTTACATCTTGAGAGTTAATTACTTCCGTATAAGTTGTAGGATCATCTTCAATTAAGAAGATGAAAAAACCATCTCCTATGTTAGTTTCTCTTCTAACCCTAGTATTTTTTCTTAGTTGTATATCTCTTCTACTACTTTCTTGTAAGCACTTTACATCCTCTATAATTGTATTAGGATCTAGAATATTATCTTTAATCTTTAAAAGTAGAAACTTGTAGGCTGCGCTGTTTTGTGAGTAACTTATAAATACACAGTCGGTCATTTTAGGGCCTAACTTTCTTTTCTTAATTTCAGATAATCCTACTTTAAAAAGATACCCCCACACTTTAATGTATTTATAACTAGGAATATGATTTTTCCAAAGTTCATAAGATATTTATTCAGAAGATTTAGAAGGAATTCTATTTAGGATATAACAAACAGATAAAATTGCTTCTCCCCACATATTTGAAGGTAAGCCTGAATATTTAATATATTATTCATCATCTCTTTAATAGTTCTATTTTTACGTTCTATTATTTCATTCTATTTTAGTGTATAAGGAGCTGTAGTTTCATGAATTATTCCACTCTTTTCACATAATTCTCTAAATTGAGAAGATTCATATTCACTTCCTTTATCTGTTCTAAGGCTTTTAATTTTTATATTTAAGTAATTTTCAACTTCAATTTTATACTTAGAAAAAGCATCTAAAGCTTCATCTTTGTTCCTTAATAGATAGACTTTAGTGAACCTATAGTAGTCATCTACAAAAGTTATATAATATCTTTTTCACCTATAAACATGTGATTTCTAAAATCACCTAAGCCACTATATATCAACTCTAATTGAACAGAGGATCATTCTATTCGTTTAAAGGGTTTTCTAATGAATTTTGATTCTGCGCATGTTTCACATTTATCGAATTCTTCATTAAATATACTAGGTAATAAACCTACTCTTTTCATTTTCTTCAAATATATTACATTCATATGACCTAATCTACTATGCCATAGATAAAAGGGTTCAACAATATAAACAGAACCAGATGTCTTCTTATTATTATCATTGGATACATTTACAATGAATAGACCATCACTACAGTATCCCTTACCAACAACAGTTTCATTCTTAGTCATTACAAGTTTATCTGAATCAAATACTAACTTGACTCCAGCCTTATTAAGGAGCGAACCAGAGACCAAGTTTCTTCTAATGTCAGGCATATGTAGGATATCATTTAATAGCAGAGTCTTTCTAAAAGTAAGTTTTAGAAGTACTTTCCCTTTTCCTACAACTAGAGATGTTCTAGCATTACCCATGAACACCTGTTCATCATCTCCTGATACTTGGTAGGAGGTGAACATACTACAATCTTTACACACGTACCTAGTTGCACCAGTGTCTAGTACCCACTCTAAGTTGTTTATATAGAAGACTTTTAACACCACAGCTACTACCACATCAGATTCATTGCATGTTTCTTTAAGATTAACATGCAGCTTATCTTTGTTTTTCTTAAGCCTGCAAGTTTTAATGTAATGCCCAGGCTTTTAACAGTTATAGCAATTTCCTTTTTTCTTTAATTAATTGTTTGCATTCTTCTTTTTAGGCCTGTATTCATTTGGATAATGTCCAGGCTTGCCACAGTTATGACATTTGCCATTTTTCTTATTATTTTTCTGACTTGATTTCACAAGATTCGCCTTTGAATCTATCTGATTTCCATTTTCTTTTTGGTCCCTGATTTTATTGGTCCCCTCTATTCATATGTGTCCGATAATAGTTTCTAAAGAAACACCGTTCTTTTTATGTTTCATTCTATTCTTCTATTCTTTCCAAGAGGGCGGTAGCTTTTCTACCAGCGCTCCTAATAGAAACGCTTCATCCAACTTAATTCCTTCAGTCGACAGTTCACAAACTAGATTTTAAAAATCATGAATCTGATTAGTGACAGGTTTATCATCTGTCATTTCATAATGAAGAAAATTAGTGATTACATGTTTCTTAGTGCCTACATCTTCTAAAATGTACTTCTTTTCCAAAGCAGTCTATATGTCTTTAGCAGACTCGTAAGAATCATACACGTCATATAGTTCATTGTACAAAGAGTTTAGAATATAATTTTTATAATTATTTCATCTGCTACTTCAATTTGATTTGCAGGATCTATAGTAAATGATTCAGACAGAATGTATGAAACTTAAGGGTAGTCAGTGCGAATATCAGTTTCTGTTTCCACCATTTAAAGCATTGTCCAGTGAATGATTCGATTTTAGCTAACTCAGCAGAAGCATTTACTGTTACGGTAGCCATAGTCTATGTAATTCAACAATTTCGATTTCAAGATTGTTTGAATATATATTAAATTAAATAGACTATATAAAAACAATCGAGAACCAAACAAGAAGATAAAATTTGAAAATGAAGGCTTATTGAATTGAGTCGAGGTGTGACGTGAGTCACTCGGCTTGAAATCGAATTTGCTTCCCTTGGATAGCATCCCAAGTGCAATAGGTTTCTAGAGCAATCAACCTCTAGGATACAACAACTATGACCAAGTCCCAGCAGTGCACTCACTATACGCGGGCTGAACCACTTGCAGTTTAACCCAAAAGTGCTGAATTAACTCGACGATAAACTCAGCAAAATTTCTTAAACCGGAACCAGAATAACAAAGAGAGTTTTTAGAAAAGGAGAATAAAATAATTTTCGTACTTTAGAAACTAGAACAAGAGTCCTTATATAGACTCCGAAGTGGTGCATAAGCACCCTTTAAAAAGGTTTAAGTCCGTTGGGGTTTAAACACAACAAGTGCGACCAACCGGAACGGACACATCTCTCCAGTTTAAAATGAAAAGGTGCAAGTGCGAGTACACTCCCGCAAATAAAGTCCCGCGAGTACCCATACACATACACCCATGCGAGTACACTCACACCGCACCCGCACCCGCGCCCATGCCTAGCCCAGCCCGTCCTGTCCCGTCCCATCGCGTCGCACACGCGCACACGCACACAGACTCGGACTTGGACTCAGCTCAATGCATGCGCACGCGTTTGTGGTCAATGGCATAGATTAAAGCTATTAGCATAGAACCAACCCCCCCCCCCCCCAAACAGGACTATTCAGGGCTCAAGCCTTAAGGTAAAAAGTGTATTTTATATACAAGAAGATTTTCTTTGGAAAATTTAATATGAGACAAAACCCACAACCTAAAAGCACCAAAATTTCAAATGTGGAGGGAAACCGAAAAATTTAAAAATCAAATTTTAATGTTTATTTTGAAACAAAATACAACATTCAATTCCTCCAAGTAGGAATAAAGTTATGAATGGTATATATGGCATGTAAACATCACCATCAACCCTAAGGAGGTTTCAATGGTAGGAATTTCCATACCCACCTTTTCCTTTAGTACAACCCACTTGAGTCTTGGATCCAGCTCACTTTTGGTCTCATGCCCTAAAATGATCACATAAAATGGATGAAAGGGGTGGATTTCTTACAAATATCACAGTAAGCCCCACCTAAGATTACAGCAGCAAGGAATCCACACCGTCCACCCAATTGCCAACTCATTTTATGTTGTGAACCCAAAATTGAAGATCAAGGACCCGCAATGATGTTTATCTGTGATCCAACATATTTATAAGGTCACGCAGACCTGAATGAAGGGAAAAACAAATATCAACAGATACATGAATGAAGGGAGAAACAAATAGCCTTGTCTAAAACTTTTGTTGTCCCAAGACTCTTTCTTGTGGTGTGGTCCACTTGAGCTTTAGATATGCTTTAATTTCGAGCTCATGGCCTAAAATGAGCAAGCAAAAAATGAGAGGGGAAAATGGTGGACAGCAGTGATAAATCACATGTATCATAGTAGGCCCCACAAAGTCCTACCACCAAGGGGTGATAGGGTTATCATGCAATTCCGTCCGATTAAATTCCAACACATTTTCAACACCACCGAGTTGTGGTGTTGGGTTCACCATGCAATCCTAAAGTCCCACGGATCAGGAGTAGAGGTGGGCATTGAGTCGAGTCGGACCGGATTGGGTCCAACTCGACTTGATCCAAATTTTTCAAATGACTAACCCGAACTAGATCCGATCCAGGACTGAGTCGAGGTTAGCTAACTTGATCTGATCCGATGCCCTGCTAGTCTGACATGAACCGAGTCTGACTCGGTCAGGGAAACCAAGTTGGATCAGGTTGGGTGCGATTCGGATATGTGATGGTTCAGATCATAATAAAATAATCCTGTGGGCTTCTAGTGGGCAGTGGCACACGATTAAATCTTTAACTCACGACAGACAAAAAAGAAACTCAGAATGGAGTGGTGGCAGAAAACTAAATGACCCTTTTAACCCCTGATAAGGCGAACAGTCACAGTACAAGGGTACAGTAGTCATTTAAAGGAGAAATACGGAAGGTTAAGAGATGTAAAAGAGTCAAGGGAGATAAAGCCAGATTTCAAGAGAAAATTACGAAGGAAGTGATAAGGTGAGCAACGTGTGAAGAAAAGTTATCTTTGGATGACTCTAAATAAGGAGAGAGAGAGAAAGAGAGAGAGAGGAGAAGCAGGTGTTTTTGTTGCAAGGTCAATGTCATAAGTTTTTGGATTTGTACAATTTCTTATTTCAGTTAATAACATGAACCGATAGTTAATAAGGAGAGATAGAGAGAGAGAGAGAGAGAGAGAGGAGAAGCAGGCATTTCTGAGTGATGTCAGTTTATCTTGGAAGTCGGACTGGAATCCTCTGCCACAACCAATTTCTAGCCCAGCATGTTGTGTTTGTTACATCCAATCCGTCCATCAGGTGAGATCTTGGACACTTGGCCATGGAACAAAAAATCAGCCAGATATTCTTATAGGTACCCGACCGGATCAAATCAGATCAGTACAGATCAAATCCAATCGGATCGGTCCGGATTGACCACTGATCCAAACTCGATCCCATGTACGGTCAGATCTAAGTGGGCCTACTCGATCTGACCCAATCCTGGCCTTCAGTTCAAATCGGATCGGGTCGAATCCGTTGGATCTAGTCGAATTCTGCCCAATTCTAATCAGAACCTAGCTAAAAACTGATAGTCCGGTAAGGGGCCGGCTTTGTCGAGCCCAACATGATGTATGTGCTTTATCCACGCTATTCATCCATCTTGAAAAATAATTTTAGATGATGAACCTAAAAAAAAAAAAAATTAGATTGAATGCTTAAGTGGACCATACCATAGGAAACAAGAAACAATGAGGATTGAGTCACAACCGCTCTCTTGAAGGCCACACAAGTTTTAAATCAAACTGATATTTATGTTTTCTCTTTATGTAAGACTATGTGACCTTATGAACATGTTGGATGGCAAATAAACATCATAGTAAGCCCTAGGAAGGTTTTAACAGTGTTGGTCATTGTCACCATTGCTTCCTATGGTGCAGGCCACTCAGGCCTTCAATCTACCCCCTTTCTGGGTTCATGTCCTAAAATTATTTTTCAAAATTGATAGACAGCTTGGATAAAACACATGTAACATGGTGACCCCAAGAGTCCTTGAAACGACCGTCAATCCAATTCTCAAGTCGACCACACTAAATTATATGTAGTATCATTTGATAGGTCACACTGTCTTCTGGCTCAGATGATTATTTCCACATCAATAGGCTACAAAAATCTCTCTCCGATAACCGTCCTAAAATTCTATAAATAGGAGAAAGATCAAAGAGCTTCAAGTCATCTCCAACCCAACACATATCAAATCAAATTTATAGTACTGCAACATTACTTATCTTTTTTATCTTATCTTAGCATAGTTTATCCTATACTAGGAAAACATATTTACGCTACCATGCTAGACTGATTTTTAGCATAAGAATAGCATAATCTTATCTGTCTATGCTGTTATGCTAAATTTGATAGTGTAATTCCCTTCATCTATGTCTAAGTCACTAGTAGGGCTGTACACGAGTCAAGCTAGCTCGGAAAGCTCGCTCGACTCAGCTCGATTCAGCTCGGATTGACTCGGCTTCAAAGGCCGACTCAAGGCGCGTGTCAAGCTTGTTTACTAAAGCTTGAGTTGAGTTCAAGCCAAGTTCGACCATGGTGTATTTCAACTCGACTTGAACTCGAACTCGACTCAACTCGAAGCTCGAGCTCGACTCAGCTCGAGTAATATATTTTAATAATATATTTTATATATATATATATATATATATATATATATATATATATATATATATATAAGTTTTTTTTAAAAAAAGAAGTTAAAACTTAAAAGTTTTTACTAAAAAACTCTACCCGACCCTACCCATCCCCATTCTATCTTTTTCTTTCCCTTACCCTACTGAGGTAAACTCGACTCGACTCGAACCACTAGCTTGACTTGAACTCGACTCGAAAGCTTTGGCAAACAAGCCAAGCTTCAATGTTGAGCTCAAGGGTGAGCTCGAGTTCGAGCTCAAACTCGAGTATACCATGGACGAGTCAAGCCGAGCTTGGCTCACCTCGACTCAACTCGCCTCGATGTACAGCCCTAGTCACTAGATTAAGGAAGACTATATTTAGGGCCTCTTCATCTACGCTTCAGACATTGGATCATGAAGGGATATTACTGTAAGTTATTATTTTCATTTCAATTTGATATAATTGAGTTCCTTATACAAAATTGCACAAATCAGGTTATCTTTGCTATCATGGTGACTAAAAAAAAAAATCCTTTCAACCGAAAGTTAAAAAAAAAACTCATTAGAAGGATGAACCCTCCTCTTTACGAATCCTCTGATTTCATTTATTGGTGGCTGAATAGACGATCGAACTGCCTCACTTCTCGGTCGTAGATGACCACTCGCGGTTTCTCTGCCTATCTCGACACTTGGGGTCATTGGCATTTATTTTGAATCAAGCTATAAAAAGCTCTGGCATGCTCAACACCATACACTCATGGGTTTTGCCCAAAAGCTAGCTAGATGAGCATTCCCAGGCTAACGTGCATTCACACATCCATGCATTTAAATAAGATTGCATCGTGTATTGTTTTATATGTTTTCTTGTTTAAAACTATGCTTAACTAATGCGTTGGTCTGTAATTTTGAGAAAAATTCACACTGAGCTGACCATTCATGCTTTGAATATACAACCGTATATATCATGTAGGAATAACATTAGATAATGGAGTGTACAAAGCAAACCCTGATCCCGACCCCACTACCGAGGGAGATGAGCTTTTCGAGGAGAAGCCCCATCGAGATGTGACTGAGATCTATGAGCTCAACCATTAGTTTATTAGTATATTTCCCTTCAGTAGTTGTTATGACATTTGATATTTTGGATTTGTACCAAGTCTCGAGCTAAGTAGACTAGTATTTTTGGGTGTTTTGATACTTGATGATATATCATGACTAGCTTTATCTCTCGTATTTTTTATGGCCACTGACTCGTATTAAACGTACAATTCATTTCCCCATGTTAATGCTCAGGTTTTCGTAAACAGAATGCTATACCTGGGCTACGAAAATCGGGTGTTACATTGATAACCACCCATTTCTGCACGTGGCCGTCGTAAGCATTGTCGAGCTCAACCTTCTGAAGCTTAGCATCCCGAGGTTGAAGGTCAATCACGCGATGTCCTTGTACTAGTAGTTTGCAAGTTGAACCACGACTGCCAATCAATGAGGTGGAAGTCGAAACTCGACAACCACTAAGGAATCAAGGCCGCCCCACGACATAAAGGGGGCAAATTGATGGAATCTCAGAGTCTATAACCAGGAGACCACACCGAGTTCTATTCAACCAATGCAACCGCAAGGTTGATTTGAGTCACCAACATCGTAAACCAAATCTAACGGCTGAACGCCAAAGACCATATGGCTGGATAACTCGCCAACAATTATATCAGCTATCATGAACGATGCCACATGCTCGACAATTTGGTAATTAATATAGAGTCAGAGCACAAGTCCTGAGGGATCGGCCTAGTGACTGTCTTAGAATGGTCAAACCGATCAACGCATGGAAAAACAAATGGACTAGAGTGGTCCACCCAAAGTTTCTCATGCAATCCTTTAGAATAACTCACTCTAAAAAAATGTTGTTAGCAACAACAACAAGCAACTTCCAGCCTTCAAAGCTCATGTGATGATAATAATAATAATAATGATAATAATAACTCGAAAGAGATTGTGACCTGCTATGAGTACAACATCATCCAAACCTACGGTGAAACAACATCTAACAAAAGTCACGACCAAGCTTCAAACGTAAGGACAAGTTTAGAAGACTTATGACAGAAATTAAGGACGATCCCGCATCCGAAGATTTCTCAAGCAATGAAGAGCTCTTGGAATACAAAGTTCTCTTAATCAAAGAACTAATGGCAAGTGATATGCTCTTGGCTGATAACACAGACAATGAATGGAGGTTGACAAGGCTCAAACCTATTGATTCAACAATAAATAAGAAGCAAAACGATGAAAAATTTGCTACTTCTAAGTCAAAGAAGACCATCATAACCTTTGGCACCTTATCACCAATTACGGTTGATTGCAATATGGTGTTCACGCTTCCCTTATTCTTCCAAGCCAAACCTAACCAGCCTAATAGCATATAGGAAAATGTGGAAGAATATGGAGCTAGAGTAGGTAGGTAGAATGATACACCACTGAAAACTATTAAGAACAAACATGTTCCTCTCATTGTAGTGGAGCCGGATAAAGATTTGGAAAGAGTGGTTTTAACGAAGCTCACTCATAAAATGACTCAGCATTTGAAGAAATGGGCTGGACGAGATAGAGCCTTGCTTGTGTAACTTAAGATCCTCTGAGAACACTAGAGCCTTGTTCGTATCTAATTCCTCTATAAATTGCACCATCTTCTAGGGGGGAAAGAGCACACTAAAATTACATCATTTTTTGAGTTAGTGCAAAAGAGCAATGGCTAAGGGAGCACCGAAGGTATTTGCTAACTGGGTGAGCCGTTTTAGTCTAAGAGTAGAGCTAGCTCTCAAGCTCAAAGGCATTGAGTACGAGTACACTGAAGAAGATCTCTCCAACAAGAGCCCATTGCTTCTACAATACAACCCTGTGCACAAGAAGGTTCCGGTGCTCTTGCACAGCGGAAAACCGATCGCTGAGTCAGTTGTGATCCTTGAATACATTGATGTAATATGGAAGGAGAATCCAATATCTCTGGAAACCCTTACGAGAGAGCGACGGCACGGTTTTGGGCCAAGTTCATCGATGAGAAGGTAAGCAGGATTCAACACCAATACCGGTAGTTTGTTGCTGGTGAATGTTGGCAGCGTCAGATCATTTCTAGACACTCATAAGGTTCTCCAACAACCAAGCTTCCCTGCTAGTGTCCTGAGTATTTCTGATTTTTGTTTTCAGAGAAATGATCACTTACAATGTTGTATGTGAACTTTCTTGTGCAAGACTAATTTATTTCCAACTTATGTGGTAATTTGTGAAATGTTGAACACACCTTAAAAATCACTTGAAGAATCGGATCAATACAATCATTATGTGGACAGTACCAGTGAAATAAATCAGACCATTGGCTATGTGTTGATTTGGACGGTGGGTTTTTAAACCCACCTCACACATACTCACGCACTCACACCACAATAGGATTTCACCACTATGGGTATTGGAACTCATAACCTCGTGTTGAAACTTTTGTAAGTCTACCACAGAGGCATGAGTAAGGACCCAAGAATCCATGATCTAAAAATAAGTTATATATATATATATATATATATAATGTATAATATATATATATATATATATATATATATATATATATATATATATATAATGTATAGTATATAATTGGTGAGTCTTAACCCCATGGCCGCATATTTGCCGCCTCAATATTCAAACACTCAACCTAATGCTATATGATACCATATCAACTAATTACTTGCTCTAAAAGCTCGAGCCAAATCTTTATGTTGGAGACAAACTGTTGCATGGCTTGGGTGTTCTATAGTAGTAAGTAGACGTGAAAGTTCACATACAATGTCCAATGTTAATAACTTTTTATATCTAGGTTTTGTTTGAATTAGATTATGGATTTGATAAATTGGCCAGCTTGTCACTGATTTTGCATTGAATTTAGATTTGGCAAATTTCAAATTCCGTTGTCCAGGAACTAAGCTACAAATGCTGCCTGGATTTCGAAGCCTTTCTGGTATGTCACGATATTCATTGTAATGGAATAACTTTTCTTCTTACTTTTAAGATTCTCCGTGTATTTTCAAAGTCTTAGTTATTTGGGGAATTTAGATTTGCCCCAAATCCATGATTCTAAGGGTTGTGGATTTGGGATTTGTGAAATCCACATATTTGACAAACACTTAAAAAAGAAAAAGAAAGAGACAAAAAAAAAAAAAGAAGAAGAAGAAGAAGAAGAAGATTAAATCTATGGATTTCACAGATCCCTGCCTCAAATCCTACCTCAAACAACCCCTTGGAAGTTAGGAAAACAAACAGAGGATAATGATTCAATGTTTGAATGCACCTTATTATGCAACAACTTAGAATAATGGTACGTTAACAGAGTTCTTGATTGAAATATTCCATCTCATCCAGCCCAATCTTCGGTTAACACCTTACCCAAATCACATAATGGATCAATTTTATCATGCACTTATAAGCCATTTCTTCTATAGAGTGATTTGGTTACGTATAAGCTATCAAACTTCGTCCAAAGTTCTGTGGTGGACTTTTGATCAAGGACATTATAAAGAACATCATCCATCAAACATAATTGGACTGAGGTTTTCACCATCTTATCCAATTCTTCCAACTTTTCGTCGTTCATATAAGTGAGACGTTTCGCTACACCAAGGAGTGCATGTTGCAGCACTTGTTGAACTAAAAGGCATCTCATCTTCACTTTTCATAATTTAAAGTTGTTTTTTCTGATAAACTTCTTTGTTTAATACTTCACATTTAATCTTTTAATTATATTTCCAATCCAAACTCAAATCTCAACGTATAACTCTAATACCACTTGTTGAAGGACTGCGGAAGCAAATCTCGAATTTAGATCACACGATAATAACCGAATGCAAATAAAGCAGGCATAAGTACACGTGATTTTTATACGTAGAAAAATTCTTGCAGAAAAAAAAAAAAAAAAATCAAAACACAAGGTAACGAGCAATCACTATGAAAACAAAAAAGTACAAGAGACTGATGCACTTACAATTCTGAAAACCTTCATTTTCTCCTCTTCAAAATTTAAAAATAACTTAGCCCCAATTAAAATATCCTAATCCCGCATTACACCCATATATATAGTATTACACTTGAAATAAGAAACAAAATTCACGCAATTACATAAAACTACCCGCGACGTCGATATAAGCGTTGATAGATTGAACTTCCATGTTCAATCAATCAAACATGCTCAAATTAAACTATCAAAAGAGTAAAGTGTACAAAAAAGAAGCTTCTCAACCGAGTCAAGAGTTCGGTCAATCAAACTCTCCCCTGTAGAAAGATTGAAGATATTCTAACAACATGTCGTAGCCTTTGCATCTACGAAATTGACTGGGGGCCACTCACTGTTTCAAACAAAACAACTACATCCTTCCCTCGTCCCCACGGCTGCTGCTATATTCAATATTGGTCATTCTAATCAAACGCAGAGTTCCAATGGCTCACTATTCAATTATTTTCCTTGCCTCAGATTAAATTAATTTCAACACCAAAAGAGGCCAACCTCCAATGATTTACAACCATTCATTCCGTGTCACGGCCAACCAGCAGCTTTTTTTCACATGAAATGTAACGGCTTTTTTTCTTCTTTTTTTTTTGTTTCGATTATCAGTTTGGCTTAAGATGGTTCGATCCGTGCGATATTGGCACTGCCGTCCATCCTACAGGGCCCATCAAGTGAATGGTCCTGATCACATAGGAGCCCAAATGGAACTCAGAGCCCGACACAAATTAGGTGGCCCGCAAGGACAGCAGCCACTCAGTTTGGCTTTGGATTGGTAGTCGTGCACGCATTTGGACTGTTTGTTGGAGATTGCAAAACCTACACGTCCATTCCACGACTGATACTGATGCAAGTTTACCACCGTTTAGCAAACAGTGACAACCCTCCATAAATATGGCACACGTGTACGTCAATCCAGACTCTCCAAATTATAGTCCGACTGTGGATGGAGCACAGCCCAAAATATTACTCTGATAAAATAATCCCAACCGTACAAGTGGACGGACCATATTCAGCACCAAAAGTGTGAAAGCAGATAATGGGGCTGTATCAATTTGATATTTTAAGAATGTTTCATCTATGAGTCGACGGTTTGGATGGTCTGGATCGATGCGGATGTGTGCCAAGTGTACGGTGGTGGACAACTACCATTTGAATACCAGTGCCCGCCCAACACCTAGTCATCCCCAGTAACAATGAGAAAGACGAGTGCATATCCGGTGCACGTAAATGCTGACGCCCTATAAGTGCTAAAAATGGAATTTTTTTTTAATTTTTTTTTTTAAGGATCAATCTCGACCGACCAATTGGAACACACATGGTGGATAAGCCAAAGATCAAACTTTCAAGTAATGGTGTGTTTTTAACCATTTATATTCAAGATCTTTCTTGGAGCCGTTAATCAATGTCTTTCCTAACCGTTCAGAAAAAAAGCTAATGGATCAGATACTTGTAAACCTCCAATATTGCAATTTTCAACGATCAATTAATGAACGGTCTGGATCAATTTCCATAAGCAACAGACATAAGATCTGCAATCATCCTAAAAGTCAGGCACGTGGAAATTGAAAGAGAGGGTTATCAGTTGACCGTTAGGGATGTGAACGTTAGGTACCGCCAAAACAAAAACCCGTAGGTAATTTCAAAAAAAGGAAAAGAAAAGAAAAAATGCTCTCCAAATTACCAAAAAAACAACCTTCCCAAGAGAAAATTTCTCTTCATTTCAATGGATCTTCATGTTTTGACTTTCAAATTCTTAGTGCAGAGATGGATTTTGCATCTCCTTCATCTTCTCCCCCAACTCCTCCATCTCCACTGCCCATTAGTGTGGGCCCAGACCATCAGAAGTACTTCTTCTCATCGTCGCCGTCCCCGTCTCCGCCCTTCTCACCACAAACCACGCATACATCGCCGGAAAGCACCGCTCTTTTATCTAGAGAGTTGATTAGACGGCCGAGAGATCCATCGTCGTTTTCTCTTGAGAAGTTCTCTGATGAATCTGGGCCGCAGAGCTCCTGCCTAGAAGCTTGGTGAGTTGGGGGATTGATTTGGGATCATGGGGTTTTTCTAATGAGGTTTATTTAATGTTTGGCTAAGGTAAATGGCTCTCCTATTGGATCGATCATTGTATAGGTGGGCCCACCTTCGATGATCGAGATCATTGATTGGACGGTCGATGGCGCTTGTCTCTAAACTTCCCACATCAGATGATCCTCAAATTTTTTGTCTTGGTAATTTGAAAATGGACTTATAAAAGATGGATGATTTGATTGAGGTTTTTGGAGATGACCCACCATGGTGGGACCCATTAGATAAACTGGATATACAATGGGGGATTACCAAACATTCTTCCTAATTGGAAGTCCCTAATAACCGATCTCCACCTTTGGGCTTTGTCCAGGACCAAACATTCGATCCGGATGAAGGTGGGGGCATATCAGTTTAGTGTAAACTATATATAGAATTGAAATGGACCGAGCTATGCATGAGTATGGATTGAGAAACCATATCTGTAGAAGATGGCTAGAATCTTCCTCACCTTACACCTTTAGAGAAGCACCGCGGATGAAAAGCTTAAGCTTAAGTCCCACGTGAAACTCATCTCCATAAGGCTCAGACAATTTTGGTGATCCTAGTCCAACTAGAACACTGTGTATGACACAGTTGTAATACACCACCCACCCTTTACATGATTTTAGATGAACCCCAACTAAGTGGGGTCCACTGGTATTCCCAGTCACACTATCCAACCCTTATGGCAATCCAAACCGTTGATCAATAAGGCCCACCTTATAGAATTCTTACATTTAGAAGTCTTAATCAACGGACCAGGGCGCTTAAAATCTGTAAATTGCCCATTTCATTAATGCTGATAAGTGGATGTTTGTGTGCAGTTTGGAATGGTTGTTCCTAAGATGTTGCTGTTGGTGGTCTCTACTAAATCATTCTACTCCAGGAGAAGGGAAGAAAAGCAATTCCCACTGCCTACCGGACCCAAGCAGGGATGGTTGTATGATCTGAATCGTCCATGTTTTGGGTGCTACAGAAGTTGGGACGGAGTAAGAAGTTGGCGTTGGATAGATCATTCTGACCACTGATAAATGCAGCTGGATGTAGAACCATTGAAAAGAATTACTCACATTCAGCTCGATAAATCAACGCTCAGGATCATTTTTCAGCTCGATTAAAAGACTTCACAGGATGAAGGTTTCCTGTTGCCTGACCAACCTTTGGAGTTTCTTCTTTTTTTTTTCTTTGTTTTAGATATCAATTGAAATTGGGAAATTTGGATTAAAAGCACCATAGGAACAGAGGAGGGAAGAATTACATGATAGATGGTCGGCATCTTTGCACCGTACACGTGGGTTTTGAATTCAAAGAGGTGGGGCCCATGGTTTGGAAATGTAGGCCATTGGTCCTGTTGGGACCCAGTTTGATGGAGCATGACCCACTTTGGAAGATATCAAGTTTTATGCATTCTTGTTCTCAGTGTAAGGGGAGCGATCTAGTGGTACCCTTTAAGTTTACGGTGATGCCAGGCAAATGTGGGGCCGAGTGATGTGTCCGCGGAATCCAACCCGTCCATAACATGCATCAACTCAGAAAAACCGTACATCCAAAAAAATATCAACCCAATCCAAAACTTCGATGGGCCACAGCCATTGATTGAGGTGGTGGGGCCACCCTGTTGTGTATATATAATCTAGGCCGTTCAGACCCTTCATCCAGTCCAGATGAAGGGTCAGGCTAAAATTCAGGCTATTTTGTTTTGCAACTCAGGTGGGCCACTGTAATTCAAGGGTGAGTGTTCCCTGCCAGCTCGTTCCCTTTTCGTGGCCCACATCAGTTTTGGATAAGTCTGAATTCTAGGTTTCAGAGGTTATCTGAGGTGAAACATATGATAGACAGGTTGGATCATGTAAATATACGTGGGCCCCACATTTGCCATTGGAGCACACCCATAATACGAAACACGAAGCCTCTTTACCTGTTTGTATTCATGGGAGAAAAAAAAATGGTGTTTTTCGGGAAATTACATTTCTATGAAACAGTAAGAAATGAAAAGAGATTTATCTTTACAGCTTTCAATAATATTTTTATAAAAAAAATCTTCATTTCCAAATGTGTTTGAAAAGAAAAAATTATATATAGTGTGCAACACATTGTCACACGTGACTCGTTGGCAAATATTGTTGGATAAACCCTGCAGATTTTAGGATGTATGCTATCATTGATTGATCCAGCGGATTCGAAAGTGTTTAAAAAGCGTACCTTGATCAGCCATGTCGCATATTGTTAGGGTTTGTACTTCGATCTTCCACTTCTACCACACTTACATTAGGTTGCACACACTAAAGGGAATAAATGTGTATGTAATGTGTGTCAATCAGACTGAACACTTTATATAAAAACAGGCCATGAGAAAATCCCATGCATAGTAGGACTCTCCCAAGCCCACAACTCCTCAATCACGGGGAGAGAAGCCTTCCCCTAACGCAACTCCATAAATAGTTGTTAATTGTACTTCATACCTATAATAAATTGTGTTCACCTATCAACTCCATGGGTCTCCCCCTGATGGTCATGTGATTGATCCAATCCGATCATTACAATGCCAGATGAAAATATGTTATTCATTACCCATAATTCTAACATTCTCTCACTTGAGACATTCATGGCATTCTTTAGTATTCAATGTATTATTTAGTATTTCCACAATAAGCTCAAAGCTTTACTAGATATTTTAATAAATCATGTGAAGTACTCTGAAATATCCGATCCATTAGAATTATTGATATTGAAATACGATAGTCATCACTTCAATTATCGAAGCGGGACTAGGCGTAATTACAATGCCACCATTCTCGACGACATGGTTACTGAAAGAATATGAAAATCTCATGTCAGGTGAAACTCGCATGCAGACTTCTAAACGGATCAATAATTTCCATCAAGAGATCCATGGCCTCAATCATAGCCAATTTTATTTGTTCATTTCATTGTATGCATACACAATAAGAACAGATGACAAAACTTGAATTGTCAATTAATCTTAATTTATTGAAATGTGTACATAACCTTAACATGTGTCCTCCCACTAACCCTGAGCACCTTATGATGCAATTATCAGGTAGAGTTTACAAGCATTTGATGATTATAGATCCTCATCCTTTCAAGGAACCATAGCGTGAGTTCCTTTGTTCCTATCTTAATTCAAAGAACTACAATACCGCAACGTCTAATGCCTACCTTCGTGATAGATATTAAAATTTTGTTCCAATGCATGATGTTGTAAGCACAACCATTGCACCCTATCGAGGTATAACACTCATGCCATGAAACAAAACCTAAAACTTGAACTCCCACTGATGAAGTATTCAATGTAGACCAAACTTATTCATCTTATCAGTTCCACCTGACCGGTGTTATCGTTCATGAGCTGAAAATATGTATCACATTTCCTTATTTATAGATCCTATACATACCCACAATTTCTCCCACAAGGATCACCAAGGCGTCTTTTCGGTCAAGAGTAGGCGCTTAAACTATCACAACACCGAGACTGACTCTTATTGTTCCTTCACTAGTCAAACAATTAGAGGGCATATATGATTTTGAGAGAAGATCTCATATTACGTATATCATTATTCTCTGAAATTTAATACAGATGTCTCCTCTCATTTTCAGGTCAAACTTTTCTCATGGACTCTCGGCTCAGTGTCCCGAATATCATTACAAGTACATCCACCTCAAAATGATAACATTACTTGTTCGGATTAGAAAACTAGGAATCAAACCTATTTATGATCATCACTTTTATTGTTGTCTGTAAATGAGGTTGCCATCATTCACGTCCATATGACATACACGATTAGAGTATCGAGGCCCTCAATCTAACATTAAATTTAGAAGAAATCCAAATGAATTATTTTATTTCAAATCACCATAAAATAAATGGAAGGGTTTCAAAAATTCAAATGCATCCTATTATATATATTTAAAAGAAATACAAAATCATTCGAATCGATTCTCCTACTTGAAAGCCACCCATTGATAACGTAGCGCTCCATATCACTGGGTCTCTGGCTCCTGAGGTACCACTCCATGAGATACATGATGTGAGTCTACGATCCAGAATCAATCTACATCATGACAAATGTGTGTCAATTAAATCATCAGAAACTGTCAGACACGAATCTTTACACTTACTTTTATTCCTATTCTTCTTGACTCAAGCTTTGTACCCATGACATTATTTCTTTAAGTGACCCTTCTGATCACAAAAGTAGCAGGGTCTGACTACTTTCCTTTCTTTAGATTATTGTTATGAGACGAGTACGCGAGATAAGCACTTTCTTGTCGCTCTCACCTAAGCCTATCTTCCTCTTACACATAGTGTGATATCAACTCAATAAAGGTCAATTTTTCTTTCTGAGTATTATAATTGACCTTGAAAGTGTTGAAGCTGGAAGGAAGAGAGATCAATACTAAATAGACTACCAGGCCTTCCAGAATATTCAACTGAAGTGCCCTTAACTTAGCCGCGAG
Source organism: Magnolia sinica (assembly GCF_029962835.1). Taxonomy (NCBI): domain Eukaryota; kingdom Viridiplantae; phylum Streptophyta; class Magnoliopsida; order Magnoliales; family Magnoliaceae; genus Magnolia; species Magnolia sinica. Next base: position 88,167,982 of record NC_080575.1, on the reverse strand, counting down.
ATCAACCATCTTTAAAATGTGCTCTCTAATTCCATCTCCACTATAGTTCATAAATATGAGTTCAAAGAGAATCGTTATAGCCTCTACCTTATTGGATTTAGTAAACCTCTTTTCAATTTCTTCGATGAATTCTTTCACGTTCTCCTTCTCGGGTATACCCCACGAAAAGACTTAGGAGACTTAGGAATAGAATGTCTAATAATCTTTATACTTAGCTTGTTAATCTGTTTCCACCTGTTATATTTGGCAATATCACAGGCAGGGTTGGATACAGTTGGTTTTGGAGGTTAATCCCTATTAAGGGCCAAGTCTAATTTCATACATCCAAGATTTATCTCTAATGCATCTTTCCATTCTAAAAAGTTAGTGCCATTAAGGTATGGAAGCCTTTAATTTTGGAGAAAATGAATAAAAAATTCATTACTGCAATACATAAGACATGCAACAACTAACATAAGATAAAATGTCACATTTCAAACTTTAAACATCAAATAAAAGACACTTATTGAACTAAACTTTATCTAACAACCGGGCAGTCGACTAGATTATCCATGATGACAGGCCTAATTATCAAATCATGGTGTGAAACTCAATGCATCATTGTGACCCCTTCCTTTGGGCCGATATCACAATACGTGAGTGTTCTTCACAATATGAGGTTGGCTGAATATCAACAACGCAAGCCTAAACAGTCCAACACCTTTGATGTAAGATGGACCATCTGATTCTTCACTATTAATACCATGCACCCCACCATGTTTGACTCCAGCTAGTCAACAAACTCCTTTGAGTTAAACACTGCCTATTTGGATACAAACGACACCTCATGGGTCCTTAATACATGATGGTTGCACCATGCCCTTAAATCTAAGATACAATGGGTATCCTTATTGGAAGTGCAAACCAAAGCCCTACATTTACTGTGACTATTCATCTTCCAAAGCACAGCAACACTTCCCATGAAGATGCTCTTGGAAGATGAAAATGCTTGTGTATTTTCTAGGAACATTTAAGTGTTAGAAGCTCCTAGCAGGGGCAATTTTGTCTTTTCACCTTACATTCAAATGCCTATAAATTGGCATCTTGTGTATCCGGTTGAGGCAAGCAAAGCAAGCAAGTCAATAGCAAGTGTGAGAAGTTTGCAGCAGCAAAACAGTTTAAAAGAATAAAAATTCTGTTTTTCTTCTCTCTTTCTTCCTTCTGCATCAGATTTCTGAGTTGTGCCAAGGCTTTGTAAAGCCAAGAAAAGCTCTGGCTTATACAGCCAACAAACTGGTATCAGAGCCTAGTTGTTTTTCCAGAAGAAGTTTCCAACAGGTTTTTCAGCTAAGTACAAATTTTTTCTGAATAAAAAAATAAAAATAAAAAAATAAAAATAAAAACAAAATAAAATCTGTTCAAAAATCATATTGCAAAGCCAAGTTTTGTTCTCCAGGTTGAAGTTGCCAGCAATTTTTTCAGCCAAAAAAAATCAGATTTCAAGAAAAAATTTGTCCAAATATATATATATATATATATATATATATATATATATATATATATATATATATATATATATATATATATATATAAGTTCAAAAGTTTTTTTTCAGCTAAAAAATCTGTTTTTTAAATAAATAAAAAAAATCAGATTTCAAAAGTTTTTCTAGCTAAGAAAAAAAATATGTTTTCTATTGCATCTCTCTCTCCCTTCATTTAACAAAAATATATATATATATATCAGTCATTCCTTCTTTAAAAAAATAAAAAAAAGATGGTCAGCTCAATCCAGCCACAGGTTCCTAAGTTGTCTAAGAACAACTATGAAAAGTGGTGCATCCAAATGAAAGCGTTACTCGGGTCGCAAGAACCATAGGAGATCGTCACTGATGGGTATGTAGAACCCACTATGGAGGAAGAAGCCGCCTTCCCCAACGAAGAAAAGACCGCTCTCAAAAATCAAAGGAAGAAAGACAACTAGGCTTTGTTCCTCCTCTATCAAGGGTTGGATGAATCAACCTTTGAAAAGATTACCGAAGCGATATTAAGCAAGCAAGCTTGAGATACCCTTGGCACCACCTTCAAAGGTGTTGATCGAGTGAAGCGGGTTCGCCTTCAAACACTAAGAGCCGAGTTCGAAGCGACGCACATAAAGGAAGGTCAAAGTATCTTTGACTACTTCTCACATCTAATTGTTATTATTAACAATTTAAAAAGAAATGGTGAAAAAGTTGAAGACATACGTGTCAAGGAAAAGGCATTGCGATTTCTCACAACCAAGTTTGAGCATGTGGTTGTGGCAATCGAAGAATCAAAGGACTTGGAAAAACTATCCATTGAAGAACTGATGGGATCGTTGCAAGTGCATGAGCAACGAATGCAAAAGAATGCTGGTTCAACGATTGAACATACCTTAGAGTCTAAGTTGACTCTAAATGAACAAAAGAATGACCATACACAACGAGGCGGCCGTGGCACTAGCAATCGTGCAAGAGGCAGAGGGCCTGGATATCATCCAAGCCATCAACAAAATCAACAAAAGTTTACCAGTTTCCTTGGAAAAGGAAATGGTAGAGGCCAGTTCATACATAGTCGGGAAAACACAAAGAACGTTCAATGCCACAATTGCAAGAAATTCGGCCATTATGCCTCCAAGTGTTGGAGCAAAGTGGATCAAGATGAACGATCCAACTATGCCGAAGCATCACAACATGAACAAGAAAACTCTACACTCCTCGCATAAGAAAAGGCATGTGAAAGGCCAGATGTGTGGTATCTCGACACGGGTGGAAGTAACCACATAAGTGGTAACAAAGAACTGTTCGTGAAACTCACAGAAGGAGTTCGTGGCAACGTGAGTTTTAGTGACTCATCAAAGGTACCCGTGATAGGCAAAGGAAAAGTTAAAATTTATCAAAAAAATGGTGAGCCAAATTACATCTCTAATGTGTATTACGTACCAAACATGAAAAATAACATCCTCAGTATCAGCCAACAGTATCGGCCAACTCCTTGAGGAGGGGTATGTCATACACATGGAGAGTTATTCTCTCTCTATAAGAAATGCTCACAGAAGACTTGTGGCTCAAGTCCAAATGGCGAAGAATCGCATGTTTCCACTTCATATTAACACAGGCTGAGAAGTGTTTCTATGGAATCGTGAAGAATGATTCATGGAGATGGCATCTTCGCTTTGGGCATCTCCATTTCAGTGGCCTTAAACTCTTATCCACATCAAGCATTGTGTATGGCTTGCTGGCTATTGAAGCTCCAGAACATGTGTGTGAGGCGTGCATACTCGGCAAGCAACAAAGGAATTCCTTCCCAAGTGGAGTGTCCAGAAGAGCAAAGGAACCACTTCAATTGGTTCACACTGATATTTGCAAACCACTTGAAACACCCTCTCTTGGAGGTAATAAATATTTTATTATCTTCATTGATGATTTCAGCAGAAGACTTTGGGTGTATTGCATCAAAGAAAAATCTTTCGCTTTCACTATCTTTAAAATTTTCAAAGCTCGTGTTGAAGTTGAATGTGGTCAAAAAATTAAAGCACTCAGATCTGACAGAGGTGGAGAGTACAACTCAAATGCATTTCGAGATTTTTGCAAAAAACAAGGCATCAAGCAACAACACACTGCAACCTACACGCCACAACAGAATGGCATTGCGGAACGGAAGAACTGCACTATCCTCGACATGACGAGGACCATGCTAAAGGAGAAAGGCCTGTCAAAGAACTTTTAGGCAGATGCAATTGCATGTACTGCCTACTTGCTCAATCGGTGTCCAACCAATAGCATCAGAAACATAACACCACAGGAGGCATGGAGTGGCTACAAACCAAGCGTGGCACGCCTAAGGATCTTTGAGTGTGTTGCCTACGCTCAAGTTCTAGAAGCAAGAAGAAGGAAGCTTGATAATCGGGACGAAAAATGCATTTTCATCGACTACAGTGAAGAATCTAAAGCTTACAAGCTCTACAATCCACTAACCAATAAAGTAGTGGTGAGTAGAGATGTGATCTTTAGTAAGGAAAAAGCTTGGAAATGGAACGATGAAGAATCGACCAAGGATATTCTAGTCGAAACAGAAGAACATGAAAAAAGGCATGACCGTCAAGAGCAAACGTCCGCAACACCTTCTTCGGCTGTATCATCAGTACACAGAAGTCCAGGAGTACATTCCATCACTCCTGAAAGCACTCTATGAAGTCAAAATTCGGTCAGCTCGTCCTCACCCATGGCACCTATAAAAATGAATAGCCTAAGCGACATCTATGAGCAAACTGAAGAGGTCAATCTTTTCTGCCTATATGCAGATCATGAGCCCCTGACATTTCAAGAGGCCATAAAAAAAGAATGTTGGAGAATTGCTATGAAAGAAGAAATTCATGTCATTGAGAAAAATGACACATGGGAGTTGATTACGCTTCCTAATGGTCAAAAAACTATTGGCGTCCAATGGGTGTACAAGATCAAGCGAAATGTTGATAGTGAAATCGATCGCTACAAGGCAAGGCTCGTAGCAAATGGCTATAAACAGAAGTACGGGGTGGACTATGAAGAAGTCTCCGCTCCTGTTGCTCACCTTAACACTGCGAGGATGATTATCTCCCTTACAGCCCATCACAGTTGGATGATCTATCAACTGGATGTGAAATCTATATTTCTGAATGAAATTCTAGAAGAAGAGGTATATGTTGACTAGCCTGAAGGCTTTGTTATGCAAGGGGAGGAACACAAGATGTATCGACTGAAGAAAGCCCTCTATGGGTTGAAGCAAGCTCCACATGCTTGGAATGCACGCATCGACAACTATCTTCAAGAGAACGGCTTCACCCAATATCCATATGAGCATGTAGTTTATATCAAGAAGAATGCTCATGGTGATATGCTTATAGCATGCCTATATGTTGATGATTTGTTGTTTACAGGAAACAGCAGACCGATGTTTAACGAATTCAAGAAGGCTTAAGGAGTTTGAGATGACTGACAAAAGTCTGATGTCCTTTTTCCTAGGCATTGAAGTGAAGCAACAACATGGTGGCATCTATATATCTCAGAAGAAGTATGCCAAGGAATTGCTTGAAAAGTTCAATATGGCCAATTGCAATGCCATAAATACGCATATCGCAACGGGCTTAAAACTAACAAAGGACAGAGAAGGAAGAAGCGTTGACTCAACTATGTTCAAGAGTCTGATTGGAAGCCTAAGGTACCTCACAATCACAAGGCCGGATATCATATACGGTGTTGGGCTTCTAAGTAGGTACATGGAAGCACCAAAAGAATCACACTGGCTAACCGCAAAAAGAATCCTCAAGTACGTCAAAGGAACAATGGAATTCAGTCTTTTCTATCCATACGATGATGAAGCAATGTTGTATGGATACTCAGACGGTGATTCGGGAGGTGACCAAGATGAAAGAAAGAGCACCACTGGCTATGTATTCTATCTCGGAACGACTGCTTTCACATAGAATTCGAAGAAGCGGAGTGTGGTCGCCTTGTCCACATGTGAAGCAGAGTACATGGCAGCATCATCCACTGTCTGTGAGGGAATTTGGTTGAGAAACCTAATAAAGGAGTTGAAGCATCCGCAGGAAGAATCCACAGTCATATATGTGGATAACAAGTTGGCAATCAAGCTAGCTAAAAATCCAGTGCAACATAGAAGAAAAAACACATTGATATCCGATACCATTTTCTGAGAGATCATGTGAAGCAGAAAACGATGAAATTAGAGTATTGTCATACTACGGAACAAGTGGCGGATATTTTCACAAAGGCATTGCCGACAGATGCATTCAAACGACTAAGAACGATGCTCGGAATCAAGCCAGTTTTGGTTTGAAGGGGAGTGTTGGAAGTGCAAACCAAAGCCCTGCATTTACTATGATTGTTCATCTTCCAAAGCACAGCAACACTTCCCATGAAGATGCTCTTGGAAGATGAAAATGCTTGTGTATTTTCTAGGAACATTTAAGTGTTAGAAGCTCCTAGCAGGGGTAGTTTTGTCTTTTCACCTTACATTCAAATGCCTATAAATTGGCATCTTGTGTATCCAGTTGAAGCAAGCAAAGCAAGCAAGTCAATAGCAAGTGTGAGAAGTTTGCAGCAGCAAAACAGTTTAAAAGAATAAAAATTCTATTTTTCTTCTCTTTCTTCCTTCTGCATCAGATTTCTGAGTTGTGCTAAGGCTTTGTAAGGCCAAGAAAAGCTCTGGCTTACACAACCAACAATCCTTAGTCATGGCCACTTTAATGGAACACGTAATCAAGAGTATCTACCTAGCCCCGTAAACTAAGAGTCCACTCGTTCCAATTGCCCCTAATGGATATTCTCAATGCCCCTTAGACAAAGAGACGAGTGAACTCAGCCATATGGATCATTGTCATCCATCTAGAACCAGTCGTTCACAGGAATCACCACAGTGAAGGGAGGTTCCCTCTATGGAAGCTGCATGCACTGCCCCTACCTATCACCTCCTTTGACGTCGACAACGGATGATAGCCAACGTCAATGTCGAACCTCACAGCCGCATAGATTATAGGGGAAAGAAGAGGGAAGGAGGTAGATTCCGCCATTAATGGCAGACGGCGTGCATCACCCTTGAAAATGAAGAAGAGGGAAGGTTAATGCTACTCTTTCAAGGCGATTAGGGTGTGGCTGCGAAACGCATCTCTCATGGCTGCCTTAGCAATCATCCAAGGTCGCTGCCCAAAAGGCAAAACCCACCACCATTGCCTCTATTTCTCAATTATAGGTGTCATTCGAACATGTCATCAGCCTAAAATGAAATCGTGATCAACGGGCACTAACAATCCGAATCCGATAGCCGCTATGTGGATGGATTCCGGGTCGCGGCTTCTCCTGCCAATACTTTGAGAAGATGGCGACATCCTCAATCTGGCTTCCAAAGAACAACCACTAATCTTTGTATATAAACCCCAATTTTGGCACAGTAGGTTGGTTGTTCCTTTTTCTGTCTGAAGAAGAGTAATCAGTGTCCATGACTGCTTTGATCGGCAGTAAGAATGACACACGCTGAGGCCGTCGTCGAAAACGGAGCCGACACCTTGCTTCAAAACTGCTATGAAAACCAGCAGCAGCTCGCAGCTGCCTCAGTCGGGATTTCCAAAACCCTTCACCTGTGATTATGGTATGGAGATATGACGGTAGTTAGAGATCTGTTGCGTGAAATACCCAATCACCTTCAACAGCAAGGCTGGGATTTCATATATCCGAAATCAAATGTTGTCCAGAGATGGTGCTTGTTGGATTCCGATGGCGGCATTAGATTTCAGTCCGAATTCCCTATTTGTCGTCAGGATTTGACAACCTCCGATCAAATCCAGAAACAAAGCCCAAAATTGATGCTTAGTTTGCCCTAATACCACATGTTAGATAAACCCCGCAGTGGATTGCAAAATCTATACTAGCATCAATCCAAGGGATCCGAATGTGTTTAGAAAGCATACCTTGGTCGGTCATCTCACAGATTGTTAGCGTTTGTGCGTCAATCTTCCGCCTCTACCACACTTACATCAAGTTGCACGCTCTAAAGGGGAGAAACGTGTGTCGATTAGAGGACCGAACATATAGAAACGAGTCATGAGAAAATCCCACCCATCGTAGGACTCTCCCAAGCCTACAGCTCCTCAATCACGGAGAGAGAAGCCTTCTCCCAACGCAACTTCATAAAGAGTTATCAATAGTGCTTCATGGCCATAATATATTATATACACTCATCAATTACATAAACCCCACCCTTTTGATCACCAGATAAAACTATAACATTCATGTCCATAAGTCCAACGGATATAAAACATAAGTACCTGTGGAATGCTTGAAGATAGTTGATCACAATGTTCCACAATGTGGCATGTTGAGACGTGGCACAAGTGGAGCGCTTGAAGTCAAATGACTGCTCATGTGGCACATCTGCAAACGTGGGGTGCTAGAAGATGTGGTAGCCGGTGTTGCAACAATGGCGCGTTGGGGGTGTATGGTACATTATAATGGGTGATTATACATGTCGCACATGTAGTACATTGGCACCTGCACGATGCTTTAAGATGGACTGTGGAACATGTGGGGGCACATACATGCCCCTAAATGTGAGGCAATTGAAGGAGTTGGCAGCGCATGTTACATATCCCACACATTGGGGCATGCCGCACATGAGGTTCTTCGAGATCAGTGGCCATGTGGCACATATGACTCAATTGCACATTGCACACGGCACATTAGGTTGCGTCGCACATTAAAATATGACTACCCTAAAAGATGGGTGATGGAACGTGTGATGCTGCTTTATGATGGAGGCATATGCTGCATATGTAGGGAACTTGAAGATAGCTGTTTGCATGCCAGGGGTACTTAGAAGTTGGGCAGTAGCACATATGACAACCGTGTGGGGGCACTTTACGAAAATAGAACCTCTTAAGGTGGGCCACACCTCCGGCCAATGGTAGAGGGATGGCCATAATCTTCTCTGACTGAATGTATTTGGGTAACATATTTCCAGATGCTAGGAATTGTTAAGTGGCTGGTGTCGAGATAGTTTTAATAAATGAGAGAAGCAAGCAAGCATAGGGCTTCGCCCTATCTGTTCACCACTTCTGCCCCATCACATGATGATCTAGGCCATTCATTTTATGGGACAAGAAAAGTTTTATCACTCATTAGAGATCTAACCATGCATTAAAATAAGTTACGAACAATGGTCTAAGAAAGCAGCTACTAGCTCACCTTCCTACGTACGGTGAGGATCTCTGATCAGGGAGAATTCTACCATATGGGCTCAATAGAGTGGGCCCCAGATGAATCATCTGATCAACACCGGGTGAGGCATAAGCCAGATTGGACTAGCGTTGCCATTTATGCTCTTTAATAGCTGTTATAATGGGTGGGAGAAGCTTGTAATGGGAAAATTCTCACTTCATATCCTGCAAAACAAACCATCAGCAGCAACGGGTAAAACGAGATCATACGCTGGAGCCTGCAAGACTAGGATGCCGTATAGTAAGATCTCCAGAGCACAAGTCGCACATCTGAGACTGTTCATTTTGTTGCCTTACTGTAGATGGCCATTTTCTTGGATGATCCAAGATATCTAATCAGTCACCTTCAAAGAAAGGTTGGAATGCCAAATCATAAACAGTCAAACACTTAGAAGTATTTTTTTTTTAATTTTAAATCAAGTGATCCACTAGAGGGCTCACCATATGAACATCCCTGATTGACACATTACCCTGACAAGCACGGAATGGAGAAAAAGCTAGACCATGTCATCTCCCCCCAGAAACAACACCTTCAACGCTGGTGAATTATCCATTACAAGCAGCTTTTGATGTAATGTATGAAACCAGTTATGTATCACCCCATGTACCGGAACCGGCATCACACAAGTGATACCAGCCCAATATAGAGGCATTGGTGGTGTGACCCATATGGTACCGAACCAATTTCCAAACTTAGTTTGCAGAGGGTGAAATCCATCTTCCATCACTTTCTTGAGAATGGAAACTGCAGCCTTAAATATGACAAAACTCCAATGAAAGGGCCCCTTTTATGAGGATGGATTGTGGCTCACCAACCCAGATTGTGTGACTTTCGAATCATCTATGACCATATGCGATGAATCAAAGGATGTATGCAGGCAATAAAAGCTAGCCAAATAAAGATTAGGAACATCTAACAACTTAATTGGTTTTGGATCAGATCAACGGTCTGATGACAGGTATGGACCCTAATCTGTGGTTCGGTTAGACTGTGTGGTTCCACAAACACATGGCTTTATTATTTAGTTGGTTGTTCGAATTAGAGCAGGTATAACTTGCAGAACAACTCTCCTACATATTTTCATCACTTTGTGGACCATCTTTTGAGGCATCAAACAATGTCTGAATGACAAAAATATTGGTGGCAGGAGTCCAACGATGTACAACAACAACAAAAAATGCCCTTAAAAAGCTTCCAAAGTTATCTTTGGAGGGAGTCCAAGATTATGCAATTCTAATATCGTTGGCAAGGTGTTCCATAACGGTAATGGTGGCCGCAACGGCCACCACTGTTACCTTTACGTTACGGGGCATAATGGCTGTTACGGCCTTTACGGTCTCTCTTTTTTTATTTTTTTATTTATTGAAAAAACACCCGAAAAACCTGTATTTGCCCCGTAATGTTGATTAAAAGTATGAAAAACATGTATATGTCTCGTAATAGACCATTATGGGGCTATTATGGCCTTTATAGGAGACGTAACGTGCCGTTAATGGCAATTACAGGTCATTTTTTCCATAACGGCTGTTACAGCCTTTACAACCCCGTAACGCGTAACGGTTGCCACCGTTACCCTTACGTAACAGCCTTTACGGCACACCATGATCGTTGGAGATATTATTGATTTTCAAAAGATATGGGGGAGGAATTAAAAGATATTTTGGTCATTGATAATATGTCTTAAAATACACAGTTAGGATTAGAGGATATGTATGGTTAGAATTATATTAAAGTGTCCCTTGCTTAAGAAATAAGTATACCATGCAAAAATAAATAAACGATTTCATTGGCTTAGCAGGTGTTGCCTCTTTTTCTTACCATTTTTCTTTTTCTTATCTCTTTTTTTTTTTTTGGTTTGTTTTTTGCATGGGAAACATTGTAATTAGTTGCATGACAGGTGGTTTGATTTTCAAGAAAAAGGCATGTACCTGCATCCAAATCAAAGTTCTCCTTTGTTTTAGATTTGAATCATTTGATTGCTTCAAACTTTACATATCAAATTCTCTCACCTTCTCTGATTTGGTTCTGTTAACTTTTTAGTGAAGAGAACCACTCAACAGATAGGACCCACCATCAGTTGGCCTTGGGCCAAAACCAAGTGTGACAATTTATCAGCTCAACTAGTTGCTTGAAATTGGAAGATTAGAACAAAAAATCGCTTCGGATGGGAAGAGTCTATCATGACAAGTTCTTTTTCAATTCTTGGCCCATAGCCTATGCACTTGGGGCCATCGTTTGATTGGTTCATACCACCATATTAAGGGTATTTTCGATCATTTTATTTGGATATCGGCAATTTCCCAAAATTGAAATCCTAAATTGCAAGAAAAGCAAATGAATCATAAATAAAGGCCCAAAAAGCAGTAGCTATACATGAAAATGGATACTCAATTTACATGTAAATGGGCCTGGGGTAGAAATCCCTGGCCCCTGTGGATTTTTGCCTGTAGGACTCACCGAGACCGTCAAAGCATGCTCTTCAAAACAGTATGCTGAAAATGCAAAATGAAAATATGGGCACAACATATCCAACTCCACCACGGCGTTCACCTACATGGCACCATGAAAATGTTTGATTATTGGCTGAAAACAAACTGCATTTACAATTTTAAAATCACTTGAGCTTGTAAATAAGCACAGTATCAGACGAGCACATCCAACTCAGAAGTGAATGCAAACACCTATCAGTTTAGAGTCGAGTAGTATTCGACACCCATATTAGCTACTCCCAAGTTCTAACAAAGACCCCGTACAGCCAAGCACATGATTGGCTATCTGTGGCATGGTTTAATGGTGCATTCGGATATACTACAGATCGCAGACAGGGCCATGATTAGCAATCTTGCATGGTCTAACAGTAAATTTGGATGTACAGTGAATTGCAGGAAGGGCTGTGCATTTGACTTTTGAGACAGTGCAGAAATAGGAGCCTCACTGTACAAGGCAACATTTTCCACCTCTGCCCCATTAAAAAGGGACATGTTTTAACTGTGCATTTGGATGTACAACAGATCGCAGGCAGAGCCACGATTAGCTATCTTGCATGGTCTAACAGTAATTTTGGATGTGCAGCAAGTCGCAGGAAGGGCTGTGCATTTGATTTTTGAGGCAGCACAGAAATAGGAGCCTCACTGGTAATATTTTCCACCTCTGCCCCATTAAAAACGGAGATGTTTAGGGTTTGCCCTGAAACTTTCCAAATATTGATTTGGATGCCAGACTATTTATTTCAGCCTTTCTTTTTTACACTTTTTGAATAAGTCTGGCTTGTCCTTTCACCTCCATTAGGGATGCCATTGGAGGTGATCGAAGCCTGTTTTTGTTGTGCAATTCATTTTTTGGGTTTTTTTAGATGACCAACTTGTCCTTTGTCTCCACTTGGGGAAATTCAAAGGTCACGATGGAAGTCAGTTTTTATTAGAAAGATAACTCTTTTTGGGTTTTTTGAAAAAGTCCCCACTGGCAGAACGGGGTTCCATAGGGTTTTTATCGCAAATATATTCTAGAATAGGTCCAGCTCGCTCTATTGTCTCTATAGGGGATTTCCAATGGTTACAATCAGATCCAGTTTTTATTGAAACAAATTTGGATGATTTTTTAAAAAAATAAGATCTGATCTGTTGTGTTGCAATCTGATGGTTGTGATCAGGATTGGTTTTTTTAAAAAATTAAAATTTAAAATTTAAAAAAATAACAGTTTCCTTCCAACTTTTCTCTTTTCTTTTCCTCACCAATTTCTCCCTCTCTTCTCTACACCTTCTCTTTTACTTCCTTTTCATCCCTCATCTCATTTCTTTCGTCATCTCACCTTCTTCTCTCATCTATCTCTTTCATTCCACTTTTATATCATCCCGTCTTGTGTTTTAAGTATCGACAATATCAGCCGATATATCCCACGATATATCTTGTATCCCACATGTGCGATTCAAAACACACAAGTGGTGGAATATATCATTTTCGATCTTCTTCTTTTTTTTTTTCTACAAATCATGTTAAATCAGTGTCAAATTGTTAGAAATCCATGATTTTTCATGTTTTGCATGAAAAATGATGGATTGGGAGCTTCGATTTTGAGATTTAGAGGAGATGGGCCGAGTTGCAGAAAAAAAAAAAAAATCAAAATTTCCAAATTTCTCACAAATAGGTAGCGATTTTTGTGTCCAATCATAAAATCAAACATGTACATAACCTGATTTAGTGATTATTCTATTGCTTTTGAATGTATTGCTTGTGTTTCCACACATCTTCTTACATTTATAAATTATATGAATATACTTGCATCAATTCAGTTAGACATCACATAGATTAGGCCCCCATAAAAATAAAACCTATCATGTGCACTTGTTTTTTGTAATATTTTGATTCACAAGTATGTATTGATATCTTTTTTAACAATTACTTAAGTTTCATTGAAAAATTCAACCAATTTCCCAATGTTTCCCCATGTTTCAAACAACAACTATACAGTACGCGATACAACCGATGTATCCCATGTGATAACTGATACATATCCGTATCCCAAGAGAGCGATACGTAACGCGATACCAATATTTCGAACACTAATCCCGTCTTCTCCTTTTCATTTCATTTTCTCCTCCCCACTTTCCTCTCACTCTCATTTTCTCTCTTCTCACCTCTCATTTTCTCTCCTCACTCCCCCTCATTGCCTTTCTCATTCTCTCATACCCTTACTTTTCCCTATTTTTCTCATAATCATGTACTTCTCATTTTTCTCATTCACCCTTATCCCATATTCGCATCGCTCTCATTTTCTCATTCCCTTTTCATTTCTCATTTATTTTGGCCTATTTTATCATTTATCTATCTTCATCTCGTCGCTTCAAGCAACCTTCACTATCGCTAATTGATGGAGAATCTCTTCCACACATCACATATATGCAAAAGTGAGGGGGGGTGGCGCATAACATGTCCCCCTGATTTTAGCACGGTCGGGTCCCAAACCTCCAATTCTTTCTCCTATTTGTATTCCCCCTTCATTTCGTCCAGCAACACCTCTCTCTCTCTCTCTCTCTCTCCCTCTCTCTCTCTCTCTCTCTCTCTCATCCCTTTGTACCATTCTTCCCTCTCCTTTTTTTTTTCATCCTTATTTCTTATTCTCTCTTTTTAACCTTATCAGCCTACACCATGGCAAAGCTCCTCTTTTTTTCTTTTTTCTTTTTTTGTTTTTGGATGTAGACAATCCTCTTTTTAGGCTTTGGAGGTGGGCGATGGCTTTCCCATGCCATTGGCCCCCACGTATCCCTTTTATGCGGTGGCATTCTCACCCACTTTTCCCACATGTTGGTTTCCAGAAAAGAAATGGGCCCAATTTGTGCGAGGCCCGCAAGACACGATAGCTTTTCTCCAAGGGGAGGTGCCCACTTCTTGGACTCATTCAGGTCCATGGCGTAGGCCAAACTTATTTTTAGGTTCCCATGATGCATCTTGGAACCATTCCCTTCCTTGGGACTCACTTCTTCTTGAATGGGTCCATTTCTCCTAACTTGTTGGATGCTCTTGGGCTTTCCAAATATATGCCCACTTGAACTCTTTCTTTCCTTCCTTGGGATGAGCATGGGCTTTCTCTTGAAATTTTGGGTTTTCCAAACCCCAATGGACCCACTTGCAATGTGGTGTGTCCATTCCTTGGGTTTTCTTGGACCCTTGAAATGGACACATACATGCTTGGCCCTTTTCTTTCCTTTTTTCGCCATGATGGTTTTCTCATTTGTGCATGATTTTGTGTGGGAAACTTCACATGGGCACACTCGTCCAAGCATAGGACAATTTATGGTTGGGATTTTGAATCCCCTTTTGAATGCTTTAAGGTCCAGCTATAAATCAGCTTCTTATTTGATTGTAAGAAAGAATTTTGGGCTTTTCTTGATACTTGGATGGCTCACTAGTGATTAGAACTTTTCAATGATGGATGTGAGCAATTTAGGCCTATTCTTGGCGTATTAAGCCCAAAAGTTTTTTTTTTTTCACTTGAATACATGCATGGACTATTGGGCCTTTTAGAAAATGAACGCACGTGATAATACAAGGCCCTACTTTGGAGCGATGGTTCACCATTTTGTAAAGTTGATCCCCATCTCCTTTTGCGTTGGGGCCCATTCATCGGTAGGCCCAACCATGTTAGGGGTAACTTGTCACACTTGAAACAAATGGAGAAGCATTGGAGTTGGACTCACAAGACCTCTTTGGATGGGCCTACGTGCTTTTCGGATCAAGCTTCTTTTGAATGGGAGCTCATGTTAGTCTCTTGATGGACTTTGCTTTGAGAACTAGCACCCACTGCTAGGCCATTAGTTGGGCTAGAGGTACACTTGAGTCACCTAATGGGCTTCCTTGGAAGACTTAGAGCCCTCGAATTTCCTTTAGGTCCTTTCCCCGCCTAGAAGGCATGTGGATCACTTACACAGGCCCCACTTAGGAAATTGCGGAGTCCTAAAGCCCTCTAAGCACTCCCTTAGAATGAACACTTGAGGGCAAGCCTATTGATGATTCAAGTAAGCCCAAACTCCCACCCATGTGGCCAAGAGGGCCGTGTGGGAATGAAGTGGGCCCATTCTAGCCCATACAAGCATTCAAGAAGAAAGAATACCACCCATGTGGCCAAGAAGGCCATGTAAGAATGAAGTGGGCCTATACTAGCCCAACTGAGCATTCAAGTAGAAAGAATTCCACCCATGTGGCCAAGAGCGCCATGTGAAAATGAAGTGGGTCCATTCTAGCCCGTCCATGATTGAAAGGAGGAAACTTCTCACACTTGGGTTTGCATTGGTCTACCCATGAGAGAAAGGGCACGTCTTATGCCCATGAAAGTCAATACAAGAACATTGAGGCAAGAAGGCAAAAATTTAGGCATTACAGTCAATAGTGGAGCTCGCCACTTCGATTTTCAACACATTCAAATGAAGTGGGTCCTGCTCTTGACCATCATTCTCAACTTGCCTTTGCCCAAAATGCATAAAAGGAATCAATAGAGTGCTTACCTAGTCCCAAGATGATTCTTTAGAGATGTTGTGCCATGGTAGGAATGGCGTTGGACCTTCCTTTGACCGATTTGATGATCCGACTTTCATTCCTCGAGAGGGCCAACACCTTTCAAATTTTGCAAGGAACCGACAGGCGCCTCCCGTTTTGAAGGGTGAGGCATCCGAAAGGGATAGAATGCTTGGTTCGAAGGAAACCAGCCGCACTATGATAGGGTGCTCAAACAAACACCCTTAAATGGCCTCTTCCAGATAAGCCTTGGATAGCCAAACATGGACCTCTTGACTGCTTCGATGAAACAGTGGGAATTTGAGACTCACACATCCCAACTCCCTTTTGGCGAGTGGGGCATAATCCCACTAGATGTATATATCCAAACGGGGTTGCGGTATGAGTTGTTCCCTTCCCTTTGAAGGTGAACTACCTCTCCCACCAGAGGAGCAATGGGTTGAGCTACTTCAGTTGGACCCTCTGTCGGAGATCCAAGGTGTATGCTTCAAGTTGCGCTGGCTTTCAAGTAACTATGCAAGCCAGACTCCTCAGACGAAAGGGGCAAGCAATGCAAAAAAGCTAGGACCCTGATCCATGATACCTTGGGGACTCTAATCTTCGGTCACAAAAATGAGCACATGAGCCTGTGCCTTTTGAATCTAGAGACCGAAGTTACCTTTTCGGACCCCTGTAACTAGAACACAACCTTGCTCGCACATCTTTATGATGGTCTAGATAAGGATAGCTATCGCGAGAGCAAGTAGCTCATCAGCTTCCTCCCATCGTCGAGGTATACTCAAACCCCCTTTCGTCCTTTTTCAGCATTTTCTTCTGATGTAAGCTCATTTTGCTTGCTTCTTTGATTACTTTGCCGTTCTAATGTTGCCATTGAAAAATAAATCCCATCCTGCTAGTCGGATGATGTTGTGGCACTCTACCAATCATAAACGCACTCTCCATTATCCAGAAGCAGCTTGGCGGTCTTACATTGACAACCTCGTGCACACATGTGTGCAATTTTGCCTTCCCCTTTCTCTCATGTAACCTCTTTGAAAGATTGTTCCTTATGCTTTGCTCCTTTCACTTTTGTAGCTCACCCCACAGCCCTATCTTCACTCATCCATATATGGCAGCGCTACTGCTGTGGCCACCCATCGAGCTTTGCGTTGACGTTGTATCCTCACAAATCCTAGGGCACTCAGCACAAGCTTTGCAAAAGGAAGTTGTCTCGCGCCGCATTTGGGGAAGAACAGAGAGGAGGAAGACGAGCCATTTGATTTTGAGGAATGATGGCCTCGCTCTCTTCCATCATGGCTAATATGCCCCTTTTTTTCTCTTGTCTGAAGGTCATACCCTATAATCCTTTGAATAAATAAAGCTTTCATTTTTTTTTTACTTCCTTTGATTGCCCCTCCAAATATACTTCTAATTTTTCCTTTTGCAAGATAACTGAATTTTCATAATCCAGGCACTAGCTCTTAGGTACACTGGTTCAACGGGCCCATCAGACAGGGCAAGAGATGTCCTTTTTCATCAAATACTTTAAGGACAGCTTTTGACAGTTTTGAGAGTGTTCTAACAAAATTTCAGAACGTGTAGGCACCTGGGTGGCACATCACGTGCCACCGGCCATGTCAACTGACACCTCCCATCTACTCAGGTGTCTCCCAACCAACGAGAGCAAAGCAACACAACGTTCGAGGCTAGGTGGCACTTGATGTGATGTGCCGCCCAGACCTTCATCTTAAGCCAATTTCAATTGTTCATTGGTTCCACATGCAAACATTCCCTCTGCATTTTGTCCTTCATTGTTGCTTTGAAGGTTCACCTTGTCTCCCTTTTCTCAACATTCTTCCCTTTCTCTCTTTCTTCGTCTTCTTGTCTTTCCTTCATTATTTGTTTCTTTATCCCATTCTCTATGGTTGAAAATGGTGGGGATACTTCTGCAAGGGGAGAAGAAAATGATGGGGCATTTGCAATAAGGGCCTGTTTGGTTTTCCAATTACAACGGTAAATGGTTATTATAATGTTTAGAAGCAGATTACAGTCATGGACCCTCTTTCTCGGGAGCAGATTATTATAATGTTCGGAAGCAAATTATAATCATGAACCCTCTTCCTCCTCTAACAACTATTTATGCTGTGTCAGAGGGTTGATACCTCATCCACCTCTGCATTTGTTCCACCCGATCGCCTGCATGTGCTACTGGGGACCGACCTTCCTTTACCCATAGTTCTATTAGAGCTCCAACGTGGAGTGTGCAAGGAGCCAAGGACGTGTATGTGATAACAAATCAACTAGCCAAGGCAGAGGGTGTGACTCTAATCATGGCAGTCACGTTAGTCATGGTCGTGATGGACATGGACAAGGATGTGCCGAACCTCGTACATGTACACATTGTGGGGGCACAAATCACTCCATTAAGAGATGTTGGGACCTTGTTGGCCATCCATCTTGGGCTGGTGTATGTTACAAGTAGTACCTCCCCACTAGCTCCAAGAAGACTCCACAATCGACTGCAATAGAGGCCTTCCACGAGTGAGTCGATTTTTTTTTTCGTCCCAGGAGGCTTATAATGCATTGGTGCGACTTCATGTTCGAGAAGTTCCTGACACTTCTAGAGCCACTATAGGCCAGTCAAGTACTGCTCTTTGTGTGTCTCCTTCCTCTCCTTGTGTCATTGACTCTGAAGCCATTTCCCATATGACTGGTAAGTCTCATTTGTTTAGCTCTTATCTCCCCTCCAGTCAGTCACATTTTATCACTATTATTGATGGAAATCAAATTCCTATATCTAAAGACTGATTCCATCAAGCTCTCTCTTTCCATGCATTTGTTCATCTGTTTTACATGTTCCTTTTTTTCCCATTAATCTATTATCTATTAGTTCTCTTACAAAAGCCTTGAATTGTTCAGTAACATTCTTTACCTCTCATTGTGAGTTTCAAGACCTTCAAACAAAACAAATGATTAGCGGGGGCCATGAGCGTGAAGGAAGTTACTTCTTAGAAGACGCAACTATGATAGATTCTATTACCTTGTCCTTAGATAGGGAGTTAGTGTCTTAATAGCATTGCCGCCTAGGGCACCCATCCTTGTCAAGGTTAAAACTTTTGTTTCCTTCAATTTCTACATCTCAACCTTTATGTTGTGACACTTGTGAGATCTCCAAACATCATTGATCCGTCTTTCCTCCTAGTTCACCTGAGAGGAGACCCAGACCGTTCCAACGAGCCCACTCTAATGTTTGGGGTCCCGCTCCTGTTATCTCTACTTTTGGATAAAAATATTTTGTTACCTTTATTGATGATTACACTCGGATGACATTGGTTTATCTTTTAAAATTCAAGCACGGAGTGTTTGATATGTTTAAGGTATTTTATAATGAGGTGGTTATGCGGATTCAATATCCCCTTAAAATTTTACACTCTGACGATGGGGGAAAGTATATGTTGCATGCCTTTCTATCCTTTTTGTAGGACCATAGGATTTTCTCCCGTACTTCATGTTCACAAACCCGTCAATAAAACGGTGTGAACCATGTGGCTAATCTCACCTTCTTGAAGCTAATACTTGGTATGAACCTTCCTAAACAGTTTTGGAATGATGCTTTGCTTACTGTTGTATTTCTAATTAATCATATTCCCTCTCAAATATTATCAGACAAGTCTTCATTCAAAATTGTGCATCCACATGATAAATCCCTACCTTTACCCCTTGAGATTTTTTTTATGTACATGTTTTGTTCAGATTCTTGATGGTAGTAATGACAAGTTGAGTCCTCAGGCCATTAAGTGTGTCTTCTTAGGTTACTCTCGATCACAAAGTAATATGTCCACCAATGTGACCTTCTTTGAAAGCATTCCATACTTTTCTAATAAAGGAAAATATTTACATAATCCTCTTACTCGCCAAGGGGCGCCTAAGCAGACTAACTCGAAACCCCTTCCAATCTCGTTCAGATTCTTGATGGTAGTAATGACAAGTTGAGTCCTCAGGCCATTAAGTGTGTCTTCTTAGGTTACTCTCGATCACAAAGTAATATGTCCACCAATATGACCTTCTTTGAAAGCATTCCATACTTTTCTAATAAAGGAAAATATTTACATAATCCTCTTACTCGCCAAGGGGCGCCTAAGCAGACTAACTCGAAACCCCTTCCAATCTCGTCTAGATGATACTCCCACTTTTTGTCTCAAAGCCTATCATTGTGTATCATCGACGAACTAAATCCTCCACTGATCAACAACCCATCATTTCATTTGCTCCTACTGGCAGTTTAGGTATAAACTCTCTCGATGATCTTCTCATTACCTTATGCAAACCTCTCCATTCATGCACAAGGCATCCCATTAGCAATTTTGTTTCATATCACCATCTTTCACCTTCCTTCCAGTCTTTTGCAGCTTCTTTATTCTCTTTAGTTACCCATTGTAATTTGAAGGAAGCTATGAGTAGTCTTGACTGGTCTAAGGCTATGATAGAAGAGATGCAGGCACTAGAGAAGAACAATACTTGGGAGTTGGTTTCCTTACCTACAGGCAAACAGACAATTAGAAGTCGATTGGTTTATACCATCAAGATTAGGAGTGCACACGATTCAGTTCGGTCTAGTTTTGGGGTGAAACCGGAACCGAACCGTTCCCTACGGTTCTAGGATTTTTGGAACCGGAGCCGGACCATTAGCACCCTAGAACCGAACCGTGAAAACTGGTTCGGTTCCACGGTTCCGGTGATTGGGATGACGAGAGAGAGAGAGAGAGAGAGAGAGAGAGAGAGAGAGAGAGAGGACAGTGCTTTGCTCCAGCGATGCTACTGTTCATGGGCTGAGCAGAGGAAAAGAACACCATGAAGGATACAATGAGGATGGTGAGAATCCAAATGGGCTGACCGCAAGCATGGAATTTTCCGTGCATTTCCTTGGCTCTGAAGAGAAAAGGAGTTGTAACTATGGAGGCATTCTGTCAGACTCCGATTGCAGGTCATGTTCCAGCGGTAGCAGCGATGGAGGTGATGGAGGAAGATCAAGAGGCGGTGGTGCAACACGCCCAAGACGGTGTCCGGCACTGAATTGGGGTGCGCCTGTTAGCTTCTGAACAAGCTGGCGAGAGGGCAGGGGGCGCTAAAGCGTAAAGGAGTTAGGGTTTTTAATTTTTTGTTTTAAACTAAAGCTCAGATCATTGGATCCACGGTTTGCGTCACGATTCGGATCTACAGTTCGGATCAATGGTTCGGTTCACGGTTCGGTTCGGTTCTACAGGACCCTAAACTGGAACCGATCCGTAATCAACAGTTCTGGAAATTTTGGAACCGGAACCGGAACCGGAACGTTAGCACCCTAGAACCAGACCAAACCGGATCGATCCAACGGTTCCGGTCCGGTTACACGGTTCCAACGGTTCGATGTGCACCCCTAATCAAGATCCTCTGAATGGTTCGATTGATCGCTATAGAGCACAGTTAGTTGGAACGAGATATACCCAAACATATGGCGTGGACTACTTTGAGACATTCTCTCCTGTGGCCAAGCTCGACTCTGTTCGTGTGGTCATCTCTTTGGTGGTAAACTGGTCTTAGTCCTTGTTTCAACTAGATGTGAAGAATGCATTTTTACATGATAATCTTGCTAATAAGGTTTATATGGATCAACCCCCAAGTTTTTTAATGCCTTCTAACTCTCCTCGTGTGCCGCATTAAGAAATCTATTTACAGTCCACACACATTGGTTTGACAAATTCAATCAAGCTCTTCTAGATTTTGGATTTGTTCGCAACCAAGCTAATCATTCCCTATTCATCTATTGTCGGTCCACGGGGATCATGGTGATGATTGTCTATTTAGATGACATTGTGTTGTCGAGCAATGATACTAAGGGAATTGTGGTCATTAAATATTTTCTCAAGATCGATTTAAGATCAAAGATCTTGGGGCCTTTCACTATTTTTTGGGCATTAAAGTTACTCAATCTAAGTCCGAAGTTGTGCTTTCTCAATGGAAATATGCCCTTGATCTTCTCTTAGAGACCGGGATGCTAGGATGTAAACTGGCTACCACGCCTACGGATGGTACTTACAAAATCAGTCCTGATGACGGTGAGCTCCTATCTAAACATGGGATGTATAGCTGGTTAGTTGGACAACTTGCTTACCTAATAATTACTCGGCCAGATCTTTAGTATGTTGTGGGTGTTGTCGGCAATGTTTTCGATGCACATATACAATCGCATATGTGACCGCATTATTTTTTCAAAAAATTTAAAATATATATATTTGAAGCAAGGGAAAATTCAATATATATATATATAAAATATACTAAGGGGAACTTTCTTAAGTTAATAAATAACTAATTTTACATATTTAAAATACATTTGAAAGAAATAAAATCAATTTAAATGAATTAAACATCAAGTCATCAACATTCGGTAATATAGTTAACAAGTAAGAAGAAACAACAAAATCAACAAGCTATTTATTTATTATTGTAGAAAATCAACAAGTTATCTTCCTTGAAACTTGATCTTCCAACTTCCAAGAGAGAGGGAATGTAGGAGAGAGAGAGAGAGAGAGAGAGAGAGAGAGAGAGAGAGAGAGAGATTATGACCACTTCGAAGTAGGAAATGTAAGTGAGAGAGATAGATCAAGACCAGTTGGAATTAAGAAATGTAAGAGAAGAAGAGTAAGAGTTTTGGGGTGAGAATATTGCAAATGGAGGAGGTTTGGGAGCACTTTTATAGGCAAAAAGTTGTTTTTTGCAAAAATAAAAATAAAAAATTTAATGTGCCATGGCCAATATGCAATCGCATATGCTGTATACAATCACATACATCGCATATGTTGTATACAATCGCATACATTGCATATGCGATCACATATTTTCGCATATGGATATGCACATATGCAGTTGCACATGACAACACTGGATGTCAGTCAATTCATGCATGCCCCCCGTACCGCACATCTGACAATGGTATATCGTATTCTTCGGTATCTCAAATCTTCCCCAAGCAAGGGTTTACTATTTCAACAACATGGCCACCTTCATCTATCCGGTTACTCTGACGCTAATTGTGCTAGAAGCCTACATGATCGATGATCTACAACTGGATATTCTACATTTGTAGGTGGCAACCTTGTCACCCGGAATAGTAAGAAACAGCCAGTTGCGACGCGATCTTCTATTGAGGCTAAGCATCAGGCGATGGCTCATCCGACATGCTAACTTATTTGACTCCAAACCCTCTTACAGGAACTCGATTATACTCCCTCAAGTCATTTGCATTGCGATAATCAATCCGATGTTCCATGAGAGCACAAAGCACATTGAGATTGATTGTCATTTCATTCAGGAAAAAGTTGCTAACAAGGAAATTGCGACTTCTTTTGTTCGCATTGGGGCCTAGTTGGCCGATGTTCTTACCAAGTCTCTTAGTTAGGATGCTCTTCTTCGTATCACCAGCAAGTTGAGCATGATCAATATCTATGCTCCAACTAGAGGGGGAGTATAGAGATAATTGTGTGTATATTTGTCCCTTTTCATGTGTGTGTGTGTTTGTGTAGTGTTGTACACTCCAACAGAGCATGTTTCTGTATTTTTATGGCCTTATAATAAAAGGTGTGAGGGGATTGTTGCCCTACACACCAAAATCTTGTCTCTCCATGCTCCATCTTCTCTCTCACCTTTCTATTTTGCTCCTCCTTTTCTTCTTCATTTCTCTTCCTAAATCCTCTCAAACCAACTAGGACAAGTTGGACATATTTCAGAGAATCCAAAAAAATGCATTGCCCAACAAAATCTGGCTTTGATCACCCCCAATGGCACCCCCAACAGAGGCAGAAGAACAAGTCAGACTTATTCAAAAAGTCCAAAAAAGAAAGGCCAAAATAAAAACAAGAGGACAACACCTCCCCGCGAGATTGGACAGATCTTTCGGATGGCCTAGAAACTCTCCAAAAACCACTGCAGCCCTATCAGTTTCAACTTTCATCTTCTGCAGAAGTTGCTCTATATAATTAACAAATGAGTCATCATTTACTAGTCCTCGGCTCCTTGCAGATTGTAGTCATTGAAGAGTGGGACCTCTCATTAGCTGCTAATATAGGGGCACCTAGACACATCATTTTTCAAGGTTCAGGCCCTTGTTTCCTACAAATGGAGGACTGTCTCCTCAAGCATCAGAAATTGCAGGCTCTGCTGACATTTCCCCCACGAAACTAGTTGCAGGAATCTTCTACCCATAGGCCTGCCAGGCTTCAGGCAGCTTCGGCCTCAATTTTGAACTAATCGAGATGGGTATGTGGGCTGGGTCAGTGAGCCTATTAAAATTTTGATTTTGCTTGGCCCTGGCCCTGCCCACTGACAGAGGTATCTACTACAGTTATACATCCCTAACATAGGCTGGGCCAACAAAAATCAGAATTTTTTAGTAGGACTAGCCCAACATGGCCAGCATGACCAGTTCAAATCCAGGCCCAAACCAACCCCAGCCCCAGCCTGCTGACTGCCCTACTAATATATTTGTGAAAGTGGACAGTTGAGAACTAGAATAAAATACGAGACCTTGTTTTATTTTAATAAGAGTGATCCTCTAGTGCTGCACCAGACTTTCCATTCAGGTATATTTTACAAAATGATGCTAACGAATTAGCTTATCATGTATATAACAAACAGTTTAAAATCCAAGTAATAAACCTTGTACAGAAGCACCTTGTACAGAAGCAATTAGGAAATACAAGGCCTTCCAAAAACATGAACATATGAGATACACCAACCAAATACATGAACACGTTAACTCTGCTGGATTGTTTAAACACAATAATAGAATCAAGATGCTTTGGAAAACCAAAAATATAAAAACGAAAATGAGAGCATGCAATTTTTTAAAAAAAATGCATGTAGCAGATTGTAAACATAAATAGCAGGTGCATCAGGAAAAACTTCAACGAAAGAGAAGAAAATATAAAGGAAAAAAAAGAAAACAAAAGGAAACAGAAACACCATACCAGGATTTCCAGATTTGTGAGATGTTGGCAATGCAGGCAATGACATCTCTGCATATTCAAGGAACCACCATCAGAACATAAATTTTGAAGATATTTTCACAAAGTAGATTTCTTATGACCATGCAAGTCATGAGCCTCTGCTTCTTCTCTTTATCATGTAAATAGGGTCTGCTGCCTCTAGGTGATCATTTCATATCAATTATCACCACTAAACAATAAAACAATAAGCAAAAGTTATTTGCAATTTCACCCACCAGGAGCACAGAGGGACATGGATGAAAGTGAGGATGAAGAAGGCCATGGTGCAGCAATATTGTCACTAAGGTCACATGTAAAGCTAAAGCCTGAAGAATTGTCAAATATGACATCCGCAGGCAAACTTCGAAGCAAACAACCTACATTCAGATAACAGAAAATTTTATTTCTACATTCCCTATAAAACCAGGAAGAATGAAATTCTTCACATAGTAACAGCAAAAGAATATAATTGCAACAAAAGAAAGGTGAAATATAACTGGACCTTGTTGTCCATATGCTGCTCCAGTTGCAAAGGCAACGTCCAGAAGCAAAAAAGACAATGTCAGATCAGAGAATGCACGGACAAACAAAAACAATTGGAAGTGTAAAGGGAAAATGTGCAGATCAGAGAATAAAAAAATGTACCCTGAAGGCTGAAGTCTTTCAAGTCAACATCACAAAGCTCATAGACATTTGTCATAACACCACCCTTCTGAAGCATGGATCCAAACAACGTCGCGCAGTTTATGGCTTGCCTGTTTGTAATTAGCATCTGCTTCTGTATTGCCGCAATGTAAGTATTTAATGAGCTACAACAAGAAGGATTTGGAGAATCTAAATCACGGCATGCTTTAACTACTGCTAAAGGCTCTTTGAATTCCAAAGGACAATCTGCAAGTGGATAGAGAAAAAGATCACTTATGAGCAAGACAATAAGTAGATCATAAAGCATTACCATTCAGGGTTTACTTTTTCTTTGAACAGTACTAATTTGGTGTTTGCATAAAAATCACAAATAAGCTATTATATGCATTGGGAAAATTGGATTAGGAAATCTGCGAACCTTTGTTATTGCCAAATATAGGGAAATGATGAGAAGCAGCAATTATTTAAAAAAGCACTAACCCAAGATGAGAAGCAGCAATTATTTAAAAGAGAACTAACCCAAGATGATCCACTCTAACTACCACTTATAACATATTAACTCTACAAACTCATAACTGGGAGTTGTCTTCATAAAACAAAGCATAACAGATACAGCTACTCCCGAACATGTGCCGAGACTGGAGATGGTATCCTAAGGTCAAGTTAGGCTGAGCCGTGAATGGCAGCTTTTGAGTCAGGCATACATGTCAGATGTGTTCTCAGCCTATTTATTAATTTGACCTTCAAATTCAGGCATGGCCTGACCCATATTGGCCATAAACGGGCCTGTAACTGGTCAGGCCGAGCCTCAGTAGGAAGCATTATCAAACCTGGGCCCAAGCTTGCTAGTTCACTGATCAGACCTGAAGAACAGGTGTGAAGGTCCAACCTACTAGTCTAACCATCAGGCAAAAGACCGGTCCTTAGTGATCCGAGAAATGGAAAATCAGTCAAGATAGTTCAAAAGGTTGCCAAGTAAATACCAGAAACAAAACTTGTGTGCTACTCCCAAGTAAATACCAGAAACAAAACTTGTGTGCTAGCAAAGTAAGTTTTTCCCTTCTTTTATTTTTTGATTTTTTTCTTTTTTCGAATGGCAAACCTTATTCACAAAATCGAGCAAGGAATCGCAAGAGGTAGAAAAGACAAACTATCCATGTGCAACCATGATCATCTGTCTGCAACGAAATACATCATGTTGGATCCAGTAGGATGTATTGATTAAAGAAAAGATCAAATAGGATGTACATTACAATTTTTCCAATTAACCATATTCCAACATTTAATCATAGAATATACTAAATGAAAGCTTATTTCTTCATGATAGTTGGACAGCCTGGTTTCGCCTATTCTATCGTCTCACCAATTAACCAGTTCAACCTAACAAGAGAATCAAGGGAATGCTCCCCAATAATGAGGCGCCAAATATAAAAGATAAAGGGTTCAATAGTGAATATGAAGAGGTGTCCTATTACGAGCCAGCGACAAACTAGCTAAAGAAAAACTTTGGTTACAAAGGATATAAAGAACAAAATATGAAAACCTAGATGAGAAGATTGCCAGTCATCATCACCTTCACCACCTATGTCATAATCATCATCATTATAGCCTTGTCAGTTGTCACAACTACTAAGTGTCAGCTTTATGGACCCTGTTTCCGACCATTCCCATCCATCCATCCAAATGATGGATGGCGTGCAAGATTGTCGGAGCAGATGTCATCAACACATCATGGTGGGGCCCATCGAACTATTTGCACTATAATATCACACAGACACACACAATAAACAAATAAACAATTAAATAAAATGTTACTCGTACCTTAAAAATTGTGGTTTTACATGTCAGAAGAGAAAACAACATGCCAGTGCACATAGATACAAAATCGAAATTGCAACATAAGATCAGTAGAGTTCAAGATGTAGAATACAAGTATCACTTTTAGTTCATAGCATATCATGCGGTTAGTGCATAAAATCAAATTAAAGAATATTTTGGTAGCTTTTTAACTCAAAATATCAACGCAACGTAAATCAAATGCTGCATTCAGTTTCCACTAAGTGCAGTTCTGTATAACTTGAAGAATAAAACATTTCAAGGGAAATATCTACCAATTTCACAAAGCTTGTCGAATAATTGCAGCCAAGGCAAAATGCATATCAAACAATCCTAAGAGAGAAAATTGAAGAAAGATGATCAACATGCAAGCATATGGAGTAACAAGCTAAAGACCATACCTTTGTTAACCTTGCAGCTCGATAGTATCCTGAATGCAGTGTTGGCAGCTTCTAATGGGAGGTTCCTAGAAAGCCATGCATACACCACCCCTTTGCAGTCGTTCAAAACATCCATCTCAGTAGGCTTCCCAATTATATTAGCATT
Source organism: Magnolia sinica (assembly GCF_029962835.1). Lineage (NCBI taxonomy): Eukaryota > Viridiplantae > Streptophyta > Magnoliopsida > Magnoliales > Magnoliaceae > Magnolia > Magnolia sinica. The sequence goes on along the minus strand of NC_080575.1, from coordinate 88,140,180 downwards.
CTCCACAAGACTTGATTCTCTTAATGAGATACGAAATGAGGCCTCAATAATTGCAGGCTGACAAACAGGTCTGCAACACTCTTTAAGTGGATCAACAGTGCTGCAGGCGTCCAGCAATTTGCTCGTGTTTACTATTTTCTCAAATTTAGTTATATCCTTCACCGGACAAGATCCACCGGTGAGATTTGATGATTTGATGGAGCAAAGTGTAGGGATAGTACTGTTTGCCCCTTTACTGGCTAATATCCTAATGATATCTGTGAAACAATCATCCGCAGCTGCTTTTTGCAAAACAAGTGTATCTGAGCCGCTGCTGTGGTCACCTTGGAAAATGTGAAGTAGACTTCTAACCTGGGGACAACATATCACGTTCCCAACGAGTGCCGCTAAAGGTGCAGAACAATCTGATGCTGTTTTTCCCATAATACTTGAGATGGTGGAAAAATTTACTGGGCATTTTCCAGTCAAGACTGGCTCATACGTGCTGGGAAAGGAAGGATACATTGGTGACAATGGTTCCCCAGGATATGGATAACGAGGAACCACCGCAGGTGAAATTTCAATGGGATCAAAAAGTCCAAGAGGTGGGTCGGAAAGAACAAACGTGTTAGGAGTATCAGAATTGGGCGGAGGTGGCTTCTCTGTTGCCACCACATCTTGCAAACCAGATAACCAAATTGTGAATAATAAAAGCTGGTGAAACAGAGAACCTGCAACAAGACACACACCTGGGTAACATGTTCAACATACTAACACTATTCAGGGAAGTGAAAGTCAAAACTCATAGAAATGGGCATTATTGGTCCCACTGAACTTAATATAGCATTGATTCCAGTCTCCTGCTTGTTAGATGAGCTGGTAGAGACAGTGTAGTTGTGTGTGAGCGATCCAGGGTTCAATCCCTGATAATGTTACCTTCAGGTGAGCATGACTCTCTCTCTCTCTCTCTCTCTCTCTCTCTCTCTCTCTCTCTCTCTATATATATATATATAAAGAGAGAGAGAGAGAGAGAATCATGCTCACCTACGCTCCTTCTTACGTGAGCACCCGTGTGTACCTTTGCACGTGTGTCATGGGTACAAAATCCAAACGGTCCATGTGATGCGGCACCCCATGAAACCACTAGGGCCTAACTTTCAGCCTAATCCAAAACTTTGGTGAGCCATAGAAAAGAGAGAGGCTAATCAAGGGAGGTAACTGTTTCCTTTTTCCATGACCCACCAAAGTTTTAGATCAGGTTGAAAGTTGGATCAGGTTGAAAGTTGGGCCTTGGGACTTTTATGGAGTGCTGCATCACGTGGACGGTTCAGATTTTGCGTTCACATCACGTATCAAAAAGTGCTCACAAGTTCTGGTGAGAACTAGTGCGTAGCTGAGCATTTCACCATATATATATAAATAGCATTGATTCCACGAACAGTCACCATGAAAACTTGAAATCAAAATCCTTTTATAAGAACTCACATTTTAAACGAGTAATGCCCCTGAAACACTCCATGGCTCCACTAACACTTTGGGAACATCGACATCCACGGCACACAGTGATCCGTGGATGAACAACTCAGCCTCAAATCTCAGCCACTGTTTTAGCTTCGGCATCAAGACAGAAAGGAAAGGTCCTCAGCACAAAAGGTAAAATAGATAAACAAGAAAAATAAATTCTTCTGTTTGAACAAAATAATAAGACTCTAAAGCATGCTTTATTTAAGCCAACGAGACACGAAAACATGTCTCATACTAACAAAACCCATAAGTGCAACCCTATTATAAAACATGACACATACCTATTATAAAACATGACCTATATATATGAGTGGTGTCCGCGCGCACAGTTCTTTTAATTTATTTTGCTAAGAGAGTTCCACCAATGGAAAAAGCAAGGGATGTGGTAATCTTTCTTCTTAGCAGGGGAAAAAAAAAAAAAACTCTTGATGAAAATGGGATAACAGTTTTCATCAAGAAAAACCAGACAGGGGAGCTACAGAAACAGACAGTACCCCAGTGGGACCCTGAAGAAAAACCAGAAACAACAAAGGAGCAAACACGACTACAAAGAAAAAACAGCAGGCCAGACCTGCACGCAAAACCAAAACAAAACTTATCTCCTGTCGCAAATGAGAAGATCATCCACAGTCACTCCAGATTTCTCTAAAAATTAATCGCATCTATTATGAGTGAAAATGAGGCAATGGCTTGGATTGATTATATGAATGCCCTGAATTGCAAAAATTATAAGCAAGAGCTGCGATGGGTTGGGTCTGGTAGTGATAGAGCAATTTCTCAAGATGCCAGAAAGTTTGAATGGCTAAGAAGCTGAAGTGGTAAGAGAAAACACCTTTGGTATAAGGTCTCATGCAAGGGAGAGCCCCATCTGGGATGGCAAAACTAGCTATCCTTCTTCTTTCATTTAAAGGGTTCGTTTGGAATTTGGATGCATGGCTAGAGGTGTGCAAGGGAAGTACATATCCATGGATCTTTAGATCCTAGACATGGGCTCCAATGTATGTTTAGATTTGTTTGTGGATGGGTAGATGGGGAGCCTGGATGTTAAGATTGTGCATATGATACCTTCTGGGAGTCCTTTTCCTAAAGAGTGTACCCTGGGAGCATATATTGAAGGGGTGAGCTACAGCATATGCGCAATTGTGGCACACATGCATGACAACCTAGCTTGCTAGTTTTGCAGTCAGTCCCAAAATGTGAACAGATTGTCTCCCAAAATCTTGTCCATGTAACTTCTGGTTGCATTTGCCAAAGTACACTTGCAGTAGGGATGTGGAAGGGAGCACCTTTTTAGGAAGCCTTCGTCCATGAACAGATCATTCTAACCTCCAAGATGGAGACCAAAATATCTTCTTCTTTTTCTTTTTCTTTTTTTTTCTTTTTTTTTCTTTTTTTTTTTTGTGGAGAGCCCTGTCAAGTGAACACCTGTCTCCCTGTCAAGTGAACACCTGTCTTAGGAGACAGCTGCCTCCAAAAGTTGGAGAGCTCCCTTGGGCATGGATATCTAAGTTTTATGTTGAGTTTTCCACTCATCTAAACAACCACTTAATGGATACATCAAACTTCAGTTGATGGTTGCAATACAGAACTCCAAGACTTGCTAGTTTCTAGAATACTTCACCTTTTTAAAGGTCGGGATTGTTTGGTAGCTATCAAACTCCTATCTCAGACAGCCATGTAAAAGATACGCAGTCATTGGGGACCTATTCCATGCTTGTTAGTTTCTAGAAGACTTCACCTTTTTAAAGGTCGGGATTGTTTGGTAGCTATCAAACTCCTATCTCGGACAGCCATGTAAAATATACGCAGTCATTGGGGACCTATTCCATGCTTGTCTATCGCCCAGATCTCGAGGAATCCAAAAAAGTTGATGACACAGCCTTCCTCAAAAAATGACTGTTGAGAAGAAACTTGTCTGCAAAAAGAGATGTTATTATTACTGTGTTCAGTATAGTATCCAGTGCACTAGCAGATATGATATTTGGTACAAATGCACATTGCCACTACACGTGGGATACAGCTAAATTGACCAGACAGAGTATCTTGGACAGGCATGTAAAATGCCATGTATGCAGCTCATCAAACACCCAGGAATAGGAAACATGAGTGAGATTGGGGTTTTCCATCAAGTGGGCTCCTTGGTTCAAAAATCAGGCTTGTTTTGTCAACGGCTCAGCCATAGATGTATGAATGTGGGCAATTTGTTATATAAGCATCTGTTCCTTTCATACAATGCGACCCAAATAATTAGTGGAGCAGCGTGATTTTTTAGCAACAAAACAAACCTGGTAGTATCCACAAGATGAATGGCCAAGATCTCGCATACACAAACTCCATTAACATGAGAGGGGAATTTAGAATTTGGATGGCTGCCTTAGCCACAATGCTCCAATTTTATAGGCCAACTAACGGATGGGCCAACCACCAGAAGTTCTAGTGAAATTGTTGGTAAGTCGTTGCTTCTAAGCATTTTATCTAGCCAGATAGACCAGCCATTGTTGTTCTTGCATTCATAGGTTACTATACTTTTCAGATGAGTAAGTATCTAAGCTTAAATGCATGATTAAGCTGTCAGCGCTATGTTTTGAAACATGGAGCAAGCATGTATAAGATATAAACCACTCATCCTCTGGGTCTACTGCAGGTGTCCTTTCAGTAATCAACCACTATTTTTGTACACATGGCACACGCGTATGAGATCCTGACCATTCGTCTTGCCATGGGTGTCCCGCATCCAAGAAAGATGAACATTCTTGGATACTGCTGATCCAGGGATTTCTCCAATCAACAGGTCCAGGATCACCCCACAACTTTCAGGGTATAACCCGTCCACAGTAGTGCCCTGCAAATGATTGATCTGGATCACTTACATGTGTACCAAAACAAATGCTTAACACAGGATCCTTCCTCTTTCCAAATACATGTCAGCAGCTATAAAATAATAATAATAACGACAACGACAACGAAAACAACGGTGACAACGGTAATAGAGAACGTTCCAATGCTCTCAAGTCTAAAGCACATTAGATATGGTGCTCACAGTTGCATTGGGACAGTTGCACAGTCCAATAAATCAATCCAAACTGCCGCTAGGTGCAGCATATATTTCATGGGTTACCGTGTGTGTGTGTGTGTGTGTGTGTGTGTGTGTATAACTAATCAAAAAATCCAAGGCATCCAATCAATAATGGACAGTCAAGATCTGAACTGATCTTTTCCTGACTGATGTACTGTAAAACAAAGGCCAAAAAACAATAAAGAAATAAAGAAAAGAGAAAGACAAGAAGAGGAAGAGAGATTGTTTACTACAAGGGAGATTATCAAAATGATAAGTTTGAATTTTATTGATAATCCCCTTTCACCACACTCATTGAAACCCACGTATGCTTCCATCTCCAAAATTCCCCCTACGTAACTCATAAAATCCTAACACTTCTTTCCCACACAATAACAGCTAAGATCCAAAGAGATTCCTCCCCAACTAAGACTCCCAAATCATGCAATTAACAAAGACTCTTATAACATGTAACTCATAAAATTCTCCAAGGAAAGATCCTATGTGTCCTACGTGTCATTAACCACGATAGGGTCATAGCATTCCCCTCACCTTCCTCTTGGTTTCAAGCTTGTCGTCAAGGTTGTTTTTGTCTATAATCCATATCCCGTGCAACAATAGGTCCATCCTCTTTGTTGTGGAGTCAAGCGGCTATAAGAAGTTTTCAAGGAGAGAATTTAAGAGAGAGAGAGCATGTTGGGCTAGAATGTCCAGTCCAGTCTTATTGAACAATATAAGATAAGGTAAAATTACATATATGCCCTTATATGAAGGAACAACTAAAAGAAAGCTAATGGGCAAATAAGGGAAGCATGAAACAAAGATAAAAGGCTAAAAAATTAAAGACAAAGGCCCATAACATATAAGACCTAAGTGTATGTACCTATGAGCCCAGTCATAGCCCACATGCACATATACCCACTCCCCCTCAAGCTAAGGTGTAGATATCAATCATGCTTATGTTTCGACGAACACATCGTTCAACTTCCATTGTGGGAGCATTTGTGAAGGCATCCGCCAATTGCTTGGAAGATAAAACAAATGAAATAAAAATAACACCTATAAAAACCTTCTCACGAAGAAAGAAACAATCAGCTTCAAATTTGTTTGTGCGCTAGTGAAAAACTGGATTAGAAGTTACGTGAATGGCAGCTTGATTGTCACAATACATAGGCATAGGAGACTTCACAAGAGATTCCAATTCAGAAGCAAAGCTTTTCAACCACATAATTTCTCATATCGCATTCGCCATAGCACGATACTCAACTTAGGCATTGGGTCGTGCCATAATCGTCTAATTCTTAGTCTTCAAGAGACTAAATTGCCACCGGAAAAAAGTGCAATAGCCTAACGTAGAGCAACGATCATCTGAAGAACTTGCCCAATCCACATTAGAGTATCCTTCAATATCAAGTTTATCATGGCCATGACAGCTAAATAAGAGGCCATGTCTAGGAGATGATTTGAAGTAGCGTAAGATACGATGAACTGCCTCACACTTTAAGTTTTTTACATCATAAGACTCGATTGACGTGAGTAATAAAGACTTGTAAGACTAGACCCAAGGGATAACCAAACCTATAATACCAGATGTACAGGTCTTCCTTCTTGACACTAAGACACTCACTAATATGACTAGAAGTATTTAAACAATATATATATATAAACCACCCTTCCCATCCACCACCAAGCAGCTTCTTCGTATTCAGATCATTGAAAACAACAATCAGGCTAAAAAGTTACCCTACAATTCAGGTCCTTTGTAACTTTACTAATTGATAGCAAATTAAACATGATATTAGGAACCAATAAGGCAGATGATAAGGAGAACGAGGGAAAAACAAATACAATACCCTCATCACCAATAAGTGTTAGGGTACCGTCTACTAATTTCACACGTCCTAAATCTAACTTTATATTAGGAGTAAATGAAGAAAAAGAAGAAAAAAAACTCAGGAGCACTAGGGCTCTGATACCATATTTAGAAGAATGAGAGAATTTGAGAGAAAGAGAGCATATGGGGCTTGAATGTCCGAGCCACTCTTATATATAATAATAGAATAAGAGATAAATTTACATATATGCCCATATATGAAGGAAAAACTAAAGGAAGACTAAGGTGCAAATAAGGAAAGCATGAAACAAAGTTAAAAGGCTGAAAAATTAAAGACAGATGTCCATAACATATAAGACCCAAGTAGAGTTGTACACGAACAGAGTTAGCTCGGTTATCTCACTCGACTCGACTCGAAAAATCTCAATCCGACTCAGTTTGAAACTGAGTTCAAGCTTTTTTTTTTATCTCGAAAAAATTTCGAGCTGAGTTAGAGCTTGCCCGAGCTCGACTCAACTCGGATTGAACCCCAACTCGAATCAAACTCGGAACGAACCAGTTCGGTGACTCGGTTATTTTGATATTGATTTTGCTCAACAAGTGTTTGATGAAATGACTCAACAAAGTGTCAACTGGTGGCGAGGAAGGTACGCATATGAAACAAATACCCTTGTATCTTGATTTTTTATGTTGCCTACTGAGTGTTTGATGAAATACCTGTAAACTAATGTTGTTGTTTTACATTCCGTGAGAAATTGAAGGTGCACTCCATGTGTTTGAGAAAATGCCACAGAGGATCAAACTCAGATCGAACTGGCCCGAGCTGTTGATTGAACCGAGCCGACCTGGCCAGTCAGGCTCGAGGACCGAGCCAAGCCGAGCCGAGTTTGAGCTGGGGTCAGGTAGTGGCCAAACCGAGCAAGTTGTGCCAAGCTCAACTCAATTCAACTCGTGTACGGCTCTAGACCCAAGTATACGTACTTGTGGGCCCAGTCATAGGCCCTCACGCACATACACCCACGAGACAGAAAAGTTATGCTTTACAACAATGACAAAGGGAGAAATACATTTATCACAATTGTATCATAGTCCTTTGTCACATTGATCCTTCATTTGTGGATGTGAGTCTACTGATGACAACAGCAGTTGGCTCATCTTCTCCCACAACATTCAAATCATCGACGTTGCAATAGAATCCTCACCTAATACTCCAACAGAGTATGCTTGCCTTGAAGCATAAGCAATTCCATCATCATGGATGGTAACACCGGCCTAAATAATTGAACACTTGAGCAAATCTCTTAAGCTGCTTATCAAGAACAACTCCATTAGCCCAGTGCATCATCTTTTAATCTGCACATAAAGGCAACTTATCAAGAACAACTCCGTTAAGCCCAATTCTTCAATTTTCGCCAATCTTTCATACTCATTTTGGAATTCTTTGATTGTAGTGGTTTGATGGAATTTTGCAAGAAATACCACAAAGCCTTCAAACTTGGTGGGCCTAAATCATGCACATAGCACATTTGTGAAACCTTTCCATGTTGTCGTTCCCATCGTTCTTCACGTCACTGATACGATTGGATTGCTTCTTTCTCCAAATGCAAGGGAACCTTCTCGTCCCCAAGGTTCTGATTGAGATTGAAATATTGTTCCACCCGATAGATCCAACTCGTCAGATCTTCCCACCAAAGTGTAGAAATTCAATTCAAGCAAACCAGATTTGGTTACTCAAGGTCCCCAGACTCAATGTAATCAAAAGTTATCGGTTACTCGACTCCTCGCCTTGTGTTGATTCATTGATCCCAACATCTACTCATTTTGTGACTCGATCATTATGAATTTACCATAAGATTTCCTTTAAGGCTTCACCCTGCCATTCCAAACCTTCTATGACTTGCTCGGTCTAACAGCCTGTAATTTCTTTGAATTGCTTGACCGTGTGCACCATCCAACATTGGCTCTAATACCATTAGATTTCCTCCATGGCTTCACCCTGCCTTTCTGAACCTTGTATGAGTTGTTAGGACTGACATCCTATACTTTCCTTGATTTGCTTGATCACATGCACCATCAGCCGTTGGCTTTGATACCAGATGATATTATCTTTTCTCGACTGACATGCCCATGCAAATAAATCAGCAAAAAAGAAAGGAGAAAAGAAGATGAAGACAAAATGTCAACTTTGATGGAGACGACCTCCTAATTCTCTAGAAGAAAACAATAAGTTAGAATTGTATTGATTGTCCCCTTTCAAAAGGTACACCAAACATATATACCCATGTATGCTTCCATCCACTAACGCATTCAAGGGAACTTGAGAGTAGCACCAACAGATAACAAGATGAGGGAAAGTAAACTTCGATGGTTTGGTCATGTGCAGCAGAGACCAAGAACTGCTCTGGTTAGGGATAAGTTGATGCAAGTTGAAGTCTCTAAATGGGTAAGGGGAAGGCCCAAAAGTGCATGGATGGAGGTAGGAAGAAAAGACTTGATGACCTCTGGTCTAACTGAAGTTATGGCCCTTGATAGAGTGGAATGGCAGAACAAGATTCATGTGCCCAACCCCAATTAGTTCGGATAAGTCTTAGATGATGATGATGCTTCTATGTATTAAAATCCTCTCGGTAACAGCTCATAAAATCCTACCATAACTTTCCACACAATGGCAACAAAAAGCCATAAGGTCAAAGACATTCCACCCAACTAAGATTCCCAAATCATGCAATCAACAAAGACTTCCTCCTAACCTACAAACCAAAAAACCAAAAAACAAAAAAAAAAAACAAAAAAAAAAAAAATCTCCAAAGATCATATGCATCCCACGAGGCATGCATCCTACATGGCATTAGCCAAGCAAGGTTCCTATCAAGATCACAAACAAAAAAGTAGGTCCAAGAGTAATCTGAACCATCTATTTGTTGGGGCTCATTAAGGATTAGTTATGGTTCCAAGAATCACTTCTATCAGACTAATTTAAACATCCCATCCATTCCCTGAAAATGAATGGCTGCAAAGAAAAAGGCCAGCTTACAGACGGATTAGATGTTACGGCTAGTGTTATGCTTGCTTGGTAGCCCATCTGTGATGCACCTACTGGACAGTCCAGATTGATCGATTGGACTGTAAGTGTTCCAATGCAACTAAGGAGCACTATAGCTCATAGCGCTCCGAAAGCACTGGATCATTTCTCACAACAACAACGGCAGCGGCAGCAGCAGCAGCAGATTCATCGAGCGTTTCTTCAAGACAAAGAAAACTTGGAAATGGAATGAAATAAAATAAAAATAAAAGCAGAGATTTCTTAGGAAGCTAGAAATGAAACCATACAAAAATCAGATTCCAGAATCAAATCAGATAGAAACGCATTTCTGCATTCGATCTACAGCTGCTGACGGGAATTTCTAGAAAAGAGAGAATACCTCTTTGGATCGAGCTTTTGGAAAAACGGATTTCGAATCTCATCTACATTTTCCAAAAACCCTTTTGCGCTCCTCTTTCCTCTCCAGCTCTCCCTTCTCTCTCTCTCCCTCTTCCTCTCTCCGCTTTTGCCTTTCTGAGCTGCTTTTTATCCCAGCGGATGCCAAACGGGAATTTATTTCGGTTATTTGAATGATTGTGTAAGCCTGCTTCCGTAAATGCCCTCTCTTTTACAGAAATTGTCGGATTGCCCTCCTAAAATAATATTCCAGGCTGAGGAATTAAAATTTAAAAGGGGCCCACAGACGTATATTCAAAGTGGACGTGGCTTCGCGGATCCACAGAGGTCGGTTGATCCTGATTTTGGGGCCACTGTGATTTATTTTCCTTTCATCCATGCCGTCCATACGTTTTAAAATTATGTTTTAGTGAATTTTATAAAAATTAAAAATATCTAAATATTAATTGGACCACACCACAATAAACAGTTTTGATTGAATACCCACCATTAAAAACTTCTTGGTGGCCACCGGAATTTTTATTTTACATCCAGACCGTTGATAAGGTCACACAGAACTGGATGAAGGGACCACACAAATATCAGATTGATCCAAAACTTTTGTGACCTGCAAAAAGTTTTTAATGGTTAATCACCATTGTTTCTGTGGTGTGGTCTACCTGAGATTTAGAACTGTTTCATCTCTGAGATCGTGCATGAAATGAGATATCGAAACCGATGGACGTCATGGATGTAAGTCACGTTCATCACAGTGGGCCCCACAGTTAGGGATCCACTCACTTTGGTGGAATCCACCGAAGCCGCGCGCCGCGGTCTCATGCATGCGACCCTTTAGTTGGGTGATCGAAACCGTTGATCCGATGGGCCTCACCGTGGATTTGAAATGTAGTCAAATTTCTGAGATGGGAGTGTTCTAGCTTTCCACATTTGGCATTGTTTACATCTGTTATTGGCCGTATACTGTATTTGGAAGGGACCCTCTAGGAGGTACGGTGGGGCCATGGTCGGTTAATTGAAACCGTAGACGACCGTAGCCTGACTGTGTTTAGGGGGAAGCGGATTGGCTGGTGCACCAGACACCACCAATGTGGCCGGTTTGTTGACGTCACCAAGTTACGTGGGTTCCATCATGAGGTATGTGTTATATCCGAACTGTCCATTCATTTGGTCAGCTCTTTGTAGGGCTAGAAATGGAAAATTAAGACAGATCCAAAAATCAAGTGGACCACACTTCAAAAAGAAGTGGGGGATTGAACATCTACCATTGAAACCCTTTTATGGTCACATAAGTTTTGGATGAATATGATATTTGTTTTCCCTCTTCATTCAAGTTTGTGTGACATTATAAATAGATTAGTTAGAAAATAATCTTCATACTGGGCCCTATCAGTGTTTTTTAACAATAAGAATCATTGATTGGGGCTTCCCTTCCCTGAACTTTGAATATGACTCATCTTGCTCGGACTTGTCAAATGGACATAAGTATTGATATAATAAATATATGATTGTGGGGCCATATGACTTTATCATCTTTGAACCGTTTGTACAACTCAGAGCTCGAAAAGTGTCATTGCTTGTCACGACACATGGTGTGTGGTACACCCATCAATTCACTCCCTATTTAGGGCGGCTAGTGGATCAGGTTCACATTAGATGATAGTAAAGTAGATCTAAAACTCAAGTGGACCACACCATGTAAAGTAGTGAGGATTGAACATCTACCATTAAAATCTTCTCCAAGGTTGAGAAAGATTTGGATCAATAATTTGATATCTATCCCTTTCCTTCATCTAGGTTTGCATGACCTATGACATGTTGGGTGGCAAAAACACTTCATGGTGAGCTTAGGAATGTCTCAGGGGTGGGAATCATAGTCCCGAGTGTGATCCACCCGAGATTTAAATCTACCTCATTTTTTAGCCTCATGTCCTAAAATAATCTCAAACAATGGATGGATGGCATGTATAAAACACCTATACATCATGGTGGGGTCCACTTAATTTCATGATATCAACACACCACCGAGGTCAATGGTGTGTGCCATACTACACAATCGGCTTCCGTTAGGCTTGAGTACAAGTTATGTTAAGCTGCCACGTCCAAGTTGCCGAGCAATCCGGCATGGATATTAGATCTTGGGTTATTGCTTTGTGTCAGTTTTGAGAGGGGTTCTCGATGGTTGAGTTGTGAGGAATAGGGTTTCACTGGTGCCCACAATAATTGTGCATCAGATCTACCTCATCCATTAAATATGTGTATCCATATTAAGTCATGGGGCCAAAAGTCATTCCGAAGGAAAGCTTGGGTGCACCCATAATTAGCAAAACAGCATGTGGCAAAAGTATGGTACAACAAATGCTGTGTTTGATTCGGTATCCTGAAAAAAGGAAAGATACAAGAAAGAGTTTTGTAAAAATTGGGAACCCATAAAAGTTCATTGAACAGAATGAGCAGGTTATATAGATTGGAGAGAGAGGGTGTCTGTGTATGCGTGTAAACAGTTATATTTATGTATATACTATATATAAATAAGGTTAGAATAAAAAAAGCTTTGATTAAAATAATTAAAAAATGTAGGCATGTGAGTGGTAATACATATAGACTATAAATTGCTGTTTTTTACCTCTCTTAAGTCTGTCTTTTCAACTAATATTTGTGTAAATCATTTCATCCCTAGTAAATCTAATACACCTATTTGGATCATGGGATTAAATAGGATTAGGTGGTATTGAATTGCAATTCATCTAATGTAAAATCCATTTGGTATTTGAAAATGATGGGAGCATTAGATTAATCCAAGTATCGTATCATCCAAGCTGATCAAGAGAAATGGCGGGATTTCTAGTGGATTCCAAAATCCACTACATATGTTGGCTCCATGTTGATGCGTATGTTTTTCCAGGTGATCGACATCAATTGTGAAATCTAGTCCATTGATTATAATTTCATGGTCCACTAAATGCAAGTTTCACTTAATGTATTGCTTCTTTCTTCTTTTTTTTCAAATAATCTCCAACATTAGATTGGAGGGTTAAAATACTATGATTTTTCAATACATATAATCATTGTAATAATGATGTTAATTCCACCTAATGCAATTCAATACCGTTTAATCTTTGCATTCCAAATACCATCCTTTAACATATTTACCTTCTACGTAGTTTTACCAATAGTATAATGACCATCAATACCTGATTTTAAAGTTTCTCCCAAAAGTATTCTTAATCAATTATGCCTTATTAGGAACAAAAAACTATTTTTATTTGGATTGAAAATGAGTTTTTCAGTCCTACCTTTTGAAATATATAGAATTTTAAATGGCTAGTTAATAATACAAGTATTTCTAAAATTAAAAAGCTTAAAATCGAGTTTTACCATAGGTAGACCACGCCTTAAGGAATAATTGGGAGTAAGACACCCAAGCAATAAAACTTTTCTCACTATTTGTGAAGCCCATGTGTTGTTTATATGCCATCTAGTCCATTCATTAAGTACATTTCATCAAGATGAAGAAATATAGAAGAGTTTAGGCCATTCCAAAATTCAGGTGGGCCACGCCATGTGAATTTAGGAGTCTTAGATATTTTTACATTGTTACTGATACTGTAGCCCATTTGAGTTTTTTATTAGCTTGACTTTTGATCTAGAGTGAGACATAAGGAGCCACTTGAGTCTACCTTCTTATATTAGGTGCCGTTACACGGCTCTGACACTTGATAAACAGGCAATTAGAAATTGCGCATTTCATACATTAACTCAAATTAAACTGATAAAATTGTGGAGCCTATGGTTTCCAAGCCATGGTCCCAATTTTAGATTGGTGAAACAATCCTAGCCTCTGATTGATGGATACTTGTTGAAATAAGATATATATATTAGATGTTATTCATTTTAAACCATCCAATAAATATCTACCAATCCAGTATTGAGATGATTAAACAAGGATAGCTTTTGGTTCATGACATATCTAAACTTTAAAAAAAAAAAAAACAAAACAAAACAAAACAAACCATGTTTTGGACAGTTTAATGCATCCAATGCATGAAATTTTTAATTAATTTCTAAGTATATGTGTATCATCCATCGCTCTCTAAAATTATTTATAATATATTGGCTATTAGAAAATCTTCAGTGGTACTCAACCTACCCTATTTCTTAAATGGGTCTAAAGTAGTGGACCCCAACCTGACTAGATATTCAAACGGTCCCATTTGCAAGATTTCAACCCTTTGATAAGCTCTACTCTTTTAAATTGACTCGTGCTGTTGTTTTTGCATTACCTCCTCAATTTTCCATTTTGACGGCCATTTATTGAAAGATTTAAATATCATCTTTTGAAATTTTTGTAGGGAGTCGTTTCACTTTCTGCGCCCACAGGATCAATGGTATGGATTGGAAAGACATGGACAATTTGGATTCAGATTGATGAAATGATCTTAACCGTCTGATTTAGGTAGTTGAAATTGGACTTATTGGCATTTTATTTTTAATCATTCTTATTAACCATCAATTCAATGGCTAGGATTGTTTCATCACTGTAATTTTTGGGTTATGATCCATTTTAAATATGTTACATTTTGGACGGTCTGGATTAACATGTATGGATGTAATGCACCATAACTTTAAAAAAAAGATTGTGAAAACCGTTATAAAGATGGCACAGGAAAACCATCTGAGCTCTTTTTGGGAAATAAAAAATAAAAAATGAGCTATTTGGAAAACTACGGACGCTCAGGATACTGTACATACATCAATTAAATTTAAACCGTTCAAATTGAAGGACCCACCAGGAATGGGCCCACACCTTAAAATCAGATCAATTTAGCTCTCTGGAACTCTGATTCATATGACCCACAGTTTGAACATGGTTGATTTGAGTTGCATGTATGGCATGTGTATAGATTATTAGTGTGTGAGTATCAACCATCCCACTCCGACAGAGCAGTAAAGCTTTCATTCTCCTGGAAAAAAATGGACGGTAGACAACAAATGATGGTGTGTCCTGTATTAATCCCTAATCATTCTTCATAATAAAGTAACAGACAACCCTCCAGGAGCGCCTCTAATCTCATACGCGCGTGAAGAAAATGTTTCCACGCGCGTCAAAGTATCCAAAGTTACTTTTTCACCTCACATGCGCGGGGGAGTAGCCGTGAGTTGGTAACAGAGAGAATATAGGAAACGTGGGCATTGTCTGTGGACAGTATGCATGGGTTTAATATTAGGACTGGTAGGTCCAATGAACCAATGATCCGGACCATTGGTGTGCTGAATCTGGGCATGGATGGAACATTCCTGAAGTGTGTTCCAGATTGGAATATCCCAATCACTAATGTTAGGACTTATTTTAAGTTGAATGTGAACCGTTGATGTAATTTAAACGATATATTCATCTATTTTCTAGGCCAAGATGGAGACTCTTCCACGGAGGCTAATCTACAGGGTTGTCAATAAGCCAAGCTCTAGCCAGACAAAATCCAATTTTTGAATAGTGACGCTTAACCTGCATAATTTTGTCCATATTCAATTTGGACACGTGGCCACACATGTGATGAATGGCCTGATTTAGATTAAATATATGTGAATATGTAAAGTGTCAAACATAGTGTAGTCATCTTTGAGTGGAATCAAACATAATGATTTGTGACCTCATACTTTGAAATAGACAGATTGAAATTGGATCTATGAAGATTGGTAGTCATCTATAGAGCTGGGGAATCATGACCCGATCCAGTGGATCTGACCCAATCCGGTGGATGCGACCCAATCCGAATCGATATGACGGCCTGAATCGGTGCAAATCGAGTAGGGCAGTACAGATTCGAAAGATTTTCGGGTCGAGTTCGGATCCATACCTACTCGGAGTGATCCGATCCGACCCGATCCGGAGTGGATAAACCACATGCATTTTCACGGTGGGCCCCAACAGAGTTTACTCAGTATGATAAAATCCAGAAGTGGATTTCCTAGTATACCACACACCAGCTATATAGCCGTTGTAGGTACGTGTCGTGTGCGAAGACGGATGCGAATTGCCTACTGACAGCGTAGTAGCAAAATGGCTACTGACCGTGGTTCTGTGGGCCCCAACACGATGTGTGTATCCTATCCATGCCATCCATCCATTTTTCCATCATATTTTATTGTATTATAACAAAACTAAGGCAGATAAAAATCTCATATGGACCACACCATAGTAAAGAGTGGTGATTGAACACTTATCATTAAAAACTTCTAAGGAGCCAAGAGAGTTTTAGATTAAGCTGATATTTGTGTTTTTTCTTCATCCAGGTGTGCTTGATCTAATCAACGGGTTGGATGACAAATAAACATTACAGTGAGCCCTACGAAGTTTTTAATGGTGGGCATTCAATCTCCACTGTTTTCCTGTGGTGTGGTCCACTATATTTGGATCTCCCTCATTTTTGGGCTTATACCCTATAATGATATGTAAAAATAGATGGACGGCTAGGATAAAACCTATATATATCATTCTAGGCCCATAGAGCATTGTCAGTAGCCACATCGCTACTGGCTTTGTAAGTACGCAATCCGCGTCCGTGTGAAGACGAGTACTAGCACTCCTCGAGCTCCGAGTTGTACGAACGATTCAAAGGATATCAAAGTTATATGGGCCCCACAGTGATGTATTTATTATATCTACGCCGTTCATATATTTTTAAAGATCATTATGGAGCATTATCCACAAAATGAATAATATCCAAAGATCATATGGACCACACCACAAATAGCAGCAGAGAATGGTTTTCACCGTTAAACAATTCATGTGGTCCACTTGATAGTTCGATCTGTCTTATTTTTCGTCTCCAGCCTTAAGATGAGCTTGCCAAATGGATGGACAGTTCGGATATAACACATACCCCATGATCAAACCCATAGAACTTACTAATGTCAATACAGCAAGTCACACTATGCACAGCTGCACTTGCGTGATAAGCACGTCACTGCACGACCACTTGCGTGATAAGCACGTCACTGCAATTTCGTGCAGTGCACGTCAATACTAGCATATGTTCGATAAAAACGCGGATATGATAGATGGATAGTTCTTTTAGAGCCAAGTGGGGCCCACCTTGATGTATATGTTTTATCTAAGCTGTTCATCCATTTTGACATATCATTTTAGGCCTTGAGCACAAAAAGGCGGTATATTGAAGGCTGAAGTGGACCACACCACATGAAACAGTTGGATTAAATTCATACGATCTAAATCATACCCAACCCGATCCAATTCGATTTCCCAAACCGAGTGAGACTTGGTTTAAGTCAGGCCAACCATGCATCAAATCAGTCCAAGTCAGGTGACCCAGACTCAGTCCCAGATCGGATCGAGTTCGAGTCAGGCCATTGAGATTTCGGAGCGGATTGAGTTGGACCCAATTCGATCCGATCCGGATCGATGCCCAACTCTAATCATCTACATGGACTCTAGGGAGTCTCGACACGAGGTCTGGGGTTCGAGTACCCATAGGTGGTGAAATCCCACTATGGCATGAGTGTGTGGGCAGGTGTGGAGTGTGTGTTATAAAAAAATTTAAAATTTAAAATTTAAAAAAAAACTATTGATTTGTAAGATGGTCAGATGATTTGTGAATGGAAGGGTTAATCCTTCGTATGGATTCTTTTTACCTAGAAGATGAGGACTTTTCTTACAATGGTGATAGTTTCGTTGTGTTCCTTAACAAAAACAATAAAGATTAAAGAAAAAAAGGGTTGGTGTCGATTTTATTAATTTGGAAGTAGATAAAGTACAATTGATAAAAAGAAAAATAGGCGAAAAAGGTTACTGACAGCAGTCTGATATGTCTGAAATGACTTTTGTCCTGATGGTACTCCGAATCTAGGCATTCGTGAGATGGTCATGATAACAATAAGTTATTTGCGACATAATTGCAGTGTATGGTCAGTAAGTTGTAACTTGGGAATTACCAAGTAAGAACTCGACAATTTAGAAGATCTAATGACAAAGTCGTGGATATTTAAACTAAGTTGACTATCTTACTACTGCAGTGTGCTAGACAGAAGCAAAAACTAATACTAAACTAAAGACTCTGAGCTTATTGCAGCACGTTGCTAGACAGAAGCTAAGGAATCTGGAATTAAATTAATTGAGATAGACATCTATGAAAGACGCGAGATATGCAACATTGAGCTGAAAAGGCCCATGTGTGATTGTGTTAACATGAGGCTTGAATCTTTTCTTTTTTGGTGTTGATTTTATAGACTTGGGCAAGGCGATGGCCTTGGGTAAAGTCTATTTACTTCCACGTAAGTGTAGCTTATTGTATTAGGCAACATGTATAAGAGGGATCCCCAACGTGCATTGAAGGCTTTGCTAGAGAGTCTTCGTCTCACACCCTGAAATTTGGAACCCGATTACGGTAACCCTGATCCAAAATTCCAGAGTTTGAATTAAAAATTTAAGCATACATTCTTTAAAATTATATTCCACACATCACATGTTTAAAATAAACTTAAATGAAGCTTCATTAACTATAATTTAACTCAAACTTAAATGTAAAATTCAAAAGTCAAATTAATTAATCTACTTCTATTAAATTCTCTACTAATGGAAAGCTTCACTAAGGTTTTTTTTTTTAATTTTTAATTTTTTAACATCAAATTCAATGAAATAAAATAAATCAATATAAAATATGAGTGATGCCTTAATATAAGTATCCATCTGGGTACTCAAATTTGCTTGCATCTTCTTCTTCCTAAAAACTTGCATGTGACGTTTATTTGGTGGGCCATGAGATCATATCTGTTGTCAAAGAAGATATCTTAAATCTTTTGGGTAACTCGACCGGTCGAGCGAATCGTTAGACTAGTTGAGGATTGCTCAACTCAAAGTCCAACGTCTTATGATTTTTGGTGTCCGGGCTGCCCGACCAGTCGAGGGGATGGCTCGACCAGTCGAGGGGGTCCCTCGACCAGTCGAGGTTGTGCAAATTCGAGTCCGGATCTTGTGCGGACTGCAAAAATCTGAGGCGGTTTCGCAAGGGTGCGAAAGTGAAGTTTCCTAAACTATAAATAGGGGTCCCTAGGGCTATTCTAATGTATTCTAAGGCTTCCTAAAGGTATTCTAAAGGGTTCTAGGGTTATCAAAGGGTGTAGCAAGGGTGAGATTCGAGGTTGTTCGAATCGGGTAAGTCCTCTCTCTTTGTAATTGATGTTTTCATAGTAGAATTCTGTCGTTTTGTGTCGTGGTTTTTTCCCAAAAGGGTTTTCCACGTTAAATCTGTGTGTTCTCTTGTGTTTACTTGGTGCCATTGTATTGTTATCCTAAATCTAGATCTGTGTGATTTCGCAGGCCAAAATCTCAACAAGTGTTATCAAAGCAATTGTTGGGGCACATATCTGAATATGAGGGATTAGTAATAATAACAAACATTAGATATGATATTGAGAAGTACTCGGAGAAAAATAACTTTGAGTTATGGAAGATCAAGATGATGAGTTCCTTAATTAAGCAAGGCAAAGATGGTGCTCTTGAGGAGCGAAAGTCTACTATGAGTGATGATGAATGAAATACTCTTGATAAGAAGGTTTTATCATCAATCCGTTTATGTCTCACAGATGAGGTTCTCTACAATGTCATGAGGGAGAAAACTGCGGCTAAGTTATGAGCGAAGTTAAAGGATGTCTATGCAAAAAAATCCTCTGAAAATTGCCTACACTTGAAGTAGCAATTGTATAACTTCAAGATAGCAGAGGGTGGAGATCTGGAGGCTCACATTAGTAACTTTAATAAATTAGTTTATAAATTGCTGGATATGTTGGAAGCAATAAAAGATGAAGAACAAGCATGTATGTTACTGAATTCTCTTCCAGCGTCGTATGAGTCATTCAAAGACACAATGTGCTCCACGAATAAAATCTTGAGTGTCGACACCGTTATCTCAACTCTTTAAGGGAAGGCTATGAGAAAGCTTAACGCCAACATATGGATATCTTCTGAGGCACTGCTTACAAGGGGTAGGAATTCTGAACAAAGTATAAGTTCTTCAGATTCTAGATCCAAATACAAGGGCAAGGGTAAAGGAAAGGTAAAGTGCTGGAACTGTGGGATGGAAGGACATGTGAAGAAGGATTGTGAAAATTCTAAATCGAAGAGAGAAGATTCTGAGGCTTCATACAAGGAGGCCAATGTTGCCACGTCAGATGGATCGTGTGGATATGATGGTAATGTTTTATCTGTGTCTACTATTAGACAGCTATACAACGATCGTAAGGACGAGTGGATGCTAGACACAGGGGCATCTTTTCACATGACTCCTCATCGGAATTGGTTCACCAGCTACAGGGAGTGTAATGGTGGACAGGTATTTATGGGCAATGGCATTGCTTATAATGTTATGGTCATTGGTTTGATGCTCATCAAGATGTTTGATGGGGTGGAGTGTACCTTGACTGATGTCAGGCACGTTCCTGATTAGAAACAGAATCTGATTTCTCTGGGTGTGCTTGAGGCAAAATGATACAAGCACATAGGTATTGATGGTGCTCTTAAGGTATCTAAGGGGGCACTAGTAATCATGAAAGGACAACGATTCGATAACTTGTACAGGTTGATCGGGAGCAGTTCAAAAGGTGGAGCTGCAGTGGATGTAGCGGATTTCACCTCTGCACACATGTGGCATGTTGGGCATGGCTACATGAGCGGGCAAGGCAAGAAGGCTGAGACGTACGGACAGGGATACAGAGCAGGTGGAGAAGCCACTTGTGAGAAGAATCATACGACATGATCGCAGGATATCGACGAGGTACATGGACGACTCCAATATCGCAGAAGGATTCGTCTTCTATTCTGATAGCTCTAGGTGAGCCTGATGCTGAGAAGTGGAAGGTGATTATGGGTGATATGATGGATTCGTTGTACCGGACCGACATATGGGAGCGGGTGGAACTTCTAGTGGGTCGGAGAGCGGTTGGATGTAAGTGGATCTTCAGAAGGATACAACATAGATATAGGGTGATGTTGGTAGCGAAAGGTTATGCTCAGAGAGAAGGGATCGGCTTCTTAGAGATATTCACACCGACGGTATATCAGGTGTCTATTAGATCCGTGATTGGCGCTAGTTGACCAATGTGATCTTGAGCTGGAAGGATGGATGTGGAGTCTGCACTTCTGCAAGGATGGATGTGAAGGGTAGATCTACATGAAGCGACCAGAGCGATTCAAAGTTAAAGGGGCTAAAAAAAGACTTTGCATGAGGTCATGGTTCGACCTGTCACCTAGGTAGTGGTTTGATTCCTTCATGAGTTAGAAATTGATGACATGTAGATCGCCAATTATGACATATCTGAAATCAATGTACTAAAGACTCGGTTAAGTGGGACATTCAGGATGAAGGATCGGGGACTGCAAAGATGGTTCTGTGCATTAGGACTGAAAGAGGAGCAGACTTTGGTTATCTCAGGCAGAATACCTTGGTTAGGTATTGATCAAGGAGGTGATGGACCATGTAAAGCCATAAAGCGTTCCCTACGTGTCTTTCCTCAAGTTTTCCTCAGGATATATCCCAAAACAGATGAGAAAAAGTGAGATATCTCATAAGCTTTATTCGAATGCGGTTGGCAGTGTATGCTATAATCTGAATTAGACCAGTTATTTCACAGGCTATCAGTGTTGTGAGCAAATGCTTTGGTAAGCAATATTGGGTAGCTGTGAGATGGTAAGAAGACTACGTCTTTCCTTTTGAGAAGACAGGAGTAAAGGCAGTTAAGCACATGGATTTTAATCTGGCAGACATACTCACCTAGATCGTTCATGCAGAAAAGTTCAAGTTTTGTGTAACTTCTCTGGCTTTAACGATGGCGGAAAAGAAGGACGGAGTGTGCACGAGAAGTTATGATATGATGCAGAGATAAGAGAAGAGGTCAAGGAGCTACACGTTTGAAGATTGAAGATATGGTGGAGATTGTTATTAAAGAAGATATCTTAAATCTTCTGGGTTGCTCGACCGGTCGAGCGGGTCACTAAATTAGTCGAGGATTGCTCGACTCAAAGTCCAGCGTCTTATGGTTTTTGGTGTCCGGGCCGCTCGACCATTCGAGGGGATGGCTTGACCGGTCAAGGGGGTCCCTCGACTAGTAGATGACTCGGGTCGACCAGTCGAGGTTACGCAGATTTGAGTCCGGATCTTATGCGGACTGCGGAAATCTGATGCGGTTTCACAAGGGTGCGAAAGTGAAGTTTCCTAAACTATAAATAGGGGTCCCTAGGGCTATTCTAATGTATTCTAAGGCTTCCTAAAAGAATTCTAAAGGGTTCTAGGGTTATCAAAGGGTGTAGCAAGGGTGAGATTCGAGGTTGTTCGGATCGGGTAAGTCCTCTCTCTTTGTAATTGATACTTTCATAGTGAAATTCTGTCGCTTTGTGCTATGATTTTTTCCCAAAAAGGGTTTTCTACGTTAAATCTGTGTGTTCTCTTGTGTTTACTTGGTGCTATTGTATTGCTATCCTAGATCTAGATCTGTGTGATTCCACAGGCCAAATCCCAACAATATCCATCTCAATTAAATTCTAAAGGAAGCGTAGATAATTCGATAAATGCGGAAGCTAAACAAGACAATAATAAGATAGAGACATATTATTATTTATACAAGGGTACGATGCATGACTACATGATTCCAATGTTTTGAATGTATAATGCACAAAATAAATTTATTTTATCTTAATTAATTAAGTAAAGTAGTTTTACATGACTTGCATGACACTAATATTAGGAATCTTTTATAATCCTAATATGCTCACCCAACCGGTCTAGCGAGGCATATACTTATATCTAAGATATCGTATAGTGCTGACATTAGGAACCTTTTGTAATCCTAACATGCTCACCTAATACACCCATCACTGCGGCAATCCGGACATGTGTGTAAATGACAATCCTAACATGCTCATAGATTGGAGCATTCGAATCTCGCACATCACTAACATTAAAAACATTTTCCAATACCGACATGCTCACTTAACTGGTCTAGTAAAGTGGCGATCCCGACATGCACACAGATGAGCAATCCCGACATGCTTCCCGATCCGTTGCCTAAGAAGAAAAATAAATCCAATTTTAAGCTTTATAATTTATTTTCAATTAAATCATGATCATTTAATTCATTCATTCCTTGAGCAATTATAATGTAAGACAATAACACAATTGTCAAACAATCAATGCTCATCAATAAACAACTTTAACAATTAACTAATGGTAAGGTCAATCTAAGATGTACATTCTAATATAAAATAGAAGTATTATCCAAGATATTGTTTTAGAAACATTGTGAGATCGAAGGACCTTCTCAACCCTCGAATGTTGGATATAAGCAATCCCAGGAAACACAAAGACAAAAGGAAAGGAATGAAGGCTTTCCTACAAATACAGAGGATTTCCATGGAGCAAGAAGGATTAGACTCGATGTGCGTATCACTTGATTAATTTAACAATTTTATTTACTATAGTGGTGTGGAGTCTCTTACTTAAGACTGTTGGGAAAAAATGGCGAAATCACACAGAAATGAATCTAAGATTGCAATCTAAAAGCACCAAGCAAACACAAAGAGAATGCAACAATTTAACGTGGAAAACCCTTTCGAGAAAAAACCATGGCACAAAGCGACAAAAATCCATTATGAAAGCAGAGATTACAAATAGAGAAGACTTACTCGAGTCGAGCAATCCTCGAATCTCACCCTTACTACACCGTTTGAAACCCTAGAACTATTTAGAAACCCTTTGGAATAGTTTAGGAGGCCCTAGAATACCTCTCAATCCCGTTTACACCCATATATATAGTTTTAAAAAGAATCGTAAACAAAATCGGAAGGAAATTTCACAAAATCTGCATTTCTGTAAAAATTTTTACGCAGAACCTTTGATGTCATCGAGCACTCTTCGATGTCATTAAAGAATGACCAAATTTGTCCAGTGACCAGAGGTAAAACTCTAAAAAATACTCGATGGCATCGACTGGCTTCGATGTCATTGAGCTGGCTTTAATGACATTGAAGCCTGCTTGATGTCATTGAGCCATGACAATCAAATTTAAGACATCTGACAACAACAATCTTTACCATGTCCTCAATCTTCGAACATGTAGCTTCTTGTCCCATTCTCTTATCTCTGTCTCACATCATAACTTCATCAATGCTTCTTGTGCATACTTCGTCCTTCTTTTACGTCATCGCCAAGCACAGAACTTAAACTTCTCTGTAGGAACGACCTTGGCGAGTATGTCTGCCGAATTCATGCTGGTATAAATTTTCTCCAGTATTACGGCTTCTTCCTCAAGCACCTGTCGGATAAAGTGGTGACAAACATCAATGTGTTTAGTACGTGAGTGATAAACCTAATTTTTAACTAAATTGATAGCGCTCTCGCTATCATAATTAATCTATACAGCCTCCTGATGAAGCCTCAACTAATTTATCATGCCTCTAACCAAACACCTTACTTAAATGCTTCCGTCACTGCCATAAACTCTGCTTCTGTTGTGGAAAGAGCCACCACAGACTGAAGTTTCAACATCCAACTAATTGCTCCACCTGCTAGTATAAACGAGTATCATAATGTTAACTTTTTAGAATCCACAGTCTGCGTAGTCTGAATCTACATACCCTATTAACTTTGCTCATTTCTTCTCAAAAGTTAAGACATATTCTTTCATACCTTGAATATATCGAAGTAGTCATTTTATCGCTTCTCAATATTGCTTGCTGGAGTTTGACATGTATCTGCTCACAATACCGACTGCTTGTGAAATATTTGGCCTCGTACAGACCATGACATACATTAAACTGCCAACTACATTCGAATAAGGTATATAAGACATAACCTGCTTTTCCTAATTTGATTTAGGACATTATTCTAAAGAAAGCTTGAAGTGAACTGTGTGGAGAACACTCACTGACTTTGCTTGGTCCATCCTGTACTTGATTAGTACCTTTTCAAGATATTCTGCCTATGATAACCAAAGTCTTCTCATCTTTCTGTCTCTACGAAGAAATATGCCGAGAACCCTCTTTACAAGCTCTTAATCTTTCATCTCGAATGTTCCTGATAACTGAGTCTTCAGTACATTGATATCAGATATATCATGACAAGCAATCAACATATAATCAATATACAATATTAGGATAATGAATTTATCATCACTTAGTGTCTTGTAACAGACACAATGATCATATTTACTCCGAGCAAATTTCTGACTAAACATGAAAGAATCAAATTTTTTATACCACTGCCTAGGCAACTGTTTCAGGCCGTACAACGACCTTATTAACCTGTAAATTTTTTTCTCTGCCCATTTAACTTTATAATCTTTTGGTTGCTTCATGAAGATCTTCTCTTCCAACTCCCCGTGCAAGAATGTAGTCTTAACATCCATTTGTTCCAGCTCGAGATCATATTAGGCAATCAGTGTCAATATGAATTTGATAGATATTTGTTTAGCTACCGACGCGAATATCTCTGTGAAGTTGATTCATTTTCTCTAAGTATACCCTTTCGCTACCAGCCTCACTTTATATCTATCCCGTTTCCTTTTAAATAACCACTTGCATCCGATCACTTTTCAGCCCACTGAAAGCTCCACTAGCTCACATGTGTGGTTTTTATGCAATGAGTCCGTCTCATCAGCCATAGTCGCCTTCTACTTTTTGGCATTAGGCTCATTAAGAGCCTCCTGAATAGTAATCAGGTCTCTCTCATCTGTAATGAGGGCATATGCAATATTAGAGTCGTCCATGTATCTTGCCGGTAACCTGCGATCACGCGGTGGGTTTCTTCTTGCAGGTGGCTGCTCTACCTGATCTTGTACCTCTGTCTACGCATTTGTCTTTGCCCGAGTATCATCTATGTCAATCTGGACATCTACGATCAACCTTTCTGGTTCCTTTTGCTCCTCTTGATCATTCTTATGGAATAAGGAGCTTTCATCGAATCTGACGTCATGGCTAGTGATGACCTTACGAGTGACCATATTGAATAACCTATAACCTTTCACACCAACACCATAACCAACAAAGATGTACTTTTTAGCTCTATGGTTTAGCTTATCTCTCTCAACTGACGGTACATGAGAGTAAGCTTCACAACCAAATATGCACAAATCTGAGTAGTCAATCTTATGACCACTCCATACTTCCTCTGAAATTTTACATTCAATTGTCGTATAAGAAGACCGGTTCACCAAAGAGCAAGTTATGTTAATGGCCTCTGTCCATATGTCCTTACCCAACGCAGCATTACTTAACATGCATCTGGCCCTCTCCAAGAGAGTCCAATTCATCCGCTTAGCTACACCGTTTTGTTCGGGCGTGTGGTGCACTGTGTTTGCCTAATGATCCTTTCATCATTGCAATATTCATTAAACTCGGTGGAAGTAAATTCTCCACTATTGTCAGTCCTTAAAACATTTAGTTTTCACCCTGATTATTTTTTCACCATTGCCTTCCATTGTTTGAATATGGTGACAACTTCGGATTTTACGTTTTATGAAGTAAACCCAAACTTTTTGGGAGTAGTCGAAAAATGAATGAAACAAACCTTGACGACCCCCTATGAAAACTTCTAGGGATGACTCTCATACGTCAGCGTGCACATAATCAAACACTCCTTTATATACATATTTTTCAGTTTAAAAGATAATCAAGACTGTTTACCATATATATATTACTCGCATATATCTAAATCATAATTCTTAAAAGACAGAATCAAACAATGATCGGATAGTACCTTCATGCCCCGCTTGCTCATGTGGCCTAGACGGGCATGCCACATACGTGCAGACGTGGAATCTACAATAGTTGTTACCACTCCACCTGCTGAAGTGCTTCCGATCAACCTATAAAGGTTTCTATGCCTTTGCGCTCTCATAACAATGAGCTCCCCTTTTGAAACTTTAAGGACACCATTATGACATGTGAACTTGCACCCTATAGCCTCGAGTGCACCGAGAGAAATCAGACTTTTCTTCATATTAGGAACATGCCCGACATTAGTCAAGGTACGCTCCATCACATCAAAGATCTTAATGCTCACTGTACCAATCGCCACAACATTACATGCATTGTCATTACTCATAAAGACTTATCCACCATCGCATTCTCTATAACTGGCGAACCAACTCTGAAGATTAGTCATGTGATATGATGCTCCCATCTTAAGGATCTACTCGTCTCTATGATTGTCATGCAAGTGTTCGATCATGGACACAGATAAAACATCACCTTTACTTGTCTCTTCATTAGATGTGACAACATTGGCCCCCCTAGAAGAAGCCTCTGAGTTTTCTTTTTCATCAGATCTAGGTCTTGAAGATCATGTACCTCGCTCAGTATTCTTACCTCTCGTAAGCAGTGCATCAAAAGATATCCATACGCCAACATTTATCTTTCTCATGACCTTCTCTTGAAGGGCTGAGATAACGGTGTCCACACTTAGGGATTTATTTGCTATGCACAATGAGTCCCTGAATGACTCATACAATGCCGGAAGAGAATTCAATAACATGCATGCCTTATCTTCATCTTTGACCACTTCCTCCATATCCAGCAACTTGCAAATCAATTTATTAAAGTAACTGATGTGGGCCTTCACATCTCCACCTTCTGCCATCTTGAAGGTGAACGACTGTAGCTTCAAGTGTAGGGGATTGTCAGTGAATTTTTTCGCATAAATATCCTCTAACTTTGCTCATAAACCACCTGCAATTTTCTCCCTCAAAACATTATAGAGAACCTCATCCGTGAGACACAAACGGATTGAGGATAATGCCTTTTTATCAAGCGTATTCCAATAATCATCACTCATAGTTGACTTTCGCTCCTCAAGAGCACCATCTTCACCTTGCTTAGTTAAGGAATTGATTATCTTGATCTTCCATAACTCAGTTATTTTTACTTGAGTATTTCTCAATATCATACCTAGTGCTTCTCATTATTGCTAATCTTGCAGATTCAAGCCTGTGCCTTAACGATTGCTCTAATACCACTTGTTGGGAAAAAACAGTGGAATCATATAGAGATGAATCTCGGATTGCAATCCAAAAGCACCAAGCAAACACAAAGTGAACGCATCAATTTAATGTGGAAAACCCTTTCAGAAAAAAATCACGGTACAAAGCGACAAAAATCCACTATGAAAGCAAAGATTATAAAGAGAGAAGACTTACCCGAGTTAAGTAATCTTTAAATCTCACCCCTTGCTACACCCTTTGAAACCCTATAACTATTTAGAAACTCTTTAGAATAGTTTAGGAAGCCTTAAAATACCTCTCAATTCCATTTACACCCATATATATAGTTTTAAAAAGAATCATAAACAAAATCAGAAGGAAATTTCACAAAATCTGTGTTTCCATAAAATTTCTGTGCAAAACCTTCAATGTCATCGAGTACCCTTCAATGTCATCGAAGAATGACCAAATCTGTCCAGCGACCAGATGTGAAAATCCAAAAATTACTCAATGACATCGACTGGCTTCAACGTCATCGAGCTGGCTTCGATGACATCGAAGCCTACTCAATGTCATCGAGTCATGACAATCAGATTTAAAACATTTGACAACAACAAAGACTATGAATAGTGAAGTTTAAGAACAAAGAAAAATAAAGAACTTAAACAAAACTAAAAGAAACTTTTTACGAAATGAAATTAAATCAAAGTGATGAATCACTCATCGGTTTATAACGTGATAGGCTAGCCTAAATTAGACTTGAACCTGATTCAACTTAGTGTGACTCAGTTGTGACTCGATTGCAACTCAAGGTGACTTGGCTATAACTCAAGGCAACTTGGCCTAAACTCAGTGCTTCTCTCTATCCATTGATTTCTTAACTCTCTCATAGGGTTTCCCAGCAACACTGTCTCAGACTTAACTTGAACTTAGCTCGAATCACCAATGACTTGACCAGTCGACACAATTTTTAACTCGATCTTTCTCTCTAATTGTCCTTACTATTTTTCCTTCTCTTTCTCTTCTTTTCCTTCTTTCTCCCCTCAATCCATGTCTAGACTGGATGCTAGACTCGACCAAACCCAACTCAACTCAGTGAGTTGGGTTCGACCTCTCTCTCTCTCTCTCTCTCTCTCTCTCTCTCTCTCTCTCCCCCCCCCCCCCCTCATTTTTTCATCGTTATTACTACCTCTCTCTATCACGAGCTTTAAATAGAGCTCTCAACTCCCTTTTTGAATTTAGTAATCCAAATCGAAGGCGAGCTCAGTGCCATTTTTCGCATTGTGTTTATACATGGAAGATTTTGCATTTGATGCAACTGAATAAGATCGAGATGTTTAGGTGGGACTGATTCTAGGTTGATTCTTGATCATAGAATCGTGATTAACTAGGCCTCACAACGGCTAATTTTGATCATGAAGCAGAGGTTGTTTAATCTTCTATGGTGATGGTGAATCTGTAAATAAAAGCTTGGCTATTAATGGCAGATCAGTAACCATTCATTTCTCCTTTAATCCAACGTTTTTGGATGGTCCATGTGCATCTTTGGAAGCTTGTGGATCATATTTTTCAGAGCTTCACATGTGGTTTCTCGGTGGGTTTAGAGTTTGAACTCTTCAACTCGTCGAATATTGTTGCTGAAAGAAATGCATAAGAAACCACATTGCACACATTTCTTTCTGCTTCTTATCATGTGATTTAGATATGAAAACCATCTAGAACTTGTGCAGATGGTCTGTATTGGATTAGACCTATAGTTTCTCTAAAAATTTCGTTCGTAAATAATCAACAAAGAAGGAAGCTTGACAAGCATTTTTCTGTAACCATGCACAATCTGTGTGATCTAATTTAGACGGTTGGAAATAGCTTGCATGGACAACTGTGATTGGTGAAGAATTTGTCTCTCGGTGTCAAGATCGAATCTTTCTTCAGTTAGAAGAAAATGGAAACTTTCCATTTTAAACAAATTTTGTGTGCTAGGTTGTTTGTGAATTTCAATTTTTCCCATGCATGCATGAATCACTGATGCTCTGGGTTGGCTAATGGACAATCATGATAAATGGGAGAAAGCTTACTCAAATTTGGGGAAGAATTCTCCTTCAAATGTGAGAGGAAATTAAAAGAATTTTTCTTTAAGCATATTTCATGCACTTGAATTGTTTTCACGTGTTTCTTGGTTAGTTTTCCTGCACACGCATGTGTATTTCACATGTGAATAGGATTGGTGTTGAGCTTTGAATTGTTCAATGGTTATGCTGTCCATTGGTCCATCCTTCGTATGGTTTGGATCATTGAAAACTAATTCTTATTCGATTCGTTTCGATTGAACAACTAGAAGTGATGAATTCCGAAATAAACGTTCAAATCACCTTTAAATTAAAATTTTAGGGTCCTGTGTGGTGTCAAGGTATAAATGTATAATCAATTTTACAATTGAAGGGTCAGATTATGTTTTATCGAGTGCAGGTGCACCAAGTAAGGTGTATATGCGACTACTGATACCTTTTTTGTTAAAAAAACTGTAGGATGTGTAGAATTCTTACTGGATAACTTGAGATCTCTGAAAATAGGTCCATACATATCCTTGATGTAGTATGTAAATTGTTAGATTCACCGGGGATTATATGTAGATCACGATAATGGTCTTTATATGATTTTCAGGAGGGTCATTTAACAAATATGTTGAAAATCATGTTGGACAATGGATCTTTTAAATCAGATACTGAGATTGTAATGTACGATTTAGTTGAATCGAATGGGCATTGGTTAATTTTCATCACGAATGGATTTCCACAAATAGGCTTTATAGGGTTGTACATGAGCCAAGCTAGCTCGAAAAGCTCACTCGGCTTGACTTGGCTTGAACGACGACTCGAGGCAAGCCAAGCTTCATATAACCCAACTCACTTTGAAAATGAGCTGAGTTCGATTATAGTGGATCTTGACTTGACTCGACTTGAACTCGGGCTCAGCTCAAATATATATATATATATATATTAATTGAATATTTGATTTGGGAATTGGGTCGGGTGTGGGTTGGGTCAGTTGGCTTGGGTGCAAGTTAGGTGTTGGGTTGGGTTGGGTTGGGAGCAAGCTCGACTCGATTCAAGGTAAGCTTGCCTCAACTCGATCCACTAGCTTGCCTTGAGCTCGACTTGAAAGGTTTGGCAAACAAGCCAAGCTTGGGGTTGAGCTCGAGATCGAGCTCGAACTCGAGGAGACCACGGATGAGTAAAGCCAATCTTGGCCCACCTTGACTTGACTCGGCTCGATGTACAACCCTAAGGCTTTATGAAGATTTGTGCTGGGTAAGAATGTGTATACCATAGAAAATTTTAGACAATCAATAGCACATATATAGCCATTGGAATTGGACTTTAATGGTGTAAAATATTCCTTGGTGTGTTGGGATTAATATGACAGGTTCATGATCAAGGATTATTGAATGTTAATAGTCAAGATGAATTCTGTGGCTATATAAGAATAATGTAAGGGTTCAAATTGGAATCAAATAGTTGGATAGATTGGCTTATGACAGCATCGTTCGCATAACACGAGTCTTAGTGGCATATCTTTCGATGATTTTTTAAGAGAGACTAGCTTTCTTCCTTGCCCTCGAGTAATTTTTATTTCGACTTGTCCACTTTACTCGATCATTTCTCTAGAAGTTGTCTCCTGAAGGTTGATCCATTATTCATTATCTTTGGTCATTCTAATTTTTTTCTTCAGATTGGCCATGATAATATTCACGTCCACCAAATGTTTAGTAACCCTCTAATAATGAGATTGGTGAGTTATCTTTTTGTATTGAATTGATTAGATCTTTACGACCCAATTATTATGGTCGTATGATGAGTGAAGAACTTTGAGCTGTGGGATTCATGAGTGGTGGGACTTGAGGCATGGGAGGTTGTCCCCTGGGTGGATTGACCAGTATAAAGTTTTCGTGCGGTACCGGCAGCACAAGGGGTGGCACCCAGGCTGCCAATGTAATAAGATTGTGGCACTGGTGGTCAAGGTTCACCCCTTGAGTTGGTCGGTGTCGACATAATATTGCCCCCCAAGGTGTACATTATGGGAGTTGTATTGGTCATATTGGCCATATGGTCAGTTGTTTCATCTATTCTTTCTTAGAATCACCTAAGGTGGTGTGAGGCGGCCCTGTAGTTTTGCTTGATTAAGTCATAATAGAAGATTAGATGATTTTTTTTTTAAAAAATCTCTGAATTCATTAAGGAATTATCAGTAGTTTGGCAGCTATCAGATAATAATATTTTCTTAAGAAACATTCTCATAAGCCCATTAAATTTTTCTGCTTAAATCCTTTTATTTTCATAGATATGTTACAGAGTACCTCACACATCACGTAAAGCTTCTATGATAGTCTCCATGGAGGTGTTGCCTTGAAAGGAATATCCTATGCTCATGTCAATGGGTTCAACTTGGGCAGGCTTATTTGTGGTTCTTCTGCATTGTCACAAGGATTATTGAGCCTCCAAAGTTCACTATTTCTTAATCATGTCATATGTAGATGAACTACAACTAGCCCACCGTGTCACACTAAGCGTGCCAAAAAATTATGTAATTGATCGGTGGAGAAGGAATGTTTATGGCAACCAAGTAAGTTTGTCCTATTGGGTGTGATAAAAAATAGTGTTGCCATTCAATTCGGACATGCGACCACATGTAATGAATGACCCAAATTTTTATTAAACGTATGCGAATATGTCAAGTGTTAAATGTGCCATAATTCTATTAGATTTGAATCAAACTAAATGCCTCATGGCCCCATGCACCAAAAGAAACTAATTAAGACTAGGTCTATGAAGATCGACCGTCTGCTTAGCCACCAATTACTAAGGTAATTAGAAGATTTGCGAAGGGAGGGTTAGTCCTTCAAATTAATTCTTTTTACCTTAGATGCAATGACTTTTCTTAAAATGATGATAGATTGGTCATATTCCTCAACAAGAACAATAAAGTTAGAATTTTTTTTTTAAATGCTTAGTGCTAATTATAATAATCTAAAAGTAGATAAAGTACAATTAATAAAAAAAAGTAAGCAGAAGATATTACCAATATCGATTTGATGCTCTCAAAATAGTCGTGGTCTTAGCGGTATTCTAAAGTTGACGGTTGTGAGACGGTCATAGAGTATGATCAGTAGTTTGTGACCGGAGAGTTATTAAGTAAGAATTCAACAATTTAGGAGATCGAAAGACAGGGTTATGAATATTTAAACTAAACTAACTGGCTTGCCACAACAATGCGTTGGATAAAAGTGAATACTATATTAAGACTAAACTAAGAACTCCATTATTGTTACAACATAGTGCTAGACAGAAGTGGAGGGAATTGAAATTAGACTAATTGAGACAAGTGTCCACGAGGGATGAGAGATAGACAACATTGTGTTAAAAAGGTTAGTGCATGATTGTGTTGGCATGATACCTGGAGCTATTCTTCTTGTGTTACTTTTATAGACTTGGGTAAGGCAAGACAGTGACCTTGCGTGAAGTCTATTGGCTTCCATGTGAGTATAGCTTTTTGTATTAGGCCACATGTATAATGGAGATCTCGTGATTGTGTAATTCTTTTCTTGTTATTTCGGTCTCGCAATACGCATTGAAAGCTTTGCTGGAGAGTCTTCATACCGTTGGATTCTAACTTTTGCATAGAGTTGTTTTTGTTAGGGACTTGCATTTAATATTAGAGATTTTCTTTTCCTAGAGATTGGAATTTAAATGCTTCTTAACACAAAGACAACTCTAACATCTTGGCTTTGATGTTCATCTTCACCATACAGTGTACATGGCTACCACATAACATTTGTTAGGCCATTTGATCTTAGCTGTGATAGACTGGAGCCCTACCCATTAACCGCTCAAATAATCTTGAAGTATATCATAAGGAAACTATAGGAAGGGTAGCAACAACCATATTAAGCCGCATTAAGCTGGCTACCCTAACCTAGCCCACCTAATATTGAAGGAAATGATGTTATAAGAGGTTTGAAATAGTTCATTATAAGATTTATTTATTTATTATTCTCTATAATGTTGAGTACAAGCATGTGATAGGAGATCCTTTAAATTGACCTCAATCCAACCATTGCTTTTAAACTACATATGTACGGTGTGAACGGGAGCTATGCACTTTCAACAATTTTTATTTTTCTTAAATCAATAGTGTCCCACTCGATGATTGAATGTGGTCAAGAGATTCTTCATTGGCCTAAGCCCTGCCGGCCCCTAGACAATGGGATTAGATTTCAAGTCTAGGTCTAGACTTTGGGTTAAGTTGAGGACCAAACTTTTGGCCCAAGAAGATAGGTTGATCTGCCCCATCGTGATGTCCCCCAATAACAACTCAAGTTTCAGTTTTTGACAATGGTTCACATGGGTAATTGCTCTTGACTATTGTTTGGTTGTGTCTCGTGGTGTATGGTATAGATAGTGCATATATTAAAATTTTTCCTTACCAGGCAGCTGTATTTGAAATGCATTGGCTGAGAGAGACTGAGAGAAAAAGCATCAAGTCTTGTATTTTGTGTACATGTGATAATCTGAAATGATTTAGAAAAGGGGCTTTGGCGTACGTGACGTGAATGTTTTTTTTTTTTGGTTAGCTTGTTAGTACATCCCAATGCCAGTTCCCACTTAAATGTTAGCCACCCCCACTTGGGAATCGATGTCAGTTATCTTTCACTCAGTCTACCACTTCAGCTATGGATGTGAATTGGATATTTACATTCCAATGCACATCAAATGCATTATTTCTATCCGTTACAGCTGATTACACATTCCTAGTTAGGATTTTCTCTGCTAAAAGTAGCTTTCGGATGTATATTCTATTCCTAACCTCTATCCAGAGTCTACTATCCGTACGATGCTACTAAAGTGGATATTCCAGGCATTACCTGATAGACTGCTCATATCTCACGCATTTTTGAGATGTTGGTACGTGTGAGAAAAATCATTTGTAAAAAAAATTTAGCCGTACCTTAATAAAAAAAACCATGTTACAACTTACAAGGCAGCGAATCTGATGTGGTCCTATCATCTCCCAAGGTGCGCCCACTCACCCCGCGTGTTGGGGTAGAGGAATTACAAGCTCCTGATGCGCCAATACCCCGCTACAACAAATAGGACCATGTTTCAGTTCAGGCCTTTGATCTTACCGTCCATCTTGTGAGTGGGAAATTCCTCATAAATATCCTATATCAGAGATTCCTGTCCCTTTGATCATTGGCCCACAAAAGAGGTTAAAGAGTTAAAACACTGCAGCAATCCAAAGCAAAGGCCAAAAATGGTGGCTAGAACTTTTCCATCTCGGAGGGTTCTGGATCATCTCCGTATGCAGTGAACCCATAAGATCAACGGTCTAGATCAATGATCATCTGGCCCCACTGGCACCAGAGGCGCGCATCAGGACACTAATGCGTCAGGAGTGTACTTATTATATGAAAGCAGATTGGCTGGGGTACCACACACCACCGATGTGGATGATGTGTTGACGTCATCAAGTTCTGTGGGTCCCATCATGAGATATGAGTTATATCCAAACCGTCCGTCCACTTGATGAGTTCTTCATAGAGCTTTAGACGAAAAATAAGATAGATCCAAAAATCAAGTGGACCACACTGTAAAAATAAGTGCAGGATTGAACGCCTGCCATTGAATCCTTTCTGGGGGTCACAGAAATTTTGGATCAATGTTATATTTGTTTGTTTTTTTTCTTCATCCAGGTATGATTGACCTTATGAACAGATTGGATGGAAAGTAAACATTACGTTGGGCCCTACGAATGCTTTAATGGTGAGAATCATTGCCTCCACTTCTATTTGTGGTGTGATCTACTTGAGCATTAGAAATTACTAATTTTTAGATCAGGATCTAAAATGATCTCGCCAAAATGAATGAACAGTGTAGATATGATAAATACATCATTGTGGGGCCCACGTAACTCTGATATCCTTTGAACCGTTCGTACAACTCGGAGCTCGAGGAGTGTCAGCGCTCGTCTTCGCACGGCACGTACCCACATCAGCTAGCTTGCTGGTGTGCGGTACACCAGCCAATCCGCTTCCTTATTATATACTCTAGCAGCATATGACGCTTGATACACAGGCACTAAGAAATAGCATACTTGGCATAAATTAACCCAAAAAAACGGAATAAATCGGTGAATCCAATGACACTAAGTAAAAAAATTTAGATTAATTGAACAATCCTAACCTCTAAGTTAGCAATACTTGTTCTTCAAATTAGGACCATTGGATATCTTTCATTGTTAACCGTCTAATAAATACCCACCAATCGGCATCTAGATAGTCAAATAAGTGTAATTTTTTATTCATGGTATATATAAACGGGGATGAATTACATGGATGCCATGCATGCAGTTTCTAATCTCTAAGTGCCTGCGTATCATCTATCACAGTCCACCAGAGTATTAAAGTTTTTCACTTTCTTCGAGTATTTTTACGAGAAAGTGTAAGGTTATCCGTTGATATTTGAGAAAAGGAATAAGGGCATTTCTGGAATAGAGCCATATATTATCAGGGCCTTTAATAAAGGGCGATGGATTGGGTGAACATACCTGAGGAATCCAACCAAGCTCCAGTCCATGTTGTGATATTCTCGTGTCCACTTGCACTTGGCCCACTGCCTGTCGGATTCAATCCCCACCTACGGTATTTTCATTTTCTCACGATATATACATCCACATCACTTTCTGTCCGTGATATTTTGGCTGATATATCCGGTCGTGAGAAATCTGCCCGGGGTCCACAGAAATGGATGTGAGAAATCTGCTCTGTCCATCTGTTTTTCAAGGCTATAATAGGACTGCAGATACAAAATTTAGGTGAGCAGCACCAAAGAAACGTCCACTCCAAGAAGGTTTAAACACTGGACGTTTCGTTGCTACAGCTGAGCTAAGTTCTGGATCTGCCTGATTTTTAGTTTTCTGTGTTATTGTAGTCTTTTAAAACAGATGGACGGAGTGGATTTGTCAAGGACGTTTCTGTAGACCCTACACTGCCCAGGGCACATGTATATCTATGCGCCTGGGTCGTAGGCAATCCGCTTCTGAATTGAACAAGGAAAGGAGACCGGTTCCTATGCAACTACTGTAGAATAAGCATATTTTGCAAATTTGTATGTGGTGCATGATGTTCTAGTGACATCTACTCCGTCCATCACGTGATTAACCTCGTCAAATATCTGCATCTAAAAAATAAGGCAGATACAAAGCTCAAATGGTTCACGCCATGTAAAATGATGCCTAAAATCTCTAGAATCAAGTGAGGCATCCTACCCTAGTTTTGGATGGAAGGTTGAATTAGGTTTCTAATCATCCTAGTGGGAATCGTCTTTTAAGTAGATTGGATGGAATATACAAAAAACGGAGGGCCCCACAAGCAATCTGGAGGTTTTTAACGGTGGGTCCCCATCCCAAACTTTTCCTGTGGTGTGGCCTATATGTATCTTATTTCCATCCAATTTTTTTCATAAAATCTGAGGACGAAGTAGCGTAGCTTCTGGACGGAGTAGATATGGACCTGCATCAAAGTGGGCCCCACACACAAAATTGTAGAATAAGTCAAATCTACAATAGTCGCCGACGACAATTACGAACCAGCGTCCAGAGTAAAGGAAATAGATATATGGATAAGAGGAAGACACGAGGGTTCTTATTTCTTACAACTGTGAGCCATTGTTCGGTGATCCAGGCCGTTGGTTGGTCCCATCCCACCATCACTGTACTATTTCAAACGAAACAATTCCATCTTTCGATTTGTGTACATCATTAAAACAACGGTCTACATTGAACTGAAAAAATACTGGTGGTTGCGATCTTCTAATTTAGAAGTTCTTTTGGGCCATGCCCCATTCACAGTAACAGATAAGTGGTCCAGATTACCAAAGCCATAGGGCCCACTTTTCAGATTCCGGATTCACCGCCCAAAGATGTGGGATTTTACACCTTAAATTAGACATATGGAACATCCATGAACGGGCCATGGATAAAAAATCACAGCGATTGGGCAATCACAACCGTCTAAAATGGTCAAGAAAAGGCACACGGTCAATGCATTGGATGCTTAAGGAGTTGGATTCTGGTGGGGGCGGTAGGTGATTTTATAGAAAGCGAATTAGGTGCGGCGCCGGCCACACCCAAGATGGTGCGACCCTTACCATGTGACCCACCTTGATGTATTTATTCTATATCCACACCGTCCATCCGTTTTTCCAGACTATTTTATAGCATGAGCCAAAAAATGAAAAAGACCCAAATCTCAGGTGGACCATTGTATAGGAAACAGTAGCGATTGAATGCTCTACCATTAAAAGCATCATAGGGCTCACTTTAATGTTTCTGTAATGTTTAATTTCCATCCAATATGTTGATAAGGTAACATAAACTCATATGAAGGTAAAAAATAAATATCAGATTTATCCAAAACTTTCAGCCCATTAATGGTCAATAAGAACTGTTTCTTATGATATGGTGCAGCTGATAATGAGATCTGCTTCGTTTTTTGTCACATTCCCTAAAATGATTTTTCAAAACGGATAGACGGTTTGGATGTAGAATACATATACCAAGTTGGCCCCACGTTAAGGGCCACGCCTAATCGGAGGGTATTTAAATATACCTGTGCCCGGATTGCATCGTCCTACCCCGGTTTGCTGATGGGACTCGGATTGCGTAGCGTAGGCCACATCACCGGACGTCCGTCCTTTGCAGACGTGTAAAAGCTTTGTCGGTCCGCCATAATTTAATTCAATGCGTTTTATCTATACCGTACATTCATTTTTCCGGCTCATCATAAGGTGTTTGTTTTCCCTTTCCTTGGTGTGAATGCCTGAAAACAGGTAATGATTAATTACAATGTAATTCTCTGCTATTATTCATAGGTGGACAACGGACGACTTTCTTTTTGGACACCAAAATTGAAATGATACAAATTTTATGTGGGGCCCATTGTGATACATGTGGGTTATTTAGGTTGCCTATTCATTTTGTGTGGGTGATTTTAGGGTATAAATCTAAAATTGAGGCAAATCTAGAGCTTAAGTGGACCACACCACACCAAACGATTGGTCGAACGCTTATTATTAAAAATCTTTTATGACCATAATTTCTTAATATGTGGCCAGCGTGAGCTTCAAATTTGCCTATTTTTTAGCTCGTGCTCTAAAATATTCAGGTAAAATGGGATAGAGGACATGGATGTGTCACCGGCGTTACGGTGGACCTCAATTATTTAAAATAGCATTTTTTTGAACTTAGTTTCAAGATAGAATTAACACCTGTTATCAAACATCCCTAACTAATAATAATGAATTACTTGCTGATATTGGTACTTACCTCCATTTACGGTAAAACAAATGTTCTTTTTAAGTTCAAGAGCCTAAAATGAGGTAGATACAAAGCTCTAACAATCGTACAACAAAAAACAGGGGAGATTGAGTGCCTACCATTGAAATACTAATTGGGTGATGTGGAAGTTTTGGATTAAGCTGATATTTATTTA
Organism: Magnolia sinica; assembly: GCF_029962835.1. Lineage (NCBI taxonomy): Eukaryota > Viridiplantae > Streptophyta > Magnoliopsida > Magnoliales > Magnoliaceae > Magnolia > Magnolia sinica. The sequence goes on along the minus strand of NC_080575.1, from coordinate 88,100,822 downwards.
TTTTTCAATTCAATGCGGCTAAAATAGGAGATTGAGCGCCTACTACTGAAAAACTTATCATCAGGTGCAGGGAAGTTTTGGATCAAGCTGATGTTTGTCTTTTTTCAGGTCAATGTGGATGCGGATTGCTTCCTGCCCTATGGGGCCCACCATGATATAAGTGTTTTATCTATGCTATTCGTCACTTTTATCGGATTATTTTAAAAAATAATATTAAAAATGAAGCAGGTCCACAACTCTCGTGGACCAGACCAAAGGAAGCTGCAATGATAATGACATTTACTGTTGAAATCTTTTTAAGGACTACCATGATTTTTTTTACCATCCAACCTATTCATAAAGTCACGTAGACGTGGATGAAGTGAAAAAATAAATATCAGCTTAATTCGAAACTTCTCCTACTCCTAAGAAGTTTTTGATGGTGGACATTCAATCCCCACTTTGTGGTCCACTTAATCCTTGTACCTATTTAATTTTTTTTGGCTCATACATTAAAATGATACGATAAAAACAATTAGCAGGCATGGATAAAACACTTAAATCATAGTGGCCCCACATAGCCCTGCCCGAACGGATTACTGTCCAAGTGGGGGGAGGACGCAATCTACGTCCGATCAATGTGACCTTATGAATATGCTGCACAACAAATAAATATCATGGTGGGCCTTATGAAGGTTTCAATGGTGACTACCATCCTATCCCACTGCTTCGTGTGGTGTGGACAACTTGAGTATTAGCTATGCCTCATTTTTAGGCTCTTGCCTAAAATGATACAAAAAAAAAAAGAAGTGGACGGCGTGGATAAAACACATGATGATGGGACCATAGATCTCTTCCACGTATCTGTGTTTTACACTACGCCATATGAGTCCTTGCTGATGCACAGTATTCAACCATGCAGAACCATGGTTCAGTGATCCAAACCATCAATCTAATAAGGTGTACAGTCGATTGGGCCTCTGTTGAAAATCTTCCAGATCAGAAGATCCTAGCCCCTCGATTGACAGCCTGCAAAATGACAGCTAGGAGACCATCCATATTTAAAAGAAGATGGTTCGATAATGAACGGCTGAAATATTTCAATCCGGTTATTCAGTTGTCACTGAACGGAGGTGAGGCGCCTCATTCAAACGGTTTGGATCATTGAAAATATGTTCCTATCTGTTGTAGAACTAAGCCGATGATCAGGACCCTTGAATTCTTTGGTTTTTAAGTTTCTTACTTGGTTGAATATTTAGGTACGTTGTAAATTAAATGCTGAGGTGGGATTTGAATTCTCAGTGTAGGACTGTGGTACTGTTAACCTTGTTGCTGCTCCACAATGGCGTTGAGATAGAAGAAATGTTACAACACGCACTTCGAAATTGTACGTGTGGCCACGTGCGGATTACCTCCTGACGCTGTGGGCCCACTATAATGTATGTGTTTTATCACCACGTATCTATTTATTTAAAGACCATTTTAGGGAACGAGACAAAAAATAGACCGACCCAAATATACAGTGGAACACATCAGAAGAAAACAATGGTGAATGAATGCCCACCATTGAAAACTTCACAGGGTCCACTATAATATTTATTTACCATCCAACTGACCTGACTGAAGGGAAAACACAAATATCAGCTTCATCTAATATTTTTGTGGTCCTTAGAAAGTTTTTAACTGTAAGCATACAGTCAGCACTATTTCATGTGGTGTGGTCCACATAAGATATGAATCTTCTACTTTCTGGACTCATGCCTGAAATGATATAGAAAAATTAATGTATGACGTGGTTAAAACACATACATCATGGTGTAGGCCACACATCACCTACGAATAGCTATGGGGTGTGGCCTGGATGGGTATGACTTCTGGTGAACCATGCATCTAAAACTGTCTTTTAGATAAAGTATTAAATGATATTATCATGGAAATATGAATGGACAGTCAAATGAAAACTTATCAATGGTCTAGCAGTTAGAGTTGAAATTTTTTACTATCAATCTGATATTAGGGATCATTTTGCAACATTGGTTTGTATTTACTTGAGTGTATTCAGATTCCGAAAGTTGTTTTACGGCTTGAATTGACTTCCAGAATAAATGAAATTAGGAGGAATAAAATACACAATTTTATCGTGTTACGAAATCTCACCACCTTGTTAGGATTTGATTAGAATATAATCAAGTGAAATGCATTTATTTTTGCATCCCACAGGAAAAGCCGGGAGATAATGAAATCAGAGGTGAATGAAATATACAATTAGGTTGTGTCCTGACATCATATTATTTTACCAAGGAGTGAAATGCATTTATTGCATTCGGCTGGAGAGTTATACATATAACAAAAGTGTTATTTAATAACTGATTCATTATATATGTGACATGTTGATTTTAGCCCAAAGTAATTTAATTATATACTACATCACTAAAATCACATTAATAAAATGATTCGAAATGTTCAAACATTAACAATGTAAATTGATGGTTTAAAAATATTAGCAAGTCACTTGCTGGTGAACCTTATGGTTGTGGTCACCTATACTTGAAACTTTTCATTTTTGGAAAAAGTTATATTATATATATTTCAATGGGATTGTTACTATCATTCAATTAAATATCACATGTATCATAATTTAGAATACTAAAACTAATTTAATAATTAAATTCATGTAAATATGTTGATTTCAAATTTTGATGCCACTGCATCGTCATTACCAACTATAAAATACAATTGAGGATCCAAAATCTCATTGATTTTAATATAATTTTGATTTGGATTCCAATGCATTCAAAATATAAGGCCCCAGACGGGCTTTTAAGGTTGTGATTGAATGGTCCCAAGTGACTTAAAAAATAATAGTTTATTGAAGTTATATTTGCCACGTGTGCAATACTGAGAGCAGTCTTAGAACCAACAGGCTAAGACCATACATGTGTCCAAGGCATCTCAGCCACACACTACGTCCCTGTACGCGCCTGTATGCCCTATGGAAGTAGGATCCAAGCCGTCCATTAGCATATGAGTCAAAAAATGAAATAGATTCAACTTGAGAGTGGACCACCCCATAAGAAAACAGCAGTTACTTGGCGCCCACCATTAAAAACTTTGTTTATTTGCTATCCAAACCCATTGATTAGGTTACACAGGCCTAGATTTTTATTTTTATTTTTATTTTTTGGGTTAGATTGCTAGTACACACCCATGTCAGTACACACACTCCATGTGAGCCACCCCCGCTAAGGATTGATACCCAGACCACAAGTTTTGAAACGAGGTATCTCTACTCAGTCTGTCAGTTGAGCTATGGACCTAGGTGTTTACACAGACCTAGATGTAGGGGAAACCCTAGAAGCAACCTCAAATGATTTGTGCCCTACTAAGAAGTTTTTAATGGTGGGTGTTCAATCACCACTGTTTCCTGTGGTGTGATCCAGATGAGATTTGGATCTGCCTCGTTGTGGGGCTCATGTCATAAAATGATTGGAAAAATGGATGGACAGAATGGATAGAACACATAAATTATTGTGGGGCCCTAGGAATGGATGGACGGCATGGATTCACCTCCTAGGTTCTCTGGACCTAGGGTTTTAGTGGGTTTTCCAGTCAAATGAGTCGGTCGAATGAGTGCATTTAGATGGGTGGGCCCACCTGATGGATAGATTAGATGGCACAGGTACAAGGCACTTTTACACGTGTGATATGTAAATGACCGGGCCTCATTTTTTTGACTACGTCTAAAGGTAAGACCGAAACCCCAACTGACTTCTTAAAAGCTATTAAAAGAGAAAAGGCTTAAAAGACCCACTAAAATCATGTAGGGTCCATTGGCTACCAGTGGGTCAGGTACCGACAGTCCTATCATTACTACTTCTAAAATGACTGTGGGCTAACCCTGAAAATGGTACACTTGTGATTGCACTCTGGCAATATAAATGCAGTTGCAACTTTTGGCTACCGTTGATGGATGTTACTTTAAGCCTTGGTCAGGAGTACTACAGATCTGCAATGCAGGTAGCTGTGGAATTAATGACCGTGCACATGTATAAATATTAATTTATATAGTGTAACAATTTATGTCTCTCTCTATATGTATACGTATATATTATAGAAATGCATACCTTTTTATGTGAGAACACTGGAGTTTTCGGTTACGCGGGTCGTTTGGCACCATGGATTTGGAGGGATTTGAGAGCATTTTAAATTCCCTGCTTGTTTAGCACCATAAAGTAATCGGGGGTTTCAAGTTCCGGGGTTTGAAATCCATCGTGAAAGCTTGGATTACATCTAAAATCCTTCCATGAGTTACATGTGTAACATGTGTCATTAGACTATTAATTTGCCGGACACATGACCCACTAATGATATTCCAAAATAATTAGATTATCAATTGCATCACTATAATTACTTTAACATGATGATCAGCACCGTCCAAACATTTTCCATGGAAGTCAACAATTAAGAATTGTTGGTTAGTCACTTGGATGTGATCTTATACTTGTGGCTCATCAGACACTTGGAATTTCTTCATTTTCGGGCAAAGTATGTATTCTAGCAGGCTTATTACAACCATTGTGTCAAATATTACATATGTTCATTAATTAGAGATATTAAAAATGATTTAGTAATTAAATTCAAAACCCTGTAAATATATTATGCATAACTATTTTTAAAAAAATAATTAAAGTTGATTCTGAATCTAGGGTGCCGAACACATTAGGAGGATTTCAAATCCAGGGGGTTTCGAAGCCAAGGGGGTTCCAAATCTACGCTCCCAAATAGGCCCTAAAATTTGGGCCCTGCCGATTTTATGGGGTGACGCATCACGTGGACCACTAAGATTTTATGCCCATGACAACTGTGTAAAGGTGCTCACGAGTTCTCACTTAAAAATGTGCATAAATGAGCATCTCTCATGCATGTGTAGCAATTCCATCCAGAAGGTAATGTAATACTCCTAAAGCACATCCTTGTATAATAATCAAGGCGCTTCGTTAAGTAGCAGGAGCAACTCGACCTCATCCCTTCTATAGAACCAGGCATGAAATTTTCTTCTCATCCAGCTTCTCGTGAATGAAACTTTTAAACGATATTATAGATACATATGTATTTATTGAATAATAAAGTAAATCTTGGGATCCCAAAATAACATGGGTCAAGGTCAGCCAATGAGACAATGGGGGATAAGCTTCATTGTCAAGATATCTAATCCCATTCGCTTCCCAAACTTTCATCTCTTAGTGTTAGTTGCAGCTCAACAGAGTGTTTTCGCCATTGTTCTTTCCGATCTTTATGCATTTCATTGTTCCACCGGAAATTCCCTCTGCCCTTACCGTGCTCTATCTTGGTAGTTTCCACTGCTTGTCCAGGGTTGAGCCCTGAAATTTGATAGCAAACTTACAGACACTTACTTGCTACAATGGCCGGGACAAAGGGTTGATCCGGTGAGGATGAGTTAATTCCAAAAACTCGTCCTCAATTCGGATTGCAGGCTGCAACTCGCCTGCATGAAGCCAAAATTACTAGTAATCACCGGTCAGCCATATGGCGGTGAATTTGTTCTCTGGCCTTGTACACATTGTCCATCACACTACGGGAGCTGGCCATGCCTGAAGTCGTTACCTTAACTGCAAGGAGGGGGATGCTGAAGGCCTGTGAATTGTCCTAAAAGAGAGGGGTGCCTTCGAGAACACGGACACAAGTTGTGCATGGTTGTCATAAGCTTGTGCCGTAAGGTGTTGGGTTAAATCCCGCAATGAGTACAACCCTTGTGTTTAGTTGCCGCCATTGAGTTTGGAACCTTGAACAGACTGCCGGTGATAAGTTGGAAGAAGATGAGGATGATGTCAAGTTATCATGCCCCTTGAGCCCTGGGCGACACACATTCTGCAATGGCTGGGACAAAGGGTCGCGATTGTGCGAGGGTGAGCTAACTCCAAAAACCTATCCTTAGTTTGGATTGTAGGTTCCGACTCGCCTACATGAAGCCGAAATCGCTAATAATCACCGTTCAGCCATACGGCGTGGGGGTGTAATATGAGGCGGATCTTATGAGAGCTTCGCATGAGGTCAAGCTATATGGGCCCCATCACGTTCTATCTTGGACATCCACACCGTGCGTTTGGTGGGTCCCCTCTAAGTTATGAAATATCCCAAAAATTAATTGTATTCGAAAACTCAAATAGGCCATACTACTTGAAACCATGTAAAATTGTGCCTAAAACATCTAAAACTACTTATAGGGGCCCACCTAAGTTTTTGATACAATCGAAACTTAGTGTGACCCCTCATCCAATTGGGACACACACAATGGATGAGCTGGATGTTTGAACCACATCTCAACGAACCTTATAAATGATCATGAGGGTTTTATTAGGTGGGTATCTACTATTAACTTTTTATCTATGGTGTGGCATATTAAGTCATTGATTGGTTTGATTTCAAGCATGTGTCCCACATCATTTCCCACACACACACACACACACACACACACACACACACATATATATAGAGATGCTCTCCTTTGAGAATCGGTTCTCATGGGAATTTCATAAGAACTTTTGACACATCATGTGGGCACAAAATTCGGATGACCCACTAGACGAGTTACCTCATGAAAACCCTAGGGCTAACTTTTTGGCCTAATTTACCTCTCACTTTGCTATGGGCCACCAAATTTTTTGATTAGGCAAAAAAGTTAACCCTAGGGTTTCATGAGGTGACTCATCTAGTGAACCATTCAGATTATGTGCTCACATCACATGTCAAAAGTTCTCGAGAAGTTTCCATGAGAACCGATTCTTAGGAGAGCATTTATATGTACATATCTATATATATATGTGTGTGTGTGTGTGTGTGTGTGTGTGTGTGTGTGTGTGTACACACATATGTATATATCATGTATATATGCATATATAAGATGTCTTACATTCAACTGGATGGAACTAGTGCATAATTACTTATGGTCATGCAGGTGTAAGATCCAACCTGTTCGATAAGTTGGCCCACCATGAAAAATGCCCAATAGAAAAAATCAACATGATCCACTCATCACGTGGATCGTGTGTGTTCTTCAGACTAAATTAACAGTTGTCCATTATTTTTAGTCTGTACCACATGATGAGCAAACCTCTCTAACTTTACATCGAGGATTCTTAATGGTGGGTCAAATGGACCATGTTATAGACGTTTGTGCTAGGACAATAATCTTATTGTCCAGCTAGTTGTGTGTGTGACATCCTCCACATATTATTATTAATTTTAGTAATAGGTGTTTGTGTGCTAAATTGAATTATCTTACACCAGTATACAAAAAGTAGAGGATACTTTCATAGGGGCAAATAAAAAAATTGGCGAAGTACTAGATAATCCAAATACATGGAATTGTAACATAGCCTATGTAGAAGGGAATTACCTTGACGTTTCTTTTGCAGCACAAATTTTTATGGAAAATGTTTTCATTTTCCGTTCTCATTGAGTTTTTAGTTATTTTAAAAAAAATACTTTAAAAGGTAAATTTGATATTTTATTTTATTTTATTTTATTTTATTTTGTGTTTTTCAAATAAAAAAATTTATTAGATGAAAGGAAGTGGTGATATGAGTTGTAAATCTAGCCCATCTACTATGTGAGTTGATAAGACACATTCTTGCATAGCTTTTGCAAACTAGTAGTTTTGATTTTTAATGGTGCAAGCATAGTGTTGCTTTGTTGCATTGGCAAGTTTCATATTGAATGGCTACGAAACCCGTTCCTTTGATTTTGGGGATGTGTCTTATTCACATCATGGGCCACCAGAACAACGGTTCTAATCACCACATTTTCACCACATGCATTGTGAAGAGAATACTATTTACACTCATTTTCGGCACCCTGATGTGATCCAATTATAGGCTGCCACGTGTCAATACCACGTAACTACAACTGGCACAAAACAAAGTCTCACCCGAGAGTATAATCATTGGCATTTTCTTTTACGATATGCAATCTGTTACAAATGTGAGGGCACGAGCCCTTGTGCCTACCTTTTGAAGAGCAAATCAGTATAGGCCACGTGACCACGATTATCGTGCTTGTTAATGAGGCAACATGCTCACCACATTTATAAGAGACTCACCGAGAGAATAAATCTTATTACAAATTTGGCGATGATTCTCTTGGCAAGGCCATATCTCACAGTCCTTCCAAAGTGGGAGATCTTCCCAGAGATGTTCGGAGAGACTTTACTATTCGTGAAGTTTATAAAAATTAAGAAATTAGACTGATGTCCAAGCGAACCCAACCACGACTCGGACCCAAATAAGGAGAAGCAAACACATCATCCGAGTTGGGTCCACAACCATACTCCGATGAGAATAGAAAGAACGAACGATGGGCTCAAAGAAGGATATGATCCACCCAGTAACAGATTAGTATCGAACAAGTCTAGGCCACTTATTAAGGAGACTGAAAGAGACAGAGAGATTACCCAAAGGTCACGCTGGGTGATCCAATCCAATAACTGCAATCTTATTAGAACCAAATGAGAGATCTTAACATGATGAATTTGACACATTGCCCGTTCAAAATTTTTGGAGTCCTTCCTGATTGAGAGTTTCCATATCTTCCTAATGAAATTGCACGTGGAGGGCCCATGTGCTATGCATGGAAGCTTGGTGGAGCTAAGGAATGATGGCTATGTCTTAGGAGGGGGTGATTAGAACCAATTTAGAAATTATACCTTTAAAATATTATTGCCTACTTAAACTAATATGCAATTTATACAAAAAAAGTCAAATAACTCTAAGGCTTTTAAGACATTAGAAGGTCCGATCACATAGACTACAAGGGATGTGACAATTAAGCAACTAGTTTATAACATGATAGTGTACATGTGTGTGTGAGATGTGCTAACTATCAACTCCTAACATTTATCTAATCATGCATACATATAATTAAACATATGCATAATTAATCAAGCACTTAAATGACAATTCAAAATACAAGCATATATAGTGGTTCAGTTTTCCTATTTCACTCTCGGTAAACGCACTCAACTCATGAGTATACTGAATTTCACATTCGAAAGTTTTAAATCAGGTTCATCTCTAACTTTTACAATCCTACACAAGGACTCTAGCGTACACTCTTGCTGGAGGCTTCCGCAAGAAACTTTAGTTGATTTTCTATAGGCTAACTAATAACCTTGATCTTAATCTAAGGACCTACATTTACTCCTGCTAGAGGCTTCCTCGAAGACTAACATGTATGTACCCATGTTTGGTGGCCTATATAAGGACTTTGATTTACGCCTTATACAATAGTAAAGGTCCTACACAAGAACCTAGATTTATGCCCTACACAAGATCTAAGATCCTACACAAAAACTTAGTCAAGTTTGACAATTTAAACTCTTACACTCAATCCCACACAAGAAAGGAACGTATAAGGACTCTTACACTTGACAACTTACTTATTGGATTGAGCTCATTTTGCAGTGCCTTCTCAGGTTGCTTGATCGATGCTCTCCCATACTTCAATCAGCTCTCATTTGTTCCCCTAATCATGATGTTGATGCTTTGCTAAGACTTCAGCTCAAAGATCGAACACCTTGCATGTGTTGCTTCGATGCAGTGACTAAGGTGATGGGAGGTTGGGTAGAATCTCCTACAAATAATGAAAAGTTGTAAAGCCTAGGGGATTCTACTTGATGGGTCTTATAGATGATTTAGACAATGGTATGACTATATAGTTTGAGTCTAATATCTAGAAAATGGTGAAGTTCAAACACATCTTTAATATGGAGGTTGAAATTCTCATTAGAGTGTTAATATTAAGGAAGATGACTTAGAACTCATTGGATTAGAGGCTTGGGATGAGGGATATAATCATTGAATCACCTAAGCTTCTTTACACCAAAGACCCCTTGGATTGCCCAAAGACCGAATCTTCTATATAAAGGAATCGAGTTCTAACGGCCATAAAGTGGGTAGAAACGGCTACCTTTCGACCTGTCGACCAGACGCTTCGACTGGTCGAAAAGTCCTTCACCATGTCGACCTGAGGCTTTGACATGTCGAAATATTTAGTGGCACATGATATTTTTCACTGTCCAATTTTTTTTACCTTCGACTTGTTGATCCGAGGCTTCAACCTGTCAAAATATTCTGTGGCACATGATTTTTCTTATTGTCTAGTTTTTTGCACTTTCGACCCATCGACCCTCACTTTCGACCTGTCGAACTTGACTTTCGACTTGTCGAAATAATCCATACATGGATCAAAAATTTTAAGATCATTTGTTTTCTTTCTGTCCTAATTTTGGTCGTTTCGACCTTTAAAGCTATTTTTAGGATGATCAATTTAGACTCCTATACCTAAGGGATGATCAACAAGGTTTAACTATAAGGTTAAGGATCATTCGAGGTTCAAAGGTTGTTATTTTGTGTCAAGGGTTAGGGTCATCAATGCACCGTATTTACCTATTCTTTGTTCCTTGATGCTCCACCTTTACTTGTGTCTTCAATCTTTAGCTTCTAAGGGCTCAACTGACTACATAACATAACGACTCGTGTGATTGATAAATATGATGCATAAAATGGTGCACTAACACCAAAGAGACTTTATTATCCAGAAATCTAGCGATGTGAGTGTGAAGGATCCAGAAGCTACAAGGAAGCCCTAATGAGGGTTTCACCACCTCGACGATTTATAAAAGGAGCAATCGAAGAAGAGCTCGGTGCTCTATTCCAAACACATCAATCTTCTATTTATCTTTCCTTTATATTTCTTAGCATAAGTTAACTTAGTTTAGCTACCACCTAACGACTTCTTTTATAGTACGTTAAGAGAAGAGATAGTTTTTTTTTTTTTTAAACCTTAAGTTGTATATCGTGATCTTCTGAGTTCTGCTTTAGTTGATCACACCCACCTTGATTTGTCTATTCCAATAGGCATATCAAGTATTTATGCATTTTTATTTTTATTTATTCATTTAGCTGTCTCACAAGTTGTCGATTGTAATAAACATCATTCTATAATATCTAATGAAGTTGATAACATTTTTTGCCTTATCTAATTTGAATGTGTATCTTTCTTTATTCGTGAGGTGTGTTGAACTTAAGTGTTAATGAAAGAACAATTCCTTAAGGCCATAGACTCTCATCTATTGTCACGAGGCAAAAAGAACTCATTAAGAAGGATTAGACTCATTTCCTTTCACTAGTCGCCTGAACAGAGTGCAATATTGGTGGCGAGAGGACTCTGGATTTTTAATCTTTCTATCTCGATGAAAGGAACACCAACAATTCAATCAACCCTTAAGTAAAGCAGACTCTAACATGCTCGCACATCCTACTCACACACATGTGTATCTAATCTAAACTCTCAATCACACGAGTGGTCCAATTTGATTGAATTGGAGTTTAACACTATTTTTGTCACACCTGGTGGGACCCAACAAAGTTCATTATATATTTTTTCAAAAGAATAAGATGTTCTTAAATTGAAAAAAGCAAGTTCTAAGGTTGATGTTGCGGAAGAACAACTCGAGGTGGAGCAATAGGGGCCTATTATCGAAGTCGAAGCGGGGTCATCTTCCAAGCAAACCTCTGGTGACTTTGTTACATTCTTTGTGCAATTCGCAGGATGTATGCAACATGTTACCAATATGTATAGATCATAGTTTGAGATAAGCGATATATCGGCCCAGAGTTGCATCATAAACTCGAAGCCATGGATAGACGTTCTTCTCTACTCCACCCCGTTGGACACCAGGAGGAACAACCTATTAAACTCCCAACTAAAGACAGTTAGATCAAACCACAAGGTTGTGCTTTACCATCACAAGTGACGATAGGGAACAATTGAGACAGTTGATTATATAGTCATATGGATTATTCCAACTGACAAAGTTATTATTCTTCTGAGGATCAATACCGGGCCGCCAGTCTAAGTTACTAAGGGGGGCAACTGACTACCCAATCAACATCATATGGTAATGCGGCTGAGCTATTTGGAGTCCAACCTTAGAGATGTCCAGTCGATTACTATGTGACCCAAACGACCGATTACTAGAGGGAGCAACCCCAAACGACATCGACCTCATATCAAAGAGTGGATGTGCTCAAGATTGGATGACATTCCTGCATTATCGACGATACCTATGATATATACTCCTGAGTCGGCACCTATTGCCTTTTCTTCCGAATTTGAACCCTCACCCTCTAACACCACTTCATTTAACAAGATGAGGTTAGGGAGAATGCGTCAGAGGTTGCGACAAATTTTTTTTGTCACGCAATGGGCACTATCTCTCTATTGTGTCCATTATGGAAAAAAGTTCTCGATCGCACTCTTGAGTTAATATGATGTCTTATTCATGTAATGTTTGAAAACTCAAATAGGCCCTTCAAAGTATTTGGTTTGACTCACTGAATCAATTTTTATTTAATAAATGTGCAAGGTGCTTAATTTGCCTTATTTCCTCGTATTCTTCACAATCCCTCTATGATGTGTCAGAGGAACACTAAACTTTTATGTTAAAGAAAGCTGGTAAAGCCTGAAAAGACTAAAAATTCAGATTATGAAAGAATTACTAGGAATCTGGTAATACTGATGTGGAGTGAAAAATAAATAAAATAAATAAGTGAGCGAAGTGAGAGGATTAGGAGAAGTTCGTTGACATGAAATTGACACCAAAGTTCTAAAATATGAGTGTAAAGTTCAAGGACCTTTACACTAGGATGAAATCACTATACACCATGGGAGGGAAGGGAATGGTGATAAGAGCTATAGAGTTGGTAAATTTTTAACACATATTAGTTATTAATTACTAATATACACTTGATTGTAAATTAGGGCTTATACGTCTGCTTTTGATTATACAGAAAAAGCGTAAGGATGGTAGTTCGATTATTAGAACTAAACTATACATTGATAACCAAACAAGGTTAGACGGTCAAGCATTTACACTTGAGGGGAACAATGTGATTATGAGTGGTTATAAACTTATTTCGACGAAATTCTTGTATAATTATCTAACTCTTTATATTTTTCATAAATTTTTAGGTACAAATAAGAAACATTGTTGCGGCCGATCTCATATTTGGACAACAGGATTTAGAGTATGATTTCATTGCAATTGTCTTAGGAAAAGCTACTAAGGGACTAGTTATGAGTTTAGGAGGGGGGATCACATTAAGTACATTGCGTCATACAACTCCTCTTCGAGGTGAACTAGAGACGATGAAGAATCAATTCTTTGCATTTGAATCAATAGGTGCAGACAATTGCCGAGGATATGGCATCAATGAGGAAGCCGTCTACGTTGTCTTCCACTATGCTGACTATGGAATCTTCTCAAAATAGAACCGAAACATCTATTCTTGGAAGGTAATCAAGTAAAGAACCAACATCCTCTTCCTCCCCCAAACTAGAGATCACTAGTATGTGTTTGTGGAAGAACTTTGTATGACTAAGACTTTTGCCATCTGATACCTGGTTGAGAGCAAGATCGCTGATCCAACTTACGCTCACGTCTGCATCAATGAGATATTTAACTGCAATGTGGAGCTATAAGACATGGATCTACTTGAGGGGACGATGTTTGCAGTTGTTGATATCAGATTCATTATTAGGTGGCCTTCAAATATGATTCATATGATTGAGAAATGATAATATATATATATATATATATCATTTTTTGATATCGTGAATTAGGATTGCATGTTTGAATCTAAATGGTTTTGTTCAATTTTCGTGGATATTTCTTTTACAAAGGTTAATGGGGTATGTTTGAAATTTTTTATATCTTTTATAAGATGCGACTTCAAGGTTATGGTTGTCGATTCGAAGTTGGGTTCAGTTGATATCGATTGTTTATTTGCGATGGATAACATGGATCATCTCGTTGATGGAAAAGATGATAATACTGCTTATCGTCTTAAAGATAATCAACGTCTTCCACTGCAGATCCACCATCACCATCAATTGTAATAGGCTTCGAATCGGCAGCCTAAAATTCTGAAGTGATGTCTGGTAAAAGAGAAAGATGAAAAAATTGCTTTCAACTTTGAATGGTTCTCCGGTCTTGAAAACTGCAAGATCAATGAGAACTTACATACGAGCTCAAATGGTGTAGGAGGGAGTTGATGATAGAGTTTTTTTAGACATGCCTCCTAGATTTTCGGCTGATGATTCAAAGCCGATTACTAGATGTGTAATCAATTTTAAATCAATAGTAAAAAATTCAAGAGAAAATTCTAAGAAAATAACATCGTCGACTCCTGACACCTACATCATTTGAGTTTGTATACTGGCTTTCATTGATCTTACAATTTCAAGACCGTAGAATAATTTAGACTCAAACGCAGTTTTGTATTGTCGATTGAAAAAAATAGATGAACTACAACGACCCAATCTTATAATGATGATAAGTATGTTGGCAACTCTCTTGTTACTTGCGTCAAAATAAAAAAAAATTTAAACTCAAACCCTTATTAGAACTAGTTACAATGCTAGTTTATGTATTGATAATAAGTTAAAAAGCATTGGGATAATGTTGCCCATCTAACATGTTCATAAGGTCAAACGAATCTGGATGAAGGAAAAATGTAAGTATCAGCTTGATCTTGATGGGATCAATGCCCTGTGTGGTGACCTGTGGTGAGGCCCATGCAACAGTTCAGGGGGCAACATATGGGGGAGTTGGGACTTATGGCAACTGAATTCGGTGATGCTAGTGGCAACGGTCAGGATCCAGTGATAACTAACTACTTAGATTCAAGCTGCTTCATGCTTGAGGTAATTGGAGAAATGCATATGATTTTATTTGTTTATAATTTAAGTTGAAATTTTATGTTCATAAATTTTCGTTTACTTGAGTTTTTCTTTCCATAGAATATTTGGCTGGGATGATACTTATTGTTGGGGATCTTATGCGTTTGGGTCAAAATTATTTACTTTTATAATTTGGTTGTCATATCACATGCGTTTGACTATAACGATGATTTTGCTACATTGTTTGTTTCACATTAAAATCACCCTAAAACTGGTTGTTTCGTAAGATAAAAATGTAATGATTACGTTTTACTTTTTTTTTACACACCCCACACACTCACGCCGTAGTGGGATTTTACCACCTATGGATACTCAAACCCTTGACCAGGTGTTGAAACTCCTGAGAGTCTCCCACCGGAGTAAGAGTAAGGATTCGTTTACGTTTTACTTTACCTCCTCCTTTCATAAGTGTATTTATCTACTGATCTATAAGCCATAATTTCTTATTAAACTAACACCAAAAATGATAATAATGGCTCATTTACCCTACATTGGAAACTTAAATTGTATTATATTTTTTATATTTGAAAATGAAAAAATAGTGAATTATAGTGATTTTAAATTGTATAAAATAAGTTTATCGGGTGTATGGTAGATTATGGTGATTTTAGATAATATAAAATGCGTTTATGAGGTGTATGGTGCATTATAGCGATTTTAGATAAAATAAAATGTGTTTATTAGGTGTATGGGCATAATCATATCCCAGAGGCTTCAAATTTCAGTTGTTTTTTTCCACATCGATATTAAATTCGCCGGTATATTCCGTCGAATGCTAAAAATACTAACCCAGAACGACGTTTCCGAGCTGTCGAATAATTTCCCAAAATGACGGCTTAGAACCGCCGAATATTTCCCACTATGGCAAACTTATTTGGCGGTGCTCTTAATGCAATGAAAAATAATTGGATGGTAGGTCGACGGTTTATACTCACCAAACTTATTCTTCACTAAAACCATATTCAATTGCTCTATTGAACTAACGAAAACTATAAGATGGTTTAGAATTGTTGAATTTACTTTTCGACTCTTTCTCAACCTGAATGTTCATCGATTTTCATTGAAATCGATGGTTTTCGACCATTGAATTTGACCCATTTTCACGTAGTGAATGGGAAAAATCAGAACGACCCACGCATCATGTGGATTGTGAGTGTACTTCAGACTAAATTGACAGTTGTCCATTATTGTCACGCCCCAAACTCAGAAACCGTGCTCACAAAATTCCTGATCACCGAATTCGGCACCGACAGCCTCCATAGTACCCTAATCTCGGATCCTAGCACCTATATGCCAGGTTCCAATCTTGGGATCCTACAAGGAGAATTTTTGAACGTGAATTTGATTCGTAATAAACATAACTATAGGCATAACCCACGAACAATAACGAGAACACCATCACAAAAATCTACTATGATCAAAACTTGAGTACAATGCGCATAAAGGGAAATACAATAATAATAATGACAAAATTTTAGAAGCTCCACAGCACGCTCCTTCTCTTGCTCAGCTACGGCCTAACGTCACCTGGACGCAACGGTCATGTATAAGCTTATAGAAAGCTTAAAGGGTGGTGAAAGTATGTGTGCATGGTAGAAATGCAAGTTTGCAATATCATAGTAATGCGGAAATGCTGGTAAGTCCATGAATGTCATTAGCCATACCAAGGTCTTGCGATGCGAGGCATGAATGCTATCGACCATACCAAGGCCATGCGATGCGAGGCATGAATGCTATCGGCCATACCAAGGCTATGCGTTGCAAGGCCTATGAGGCCAATGTCATATGCAAGATGCAACTCAAGCATACTAAATCTCATCTGAATCCTCATATCAATACGGTTTATCTTTGGAGATATATATATATATATATATATATATATATATATATATATATATATATATCATCGGGGTTTAGTACACCATACACCAGATCACTGCCCACTAAATGCGCAACCATGCAAGTGGAAGAGACCTCACTATCCGCTTACTAATATCGGCACGACACGTCGATAGCGGACGCATTTATAAGCTGGTCAAACTCAGCCTAGTTATGCCTCTACCCTTAGGCGGATAAGGCCACACTCCCTTTCAACCAACCACGACATAGTGAGAGATGCGGTCTATTGATATATGGCCCTCGTGCGCTCATGTATCCACTCGGTATCGACGTTAGAGTCATCCTCTGGTACCATCGGGTTTAGAAATTTTCACCCAGGGGCATTTATGCCGCCTCGATGCTAATAACAGTATTTCTGGTGTCCAATCTTGTCATCCACGATATGCTTGTGGAGGCTATGGCCCTGATGTCGTTAGGGCGTATAGAAATCTTATCACACAAATGTGAGATGCATGAATCATAATATCTAGTCATGCAACAATCCTGTGCGTACCGCACGCCTATGTGGACAACTTCTCCTATCAGGGAATCCTATAGTAATCCGCCCAATGGCATGTGTTATGATCAATCACTCTTCATATCAAGCATACATATAATGTACATGGGCATGGATCGTGGAGCTATACTAAGCATGTTATATGATGATGATGTACTCTCCTCATATCAAGGATGGGCCTAGATGGCTTACTCATATCGAGAATGGGCCTAATAATTATGGGGGCCCAACGGTTTGGGTTAGCCCACTAAGGGAAGATGAGAATGACTCTAACAATGGGCTTTAGGGAGGGTTACAATGCGAACATTTAACCATCATTACTCTTACAATGTGGACATTAAATCATCATTGCTCCTAAGGCATGACCCATTTATAACTAACTAGGAAGACGAATGGTCATCATAAACATCATTATATACATCATGGTGGAATCACACATCACATTGAGCCTCATATACATCATATTGGGCCTCACACAAGGGCCTCACATATATCACATTGGGCCTCATACAAGGGCCTTATATGCATTACATTGGGCCTCATACAAGTGATATACATTACATTGGGCCACATCCCATGAGCCTCAAATATATCACAATGGGCCATGTCCCATGGGCCTCGAATATATCACAATGGGCCCCATCCATGGGCCTCTCATACATCACATCGGGCCTCATCATATGGGCCAATATACATCACATCGGGCCTCATTATATGGGCATCATATACATCATATTGAGCCTCACCAAATGGGCCGCAAATACATTATATTGGGCCTCATCAATGGGCCACAAATACATCACATTGGCCTCATCAATGGGCCATAAAAACATTATATTGGGCCTCATTAATGGGCTATAAAAACATCATATTGGGGTGGGCCCTGCACATTCCAAATGGGCCCACCAGATGAACAACATGGGTGTACAACACCTACATCAAGTGGGCCGCACGTCCAGTGGTCCGGACTGCACTAATAAAACACTTACATCACTTGGGTCCACGTGGACAACAGGGATGAAATACATACATTAGGTGGGCCAGGCAGATGGACGGCGTGGACATCAAATACATACATCATGGTGCGTCCACATAGCACCGTCCAGCGATGGACAATGTGATGTACAACACATCATTAAGGCGGGGGCCCACCATAACGTTTACTTTCCATCCAATCTATTCACAAGGTCACAAAGACCTGAATTAAGAGGGAAAACAAATTCCATATTGATCCAGAACTTCTATGACCCCAAACGGGTTTTAATGGTAGACGTACGATCCTCCACTGGTTTTGCGATGTGGTCCACCTGATAGACGGTGTGGATATAGAACATATACATCAACGGTGGGTCCCACCATCCAGCAGCTACTAGATGGTGCAGTATAAGGTAGGTCCCACATGGCACCATTCAGATGGACGTTGCTGAATACAATATATGCATTAAAGGTGGGTCTCACCCGTTCAGCGAACGGACAGTGGGGATGAAACTCACAGAACTTCTGACGTCAATACAGCAGCCATATGGCTGGGCTGCTGGCCCACCAACAAATGGACGGTCTGGATTTAACACATACCTCAGATCAGACCCACATAACCTGCTGACGTCATACAACAGCTATATGGCTGGTGTGGGATCCATGTCCAGATAGATGGTTGGTTAGGATATAACACATACTTCATGATCAGACCCACTTAGCTTGCTGACGTCAATAATAGCTATATAGCTGGAGTGGGGGCCACGTCCAGATGAATGGACGGTTAAGATAAAATACATAAGTCCTGGTGGGTTCCCACCGTCCATGATCTGGACGGTGTGGATAAAATACTTACATTAAGGTGGCCCACTGTCCAACCAATGGACCGCGTGGATACCCGCATACATCATGGTAGCACATACTTCATGATCAGACCCACCTAGCTTGCTGACGTCAATAACAGCAATATAGCTGGAGTGGGGGCCACGTCCAGATGAATGGATGGTTAGGATAAAATACATAAGTGATGGTGGGTTCTCACCATCCATGATCTGGACGGTGTGGATAAAATACATACATTAAGGTGGCCCACCATCCAAGCAATGGACGGTGAGGATATAACACTTACATCATGCAGGGGCCCCACCGTCTAAGGTTTGGATGGTGGTTTTGATCTTGGGCAGTTAGCCAGGCCCACTATAATGTATCTGTTTATCTGCACTATCCTAAAATAATATCTCCAGATGGACGGTGTGGACATAGTATACGTACATTAAGGGGGGGTCCACGCATGTGGATGGCATGAATAAAATACATACTTCATGGTGGGATCCATCCGGGTGGGCCACACGACTACATCATCACTAAAAGAAATGAGAGAGAGAGAGAGAGAGAGAGAGAGAGAGAGAGAGACGGCGTAGTGGAGGGACCCTGCCACTATGGGCCCCTCTTTGTTTACAACACATACATTAAAATGGGTCCCATCACAAGTGGGCCTTCAAACGAAAATCAACGGTGGATATCCTAAAATCACCCATCGATTGCACTCCTTCTTGATCCCTTGGCTTCCTTAGCTCATTTACTTTGATTTTGATGGAGGATGATGAAGTATGGATGACTAGGATGGGAGATTGGGTGGTAGGGAGTGGGCCACACTTGGGGTTCTCTCTTTTCTCTCCTTTTAAAGCTTGGACGTCCACACTCTTGGGGTTGCTTGGGGAATGGGTAGAGAATGAGAGAGAGGGGGGTGATGGGATGAAAAGGATGAGATGAATGGGAGAGAGGGATGGTGAAGTGTAAGAAAGGGATAGGTGGAGAGAGAGAAAGAGAGTTGACTTTGGGGATGGGTTGTGTAAGAGGGGGATGAGCTAGGTATGGGTTGAGTATTTGCTTGTACTTGATTGATTGATGTGATAGATTGGGTAGAAATTCTCTCGAGATTTGTAATGCGCAGCGTTTCCTTGAAATATACACAGGCCCACAACCCCTGGCCTGGGTATCGTATCGGTGTGCGAGATGCGGCGTTGGAACCGCAGTGATGGCGCGGTCGCTAGGGTACAAGTCTCGAATCGAGTTGACTCAGATATACGGGATGTAACTTAGGATCGTGCGTAAACGCCGGTTACAGGTTGGGGTTGTTGAAATTCGACGGGGAGGATCGCAGAAGGCTAAGGAACGGTCCGGACTAGGATACGGGCCTTACAATTATCTTTTATAGTTTAGCCCACATAATAAATGGATCTCTCTAACTTTTTATTAGCAAAATGTGATAATTCCTCTTGCATATTAGGATAGATTTAATTCTTATTTTATTTTTTCTTTTTTTGTCAAATTTGATTATTAAGAGATTAGCTCGTAATTAATTGTAAATTTTCTTTTGAGGCCATTCTTCTGTATAAATTCAATATTATTCTCAATAAAAATATAAGCAGTTATTTAATAATAATAATATTATTGTTTTAGTTTTTATCATCGTATGAGAGCCTCCGATCTGGAGCTTTTGAACGTCTGACTATTTGTTGGATTCTAGTATTGCGTTGTTTTGCAATAACCCAAAGCCACAGTGTCACTGTTGTGGTAGTACCTAAATCTGATAATTTTTTTTATTTGCGTCCAAATTTGCCAAATTTTTGACACCATCCGTTTGTCAAATTTGATCCTAAATTCAAGCGACAAATCATCATCAACCATATCATTGTCGCTACCCGTTTTGAACCCAACCACTGTTATCATCCCTGCTCTGATGGACTATTGAACACTGAACTGATGATTGTTGTGTCCCAGTTGAAGAAATCAATTCATGAATCTTCATTCATTACTCACGCTTCTTTATATTCACTTTAGTCATCTTTTTACTAGTGATTTCTTTCCAATTCCATGGCTACTTCATGTAGCATGTTGGATTTTTCATCTTTTTTTTTTCTTTCTAACTCCAGTGTCTCTTCTTCTCCTACAACTTGGACATAGATAGTGGAACTTTTGCTCACATGACACCTAATTTATCTTTTTTTTTTTTTTTTTACAAACTCTATACAAACTTTTGATATTGCTGAATCAGTTACATTATCCATTGGAGTAGTCACCCTCATGACCAATGTCGGCTCAATCTATTTATCTCCAAATTTGGTTATACATGATGTTCTGTGTGTTCTTAATTTTTATTTTAATCTTTTTTCTATTAGTCAGCTCACTGAAAGTTCAAATTATGCTGAATTGTTTTCTAACCATTTGTGTTTTTCAGGACCAGTCATCAAGGAAGCTTTTTTTTTTACACATGCACTCACACTCCAACACACACTCACGCACTCACACCACAGTGGGATTTTATCACAATGGGTACTCGAACTCATGACCTCATGTTAAAACTCTTGCTAGTCTACCACTAAGGCATGAGTAAGGACCCATGTCATCGAGAAAGCTTCTCGGAGTAGGTGAAGTTTGAGACAAACTTTATCTTTACGTACTGTTTACCTCCAATATCTACCTCATCAACCATGCCCATGACTCAATATCTAGGCTTTGATATTTAGCACATTTTTTTGGGCCACCCATCTGTATCTTGTTTATCTTAGATACTATTTACTTCAAGTACTGCTTTTTCTCGTGATATCTGTCAAAGGGCTCAGGAAACTCGTCATCCTTTTTCATTCAGCACTATTTTTTTCCATGTGATGTCTGTCAAAAGGCTAAGCAAACTCGTCATCCTTTCTCATTAAGTTGCAATCGTAGTGCGCTTCTTTTTTATTTGATTCATTGTGACATTTAGGGTAGGTACCCCACACCATCTCATACTAGTGCACATTATTTTCTCACAATTGTAGATGATTATTCTCATCGCACTTAGGTTTATCTTATGCATTTCAAATCTGAAACATGTTTACTTTTTAAAAATTTTTATGTCATGGTTAGGATTCAGTTCCAATGTCAAATTCACAAACGTCGCACTGACAATGAAACTGAGTTTCTCTCTAACTTGATGCAAGCTTTTGTTTATTAAAAAGACATTCTTCATTAATGAACTTGTGTTGAAACCCCATAATAAATTGTGGTCACTGAGTGCAAACATCGACTTATTGAGGTTGCCCAAGCTTTGCATTTTCAGGCACATATCATTCCTACTCTCAATCTATACTTTTGGAGGGAATGTATTTTAACTGCTACTTATCTCATTAATATCATTCCTACTCTCAATCTAGATAGTAAAGTTTTATAGAAATGTTTTTCAAAGGTAAACCATCATATGATCATCTTCAAGCTTTTAGATCTTTGTGTTATGTGCATACTATTACTTCTCATTGACATAAATTTGTCCAATGTACTTCTAAGTGTATTTTTATTAGTTACCCTTTTGGACAATGAGGTTATCGTGTGTATGATCTTGAAAAAATTATCTTCACTTCTCGAAATGTTACACTTGTCGAAGACACATTTCTATTTAAGAGAACATCTGCCATCTCTAATGTATCATCTCCTATGATTCTCATACCAATTCTTGAGCTAAACCTTAATTATCCCTCGTCACCTCCAATCCTTGCTAGTCACAATCCATCCATATACCCTTTGTTGTTCCCCCTTCATCTAACCTTCGTCATTCTCACCGTTCAATCATTTGACCTTTCCACCTCAAAGATTATGCACATCCCACTCTATCACCTACCTCCTCTCTTACTGCACCAACTTCATAGCCCTCTACAGGTACTCCTTATGCTTTATGTAACTTGATTTAATATAATCATTTTTCTACTAATCATATTGCCTTACTTTCCTTCATTTCTTTTCATGATAAGCCGACATCTTTTTCTTAAGTTGTTAAATTTTCTCAACAGTGTGATACAATGGCAACATAAATTAAGCATAAAAGCAAAATCACACCTGGATCTTACAACATTTACCACTAGGAAAAAAACCTATTAGCTGTGAGTGGGTATACAAAGTCAAACATTAAGACAACGATATTATTGAATGATTTAAAACATGTTTGGTAGAAAATGGTTATAATCAAGTTAAGAGGTTAGATTATTATGAGACATTTACTTTCATTGCTAAACTTGTCACAACACATTACCTCTTGGTAATCACTACTATTTGACATTGGATAATACATCAATTAGATATCAATAACTCTTTCCTTCATGGGGACCTGCACAAAGAAGTTTACATGGTAATTCCACCTAGTTTTTCGAAATAAGGGGAGTAACATGTTTGTTAGTTGAACAACTCTCTATATGGTCTCAAATAAACATCACAAAATTTGTTTGAAAAGTTTTTATCTTCTCTCGGAGCGGCCGTATATCATCAATCTTTAAAAAATTATTCACTTTTCACTCATTCTCATAACACTTCCTTCATTGCATCATTGTTTATGTGGATAATATTATTATTATCGAGTTATTTTCTTGTATAAATTTAAAAATGCTATTCTCCCCCTCAAGTTGGTGCGTGAAGACCTTTTTATTTATGTGGATAATATTAGCGCCTACTAATTGTTTCATTCTCCTTGTATTTTTTCATTTTTTGTTAGATTTAATTATTAAGAGAGTAGCTTGTAATTAATTGTAAATTTCATTTTGAGGCCATTTCTCTTGTATAAATTTAATGTTATTCTTAATAAAAATATAAACAATTATTCAATATTTGTATTCTTATTTTCTTAATTTTAGCTTTCATCACTTTGCATTGAGGGTTCTTCATGGTGGAGTCAAATGGACCACCTTGGATGTTTGTGCTAAGACAATAATCCTATTATCCCGTTAGTTCTATGTGAGATGCCCTGTGTACATTATTACTAATTTTAGTAAAAGCGTATTTGTGTACTACATTGGATCATGTTCCACCAATCTAAAAAAGTAGAGGAAATATTTTGATAGAGTGAAATAGAAAATTGGTATAGTACCAGGTAATCCAAATGCGTGGAATTATAACATAGCATACGTAAAAAGGGATTTGCTTGATGTTTCTTCTGCACCATAAATTTTCATGGAAAATTCCCAGCGTATGTATTGCCATAACGAAAACTTTTTATCAGTTAAAACATCATATTAAAGATGTAACTCTTTTTAACGATTATAGAAAAGAAATTTAGCTAGTTTTATTGAGAAAAAGATTTTAGTCACTTTCTGAGAAATAGTTTTTAAAAGTAAATTTTTTATTTTTTATTTTATGTTTCTCAAATAAAAAAATTATCAGATTAAAGGAAGTGGTGATTGTTGAAGATCCGACCCCACGGAAGCACCTTAATCTGGATTGTAACAAATAAGAGAATAAAAATCCAAGTAAACACAGAGAATACACAAATTTTAAGCGGAAAATCCTTACGAAAAAACCATGACACAAAGCAATGATCGATCTATTATTCAAAGAATATTAAATAGATGAAGAGAACTTATAACAAAAATCTTCTCTCTCTCTCTCTTGGAAGCTATAAAAAATAAAAAATAAATTAAAAAATTCATAATTTCCTCTTAATATCATGCCCCAAACTTGGAAATCGGGCTTACAAAATTTTTGATCGTCAAATCCGGTGCCGACAGCCTCCGTAGTACCCCATTCTCGGTTCTCAGCGCTTATATGCCAGATTCCAATCCTGGAATCGTAGAAGGAAGATTTTTTGAACGTACATTTATCTCATAAGAAGCATAACCACAAGTTTACCCAAATCACAAAGGCAACAACATAATCACATATCCACTAATATAAATAGTTGAATACAGTGCTGAAAGGAAAATACATATATAAAAAATCAAAGCTCCAGAAGACCACTGTACGCTCTAAGCTCAACGTTGCTGTGACCTAATGTCACCTGCACGCATCTATCATGCATAGGCTTATAGAAAGCTTAGAGGGTAGTGTAAGTGTGTGCGATGCACGTGCCAAGCATATAGATATCAGAGTAAGCGAAAATACTGACAATCCATAAATTGTACAATATCAGAGTAATACGGAAACATGCTGGTAAGTTCATGAATACCATCAGCCTTATGCAGGCTATG
This sequence comes from Magnolia sinica, assembly GCF_029962835.1. Classification (NCBI taxonomy): domain Eukaryota; kingdom Viridiplantae; phylum Streptophyta; class Magnoliopsida; order Magnoliales; family Magnoliaceae; genus Magnolia; species Magnolia sinica. The sequence goes on along the minus strand of NC_080575.1, from coordinate 88,075,664 downwards.
CGATGCAAAAACATAATAAGTTAATATTATATACTGAAGAAGTAATGTAGATCAGCTATGCAATGCGAAGACATAGTAAGCCAAATATCATATACTGAGAATACAATGCAATATACAAATTCTGATGAGTCCACAAATATCGTCAGGATCATCTAAGCCATATAAATGCAGAAACATAGCAACCCAAAATGTCATATGCCGTGGATGCGGTATGCGGTATGAATGTAATGACCAAGATGGAGTGTGAAGTCGGGATGATAGTACGTAGTATCACAGGTTATGGGGTTCATCACAAGAGATTTCTATCTAAACCAGTCCCATACCTAAATTTGGATAGCCAGACTCAATGTGATAAACTCCTTATCTTAGGTTAGTCGCGCTCCCCAACTAAAATCCTAGCCATTGCGAAGGTATACAATAATTAGTTGCGTACTACCAGCCCGAGTGGATAGTGAATGGATGAATGAATGAATAAAATACTGGGTATGCGACTCCTGCTTAATAAGTCCATATATCAGTACCGTACATCTCTGGAATCATCACCAGGGTCTAGTACACTCAACGCCATATGCCGCTCCATCAAGCTCACAGTTAGGTAAGTGGAAGAGACCTCACTATCCGCCTGCCAGCAGTATACCAATGCCTACCCGGCTCGTCGATAGCGGACCCATTTATGAGCTGGTCAGACTCAGGCTAGTATCGCCTACTCCCTTGGGTGAGTAAGGCCACAATCCCTTCCAACCGACACGACACAGTGAGAGACGCAGCCTACTGGTATTCGGTACTCGGGCACTCATGTATCCACTCAGTCTAGACGTTGGGGCGTTCTCTGGTACCTAGAGGGTTTAAAGACTTTCATCCAGGGATATCTATGACACCCCATGTAAAAAAAAATTTCTAGTGTCCCATCTGGCTATCCATGATATGCCTGTGGAGGCTACAACCCTGATGTCGCTAGGGCTTACGGTAGTCGTATCACAAAATGTGAGATGCATGAGTCATACCATCCAGTCATGCATCAAACCTGCACATACCGTACGCTCATGTGAGGCAACTCTGTCTCTCAGGGAGTCCCATAAACAATTAGCCCAATGATACATGCTATGCTCAATCACTCCTCATAATAAGCATGCGGATGATGCATATGTGCATGTTTCCTGATATAATACTATACATGTACTCACAATCGGTGTCGATAATTGGCCTAACAAAGGGCCTAAAGGAAGGTCACAATGTGGACATTTAATTAACATTGCTCCCAAGGAGTGGCCCATATAGAGCCAAACGTATAGTGGGCCCATGGCCTCACACAAGGGCCCAATATACATCGCTATGGGCCTCACTCTTGGGCCTCAAATGCATCAAAATGGGCCTCTCAGATGGGCCACAAGTATATCAAAGTGGGCCTCATAGATGGGCCACAAATACATCAAAGTGGGCCACAAAATACATCAAAGTGGGTTGCATCAATGGGCCAGGCTAATGGGCCTCATATACATCAAGTGGGTCGCATCAATGGGCCGTGCCAATGGGCCTCATATACATCAAGTGGGTCGCATCAATGGGCCTCATATACATCAAGTGGGCCATACCAATGGGCCTCATATACATCAAGATGGGCCGCAACAATAGGCCTGATATACATCAAGATGGGCCCATCATCTTAGCTGGACCATCTACACCATTCATCTATTATTGAGAGTATTACCCACAAAAATGAATCATATCAAAGAATCATCTGGACTATACCACAAATAACATTGGAGATAATAATTTTCATAGTTAAAACTTCACAAGGCCCACCATCACATCTATTTTCCATCTAATCTGTTCATAAGGTCACAAAGACCTGGATTAAGAGGGAAAAACAATTTCATATTGATTCAGAACTTTTGTACCCCCAATAGATTCAATGGCAGACATTCAATCCCCATTGATTTCTGTAGTGTGGTCCACCTGATATGTAGATCTGCCTTATTTTTAGTCTCAAGCCTGTAAGGAGGATGGACAGTGCTGATTACACCATACAGGCATTAAAGGTGGGCCCCATCCAGATGGACAGACGGCATGGGTGAGATCCATACATCATGTGGGACCCACATAACTTGCTGACGTTATCAGCAGGGTCCCCACAGTCCAGGTGGACGGCTGGGATTACATCAGAGGTGGGTCCCACCTGATGGACGGACGGTGGACAACGTTAATAAAACACTCGCATAGTGTGGGGCCTTGTCACGCCCCAAACTCGAAAAACGGGCTCACGAAATTTCTGATCGCCGAATCCGGCACCGACAGCCTCCGTAGTGCCCCATTCTCGGATCCCGGCACTCGCATGCCAGATTCTGATCCTGGGATCCTATAAGGAGGATTTTCAGTATGATTTTTTTTTGTAATGGAGCATAACCATAAGCATAACCAAGTCACAAAACAACATCACCACATATCCACTAAATCAAAAACTTTAAGTACAATGCGGAAAAGGGAAATACAGGGTGATCAAAAAGCTCCAAAATAAACTGATGCGCACTCCTGCCTTAACGCTGTTGCTGTCCAACGCTACCTGCACGCAACGGTCGTGCATAAGCTTACAAAAGCTTAGAGAGTGGTGTAAGTGTGTGTGCAAGGCCAGCGCCAAGTGTACAATATCAGAGTAATGCAGAAATATACGGGTAAGCCCACAAATGCAATCAGTTGTACCAAAACGATGTGATGCAAGGCATGAATGCTATCGGCCATACCAAGGCCATGCGATGCGAAGCCTATGTAGTCAAATGTCATATGCGAGATGCAAATCAAGCATGCCAGTCCTCATCAAGTACACATATCAGTACAGTTCCTCTCTGGATATCACCGGGGTCTAATCACCTCATACTAACTGTCTCCTCCCTAGTTGCACAGTCAAGCAAGTGGAAGAGACCACACTATTCACCTGATCAGTAGTCTGCCAATACCTACCTGGCTCGTCGATAGTAGACTCATTTGCGAGTTGGTCAAACTCAGCCTAGCTTATAACCCCCTCACTCGGGCGGATAAGGCCACCCCCCCTTCCAACCCACCACGACACAGTGGGAGACGCGACCTACTGGTATTTGGCACTCGGAGCTCGTGTATCCACTTGGTCTAGACGTTGGAGCATCTCCTGGTACCAAAAAGGTTCTGAGATTTTCACCCAAGGACATCCTAAGTGCCCACAATGCTACAACCAATATTTTCGGTATCCGATACGACCATCTACGATGTGCCTGTGGAGGCCACGGCTCTGATGTTACTAGGGCGTGCAGTGAATCATGACACACAACGCGAAATGCATGAGTCAAACCGTCAGTCATGCAGCAATCTCACGCGTACCACGCGCTCATGTGGGGCACTCCATCTCATAAGGAGTCCCGTAAATGTCTCAGCCCAACGGCTTATGCTATGATCAAGCATTCCTCATATCAAGCATACATATGATGCGTATGGGCATGAATCATGGGGATATACTAAGCATGTTACAAAGTAATGAACTATCCTTACACCGAAGATGGGCCTAGATAGCCTACACATAACTAGTATGAGCCTACTAATGGGCCCAAGGGAGAGTCATAATGCGGACATTTAACCAACATTATTACAATGTGGACGTCAAACCGACATTGCTCCCAAGGATGGCCTGCCACAAACCATGAAGAAATCACGCATTGCAATGGACCCTAAGGACAATCCATTGGGCCTCGACCCATGGGCCTTAGGTACATCAAATGGGCCGTATCACATGGGCCTTACATTCATCAAATGGGCCGCATTAATGGGCCTCACAAACGGGCCTTATGTACATTGCAATGGGCCATAACCCATGGGCCTTAGAATACATCAAAATGGGCCTAAGCACATGGGCTTTATGTATCTCAAATGGACCACACCAATTGGGCCCCATGCATACCAAATGGGCCACACCTAAATATAAGTGGAGATAGTGATTTTTCCATCATTAAAGTTCCCAAAGCCCACCCTAACATTTATTTTCTATCCAATCCAGTCATAAGGTCACACAAACCTGGATTAAGAGGAAAACACATTTCCTATTAATCCAAACTTTTGTGACAACAAAGGATTTCAATGGCAGGGACTCAATCCCCACTACTATTTGCAATGTGGTCCACTTGATCCTAAATCTGCCTCCTTCTTCAGCCCATGCCTAAAAATGAGCTTTCCAAATGGTTGGGAGGCTTAGATGCAACACATGCATCATGATGGATCCCATAGGTGGATGGATCTGACTCATTCTTTAGTTCATGCCCAATAATGAGCTTGCAAAATGGATTGACGGTTTGGATGCAACAGATGCATCATGGTGGACCCCATATAGATGGACAACATGAATAAAGCACACATGTGCTGGGGGGTTTTCCACCGTCTGCTTAGACGGGATGAAGAAAACGCATACATTATAGTGGGCTCCACCGTCCGCCTGACGGTGGGAGACAAACACATACATCACTGTGGGTCCCATGTGGGGCCCACCATAATGTTTATTTGCAATCCAATCTGTCCATGAGGTCACGCAGACCTGGACGTCGAAGAAAAACAAATTTTATCTTGATCCAAAACTTATGTGGACCCATAAATGGGTTTCAATGGCAAACAATTCAACCCCATTGTTTCCTCTGATGTGGGCCACTTGAGTCTTGAATGTAGTTGAAATTTGGAGGGGGCCCACCATATAAATGGGTTGGATGGAAAATATACATCAGGGTGGGGCCCACGGCAGGGGCCGTGGCTCACTGCTGTCCGCTCACCCGCCTGGCGCGCTGGCGTTTGACGACAGCAGCAGCAGCAATGCTACTGTTGGTTTGGTTTTTTTTTTTTTTTGAAATCTTATATTCTGGGGTTTTTCATATGTGGAGTCCGCATCAGCTGAATCCATCCCATCCATTGCACTCTATGGTCATGACCGTCTAAATGAGCCCAATATCCGTTGTGTTTCGGCGTGTGAAAAAAATCAAGTGAATTTAAATGGTTAAGGTCACTATTTTTAAAGGTATGGCCCGCCAGAAAATTGGATCAGCATCATTTTTTGGCTCAACGCCTAAAATGAGCCGTGGAAGGGAATGGACGGTGTGGATTGAATTTATACATCCATGTAGGGCCTATACAAGTGACCCACCCCAAAATTTTAAACCCAGGCTATTTTTTTATTTTTTTTTGTGTTTCCAGGTTCAAGTTCAGAGACGCTGGACTCTCTCTTTTTGTTTTTTTGGGGCATACAAATAATGTTAAGGTGGGCCCTATTTAGGTGGGCCACCACATGGCTGGATGGTGTGGAACATACACATATAAAGTGGGCCCCACCTACAAATGGATTGAATCCAATACATGCTTCATGGTGGGGTCCATCCGGGTGGGCCACATGGCCATTTCATCACACAAAAGAAAAAAAGGAGGGAGAGAGAGAAGGAGAGAGATCGAGACACGCGTGATGGAGGGACCCCGACACTATGGGCCCTCCCTTGCATTCAATCATATATCAGGTGGGTCCCATTGCATGTGGGCCCATCAAATCAAAGATTAACGGTGGAGATCCCTTCTCCACCAAGATGTAAGGTCTAGATGACCCCTTTTTAGGCTAGAAGGTAAACATCATGATGGGGTCCATGGAGAATGGCCCCATCATGGAATGGTAAGAAAATCAAGGTGGGCCATCGGCCACATCTAGGGTCCCAAGTGAGATCCATACCATCAATCGGTATGCCTCACTTGGCCCATCATCAAAACATGAAAACCTAGCCTAATAAGCATCCACCGTCGATCTTCTTGGTCCATTGGAACGTCGGTCTCCTTGTGCTTCACTTTAACGGTGGAAGATGAGAATGAATGGCTAAGATGAGGGATTTTGGGATAGAAAAGTGGGCCACCAAAAATCACTTTTCTCTCTTGAAAATGGTTGGGCGTGAGAGGCTCTTGCTTGCTTGGGAAACGTGATGAGAAATGAGAGAGAGAGAGAGGGTTGTAAGGAGAGAGAGTGATGGATGTAAGTGATGTGTGAGGTGATGGTGTGCTTGACATGTATGGGTGTGTAAGAGAGGGTGAGAGAGAGTTGACTTGGTGGTTGCTTAACTTGTGGAGAAAGAAAGCATGGGTGCTCTTATACTTGACATGAGGTGATGGATGAGATTGATTGATGGGATTGATTTGACATGTTGTAGAGATTTTCTTGGGATTATAAATGCGCGGCGTTTTCTTTAAAATAAACGTCGGCTCACATCTCTTAGCCAGGGTATCAGATCAGTGCGCAAGTCACGGCGTTAGAACCGCGGCGACAGTGCGTCGTAATGGTACAAGTCTCGGATTAAGCCGACTCAAATCTATGGGATTCGATTTACGGTCACACACAAACGTCGATTATATGTCGCAGGTTGCTGGAATTCGATGGGAAGGTTCGTGGCAGTCAACGGAATAGTATGGACTAGGGTACAGGTCTTACAGCTCTCCCCACCTAATAAAAATTTTGTCCTCAAAATTTATACTATTATCGCAACTAAGCATAACTCATAAGGGAATAACAAACATAACATCATATATAATCAAAACACAATACATCATATAATCAAACATCAAAAAGATGAGGATAACGCTCTCGAATCTCCGCCTCGTGCTCCCAAGATGCCTCATTCACACTATGATGGCCCCACTGCACCTTCACCAAGGGGATGACCTTGGTCCGCAGGACCTACTCCTTTTGATCGAGGATACGAACTCACTGCTCAATGTAAGAAGCATCCTCATGAACCTCCAACGGCTGCCAATCAATAACAAGCACGATGTTTGACCCACACTTCCTCAACATAGAGACGTAAAAAATGTTGTGAACGCCAGACAACTGAGATGGCAAGGCAAGCTGATAGGCCACGGCGCCAACGCGCACAGTGATCTCGAAAGGTCCTATAAATCTCAGGGCAAGCTTGTCCTTCACTCCAAAACGAACCACACCCTTCATGGGTGAGATCTTGAGATACACATGGTCCCCAATGACAAACTTCAAGGGACGACGCCGACGGTCAGCAAAATTCTTCTGCCGGCTTTGAGCTGTGCGCATCCTCTGCCTGATGATGTCGATAGTCTCTGATGTCTGCAGCACAAGCTTGGGATTTAGGAGACGCCGCTCTCCAACCTCGGTCCAACAACTCAGAGATCTACACGGTCTGCCATATAATGCCTCAAAAGGAGCCATATCAATGGCCGCCTGATAGCTGTTGTTGTACGCGAACTCAGCTAATCACAAGTGCTCGTCCCAACTACCCGAGAAATCAATCGCGCAGGCCTGAAGCATATCCTCAAGGATCTGGTTGACCCTTTCGGTCTGCCCATCGGTTTGTGGATGATACGCGGTGCTGAGCTGCAAATCAATGCCCATCGCTCTTTGAAAGCTCCTCCAAAACTGAGACATGAACCTCGGGTCTCGGTCTAAAACGATCGAGACAGGAACACCGTGTAGTCTCACGATCTCATCAATAAACATCTTGGCGAGCCGGTCCATATGCTAAGTCTCACGAATCGCAAGAAAGTGTGCCGACTTCGTCAGACGGTCCACGATAACCCAGATAGCGTCATGACCGCGCTGAGTTCTCGGCAAACCCATGACAAAATCGGTAGATATGTGCTCCTACTCCCTCATCGGGACGCTCAACGACTGCAATAGACCAGGGGGTATCTGATGATCGGCCTTGATACTTTGGCATGTGTCACACTCGGCCACAAAACTGGCTATCTGGCGCTTCATCCCCGCCTAAAAATACTGACGCCTCATATCGCGATACATCTTCGTCGAGCCAAGGTGGATAGAAAATCGCGATCGATGTGCCTCGGTCATAAGATCCCGGCATAACTCAGGAATATCCGGGACACATAATCGGCCTCTGAAACGAAGTCCACCATCAGAACCAATCTACCAATCTGTCTGACTCTCAGATGTTGCCTCTGCTCGGTAATCCTGTAACGACTCGTCTGTCTGCTGAGCCTTGATCACCCTTACGACAAGAGAGGGTTGAATCGATAGGCTCGATAGCTGAATGATAAAAGACTGCAGACCAAACTCAAAATCATACTCTACTATATCCTCGAGCATCCTCCACTCCTGAATCATCATGTGTGCCACTAGGCCTCGTGGCTGACGGCTGAGGGCATCCGCCACCATGTTCACCTTACCCGGGTAGTACTGGAGGTCAAAATCATAATCCTTTAGGAGCTCCATCCAACGCCTCTGCCTCATGTTCAGCTCGAACTGAGAGAACAGATACTTCAAGCGCTTGTGGTCGGAGAAGAGCTCGAACCTCACCCCATAAAGATAGTGCCTCCACACCTTTAGTGCGAAGACCACTGCTGCCAGCTCTAAATCATGTGTAGGGTAGTTCAGCTCATGGACCTTGAGTTGACGAGACACACAAGCCACCGGTTTCCCGTGCTGCATCAGAACATCACCTAAACCAACTCGCGAGGCATCGGTAAATACAACAAATCCATCACTCCCAGAGGGAAGAGTGAGGACAGGAGCGGACGTGAGGCGGTCCTTCAGCTCCATAAATGCCTGCTCACAAGCGTCGCTCCACATAAATTTGGTACCCTTCCGGGTCAACCTGGTCAACGGGGCTGCAATGTGAGAGAACCCCTCAATAAAATGTCGGTGGTAGCCCGCCAAACCAAGAAAACTGCGGATCTCGGATGCGTTCGTGGGCTGGCCCCACTGACACACAACATTAATCTTCGAGGGGTCCACGACGACACCCTGCCTCGTCACTACATGACCGAGAAACTTCACCTCCTATCAGAACTCGCACTTCTCTAGCTTCGCGTAAAACTGGTGTGTACGGAGGGTCTGCAATGTAATCTCCAGATGCCGCTCATGCTCCTCACGGGTCCTCGAATAGATCAGAATGTCGTCGATGAACACCACAACAAATTGGTCGAGATACGGATGGAAGACCTCGTTCATCAACTGTATGAAGATTGCGGGCGCATTGGTCATTTCGAAGGACATGACTTGAAACTTAAAATGACTGTAGCGAGTCCTGAAGGCTGTCTTCGGGATATCCTCATCTCGAACTCGAACCTGATGATAACCGGACCACAAGTCTATCTTCGAAAAGAACTGCGCCTCCTACAGCTGATCAAACAAATCATCGATCCTCGAAAATGGGTACTTGTTCTTGATTGTGACCTTGTTGAGCTAGCGGTAATCTACGCAAAGCCTCAACGAGCCATCCTTCTTCTTCATGAAGAGTACCGGCGCTCCCCATGGTGAACTGCTTGGACGGATAAAGCCTAACTCGCGCAACTCGTCTAACTGCTTTTGCAGTTCCCGTAACTCCAACGGTGCCATACGATACGGGGCCTTCGAAATAGGCGCGGTACCAGGCACAAGATCAATCTGAAACTCAGTGTGTCGACGAAGTGGTAACCTTGGAATCTCTTGGAATACATCGAAAAAACCACAAATGACCGGTAGCTGATCGATACACAAAGCGGCTGGCTCTTCAACGACACACTATAACAGGCAAGCAAGCTGCTTTCCTCTAGGGTCGGCAACAAATTGGAACTCTGGCACGCCGGGTATATAGAACGTGACTATCCTCGCGGAGCAGTCCAATATAGCATGGTACTCGGTGAGCCAATCCATGCCCAAGATAACATCAAAATCGGACATCGGCAATACGAATAGGTCCGCAGGCAAAAAGATATCCCCAATCAGAATGGGGCAAGAAGAGCAAAATCAGTGTAACACTGCAGTCTTCCCTAAGGGTATCGATACTGACAAATCCTCACTGGCAGACTCCATCGACAAACCGGTCGATCGACAGAAATCAGCGGCCACAAAGGAATGCGATGCACTAGAGTCAAACAATACACGTGCAATGCATACAGAAACAGGGAAAATACCCTCAACGACCCCTCCTGATGACTGAGGGTCCTGCTGTGCGGTATAAAATCTGCCCTGGGCCTGCTGGGGAGGTGTAGGTCCCCTCTGAGGCCTCTGTTGATGCTGCTGCTGCTGTGGCGGCCTGATCTGCTGTTGTGGGGGAGGCCTTGGAGGCTGGTGCTGTGGTCGCTGCTGCTGCTGTGGTGGCTGTTGCGGAGGTGGATGCGGTGCCCTCGGCTGCTGCTGCTGCGGATGGGGACACTCGTGCACACGATGTCCTGTCCTACCGCATCCAAAGCAGGTACCTGTGAACGGTCCCGAAGGTGGTGCTGGGGGTGCCACTGGTGCTCGGAATGCTGGACGGATCGTGTGCCGCTGCTGTGAACGATGCTGCTGGAGCGAACTACTAGAGGGCGCCTTCCTCTTCTGATCTCCCCTCTGGTCACGGGCTCTCTGCAAACTGGCCCAATCTGACTCATATATCTGTGCCCTCTCCACAATCTGCTCAAATGTCGGAAGCATGTGTCCGATCACATGACTCCTGAGGGCAGGACGCAAACCGTTCTCAAAACGGCGGGCCTTCCGCCCCTCATCGTCAACAAGATAGGTCGCGAATCTCGACAGTGCGACGAAACATGCCTCATATTGGGACACAGTCATGTCTCCCTAGACCAGAGTCTCAAACTCTAATGCACGCTACTTTCGTACATGCTTGGAAAAGAACTTCCAGTCAAACCGGTCTACAAAGTCCTCCCAGATCCACTCAAAATTGGCCGCTACCGATCGGGCTACAGATGCCCACAAATGTTGAGCCTCACCCTGGAGAAGGAATACAACTAATGGGATTCGCTGTTGGGTCATACATCTCATGGTGTCAAATATCTTCTCCACCTCGGAGCACCATATCTCTGCTGCAGTAGGGTCAGGCTCACCCCGGAAACGCGGAGGATCGTGCTGTCGAAAATCCTTGAGAAGGGCGCTCACACGCTCCTGCTCAGCCTCGGCTGGTGTAACAGTGGGACGCCTGCTCTGCCCCTGAAGAATAATAGTCATCGCCTGAAGCATTTGCTGCACTTAGGTGGCACTCACGGGTACGGTCGGATCCGCACCGGTCTCAGGTAAAGGAGTGACATCCTCAGGCTGGAAAGCAGGAATATCCAGTGGTGGAGCGGGAGTCGTAGGTGGTAGAGTGGGAATTGCAGGTGGTGGAACGGGAGTCGCAGGTGGTGGAGCGGGATTCGTTCGGGTCGACCTTCTAGCCATCACGTCCTACGTGAAGGAACAAGGGCCTATCATCCTTGAGAATTCTCGAAGGCATAAACGTTAAGGGTCTATGTCGAAAAATCGCTAAGTTATTCGGGCTTGGAACCTATTCATTCTAAGTTCATAGCAGATATGTGATGTGATCCTCAAGTATTCCCAAGTTATGCTCTGATACCAACTTCTGTCACGCCCCAAACTCGAAAAACAGGCTCACAAAATTCTCAATCGCCGAATCCGGCGCTGACAGCCTCCGTAGTGCCCCATTCTCGGATCCCGGCACTCGCATGCCAGATTTCGATCCTGGGATCCTACAAGGAGGATTTTCAGTATGATTTTTTTTGTAATGAAGCATAACCACAAGCATAACCAAGTCACAAAACAACATCACCACATATCCACTAAATCAAAAACTTTAAGTACAATTCGGAAAGGGAAATACAGGGTGATCAAAAAGCTCCAAAATAAACTGATGCGCACTCCTGCCTTAACGTTGTTGCTGTCCAACGCTACCTGCATGCAACGGTCGTGCATAAGCTTACAAAAGCTTAGAGGGTGGTGTAAGTGTGTGCGCAAGGCAAGCGCCAAGTGTACAATATCAGAGTAATGCAGAAATATGCGGGTAAGCCCACAAATGCAATCAGTTGTACCAAAACGATGTGATACAAGGCATGAATGCTATCGGCCATACCAAGGCCATGCGATGCGAGGCCTATGTAGCCAAATGTCATATGCGAGATGCAAAGCAAGCATGCCAGTCCTCATCAAGTACACATATCAGTACAGTTTCTTTTTGAGATATCACTAGAGTCTAGTACACTCCACACTGACTGCCGCCTCCTTAGCCGCACAGCCCAGCGAGCAGAATAGACCACACTATCCGCCTGACTAGTAGTCTACTCGGCTCGTCGATAGCGGACTCATTTGCGAGCTGGTCAAACTCAGCCTAGCTTATAGCCCCCTCACTCGGGCAAATAAGGCCACACCCCCTTCCAACCGACCATGACACAGTGGGAGACGCGGCCTACTGGTATTCGGCACTCGGGGCTCGTGTATCCACTCGGTCTAGACATTGGAGTATCTCCTGGTACTAAAAAGGTTCTGAGATTTTCACTCAAAGACATCCTAAGTGCCCACAATGCTAGAATCAATATTTTCGGTATCCGATATGACCATCCACGATGTGCCTGTGGAGGTCACGGCCCTGATGTCGTTAGGGCGTGCAGTGAATTACGACACACAATGCGAAATGCATGAGTCAAACCGTCAGTCATGCAGCAATATCGCGCGTACCACGCGCTCATGTGGGGCACTCCATCTCATAAGGAGTCCCGTAAATGTCTCAGCCCAACGGCTTATGCTATGATCAAACATTCCTCATATCAAGCATACATATGATGTGTATGGGCATGAATCATGGGGATATACTAAGCATGTTACAAAGTAATGAACTATCCTTACACCGAAGATGGGCCTAGACGGCCTACACATAACTAGTATGAGCCTACTAATGGGCCCAAGGGAGAGTCATAATGCGGACATTTAACCAACATTATTACAATGTGGACGTCAAACCGACATTGCTCCCAAGGATGGCCTGCCACAAACCATGAAGAAATCACGCATTACAATGGACCCTAAGGACAATCCATTGGGCCTCGACCCATGGGCCTTAGGTACATCAAATGGGCCGTATCACATGGGCCTTACATTCATCAAATGGGCCGCATTAATGGGCCTCACAAACGGGCCTTATGTACATTGCAATGGGCCATAACCCATGGGCCTTAGAATACATCAAAATGGGCCTAAGCACATGGGCTTTATGTATCTCAAATGGACCACACCAATTGGGCCCCATGCATACCAAATGGGCCACACCCAAATATAAGTGGAGATAGTGATTTTTCTACCATTAAGGTTCCCAAAGCCCACCCTAACATTTATTTTCTATCCAATCCAGTCATAAGGTCACACAAACCTGGATTAAGAGGAAAACACATTTCCTATTAATCCAAACTTTTGTGACAACAAAGGATTTCAATGGCAGGGACTCAATCCCCACTACTATTTGCAATGTGGTCCACTTGATCCTAAATCTGCCTCATTCTTCAGCTCATGCCCAAAAATGTGCTTTCCAAATGGTTGGGAGGCTTGGATGCAACACATGCATCATGATGGATCCCATAGGTGGATGGATCTGACTCATTCTTTAGTTCATGCCCAATAATGAGCTTACAAAACGGATTGACGGTTTGGATGCAACAGATGCATCATGGTGGACCCCATATAGATGGACAACATGAATAAAGCACACATGTGCTGGGGGGTTTTCCACCGTCTGCCTGGACAGGATGAAGAAAACACATACATTATAGTGGGCTCCACCGTCCGCCTAACGGTGGGAGACAAACACATACATCACTGTGGGTCCCATGTGGGGCCCACCATAATGGTTATTTGCAATCCAATCTGTCCATGAGGTCACGTAGACGTGGACGCCGAAGAAAAACAAATTTCATCTTGATCCAAAACTTATGTGGACCCAAAAATGGGTTTCAATGGCAAACAATTCAACCCCATTGTTTTCGATCAACCCAATGTTTTTATTTTCGTTTCATCCGTGCCTGGGTGATCTTATGAACAAGTTGGATGGCAAATATACATCGGGCTGGTCATGTTTCAATAGTGGCGTGCTTCTCAGGCTACTGCCTTAAAATGGTACGTTGAAATGGAGCAATGCTGCTGTTGGTTTGGTTTTTTTTTTGAAATCTTATATTTTGGGGATTTTCATATGTGGAGTCCGCATTAGCTGAATCCATCCCATCCATTGCACTCTATGGCTCATGACCGTCTAAATGAGCCCAATATCCGTTGTGTTTCGGCGTGTAAAAAAAATCAAGTGAATTTAAATGGTTAAGGTCACTATTTTTAAAGGTATGGCCCGCCAGAAAATTGGATCAACATCATTTTTCGGTTCAACGCCTAAAATGAGCCGTGGAAGGGAATGGACGACGTGGATTGAATTTACACATCCATGTGGGGCCTATACAAGTGACCCACCCTAAAATTTTAAACCCATGCTATTTTTATTTTTTTTTTGGGTTTCCAAGTTCAAGTCCAGAGACGCTGGACTCTCTCTTTTTGTTTTCCTTTTTTTTTCTTTAGGGCATACAAATAACGTTAAGGTGGGCCCTGTTTAGGTGGGCCACCACATGGCTGGATGGTGTGGAACATACACATATAAAGTGGGCCCCACCTACAAATGGATTGGATCTAATACATGCTTCATGGTGGGGTCCATCCGGGTGGCCCACATGGCCATTTCATCACACAAAAGAAAAAAGGAGAGAGAGAGAAGGAGAGAGATCGAGCCACGCGTGATGGAGGAACCCCGACACTATGGGCCCTCCCTTGCATCCAATCATACATCAGGTGGGTCCCATTGCATGTGGGCCCATCAAATCAAAGATTAATGGTGGAGATCCCTTCTCCACCAAGATGTAAGGTCTAGATGACCCCTTTTTAGGCTATAAGGTAAACATCATGATGGGGTCCATGGAGAATGGCTCCATCATGGAATGGTAAGAAAATCAAGGTGAGCCATCGGCCACATCTAGGGTCCCAAGTGAGATCCATACCATCAATCAGTATGCCTCACTTGACCCATCATCAAAACATGAAAACCTAGCCTAATAAGCACCCACCGTCGATCTTCTTGGTCCGTTGGAACGTCGGTCTCCTTATGCTTCGCTTTAATGGTGGAAGATGGGAATGAATGGCTAGGATGAGAGATTTTGGGATGAAAAATTGGGCCACCAAAAATCACTTTTCTCTCTTGAAAATGGTTGGACGTGAGAGGCTCTTGCTTGCTTGGGAAATGTGATGAGAAATGAGAGAGAGAGAGGGTTGTAAGGAGAGAGAGTGATGGATGTGAGTGATGGGTGAGGTGATGGTGTACTTGACATGTATGGGTGTGTAAGAGAGGGTGAGAGATAGTTGACTCGGTGGTTGCTTAACTTGTGGAGAAAGAAAGCATGGGTGCTCTTGTACTTGACATGAGGTGATGGATGAGATTGATTGATGGGATTGATTTGACATGTTGTAGAGATTCTCTTGGGATTGCAAATGCGCGACATTTTCTTCGAAATAAACGCCGGCTCACATCTCTTAGCCAGGGTATCAGATCAGTGGGTGAGTCATGGCGTTGGAACCGCGGCGACGGTGCGGTCACAATGGTACAAGTTTCGGATTAAGCCGACTCAAATCTACGGGATTCGACTTACGGTCGCGCGCAAACGTCGATTATACATCGTAGGTTGCTGAAATTCGATGGGAAGGTTCGCGGCAGTCAACGGAACAGTACGAACTAGGATACGGGTCTTATAGTCCTCGTTCAGATGGACGGATGGTGTGGATGTACCCCACATACATCAGGGGTGGGTCCCACCGTCTAAGGTCTGGACAGTGTGGATCTCACACGCGTGGCCTATTTACATCGTCCAGGACGGTGTAGATGTAATTCATACATTAAAGGTGGGGTCCACTGACCTTGCTGACGTTGTACATCAACTTATATAGTTGGTGTGAGATACACCAGCCAATCATCTCCCATATCAGGTGGGTCCCACGTGTGGCCCACCTCATGTAATATTTTAATATATATATATATATATATATATATATATATATATATATATATATATTCGAAATGATATAGAGTCCAGTGTCCTGGACAGACGGTCTAGACATAAAGTGGGTCACACTGTCCAACAAGCTGGACGGTTAGGATAAGACCCGTACATCGCACCACACGTCCACTTGGATGGTGTGGATCTGCACATGAGCATCACGGTGGGCCACGGATGGCTATGATAAAAACACCTACCTCATGGATGGTCCTATCGTCCAGGGGTCTAAACGGTGGACAACATGGATCAAACGCAGGGATCATGGTGGGCTCCCACGTCCAGCATATTTGGACGCTGTGGATTTAATCCACTCATTAAGGTGGGCCGCAAAGGAAAAAGGAGAGAGAGAGAGAGAGAGAGAGAGAGAGAGAGAGAGAGAGAGAGAGAGAGATGGACAGTGTAGTGGAGGGACCTCGCCACTATGGGCCCCTCTTACATCACAACACATACATCAAAGTGGGTCCCATCATAAGTGGGCCCTCAAATGAAAATCAACAGTGGATTACCCACCATTTACTCTTCTACTTGGATATATGGCAAGCTAAGCTCCTTGGCTCCTTCTTTGATGGTAAATGATCAAGGTTGAAGGGTTGAGATGAGGGATTGGGTGGTAGGGAGTGGGCCACACCTAGCTTCTCCTCTCCTTAGGATTTTTCTCTCATGGTTGCTTGAAATTTGGTGGAGAATGGGATGGGATGGAGTGATGTATGGGAGAGAGGGATGGGTGTTGTAAGAAAGGGTTGACTTTGGGGATGGGAGAGAGATGAGGGTCATGCCTTGTTGGTGAGAGAGGGATGGGTTATGTACTTGACTTGTGATTGATTGATTGATGTGATGGGTTGTAGACATTCTCTCGAAATTCACAATGCGCGGTGTTTTCCTCAAAATAAACGTGAGCCCACAACTCCTATCTTGGGTATCGCATCAACGTGCGAGACATGATGTTAGAACCGTGGCGACGGTACGGTCATCTGGGTATAAGTTTCGAGTCGAGCCGATATAAATATACAGGATGTGACTTAGGGTCGCATGCAAATGCCGACTACAAGTCGCGGGTTGCCAAAATTTGACGCGGAGTATTATGAAAGTCTACAGAACGGTACGGACTAGGATACGGGCCTGAACTTAACACCAACATAACTAGCCCTAAAAGACACCCTTTCATGAGAAAAATGTCAAAAATACCCCTTAAAAGGTCTAAGCATATGAAACATGTGTTTTATGAGCTTAAAAAATTGAATAGATGCAATAGTGATTTTTGAGTCATAATTTTAATAATCTCTACCTTGATAATAAAATCACTTCCTTGCTTTACTATTCTTCTTCCAAGCATCAACATCATTGATTAGTGCATACTCCATATCTATTCCTTTCTTGCCAAGCTTAGAGAAGTCGAGTAAAACTTGAATTTCTCTGTAGGAATGACCTTCATAAGCATATCCGTTGGATTCTCATTGGTGTGAATCTTCTCAAGAGTAATATCTTCTTATTCTAACAATTGTCGTATGAAGTGATGACAAACATCAATGTGCTTAGTTCGGGACTGATATATCGAGTTCTTCAGCAAATTAATCACACTCCCACTCTTATAATGTACAGGCATGACTTCCTCCTAAAGCCCTAACTCATGCATAATCCCTTTTAACTAAATAACTTATTTGAATGCCTTTGTCATTACCATGTATTTAGTTTTGATAGTGAAAAGTGCAACCACAAACTTAAGCTTAGACATCCAACTGATAGCTATACCCTTAGCATAAATGAGTAACTGGAAGTAGGCATTCTATTGTCCACATATCATGTATAATCCAAATTAACATAGCATATAAGTCTATTCTCTTAATCTCTGAAACACAAGATGTAGTCCGTCGCACCTTGTATATACTAAAGTACCCATTTCATCGCTTCCCAATGTTACTTGCTGAGGTTTGACATGTATCTGCTCACAATACCAACTGCATGTGAAATATTCAGTCTTGTACAGACCATGGCATATATAAGACTGGTAACTACGCTTGAATAGGGTACACGAGATATATATTATTTTTCTTCATCTATCATGGGATATAGTTCCGAAGAAAGCTGAAAGTGAGCAGTGTGGGGAGTGCTAATTGATTTTTTATATCAGTTCGAGCTTGATAAGAACCTTCTTAAGATATTTATATTGAGACAAGTATAGCCTGCTCTTCTCCTTATCCTTGTATATATCAATACCAAGAATTCTCTTTGTAGCTCCCAGATCTTTCATTTCAAATTTCATGGATAATTAAGCATTTAACATGTTGATTTTAGATATGCCATGGCTGGCAATAAGCATATCATTAACATATAACACTACAATTATGAATTCCCTGCTACTCAGTGCTTTAAAATAAACATAATGATTGAATTCACTTTTAGTAAAACTTTATCTCAATATGAAAGAATCAAACTTCTTATACAACTGCCAAGGCAACTGTTCAGACCATAAAATGACCTCTTAAACCTACAAACAAGATCTTTCTTTTCTTGCATATCGAACCATTCTAGTTGCTTCATGTAAATCTGCTCTTCTAATTCTCTATATAGAAATGCAATTTTAATATCCAACTATTTTAATTCCAGATTATATTGGACAACTAAAGCCAATATAAATTTGATAGACATATATTTTACCACAGGAGCGAAAATCTTGATGAAGTCGACACATTTCTTTTAAGCATATTTCTTCACTATCAATTTGGCCTTATCCTAACTAGTTTCTTCCAAAATATCCACTTGCATCCGAGCGCCTTCCTCCTAACGAGTAGCTCAACTAGCTCCCACATTTGATTTTTATATAGAGAATCCATTTCTTCATACATAGCTACTATCCACTTTTCTGCATATTTATCTTCTAAAGCTTCTTAGAAAGTAGATGGATCACCCTTATCTATAATGAGAGCAAATGCAATATTGGAGTTATCTATGCATCTCAATGGTAACTTGTAATCCCTTGGTGGATTTTTCTTGACAGGTGGCGGCTCCGCCTTTTCCTATACCTCAACTTGTGGCTCAGGTTCCTCAAATGTCTCACCCTTGTCTAATTCCACATCAATAACTGACTTTTTTATTTTATTTTATTCATCTTTTTGAAATAATGAACACTCATTAAATTTGATGTCCTGACTAATGATGATCATTTGTGAAGTACGATCTAACAATCTGTAACTTTTCACCCCATCACCATAACCAGTAAAGTTTTTTTTTTTTTTGGTCTAGCTTATCTATCTCAGTAGATGGTATATGAGAGTAAGCATTACAACAAAAATCCTCAAACCTGAGTAATCAACGGCCCGACCATTACATAGGTCCTAAGGAATTTTGCAATCAATAGCTATAGAGGGAGACCTATTCACCCGATAATAAGTTATATAAACAGCTTCAACCTAAAACTTTTTGTCCAACCTAGAATCGTTTAACATATTCTGAACCCTTTCTAAAAGAGTCAGGTTCATATGTTCTACCATGCTATTCTACTATGACGTATGCCTCACTGTGTTATATATGACTGTTCTCTCACTCCTGCAATATTGATTAAATTCTCTTAAAGTAAATTTTTTGCTATTATCTATCCTCAGAACATTCACTTTCTGCTTTGTTTATTTTTCAACCATCGTTTTTCATATCTTGAAAGTGGTAAACACATCGGATTTATGTTTCGAAATATAAACTCAAATCTACATAGAAAAGTCATTTATAAATGTGATAAAGTAAGATGATTCTTTTAAAAAAAATGGGCGACGACCCCATACATTAGAATACACATAATCAAGCCACCCTTTACTGACATGTTTTCTGGTTTTAAAACGCAACCTCGTTTCTTTCTCATATATACAATGCTTACTTAGATTCAAATCAAAATTTTTAAAACTAAGAATTAACTTATGATTGAGAAGTAGCTTCATACCCTACTCACTCATGTGGCTTAGGTGTGCATGCCACAAACATGCCGACATGAAATTCACTACAGACTTTATAGCTCTACCAAATATAGTATTTTTGATCAACTGATAAATATTATCGCTCTGTTGTGCTTTCATTACCGTAAAGCCCAATTTGAAACCTTCAGGACATCATCATAATCAGTGAACTTATAACCAATTGCATCTGGAGCTTTCAGAGAGATCGAATTCTTTTTTAAGTCCAAAATGTGCCTCACATTTATCAGAGTACACTCCACCCCATCAAATATCTTGATGTGAACCAAACCAATTATAATAATCTTCTAGGCATTATCATTGCCCATAAGAATTAGCCCACCATTCTACTCACTATATATGGTAAACCAACTCCGATGATAGAACATACGGTACGATGCCCCCGTATCTAAGATCTATTTATGATAGAAATTCCCGATCTTGGTCACTGACAATACATCACAACCATCTGAGCCTTCACCAGATTCAACTGAATTAGCTTCATTTGGGGAATCATATGACTTCTCATCCTTTTGAGCTTTGGAAAATTGATAATCATTTTTTAAAAAAATTCCCATCATCTGACAATTTCAAACTTTAACTTTCTTTTGCTTACTATCTTAAATCTAGATCATAATTTTGTCCTTTTCTCGCTTAGACAATCTTCCCTTAGAAAATAATGCATCCATAAAGGTATCTTTACCACCACTTTGCTGTCATAACTGCTTCGACTAAAGGGTTGCGATAACACTCTTGATGTCTAAAGTATCTCTATTATGGCAAATAGTATCAACCAGATACTCGAACGACTTGAGGAGAGATGTCAACAAAATTAGGGCTTTGTCTTCCTCCTCGATCTTCGCTTTAACACTTAACAACTTGCAAACTAATTTATTAAACGTGTTAATATATTTAGATAGATCTAACCCTTTCGTCATTTTTAGAGTATAAAATTGTCTATTTAGAAATAGACGATTGGTGAGATATTTCGTCATATAATTACTCTCCAACTTCACTCATAAACTTACAGTAGTTGTCTCATCTATGACATTGTAAAGTACTTCATTAGCCAAGCAAAATTGAACTGTACTAATTGCCCTTTGATCCAATTCATCCCAATCTTCTTCCTTCATAGATTCCAGATGATGTACTTTTCCAAGGAGTGCATACTGCAATCCTTGTTGAATTAGGAGGTCTTTCATCTTCAATATCCATAGTTCAAAGTTATTTTTACCCGTGAATTTCTCTATTAAGAACTTCACATTCGATCCCCTTTAGGCCATATCTCAAATCCAAACTAACAAAGCAACTGGAATCTTTGATACCACTTGTTGGAGATCTGGCCCTATGAAAGCTCCTTAATCTGGATTGAAATAAATAATGGAAAATGAAAATTGAAACAAATACATAGAGAACACATCATTTTTATGTGGAAAACCTTTGCGAGGAAAAACCATGGCATATAGTGATGATCGATCTACTATTTAAAGAAGATTAAAGGGATGGAGAGAACTTACAGCCAAAACCCTATCTCTCTCTCTCTTGAAGTCTATCAAAAATATCAAAAAATTAGAACTCTCTCTTAATCCCAATATAACTAACTCTAAAAGCCACCCTTTCACGAAGAAAATGTCAAAAATATCCCTTCAAAAGTCTACTAACACTTAGGTCCTGTTAGCATGCATCATATGGACTAAAAAAATGAATATATCCAATAATGATTTTAATGATTTTGGTGTCACAATTTTAATAGTGATAGGGTTGTAAATCTGACTGTCTCTCGTGTGAGCCGATAAGACACTTTACTGGATAGCTATTACAATCTAATAGTTTTCAAATTTAATGGTGCAAGCATAGTGTTACTTTGTTCCTTTGGCAAAGAGTACGTTGAATGGCTACACAATTCCACTCCTTTGATTTTAGGGATGTGTCCTATGCACATGATGGCCCACTAGAACAACAATTCTAATCCACATTTCCGCCACATGCATTATGAAGAGTGTACCACATCAAAGTTCTATTCACCGTGGGCTTCCTATTGGCACTCTTAATTTTCTATGTTTTCGTGCATAAATTGGCCAGACAATATGTTAGATATGGATGCCGATGATGCAAGGACTCTGTAGGGCCCACTATGAAATATGTGTTTTATCTATGACATTCATTCATTTTTGTCAGCTCATTTTAAGGTATAAGCTCAAAATTGAAGCACATCCAAAGTGCAAGTGAACCACACCACAAAAACAATGGGATAATAACGTTCGTTATTGAAACCTTCCAATGGCCCATAATGATGTTTACTTATAATTTAACTTAGTTGTAATGTCGCAAAAACCTAAGTGAATGAAAAACACAAATATCATACACAAGTGGAAACAATGGAGATGATAATGTTCATTGTTGAAACCTTTCTACACCCGTAGTGATGTTTATTTGTTGTTGTGGGTAAAAATAAACCGACCAAGATAACTCCAAATGGAAAGATTTCTGCGAAAATGATTGATGAGCTATGGCCCTCCTAACCTCACAGTCGAAATGGATCAACAAAACCACGGTTCTAACCCTGAACTGACCTCAAGCTTAGCCTGACCAACCTCGAGCTCAATCCGACTGACCCCGAGCTCAGTTTAACTGACCTCGAGAATAGCCCATTCGACTTCGGGCTCGACCCCAACTTCAATTAACCTAAGTTTGAGAAGATGAGCTCGGTTCAAGTTTAAAGTGGAGCTCGGTCCCATACCCCGACCTAATGGACCACCCACCACCCGAGATCTACTGGGATATCCCCTGGATTTTCTCCAAAAATCTCGGGATAGCGATTGCGCTCCTCCAAATCAACTTCCTTGCGGGAAACAATACCAAGCGACAAATTTATTACTATATATAACACCGCATCTAAGGACCCTATAAATATGTCTCATCTACGAAGAGAGGTATGCACAATCTCTCACCCAAAACTCTTCGATACCACCAGACCCAGATTCCTAGCCTAACTTTAGCATCGAAGGGTCTTCTTTGTCTTCTTCCTATGCAAGTACTCAAAGGTTTAAAAATAGTGGGCCAATTTTTTGCATCAACATTTGTCATCCAACTTCTTTAAGCCTTTTCTTTTATACAATCATAGAAACCTAGACGAAGGGAAAATATGAATATCAGCTATATCGAAAACTTACTTGGCCCGCAAAAAGTTTTCAAAAGTAACCTTTTAATGCCCGTGATTTCCTTTGGTGTGGTTCACTTGAGCTTGTATATGCTTCAATTTTAAATTCACATAGTAAAATGAACCGTCAAATGGTGTTGATAAAACACCTACATCATGGTGGACCACGCAGAATTTGTATATGCATACACACATGGCATGCTCTTTAAATCCAATCCACCCAACTGGTGGGTCATTCTGGACCGCTGGTTAGCTGACTGTTTCTTTTTTATATATATTTATTATTATTATAACTTGGACCATCTACTACTTTCATTTTTACAGTTGATTAGATGTCTATTAATGATCAATTAAAGTCATGCTGTCGTAATTTTTGGGTTACAATCCATCCATGGTGGGTCCTGCCATTTGGACGGTTTTGATTTAACGAACATAACACGTGAACCTGGGGAGAAGCATGTCTATCCTATCCACAAGGACCACAACCCACTGGGGGACTGCTTTTCGTATCCAATAAACAATAACAAAGCAACCTTTTTCTTTTCCTTATTTTTTTAATATACTCTTTTGACGAACTGAACATCGAGAAGACTTTTAGAAAAGGAAGAACATAAAAAATGTAGAAAGAAGATTCAAGTGCATTTCTAACCGCTCATTCCCTGGGGCCCACCGTACTGACTGGCAATGAATGTGGACCAATATGGAAGCGGATTGGCTGGTGTACCACACACTACCAACCTGGCTGGTGTGTGTACGTGTCAGACGAGCGCTGACTCTCCTCCAGCTCCAGGTTGTACGAACGGTTCAAAGGAGATCAACGTTACATGGGCCCCACAATGATGTATTTATTATATCCACACCGTTCATCCATTTGGAGATATCATTTTAGAGAATTATTTCAAAGATGAGTCATATAAAAATCTCAAATGGACCACACCACAAATAGCAGTGGGCCAACAATTCTTACTGTTAAAACATTTGTAGGCCCCACCATAACTTTTATTTCCCATCCAATCTGTTCATGAGGTTAAAAAAACCTGGATGAGGAGAAAAAAACAAATATCATATTGATCCAAAACTTCTGCTACCCCATAAGAGTTTCAATGGTAGAAGTTCAATCTCCCACTCCTTTTTTTCAGTGTGGTCCACTTGATCTTTGGATCTGTCTTATTTTTTGGCTCAAGCATTAAAACTCTCTCTCCAAATGTACGGACGGTTTGGATATAACACATACCTCATGGTAAGACCCATATAATTTGGTGACGTCAACACACCAGCCAATCCGCTTCTCCGACCAACATTGCTAATTCTAGCCACTCATTGCATGAGAACATCGGTCGAAGTTACCCACAAACAGAAAACTTTGATACTCTGGCGGAGTGTGCTGGTTCACACACGTGCACTAAGCAGTTTGGCCACCTGAGATGAGTCAAAATCCACAAATTACACTGGATCGGTAACCCTAAATGGAAGATTGGTGGACAGTTATTGGATGGAGATGATGAAATTCATTTACTGTGCTGAATTCGACGGATGTCTACTAATCAGTGATAGGGCCGTCCAACCATCTTGATATTAGATGATGGCATCACTTGGACGGATTAATTTTAGTTACACGTGTACCACGTGTGCAGCTGCTGAGTGCATGCGTATGAACTACTGCTTCATGCCGGAGTACCATTGAGATTTTCTCCTATGAGAGCCATTGAGTGCGAGATTGGTTTCTTTTGTACGGCTCTACCTTGGACGAGAGGAGTTTTCTCAAATACTCTGCCTGCGTCTGATGCTTGATACACAGGCACTTGGAGATGGCACACGTGGCATCTATTAAAACAAATAAAACTCGATAAATTGTGGAACCATTATCGCTAAGTTATCTACCAAAAATCAGGTTTGTTGAACAATCCTAACCTCTGATTCTGGACACTTGTTTGTTGAATTTATTTTATTTTATTTTTCCCATTTTTAACCGTTTAATACATGTCGATTAATCTAAAACTGATATTGTCATATAATCACAATTTTTGGTTAATGGTATGTCTCAACTGGTTCCCATAATTTGGACGGTTTCATTTAAATTACTTGTATCTTAAGTGTGCACTTTTAAAGTAATTTCTAAGTATCTGCGTATCATCCATCACACTCTGCCATAGTAAAGTTCTCCGCCTTTGACAAAGACATGCAGAGCACGTTTTAAAGGACGCGGATTGCGTCCTGAGTAAATTCGTTGGGGCCCATCGTGATCTGTGTATCTTATCCACGCCGTCCAATCGTTTTTCGAGCTCGGTTTAGGTCTTTTTGAAGAATTTAAGTACACCCAAAGCTCAAGTGGACCACACCACAGGAAACAGTGGGAATTTAACGCCTACCATTGAAAAATTCCTGGGAGCTACAGAAGTTTTGGATCAAGCTGATATTGGTATATTCACTTCATCCATGTATTTCTGACATTATGAACAGTTTAGATGACAAATAAAAATCACTGTGAGCCCTAGGAAGGTTTCAACGGTGGAAATAATTATCCTCACTGTTTCCTGTGGTGTGATCCACTTGAGAATTGGGTATGATTCAATTTCTGGATAATGATCTAAAATGATATTTTAAAACAAATGGACGGCGTGGATAAGGTACATACATTACAGTGGACCCCACATAGTTTACTCAGTTCACTTTAGCGTACTTAGTCAGTACGCAATCCGCGTCCGTTTCAAAGCTACTACTGGAGCAGTATTTTTGGACGGTAGTTCGCGTGCCCCCTGACATGAGTGGACCCCACCGCGAGTGATTGCAACCGTTGATCTGGTGGCCCCAAGTACGAAAAATTGCACCATGAGATGTCCCCGTGACCCACATGACCTCCGAATTTATAGCCTTAACTAGCTGTTTGTAGGTCAGGTGGGGCCCATTGCACCTCCTGTGTCGTCCGTGCAACATTTTCTCTATGGCCCACCCACATGGGGTTGATGAGATGTCCGGATTAATGAGTGTATGCTCCACGCAACGTGATGGTCAAGCGAGCTATAATACAATCTTCAAGAAATCATGCGGGCTGCTCATCAAAAACGTATAGTTGCCTGGCAGATCCAATTCCATACACGTAAGGCCATGATTCGGTGATCGAAACCGTTGATTTAACGAGCCCCACGGTGGATGGTGGATTCAATGGTTAAGATCCTTCCCCTTAGACATAGTAGTCCCTGGGAAATAGTTAAAATATAAGGTACAGGAACAATCCTTATTCAAAAAAAGAAATGGCTACAATGAATTATTTGGGGCCTTTCAATGAAGAAGATTTTTTGGCCATCCTTATCAGCGTTGGGGGCCCATCAGATCAACGGTTGACAACACCTAACGATGGGCCACACATGTACGGGAGGATCTGGAGGTGGGATCTTAGTATAATTACTCTCTCATCCCTTTCAAACAAAATCTAACAAAAGTCAGGTCTTTATTATTATTATTTTCCAACCGTTTTAAGCATCCAATGCTGCTGCTTCACGGAACAACAGCATAGTATCATACGATGCTCGGCCGAGTGATTGAGTATTGTTCTGGTTTTAAGTTTGTAAGTGGACATCATTTTTCAGTAATCATAACCGTTGATATTATAACCGGCACTCTGATTGCTCCTGTGACAAAAATCCAAAAGATTTCAATAGGCGCCGGGCTAGGATCTTGCCTTTAAGAATTATATTGATGCATCGCCGTCCATCTATGATGGGTCCCACCACTTGAACGGTTCAGATCACCAAAATATGGAACCCACTTGCGACGTACAGTACAATCTTTGTGCCCGAGCATCACTTTGTTATGTTCTAGACTGCTTAGACATAGCACGTGGCCTTGCCCGCGCATGCTCCATCATCACAAGCACGTGCCGCCCACAACACATGCTCGTATGCTCGGGCATCAATGTCCCAGGTTTGTCGATGGTAACCGGTTCCTCTGTGACTGAAGTATCCGAGTGATTTAACGGGTCTTACTCAACATTCCGCCCCATCTGTGATAATCGGGCCCGGTTACAACGCATGGGATTCAAGCCATTATAATGGGTAGTTATTTGATACTTCAAGTGTCGTGAATGTGCAGACACCATACTTTAATAAACCGCATCTGTCTTGAACCAAAGTAGATAACTTGCTTGAACTTCACGGGAAGTCGATGTTAGAAAAATAACAATCTAGAATACAAACAGAATAAAGGAAAAAGAGAATGAGACAATCGGATCTATGGGCTCGACTTGAATGGTTCAAAAAAGATTTGCTGCGATTTTTCTATTAGTTCCAACCAGTTGAAATGAAGGAAATCTATAAATTATCTGCAAGATATAATAAACTCTCAATTCAAATTTCAACACAAAAATTTTCACGTTTAAGTATTAAACAGGTATTTAGTTTTAACACCATTATGCTTTTAAAATAAATATTTGCACACCTGACACATGCATTCACATATAAAACATGTGTGACTGGATTCAGAACCAACAGAAAGTAGTGTGGCCTTTTTTTTTAAAGATCCATTTAACTAGGGCTCATAGACTGTAAAATTTAATTTGAGTTAGTTGCAAAGTGTACAATTTCTTGGTGCTAATGTATTAACTATCATAAGTTGCCATATTATTAAAAATTTTCTCTTTTCAATTATAAGATGATTGTACCCCTCAGCTTGATGACAAGTGTAAACACCTCCCCTCCAATTGGATTATTGCAAGTACCTCCCTTCTTGGCAGCATTGGAAGAATATGTATCAAATGATAAAAAAGATCCCATGAGAAGTTTGTTTTGCCTATGGGAAATAGTAATCAAACTGTCCTTCATGCTCCATATGTAAATATTGGATGCCCAAGACATCAGGCCAATTCAATCATCAAGTGGTCCATACAGTAGAAAACAACGTGGAACCATTAAAAAAAACCTTCAAATTCATGTGGTGGCACAACCCGATAGTTGGATCAGCCTAATTTTTTATGTTTCATTTTTATGGTGGAGTGACCATGCTGATTTTCTATGCACTGTGGTGAGCCTGCTTACCTATATTTAGGCCGCTACTTAATTACCCTTTCATTTAATGAGGTTTCAAAGAGTTTGTTAATTCCTATGTAGGTAGACTTAATTTATTTTAATTTTAAGCAATCCGTGTTTCTCGTGTTTCACCATATGAATTGGTATTGATTTCCTAATTATATATGAGATACAGGTATAATGGTCAATTGATAAAATACAACGATGCTAATCAATCATGGGGCAAATTGCAATCAACTTATAAAACAATGCAAGTAGTTGCAATACTCTAAACTAGAGGAGAGGTGCTTACAATTATCACAAAACAAAGGAAGTTTTTTATAACTATCCTTTTTTTTTAAAAAAAAGGAAGAATGAAAAATGTTTGTGTTTAATTTAGCATAGGCCATTAAAAGTGTGCTAAAAAATTCATTAACAAAATAGAAACACCAAATGTTTGGAAAATGAAAAGTCCAAGTTTAATGGAGATCAAACACAAAAAAAGAAAAAAAAGAAAAAAAAGAAAAGAAAAAGCCAAACATGGGCTATATGCATAGCACTGCGTACATTCATATATAATTTAATGATCATTTTTATACATATCGTAAATAATCCATATGAGTATACATTACAAATGAGGCATATGAATATGCATCATTTATTATATGTATAGAAATATGACTTGCATGAGGTTGAACAATTGTGTGCATTGGCATGGAATAGTCTCACCTCAAAATAAGGTGGAGATACCTTGTCGCTGAAAAATGAAGACGTATGGATAGTTCAACCACGTGCTTTGCCTCTCTCAAATCCTCCCTTTAAAAATAATTCTAATGTAAATCAAACCTTCTTGGCTCACTTCTTAGTTAATTTTATCAATAGGTCGGGTCCAATAATCTCTAGTTTTTAAATTGCTAGTTTATTTTTAAATTAAATGTATTTAATTCATCTTGCAAAAAAAATTATATATATACACACACACGGAAACGCTTTCCTGTGAACCAGTTCTTACCTAGTACATACGAATTTTTTTTAGAACTCATCATATGTGATGATTCTAGCAAATTTGAACGGTCCACATGAATCAGAACCTCATGAAACCCCCTAATACGAATTTTTACTTTGGTCCGAAACTTTGGTGGGCCATGAAAAATGTAAACATTTTCTTTCCTTGATTTGAATTTCTCTTTGCTATGACCCACCAAAATCTTAGATCATGGTGAAAATTCACCCCCTACGGTTTCATAGGATTCCGCATCTTATGGACCATTCGGATTCGACACCCATGACACGTGTAAAGGTGCGCACGTGCGTAGGTGCGTAGGTGAGCATGCCTCTATATATATATATATATATTTATACGAAGATTTCGAAATATACTCAGTTTTAAAAGTTGGATATTTTATATGTTTATTTTAACTATGAATTTTAATACAGAGTTTGCTAAAAGGCATCCTGGGCACTAGACATGGCACGTGGGTTCGCTCGTACAGGTGCACATACTGCATCTTTATCCTCAAATCTAACACATTTATATGACACGTCATTCACACGTGTCTATACTCATACAGGTGCATTTCCATGCTCAAAGACGTACACTACCAGCGCTTGCATGCATGATGTTGCACTGCTCATATTCTGGTTTGGGTTGCAATCATGTGCATTCGCACTTGTACTTGACTGTATTATGCTGTTACGTCACACGAGGACAAGTAATTGGACTCATTGCAAGTGAGTCTGCGGCGAACCACTCCGGTTCGAAGCAACTGCACAATACATGTGGTTGTACAGTGGATGAATCTGGACCATCCATTTGAGGCACACATCATTAAATGTACTATACAGCTTTCGGAGACGCATCAGGGGATCGATGCTGTGAACCCACCATGGTGTAAGCGTTTAATCCATGCCGTCCATCTAATTTTCCAGCTCATTTTAGGGCATGACCAAAAAATATGGCATTTGTAGATCTCAGGTGGACCACACAGAAGGAAACAGTGGTGATTGAATGCTCAACATTAAAAATTTCTCAGGCTCACTGTAGTGTTTGTTTGGCATTAGTCATCTGTCACAGAGTCCTACGCGAAGGGACAACACAGGTACTAGATCCCAAACTTTTGTGGCCCCAAGAAAGTTATTAAAGGTTAGTGTTCAATTACCTTTCTTTCTCGTGATGTGGTCCACCTAAGATTTAGATCTGACTTATTTTTAGACCACGGCCTTCAATGAGCTGGAAAAATGGATATACAACATGAATAAAACACATACATCATGGTGGGGCCCACAGCACCGACCAGTACCAGGGAAGCAGAATGCGTGCTGAGTCAGTACATTAGAACCTGCTTAGTAAACTCTTCGGGGCCCACCTGTGATGTATGTGTCTCATCAATGCTATCCATATTTTATCTTATTATTTTAGGGCATGAGGTCGAATATGAAGCGTGTCCAATGGCTCAAGTAGATGATACCATATGAAACGGTGAGAATTCAACGCGTGCCATTGAAAACTTCTTAGAGGCTGCATAAGTTTTAAATCAAGCTTATATTTATGTTTTTCCTTAATCTATACTTGTGTTACATTATAAATACGTTATTGGATAGATAAACATTAACGTGGGCCATAGGAAAGTTTCAATGGTGGACATCATTATTTCCACCATTTACTGTGGTGTGGTCCACTGGAGACTTTGATATGGTTTAATTTTTTTTTCGTACAATAAAATGAGCTGTTTAAAAGGATGGACGGCGTGGATGAGACACGGACATCACGGTGCGGCCCGCAGATTTTATTCAGTACGCAATCTGCTTCCCCGGTACCAGTACTGACCTCGGTACTGGAGCAATCACTACCGAGTCCGCAAGGAGTTGGAATTGGGATGGAGCAGTCCAGACAAAGTGCAGCTGCCCACCACCGTAGCCACAAAATCTTGTTCTCGGCATTTTCTCGGCATGGAAATTTCTCAGGAGATTTTTTTCTCGCGATATTATCAGAAAATACTAAAATTGTTTATTATGAGTTAATAAAAATAATTTCATCTTTTAAATATTTATTTCGTTAAATTGAGATGATTTCCCGATAAAACGTGAAAACTAAAAATTCCTGACATTTCAAGATCTCGCGATAATATCTTCTGATGAATTTTCCGAGAGAACACGGCGACATTTTCAAAATCTCGGCCATGTTAGTCACAATGCAGCCTCTTCGTGAATCAGTTGTGTGAGATGGGCCTGAAATTTCAGCCCAAGTTAGTTGGCTGGACCTGGGCTCAGTACAGCCACTCATTCATCACTGGGGCTTTGTTTATGGCAAGCGGATTGCGTCCGACCAGGGTTCCTGTGCGTCCACCGTGATGTATCTGTTTATCCACGCCATTCATCCATTTTTTTCATATCATTTTAAGGCATGAGCCCAAAAATGAGACAGATCAAATGCTCAAGTGAACCACACCAGACCACACCAGAGATGACTCTTGCATTTAGGGCCTGTTTGAATTTATCTATAGGATTTAGTTGCATTGTGAACTTCTACTGATATCCCTCCACTTTCAACAAGGACAAGCAAGTGTTTTGGATCATATTGCTTGTTGGCTAAGTATACCAAGGCGAAGAAGTAGCCACTGTTTGGATAAGAAGTATATGGGGTGTGATATCGTGTAGAGACTGTAGCGACGGTAGGGTCTTCCCACCGGGAAATTGATTGAGTACTCAACCTCCACCAACCTGGTGGGTGGGTGCTCTGTGGCCCCGCCATGATGTATGTGTTTCATCCTTTTCGTTCATCCATTTTTACATATCATTTTAGGGCTTGATCCCAAAAATACCAAAAATGAGAGGGATATAAATCTCAGGTGGACCACACCATAGGAAAACAATAGTGATTAGATATCCATCATTAAAATCCTCCTAAGGTCCACTGTACTGTTTATTTGACATCCAATTTGTTGATTAGGTCATACATGTCGAGATGAAGGTAAAAAATAAAAATCAACTTGATCCAAAACTTTTATGGCCACCACAAGGTTTTGTTTTTAATGGTCAACGCTCATTCAACCACAAGTGTCGCACTGCTCGAAGCAAAAGTATTTGACAATACTGAACTGCTATCACCAAATATTTATTCGGTGATGTATTCGAGGGCTCAATAGACGCCGGATCTGAACTCCCGTTCAAACGCAGTGAATGCAATATTTTTAACATTTAACATAGTGCAAGATAATCCTGACTATAAATCCAAACACGCCTAATGTTTTGTTCATTTAATGCAACCCAAGCTCACTATTTTGTGTGGCCTACTTAGCGTTGGATCCGCCTCATTTTTGGGCTCATACCTTAAAATGATTGAGAAGATGGATGGACGGCATGGATAAACAAACAGATACATCAAGGTGGACCCCACAGGAGCCTTTATTGTCTGACCGGGGGTTGGACGCAATCAGCTTCCTTGTCCATGATTCTTTCTATCATGGACGGTGTGTGGGCCTGGAGTCAGGTGCTTTGCTCACAGGCTGGACATGGACATTATTTTAGGTGGCCCGGCCCAATGAATTTTCCTCCATATCTGGATTTTTTGCAATCTGCCACTGGAGGTGGCAATGGGTGGGATTCGGGTATGGTCAGGTCCAAGGGGCTGTAAACTTCACACATATGCCACAATCCATTTTTACTTCATCAATATATGTGGTCTAATTACTTAAGTTAAAAGTTAAGTAATTAAGTTATTTTTTTTCACTTGAGTTAATTTGGTAAGTAACATTGTAAAAGTAACTCATGTGATAAAAACATATCTTAATAATTATTTCTTTTTAGGTTTTTAACTAATTTTTCTATTCTCTCTCTGGTAGTCCATGTTGAAGGTGTCTCTCTCACGGTTCATGTCAAATGAGGGCTCACATGGTAGATTGTCCACATTGAATGTGGGGCTCACATGGTGGATGATCCACATTAAAGGTGGCCCCGCATGACTGATGACCCCATATTAATGTGGGCTCATATATGGATGGTCTGTATTAAAGGTTAGCCCATAATGAAAAAAAAAAAAAAAGTACACATCCAAAGCAGTATGGTATGATGGATGACCCACTTCAAAGGTAGAGCCTACATGATGGACGGTCCATAACAAAGGTGGGCTCCACGTGATTGGTAGTGGATATCGAAGTTGGGCCCTATATGATGGATGGTATACATCAAAGGTTAGCCCCAATTGATGAATAGCCCACATATCCAAGGCGGGCTTTGCATGATTGGCAACCCACATTGAAGGTGGGGCCCACATAATGGACAGTCCATCAAAGGTGGTCTCCACATGATCAACAATTAGTAATGGTGGGCCACATATGATGAATGATCCACATCAAGGTAGGCCCCATATGATGGACAACCCACATCAAAGGTAGCCCTAATGATGAGTGGCCCATATCCAAGGCGGGCCCTACATAATGGACAACCTACATCAAACATGGGGCCCAGATGAAGGATAGTCCACAGCAAAGGTGGGCTCCACATGATGGGCGGTGGATATTGAAGGCGGGCCCCACATGATGGACAATAACATTGATGGTGGGCCCCACTTGATGGATGACGAACATCAAAGGTGGAGCCCACACAATGAATGGTCCACATCAAAGGTTGGCCCCACATGATAAATGCTGGATGTGAGGGAGAACAAACAAACTTGAGGGATGATTATTTATAATATTGGAAACCAAACATACTTTTCTACTTTTGATTGATAAGTATGTTATTTATCAAATATAATTATTTGTTGAATAAGTAAAAACTAAAATAAGCTACCGATGGCATAAGCAGCTTATCCAAAGTACCTTACAATCCAAACGCCCATAAGTGACCAAGGTGGGCCAATCTCTGAGTTGTCCAAGCTGGGCCCATGAGCTAAGTATATGGATCTAGGCCTGGTGTGCCCATTAACGAAGCATCTGGGTTCCAGCCCATTCCAATAGCCGAGTAGTCAGTACTCACTCTAACCAAGTTAAATAAAACTGGCGAGGCCTTGGTTCCTGTTGAACCTTTAAACGCTTAGATTCTCAGTCCCATATGTTTGGGCTAAAGTCTCAGCCCACATCCAGCCCAAAATGGGTCAGGATGGTCAGACCTTTCTGTCCCACTTTCACGGCCAGTTATGAAGGCATCATACAATGCGTACGGTATAGTTCAGGTTTCATTGTATCAAGTGGGGACTAATTTTCAAGGGCTCAAATGCTGATATGATGGGCCCAGTTCCACCACAAAGCAGCTAGCTTTGGCCCTTCTGGCCCACATTCACGGTTAGTTGCGAAGGTATTCTACAATGCAGTCTGGTTTGGGCTTAATTGTAGAAGTGGGCTCTTGAAGGCTTATATGATGGGTCCAGGTCCAGCAAAAGGCGGGTCGTGCACTTATGGTCCACTTTCCACTTTCACGGCTGGTAATGCAGGTATCATACGATGCACACAGTACAGCTCGGGCTTGGTTGTACACAAGTCAGCCCCCTTTTTTCAATGGCCCGTATCACCATTTGATGGGCCCCACTGTACCATTCTCCACACACACAGAGACACACATACATATACATATATAGAGACATGCTCACCTACGCACTTGTACACGTGTCATAGGCTTCTAATCCGAACGGTCCGTGTGATGTGGAATCTGATGAAACCTCGTGAGACCAATTTTTCACCCTGATATAAAACTCTGGTGGGCCATAGAAAAGAGAGAATCAAATCAAGGAAGGAAACTGTTTTCTTTTTCCATGGACCACCAAAGCAAATCAAGGAAGGAAACTGTTTTCTTTTTCCATGGATCACCAAGTTTTGGATCAAAGTAGAAGTTGTACCTTAGGGGTTTCATGGAGTGTTGCATCATGTACAAACTGGTGCGCAGCTAAGCATTTGGATATATATATATATAGAGAGAGAGAGAGAGAGAGAGAGAGAGAGAGAGAGAGAGAGAGAGAGAGAGACCATGAGTCAACGTCTTGGTAACTTCCCATGAAGTTGAGCTATGTGAGCCCCACCATGATGCATGTCAGACATTAACGCCTTGCATTTGATGGGCCCCCTTTAGGTTAGAGGATATCAAAAAAATCTGTTATACAGAATTCAGGTGAACCATACCATCTAAAAATGTGTGAATTAATACATGCTTAAATCATATAAAATCACTTGGTGGGCCCAGTTGAATTTTGAAAGTGGCTGAAACTTGGTCTAACCCCTCATCCAAGTGGGACACAAACAATGGATGAGCTGGATTTGTAAACTATATCTCGATGGGCCCAATAAATGATCATGAAGGTTTTAATGAGCGGATAACTCCTTTCAACTGCTGTATGTGGTGTGGCTCACATAAGTTATGGATTGACTTAACTTTTAAGTGAGTGACACACCATGGAAGGGTGTATCTAACCGATGGGGTAGATGTTCATCACACATCAAGGTGGGGCCAAAATGGCTGGAGTTCATGGGAAGTTACCATGAGGCCGACAGGAAATGGTACTACCAGGTTGACCTCATGGTTACTTTCCATGAGGTTTGCAGTGGCC
Organism: Magnolia sinica; assembly: GCF_029962835.1. Classification (NCBI taxonomy): domain Eukaryota; kingdom Viridiplantae; phylum Streptophyta; class Magnoliopsida; order Magnoliales; family Magnoliaceae; genus Magnolia; species Magnolia sinica. The sequence continues at coordinate 88,040,186 of NC_080575.1, read as the reverse complement.
CTTGAAGTATGTCAGACATTGCCCCACCATGATGTATGTCAGACATCAACACTGTGCATATGATAGTTATATACACACACACAAGTGGTTTCAACACTTGAGTCTTGGTATCGAATCCCTAATGGGGGTGGGTTTTTTTATTTTTATTTTTTAATAGCTTGTTAGTACACACCCACAGTCAATACACACTCCACTGTTAGCCACCCCCAAGTATGGAGTCGATACCAAGACCTTAGAGTTGAAACAAGGTATTTTCACTCAGTCTACCACTTGAGCTATGGATCAGGATGCACCGACAATGGCTAAGAGTGGAGTGTGTACTGACAATGGCTTGAATACTAAAAAGCTAACCTGATATATATATATATATATATATATATATATATATATATATATATATATATATATATATATATATATATATATATATAAGGTTCTGTGTAGTCAAGCTCATGGGAACTTCCCATGAGGTCGAGTTGCGTGGGCCCCACCATGATGTGTGTCGAACATCAACACCGTGCGTTTGATGGGTCCCCTTTAAATTATGGGATATCCTAAAAATCAGCCGTATACGGAACTGGGTGGGCCATGCCATCTAAAATCATGTGAAGACATGCCTAAAACATATAAAAGCACTTGGTGGGGCCCACTTGAAATTTGGATGCGTCTGAAACTTGGTCTGACCCCTCATCCAAGTGGGACACACATAATGGATGGGCTGGATTTGTGAACCACATCTCAGTGGGCCTAACAAATGATTATGGATTTTTTAATGGGAGGGTAACCCCTTAAGCCCTAGGCCCACCATGGAATGGTGCATCTGATAGATGGGGTAGATGTTCGACACGAATCATGGTGGGGCCCACATAGCTCGACATCATGGGAAGTTCCCATGAGCTCGACTGCATAACACACACACACACACACACACACACACACACACACACACACACACTTTTCAAGAAAAATAGTTCGGCTATAATATAATGTCCGAGCACGAATTCTACGAGTGGATCGGCTAATCGATCATCTAGGCCTTTCGACCCAGAGGATGACCTCGGCCATCTACCTCAATCTTCTCAAAGCTTGACCATTTCAAGAACCTATTAAAGAGATCCTTCCGAAATCTTAGCCGGGAGATCTCGGAAGATCATCTCGATATGCTCGGGAGAAGATTCCCTCCATGACTCGCACCTACCAAGTAGGGAGGATACTATACATGACACTACACCTATCGGATATAAATAGAAAACCCACCCGAGGAGAAAGGTACGATAAAAATATACATTGAAAACCCTATGTTCAATTAGACCCAGATTGGTTGGCACTGACTTTGGCATCGGAGGGTCCCTTGCTATTAGCCAGGGTCTCCATTGTTATCTCTTTTTGCAAGTCCTGTGAGTTGTTCGGGCAGGACGTCGGAATTTTAATATCAACAATTGGCGCTGTATGTGGGAACGACATTAAAACCGTTTCCATCTCATCAAGGCTCTACAATGGGTAAGGGTAGGAAGAAGGTTCTGATTGCCTTACCTGCGACTCCCTCCACACCGGAGGAACAATCTGCAAACCAAGGTGGACCACCGTCCCACAATAGGCCGATTCTACCCCGGCAGCACTTGCAAACAGGTCTCGCCACCGGGGAGGGTAACTTATCTCCCTGAAAAACTAGGTCGGATCTTGATCGACAATATTGACTGCATTATGCATATGCTAGAGAGATAGAACCCTCCACTCGACAATGGTATGGAAGCAGTTGTGGCTACTGAACAATCTTGACCTCCACAAGTTCCTTATGACTCGTACAGAGCCAGGCAACATCCTGAGCAGCATAATCAAGCCCCAAGTTGCACTATGGTTACTACTGTGCTTCCCGACTTCGACCTACGCCCCACGTTGGAGAATAAAAGGCGCGAGAAGGCTCCCGAAGCGATGGCCGAGAGCGAGGTCCCTTGGGAGGCCGAGCTTAAGAAAATACGAAGTCAGATCTGTGATATTCAACAAGCATGTCGAGCTCGAGTCCCGACCACAGTAAAAGCGATGCTGGAAGAAGCAGAGCCGCTGTTCACCGACAACATAATTGCTAAGGCTGTACACGAACCAAGTTAGCTCGGTTAGCTCAACTCGACTCGATTCGAAAAAGCTCAATTCAACTCGGTTCGTGAAAAAAAGTGCTTAAATAGCCCTAGAAAGGGGGTGGGGATGAATAGGACTATGCTAAATAATTAAGCAAAGTGTCGAAGTAATAAATAAATCAGAGGTCTCAATTGCACTAGTATTGAAACGTTGATTCAAACTAATTCGTACGACAACCTTCACCCAAACAAGTTTAGGTAGGATAACCTTATTTCACGAAACTTGTAAGAATCAAAATTTCAAACCAAGCAAGAGTAAATAAAAGTTAAACTATTACAAGCATTCACCACTTTAACTTAAAGAGATTACAACCATTCACCACATAAACATTAAAGACATTCACCATAATACCAAGAATTATAGTGGTTCGGTGTATCAACAACTATTTTCAAACAGTCACACCTACTCCACTCCCAATAATCACTCTCCACGTGATATTGACTTTCACTATAAATAAGGTTTTCACAGGAACATGTTAAAACCTGATACAGTTGTGATTTTAGTAGGCTATCACAAAAAAAAAATCTCACTGAGATTTTCTGGCTATTTCAGGAAAACCAACAATGAGATTTTTTTGTTATCTCAATAAAACCAAAATACAAAAGAAATTTTTGAATATGTATCTGTCGATGTAGCCGTAGAACCACTTCTCTCGAATGTAGATCGTTTAATGTTCAGTCATATAGATAAGAGTTCAATGTTTTAGATTGATTTTAAATAGATTCAAACCAATGGCTACTTGTTTGAATTCCTTTAAGATCTTAAAAAGAAGAGTATTTACTCTCTTTTATAAAATGAAATTGACAGAATAAGAGATCAAAGAATTAAACAAAAATCTATTAAAAAATATTTAATAAATACCGTGCAATAGCTTGAATATAACAGAGGTTTTTTTTTCTCTCTCTCTTCTAGAAGGATTTGATAGACTTGAATTGTATTTTTAGATTGAGAGAAAGTCTCCATTTATAAGTAAAGAAGTTGTTACTTCGACTCATCTAAGAACTGGATCCCGTTCCAACAAATATTTAAATTTAAGCGGGATAAGATATAATAGATCTTCGACTGCTCGAAGGTCCTGCTCGACTGGTCGAGGGCCCTGTTCGACTCGTCGAGCATGATCTTCGACTGGTCGAGGGTGCATAAAATCCGAACTGATTCAGTTGTTGGACATCGAGTCAAACAACCCTCAACTAGTTAAAGGCCCACCTTCGACGAGTCGAGCAGCTTCCTCGACTGGATGAAGGTGTAATAAAAATTTTGTTTTACTTCAATTTATATTAGGACTAGTCAAAAAATTCTTAGATTAGTCGAGCCACAACTTAGGCTAGTCGAACCTTAGCCAACTATAAGCATAAAAATGCATTTAAATTAGATTTTGAAAGTACCTAAACTAAGGTCTTTCTAGGGTTCATAATACCTGAAATGACTGAACGTTGAAGTATATTAGATGCTTGAACTTTATGAAGCTTGTTCTTCTACTAGATTCTTCGATAGAGCTTGAATTTTTAGATGGAGCTTGATTTTCTACTAAAACTTTAGTAGAACTTGAACTTAACTTGAACTTTCCATCTTGATCTTAATATAAGTTGAACTTTGTATCTTGATCTTGTACTTGACTTGAATTTTAGTAGAGCTTGAACTTTCCATTTTGACATATACTAGAAGGTCACTTCATAAGTTGTTTTGTCGAAATGAAATTTGACAAACACGGTGTGGTTTACACATTATAGCACTTACAATCTCACCCTTTGTCAATTTCGTGACAAAACACTTTTACTACAATAATTAGAATGAAAGTCTTGTATTCTTAAATTCATATTGTAGAAGCTTGAAACTTGCAAAAACTTTACTACTCCCCCTCAATATGCACTTCCTCTGTATTATGACACACATACAATATTCCATTCCAAAGCATTCTCCAATCATTAAAGCATATTCATATATCATTCATAGTATGCATCACATCATTCTTCATGTAATAACTAATCCTCTCCCCCGTTTTGTCATAAGTTGACAAGCGAAGAAATGTATTCACTAGCAGTTAGATGAGACATTCAAATAACCACATCAATGTAAATAGATGAAGACAAAGCTATGAATAGATTAGGAGATAAGCATATGAAAATGTCAAGTTAAGGGAAATAAGCATTCAAGGAGTTTTAAAAGAGTATATTAAAAAGTCATCAAGCAACCACGCAAAGTATAAGTTTTATAGACCAATAACAAATAAAACATAAATAAACTCAGTCGGATCCAGAGGAAGAGGGAGGAGGCAAAGAAAGATCAATCTGGTGCAAACTTCTGATGATGTGATGAAAGTACTTTTGCATGTATTTCATTGAAGATTTTTTATTTTGCACCAGATTGTCTTGAGAGACCTTCTACTCAGAAACCTTCTCTTCCAAGGATTTGAACCAATCATCAACCTGAGAAGGTTTAAAGTTTGGATTAGCTGGATCATCCGACTCATCAAGCTCAGCAAATATATCATCCATCGATGTGTCCTTTGGCACATGCGCTTCCTCCTCTTCTTCATCTCGCTGGCCTGGAAGAAATTCCAGATTCATTTTGTTCCAATTTGCATTATTAAAAGGTAATTGTGACTCCGGTGCCTCGGTCGAAGGTATGATGATATTTCAATGAAGAGCAATGCAAGTTATGAGATAGGCGAAAAGAATCAAACCATGACCAGGATGAATACGAAATTAAATGATCAAATAGCACATTAAAGAAGAAAGACATATCAGAATACCAGTTACTACAAAATGAAGGACACGAGTCATGAAATGAATAAGCTCAGTCTTATTCACAACTCTTGGATAAACAATGGATGTAAAAATTCTATGCAGGATGCGATATTTGGCAAGTATCTGGTTAGCACGGAGAGCATTACTAGATTTTCATTCAGCGTGAAAGCAATATAGTCTACGAGTGATCGCCCGTTGCTTAGTATGAGTCATTTTATCGGTAAGACTAGCAATGGGAATGCCATCATTAGCGACGACTATTTCAGTCAAAGCTAAAATCAAGTGGCGATTAATAATGACTGTCCCTTCTCTAAAATTAATTGTAAAAGTAATATTTTCAAGGGACATGTCACTTATGGATGCATACATGGCTTGCGTAATAGAACGGTAAGCTGTTCCGCCCCAACCAAGAATATTTTCCCAACCGATATTATTAAGGATAGACACAAGCTGAAATGGTACAATGTGATTAACATTCACAATCCTTTTTATTATAATCTCTCTAGTGCGAAAATCCCTAACATGCTCTGAATCTTCTTCAGGGCCCCTTAGGGTTCTCACACTAATGGGAGTCGACCTAGAGCAGGAGCCATTATGGCCCTTGCAATTTGCCTTCCTTCTAGTATGATACTCCATTTAGTGATTGCACAAGAGAAGATTAAAGAAAGTAAATGGGTTGAGTCTAGATAAGATTTTTGCTCAAAACCCACTATATAAAGGTTGGAAATCATAAATATACCACAAATACAAGATATACTGGAAAAGATCAACCCAAATCTAAAAGGAAAATGAAAAAAGACCACTTACAACGAAGATTGGGAGATGGGTTTGTTGAGAGAAACACCGACTAGTCGAAGAAGAAGGTGAGAAATGAAATTAAAAAAATGATTTTTCCCCTTTATTGTGCAAACCCGAGATCCTCGACTGGTCGAGCATGTCCTCGACCCGTTGAAGGTCGACTGGTCGAGGATGTACTCGACTCGTCAAGCAGGCCATAAATTTGATTTTTTTTATTTAAAACTTTAATTTTATTTACATGTTATGCATTTAAACATTATAAACATATAATAATTAAAAAAATTACATAAATAATATGGTTTATTAATTAAAAATACACAAACCAGTATCATGCTTTAATTTGAAAAATCTATTCCTGTCGAGCGGTTTTGTCATTATGTCTGCAAGCTGCTTCTCAGTCTGAATATATTCTAACGCAATACTCTTGTCGTCAACTAATTCTCGAATATAATGGTATCGAATATCGATATGTTTTGTACGAGAGTGTTGAATATGATTTTTTGAGATATTAATTGCGCTTGACTTATCACGGTATAATGCCATTATATCTTACGCAATACCATAATCAGCTAACATTCTTTTCATCCAGATTAGCTGGGTGCTAGCATTACCAGCTGCAGTATATTTGGCTTCAGCTGTTGAGAGAGATACAAAGTTCTGTTTCTTGCTAAGCCAGGAAACTAAACAGTTCCCGACATAGAAACATTCACCATTAGTAGATTTTCTATCGTCAATATTTCTTACCCAGTCTGCATCAATATATTCGGCAATTTATGCAGTTGTATCATGCAAATACCATAGACCTAAGTTAGCAGTACTTACGTCATATTTAATTATCTGTTTAACAATAATTAGATGTGATTCCTTAGGATCAGATTGATATCTAGCACATATTTCAACATTAAAAGTAATATCAGGTCCACTAGCAGTTAAGTATAGAAGACTACCACTCCGATATATATGAGAGTCTATACTTTTACCTGATTCATCCTTAGAGAGTTTGAGAGTTGTACTCATAGGAATATCAAACTTTTTCTCATTCTCAAATCCAAATCTCTTTACAAGATTCAAGGCATACTTGGTTTTTGAGATAAATATACCTTCTTTATGTTGTTTTACTTGTAATCCAAGAAAGTAATTTAGTTATCCAACCATACTCATTTCAAACTTGAATTTTATTAGATCTACAAACTCAATAGACAAGTTAGTGTATGTAAATCCATAGATAATATCGTCAATATAGATCTAAACTATCAATATATGATCATTATATTCCTTGACGAATAAGGTTTTATCAACACTTCCTATGATAAAGTTATAACTAAGTAAGAATTTAGTCAGTTTTTCGTATTGTACCCTGGGAGCTTGTTTCAAACATAAAGTGCCTTTTTAAGATGGTACACATGATTTGAAAGTTTGGAGTCCTCAAAACCCTTAAGTTATTTAACATATACTTCCTCATATAAATCATCATTTAGAAACGCATTTTTGACATTCATTTGATATATTTTGAATTTCTTATGACATGCAATTGAAATAAATAATCTTATAGATTCAAGGCACGCAACTAGTGCAAAGGTTTCATCATAATCAATACCTTCTATTTGAGTGTATCCTTGTACAACCAGGCGTGCATTGTTTCTAACGATTTTCTCTATTTCATCAGATTTATTCTTAAAGATCCATTTGGTTCCAATTACATATTTATCAGAAGGTATAGGAACCAAGAACTGAACATCATTTCTGACAAATTGATTTAACTCTTCTTACATAGCAAATATCCAACTTTCATTGGCAAACGATTCATTTACATTTACCAGTTCAATTTGAGAAGTGAAGTAGATGCAATTACAAATGTTTTCTAACTGTCTTCTTGTCTGAACACCAGTACGAGGGTTAGCTAATATCTGAAGTCTTCGACTAATCTTAATTTAGTATTAACTGATCTAGATGAAGAGTCATGTTTATTTATAATTTTGACTTCATTATCATCTTGTCTTGGAGTGGGTGTGATTAGGTAATCGTCAATCACTACATTAATAGATTCCTAAATCACCCCTATACTTTTATTAAGAATACGGTATGCTCGACTATTTAGAGCATAACCCAAGAATATTCTCTCATCACTCTTGGTTTCAAACTTTTTCAAATTTTATCGGTTGCGTAAAATGAAACATTTACTTCTGAAAGTCTGAAAATATTTGACGATCGGCTTCTTATTAAACCATAATTCATAGGTTGTTTTATCTTTAGTTTTTCTAACATACACACGATTTATAATGTAGTAAACAGTATTAACAACTTCAACCCATAAGTTTTTTGATAAGTTTATGCTATTTAGCATTACATTGGCCATTTTCTGTAAAACTCTGTTCTTTATTTCAACAATCCATTCTGTTGAGGTGTTTTAGGAGCAGAGAACTCATGTGATATACCATGGTTATTATAGTACTTCTAAAAATTGTTATTTTCAAACTCAATACCATGATCACTTCTAATTTTGATCACAGGTACCTCTTTTTTAGTTTGAATTCTCTTTAGATTTTTCTGGTTTCATCGAGAGTATCTGATTTCTCTCTTAAGAAGGCTACCCAAGTAAATTTGGTGAAATTATCAACAATGATCAGAAAATACTTCTTTCCACCTCTACTCTCCGTTCTCGTTGGTCCTACTTAGTTGTGGCTAAGGAGTTCACTTTCTTGTGGCTACTCCTAATTTGCTTACCAATCTAACATGAACCACAAATTTTTTCTACATTTTTTAATTTGGGTAAGCGAGAATGTGATCTTTCTTGCTCAATATATAAAGATCTCTAAAGTTAACATGTCCAAGATGTTTATGCCATAATTCAGTCTCGTCTGTTCGGACTATGCAACATGAATAGTTAGATTAGCACGGGTCATCAATAATGTAGCAATTTTCAGAGGTCATACGACCATTTAATATCACACAACCCTTCTCATTTGTAATCTCACATCCGTGATTTGAAAATTTTACACTGTGTTTGTTATCATAGATTTAAGATATGCTTAAAAGGTTATGTTTTAAACCTTCAACATAAAGTACACTTTCAAAGAGAGGGAGGTTAGGAAGTTGAACAGTACCTTGGCCTATGATTTTGCAGTTGCTTCCATCTCTGAAAGTAACTAAACCGTTGTTTACTTCTTTGAAGTTGGTGAATATCGCTTTGTCACCTGTCATATGTCTTGAACATCCACTATTCAGGTATCATTTTGAGTGGCTAATGGCTTTGAAAGTTGTGTGGGCAACAAGACATATAACCTTTGGAACCCATTTCATTATGGTTCTAGGTTTAGGAGTACCATTGGATTTTCTCTATTTTTGGGAGTTAGAATTTCTCCACTTTCTATTAACTTCAATTCCATCTGAGTTGGATTTTAGAAGCTCTTTGAGTAAGTCCACGATTTTTTCAGCTAAAGGTGATTTATTATATCTTTGATTTCTATAGCTGAAGGCATTAGTTGTAATTTTCGAAACTTTAAGGGGTTTTGAGTTTTTGAAATTATTTCGATTAAAATCTCTTAAATTCTTACCTTTAGAGTTCGATGATTCTCCTTTTACAAATGTAGGAGATGTATTCTTAATTTTCAGGAAATCATTTTTGATATAACCTAGACCTGACTTGTCACCACATTTTTTGGATGAGGTTAACAATTTTTTCAGTTTTGGGTCTTCATGGGCATATCTCCAAGTATCCTTAGAACTCAAAAGGAAAGAAACTTTAAGTTTTAGTTTCTCATTTTCAGTTCTGAGTTTTTGTAACTCTAATGATTTGAAATTTAAATCTAATTTTTTTTTTTCAAGATAGTCTGAAAGATGAAATTTTTCTAAAACATTGTTTTCAGGTTCTTCTTTTAATTTAGCGTATTTCTCTTTTTGAATTTTCAGTTTGACAACAATTTTGTAAGTGTCCCTATATAGGGCATTGTAGGCGTCATTTTCATTTTTAGGGTCACTCTTGAGATTTTCATAGTAAAATATATTACTACTATCTGAGGAGGTGACTCTGGCTATAGTCATAAAGGCTTTCACATCATTTGTGGTTGTGTTTTCTTGTTTTGATTCATTAGACTCAAAAGAACTTTTAGAGCCAGATGATTCATCCTAAGTTGCTATCATGCCATTTCTTTTTTATGTATCCCTTTTAGGACATTATTCACCAAGTGCCCGTATTCATGACAGTTGAAACATTGACTGTCCTTTGTTTTAGATATCCAAAACTTAGATTTTCCTCTTATTTTATCAGATGGTTTTTGAAAATTTGGTCTTTTCTTGTTTTTGAAAATTCTATAAAATTTCTTAGCTAGCATTGCTATATCACCTTCAATTTCTTCAAAATTAGAATCAGTATAATTTTCTTTTGAAACAGATTTAGAAGATATAAGAGCAATAGACTTACCTTTAGGAACCTTAAAATTAAACTCATATGTTTGGAGAGAGCCAACTAACTCCTCAACCTTCATATGATTAGTATCTCTTAATTCCTGAATGACAGTAACCTTAGAATTGAATATGTCAGGAAGATGTCACAGTATTTTTACACAGACCTTGCTTTCTAGGATTCTATCTCTTATACCCCACATGTAATTTACTATATCATTTAGTTTCGTATAGAAGTCCATAAAAGTTTCATTTTCTTCCATACGAATTTCCTCAAATTTAGTAGTGAGGATTTGAATTTTTGATTTATTAACTATAGTAGTTCCTTCATGTGTCATTTTAAGAATATCCCAAGCTTGCTTAGCTGTATCGCATGAAATAATTCTTTTAATTCATCAGGCAATAAAGCACAAGTTATGACATTTAAGGCCATAGCATTAGCACTGCTTTCACTTTTCTGAGTTCTAGTTCAAAAGTAGAATGCAATTTCTCTCATAGACTTGGTTCCATCTTCGGCTACTACCCCAGTCATAGGAGGTTTCCATTTGGTTATAGTGGCTTGCCACAAAATTTCATCTAAGGATTTTAAAAAATCCTCATTCTGGCTTTTCAGTATGCATAGTTAGAGCCATCAAAAGGTGGTGACCTGGTAATAGGCAAACTATCGAAATTTGACACGATAAAGCTCTAGATCGTTGAACTCAAGGAATTTAATTAAAAAAAATGAGCAACTTAGCTCTGATACCACTTGAAAAGGAGAGCTTAAATAGTCCTAGAGGGGGGTGGGGGTGAATAGGACTATGCCAAATAATTAAGTGCAGAAACAATAAATAGATCAGAGGTCTCAATTGCACTAGTATTGAAACGTTGATTCAAACTGATTCGTAGGATAACTTTTACCCAAACAAGTTTAGGTAAGTCAACCTTATTTCATAAAACTTGTAAGAATTAAAATTCCAAATCAAGCAAGAGTAAATAAAAGCTAAATTACTACAAGCATTCACCACTTTAGCTTAAAGAGATTACAACCATTCACCACATAAATATTAAAGGTATTCACCACAACGCCAAGAATTATAGTGGTTCGGTGTGTCAACAACTATTCTCAAACAGCCACACCTACTCTACTCCCAATAATCACTCTCCACATGATATTGGCTTTCACTATAAATAAGGTTTTCACATAAACACCTTAAAACCTGATACAGTTGTGATTTTAGCGGGCTATCACAAAAAAAAACTCATTGGGATTTTCTGGCTACCTCAGGAAAACCAACAATGAGGTTTTCTGACTATCTCAATAAAACCAAAATACAAAAGAATTATATACTTATCTTTACCTTTGAAGATGTATCTGTCAATGTAGCCGTAGAACCACTTCTCTTGAATGTTGATCATTCAATGTTCAATCATATAGACAAGGTGTAACACCCCGTACTTTCAGTACTCGGGTGTTTCCTTTTAAACCCACACTAAACTAAAAATTACTTGAGTTAACCAAAACGTGAACTCGACATACGCAGGATGGGGATTCCCGTCGACATTAGAGCCATCCATCAGGGTCTCTAGGAGCCAGAATACTCCCTACGACAAACGGGAAGGTGAGACCACTCGAACACTCAAAGATTGAAGCCATTATGCTAGTTAATTCTGATGTAACACACTTGTCACTAACACTTTAGAACTCGTTAACGATAAACAAAGCCTTCATCTTAACTAATATCTTATATTAACCACTGAAAAAGTTTGTCAGGCCCACCTGATCGGTGGATCACGACCTATGGGCCAATGATGGGCCAAGGATGTATGTAACGGGCCACCCAGGACTCACCATCAACCCAAGGTGAACCAAAATCCTGGGATAATGTCCCCCAATACAAATGAATGGAGTAGATCATGGTAATCACATTTCAGTGGGCCCCTACGCAATGCATGTACACAAAGAGTGCTTGGGCACGAGGTGTACTAAACCCAATGGCTCGGTCAAACTAGCGCTGACCAAGCATTTCTCAAATATCTTCCCGCCCTTCCTCTCTCTATTTCAAACTGACCCACTTCAAACCTATAAGTGGGCCACCACGATCGTTTTCTGAGCATTCTAAACCGTTCAAATCCTTTATGGGACCCACACGATCAAAACGGTATAGCCGTTTGATCACTTGTAAATGAACGAAGGAGATTGAATGCCACCGTCCAATCCGTGCCAAAAACCACCTGACCCGAGCCTGTGGTAGAAGGGAGAAAAAGAACCGCCCTTCCCCTTTAAGAATGATGAATCTTAGCCATCCATTGGGGAAACAATCCCAACCGTTCCCTCTCTCTCAATTCCTCTATAAGATGGGCCCTATAGCCCTAGGAAATTCGTATCAAGAGAGGAAGAAAGAGAGAGTGTAAGAGAAAGAAAAACAGAGAGCTGTTCTCTCCTCCACAGGTGACCATTTCTCCTTCCATTTCTTTCTTTCTGTTTCAGTTAGGTTGAGGCCACAGTGATGGTTGTATTAGGATGAAGGATGGCCAATTAATGGCCATGCTTTCGGATAGAAAGCAGACCGGCAAATACCCTTGTGTTGATTTAAGCGGTCTATTTCAAGCCTCTGTTTAGAGCTTGGACCAACCAAATGATGGTCGGGTCTCAGGCAAACACCAAGCCTGAATGTGGCCATAGATGGGTTGAAGGCCAGCCAAGTAATGGCTGCGTTCACACCTAAAGCAAAGCATTTAAGTGGGTCACTGTTTTAGACCGGAGCTAAGCCAGTCCATGGTGCCGTTTCGGTGTTTGAACCGGGCCCGACAATGGCCATATTCCAGACTGAATCTAGGCCTATTAAACGGCTAGAATTTTGGCCCATACCAGCCCTCATAATGGCTGAGAGTTGGGCCGAGGAACAGACTGAATAGAAGCCGCACGTCAGACTGAAATCATGCCTAACGGTGGCTGAGTTCAGGGCTGCAATGGTAGCAGAAAAACCACTCTAACAGTCTCTGTAATGGACTATGAGAGACTGTAACTAGGTTATGAGAACAGCTTCCTACTGGTGCAAGCACCAGGCTCTGTTTTGAGCTAGGAAAACTGGCCAAACGGTGGCCATGGTTCGGGCCTTTCGTCAGACCTTTTTTAGAGTTAGGAACTAGCCAACAGATGGCCGAGTTTCGCAACTTGATGCGGACCGTGAATGGGTCACAAGGATACAGCTGCAGCAGAGCCTGGCAAGGAAACAACTCCAACGAGGAGCCTGCCTCCACGTAAAGAGCTGGTGGGCCTTATACGAATGTCGCGGGCCACCCTGCTGCATATCTGCACCGCCCACTGTCTTCCTCTTGAAATTTCGACTGTGAATGGTGAGCGTTGATCATCTGGTGATGCGGCCCACCTAGACAATCAAGTCTCAAAAGTAGCCGAACGGTCTTCTTTCGATCACCGTAGAGACCACGTGAATGTACATAGCCAGGAAAGATCAACCTAGTTCTGAATGGTTTTCCTCCCACCACCTGATGAATGGTTCAGATCCACCTTTCACTCCATGATGGTGGCCAACAATGAAGGAGCGGAACCTCTGTTACGAATAGAGTCGACGCACGTCGACTCTGTGTAACGTAAAGAGCTGGTGGGCTGATCTTGGGCCCTGCACAAATGCAGGTGGGCCTCACCCAATGTCAGTGGGCCGACCCTGAATGTGAGACCTGCATCGACCGTGGGTCCCACCAAATGTTGGTGGGTTGCTCTAGTGCCAGGCCTCCACAGGCCATTTAAGTTTGGACCGTCGACCAGGGACGTTGTATCCAGAAAAAGGCCCTGGGCCGGACGTCCAGTACTGGGCAATTTCTTTTGTTTCTTTCTTTCTTTATTTTATATATTTATATGTATATATATATATACATACGTATATGAATATATATCTGATAGTATACATAGATACGTGGTGGGCCCCACATGGGACCCACCTATGAAGTGAAATAATACCGGAACGTTGAAGCAGAGGACGCCGAACGCTCCTCTGCCAATCAATTCACGTAAACTGATTGCAAAAAGTTGAGATCTCATCAGCTATGATGAGTCTGGGAAATCCGAATGGTCCACATGAAGCAGCACCTCATAAAACCCCTTGGTTTCAAATTTTACTTTAAACCGAAACTTCGGTGGGCCACAAGGAATGCAAACAGTTTCTTCCTTTAAAATTGAAATTATTCTTGCTATGGCCCACCAGAATCTTGGATCTTGGTAAAAACCCACGTCCTAAGGTTTCTTGGGATTCTACATCTTATGGACAGTTCGGATTTGACACCCATGTTTACGCAGGACCCACACGTGAAGTAAATTGGCGGTGCATGCATGCACCGGGGAGTGAAGACATAATATATCAGTTCACATAAGCCACTGCAAAATTTCGAGATCTCCCCATGGCTGATGAATCTGGAAAATCTGAATGGTCCACTTGGAGCAGAACCTCATAAAATCCCCTGGTCCCAATTTTTACCTTGAACCAAAACTTGGGTGGGCCATGATTAATGCAAATAGTTTCTTCCCTTGAAAGTGCATTTATCTTTGCTATGGCCCACCAGAATCTTAGATCAGGATGAAAATTTACTTCCTAGGGTTTCTTGGGATTCCACATCTTATGGACCGTTCGGATTTGACACCCATGTCACCTATATGAAGGTGCGCAGGTGCCTAGGTGGGCGTGCCTCATATATTTATGCATGGTGAGTCCTGCATGTGTGGAACCCACATTGTGCACACTGAATATAAACTGTCTAAGGTCGGGATGCAATGTGCCTGGACACACATCCACACCGTCCACACAGAACTCGTGTGATACATGTATAATATACATATATATGTACATACGTACCCTAGGTTACAAATATCATATACATGACATATACAGGGATACACTGTGTGATGTACATGAGATAGAAGTAGTGTGCTAGCTCACCCATATGATGGTGGGCCATGTATGTGGGCCCCACCATGATATAAATGCTCGTCTGCACAGTCCGTGCAATGGACCCCACCAAGTAAATAACAGTATATTACGCCCACTTATTAGGATAAGTATTATTAGGCTTGTACCCTCTCAAATAAACACCAAAACATCATGATTTGGGCCATTCGACCAACCATGGCGTCCTAGAATCTTAGAACTTACCAGCTAATGTAAGGGACTTCTCTAGGAATCTGTTCAAGTGATGCAGAGACGCTAGCTTCTCGAGAAGGCTCACACCAAAGGACACCCTACAACGTATCTGGTGATGATTCTTCCCCTTGAGCTTTCCATCTTCTCATTAGCTTAAGTTATAGTTGTTATTTAAATTCATAATTGATATCTCTCTTTATAATCACATGTGTTAGCTAGTGGAAATTGAATTGTTGTATAATATGCTTTATGATTATCCTGTATAACTGTTCATGCTTGTGGATTGCTTATGGAACTTAAACTGGTACATTAGTAGGAAATTCCCACATATGAATGTACACCCATACTTGGGATGTAACTTGACAAGTTGTGATCGTAATGGACCTTCAACTTGGTGGTTATTGAGTGGTGGTCTATATGGACCATTGATGTGGGCCTACCATCCAGGGTTGTTGTGCCCAATAGTTTTTAAGGATGGTCTTTATCGTATGGTTTTGATATCGGCCCTATGTGGCCTACTTTGATATCGCCTTATGTGGCTTTGTTCTAGTATTTTTCCTATATGTGTTCGATGTTTTATTTTGTGCAACCATGCGATGGTAAGCCCCATATACCGTAATATGATTGGCCACTAGTCGATGGGTTTCCATTAAACATCCTAAGGTGGTAGTCTCATGATCCGGTGATGGTGGTAATGAGACCTATGCCCGAGCTGTCAGCCTACGCTGGGCCATGTGCTCCCCGTAGTGACCTTTGAGCTTACCTAAATTGGCTGGTTGTAAATGGATTAATAATGACTTGGCTAATCATGCATATATGGCATATTTTGATGACTTGGATCACTCTGCCCTGCGATTACGCTGCGTGTTGCGCTTATGACCAGTCATTCGATGATGATATTGACTCAGATTATCATGCCCTGCGATTTTGCTACGTGTTGCGCTGATAACCAGTCTTATCCTTGGGTGACGACCCCAATGTCCGTCCGGATGTTTTTCCCGGGACATTGCCCGTCTGGATGTTTTACCCGGGGCACAGACCATTTGGATGTTTTACCCGGGTCGATCATTACATTCATGCATCCATGCATCTAACAAGACTGCATTTACTCTGTTTTGGTTGTCTGTATGTTTTATACTATTTCTTACCTAATGCGGCGGTGTGTAATCTTGAGGAGAATTCACACTGAGTTGGCCACTCATTTATCAAATATAAAACCGTACAGGTAGTACAGGTGGCTTAAGTGATATGCATGTTCAGACTTGATAAGGAGTAGGGTACGATCACCAGGAATGCTTGACTGTATGCTTGGAGGAGCTGTGTGATCTTGCGGCTTATATTTATATGCTTTCTATTATTTCTCATGTATTAGATTATGTAATTCTTGTATTTGCTAATTTTAGAGACATTGATTTGTATAAGTCATTATGGGTATATTTGAATAATAATGAAAATTTTCTTTATGTCGATTTGTCCACACTACGCTCATTTGCTTACTCTGATAAAAGAAAAATATTATATCTGACCATCCTTTAAAGTTAACACTCGGGTTTTTGGGACACGGGTCATATACTCGGGTCCTGAAAACCGGGGCGTTACACAAGGGTTCAAGGTTCTAGATTGATTTTAAATAGATTCAAACTAATGACTACTTGTTTAAATTCCTTTAAGATCTCAAAAAGAAGAGTATTTACTCTCTTTTATAAAATGAACTGACAGAATAAGAGATCAAGGATTTAAATAAAAAGCTATTAAAAATATTTAATAAATACCATGCAATAGCTTGAATATAACAGAGTCTTTTCTCTCTGGTGTAGAAGGATTTAATAGACTTGAATTGTATTTTCAGATTGAGAGGAAGCCTCAATTTATATGGAAAGAAGTTATTGCTTCGACTCATCTAAGAACCGGATTCCGTTCCAACAAATATTTAAATTTAAGCGAGGTAAGATATAAAAGATCTTCAACTGGTTGAAGGCCCTACTTTACTGGTTGAGGGCCCTGTTAGACTCATCGAACATGGTCTTCGACTAGTCAAGGGTGCACAAAATCCGAATTGATTCAGTTGCTGGACTTCAAGTCGAGCAACCCTTGACTAGTCGAAGGCCCACCTTCGATGAGTCGAGCAGCTTCCTCGACTGGACAAAGGTGTAACAAAAAATTTGTTTTACTTCGATTTGTACTAGGACTAGTCGAAAAATTCTTAGACTAGTCAAGCCACAACTAATGCGAGTTGAGCATTAGCCAACTATAAGCATAAAAATCCATTTAAAGTAGATTTTGAAAGTACCTAAACCTAAGGTCTTTCTAAGGTTCATAATACCTGAAATGATTAACTTTGAAGTAGATTGGATGCTTGAACTTTATGGAGCTTGTTCTTCTACTTGATTCTTCATTAGAGCTTGAATTTCTAGATGAAGCTTGATCTTCTACTAGAACTTTAGCAAACTTGAACTTAACTTGAAATTTCCATCTTGATCTTAGTAGAACTTGAACTTTTCATCTTGATCTTAGTAGAACTTGAACTTTCCATCTTGATCTTCTACTTGACTTGAATTTTAGTAGAGCTTGAACTTTTCATCTTGACCCATACTAGAAGGCCATTTCATAAGTTGTTTTGTCTAAATGAAATTTGACAAACAAGGTGTGCTTTACACATTATAATGCTTACAGTTTGAAAATGAGTTTGGGCCGAGTCTAGCTCAAAAAAATTTCGAACCGAGTTCGAGCTTGTCCGAGCTCGACTCGACTTGGATCGAACCAGTTCGGTGACTCAGTTACTTTGATATTGATGTTGCTCATCAAGTGTTTGATGAAATGACACAACGAAGTGTCAGTTGGTGGCAAGGAAGGTATGTATATGAAACAAATACCATTTTTTCTTGATTTTGATGTTGCCTACAAGGTGTTTGATGAAATACCTGTAAACAGCTGTTGTTGTTTTACATACAGTAAGAAATTGAAAGTGCACTCCATGTGTTTGTGAAAGTGCCGCACAGGCTCGAACTTGGCTCGAATTGGCTCGAGCTGCTGACCAAACCGAGTCGAGCTGGCTAGTTAGGCTTGAGGACCAAGCCAAGCTAAGTTCGAGCTGGGGTCAGCTAGTGGCTGAGTCGAGTCGAGCTATGCCAAGCTCAACTCGGTTCGACTCGTGTACACCTCTAATCATGGCATCTCCACTACCACCGAGATTCCAGATGCCGCAAATCATTTCTTATTCAGGGACTGGCGATCAAGCTAAGTATCTAGAATCCTTTAGAGTGTGGATAGAGCTGCATGGTGTGATCAGCTCGGTGATGTGCCAAGCATTATCCATGACCTTGTCTGAGGTGGTGAGGAAGTGGTATAGGCAGTTGAAGCCCAAATCCATCAGTTATTTCACACAACTTAGTAAGGCCTTTGTCACTCAGTCCATTAGCAAGAAAGATCGGAGAAAACCAGCAACTCATCTTGTAACATCCTATTTCTTTTTAAACGGTAGGTATCCCAAACCAAACCCCACTGTTTCTTATGATGTGGCCTACTTGAGCTTTGGATTGCCCTCATTTTTGGGTCCTTACCCTAACTTGACCCAACAAAACTGATGGATGGAGTGGATTTGTCACTGAATCTTTGTGGGGCACACTGTGTAAAAAGATAAAAAAGGATATTTAATGACATGCATCAGCATGTCACCGTACCCATATCCCCTCATGATTCTCTCCTTTTCTTTCTCCTTCTTCTTTGCTGCACCAGCTCCGCACGAACCTAGACCCACCTGTGATTGGTCATTCCTCATTATGGACCCCACCTTCTCATCCGAACCGTCCATTGAAATCGGAGCTCCGTCAAACCTTGACCCTCAAAATCTCCTTGCTTAAAACCTTCTTATATGGCCCATTTGATTGCTCGATTTGCCCCATTTTTAAACTCATGCTACAATGCAACCTTGTAAACCTAATGAACAACTTGGGTTTCACCCTTCCATCATGATGGACTCCACCTAACCTTGCAGAACCCCGTAAACGAGTGTGTTTGCACGACCTTCCACAATGGCCTCTTACTTCTTTCCCACACTTGCAACAAAACCGCATCTGCTAATTCATGTTTAACCTCCTCATCACATCCCAACCATTTAAACTCCCCCATTTAACGATCCAAATTGCTCCAACGCGATCTCTCATCACCAGCCAATCAAAGGTACCGAATTCTCCACTTTCTTCTCTGACTTTTCAGCCATTTGTGCGTGCGTTAGCAAAACTATCCAAACTCCAAACCCACAGGCCAAATGTCTCCAGAGCTTCAATCTCAAACATTCACAAGCATCGTGTGATTGATCCAGACCCTTTAGCATATTCATAATGAACGATAATACATCGGGACTTGATCTGTCATTGTTGCGGCCAATCTCCTTCACCATGAAGCAGTTATCATTGAGGAGACATAGTTCATGACTTTCAAATTCGATACATTCATTGGAAAGCTCATATGAAGAACATCTCATCACCAAGTTTTCTTAAAGATTCGTGTAATGGTTAGGAGTAAATGACGTTATCTACTCAGCCACAAATCTGCTTTATAACTCGTTGCAACCGTTCGAGACCTAGTGTAACACGATTCAAAGAATATAGTTTTAAAGCATGCGCGGGGCCAATGAAGAGAGATTTAGAGAAATAAAGAGTGAGGGAGAGGTCCCATTCAAATCATAAATCTTGATCAAGTGGGAGAAACTTGACTGGCAACTGAGTGGAGCCGATTGCATTCAAGCCTAAATTTGTTGGACATAACTTTAAAACCGAAGACAATCATGAGAGAGAGAGAGAGAGAGAGAGAGAGAGAGAGATTAGAATCAATCAAGGAAGTTTCAAGTTAAGAAAGAAAGGAAAAGAAGGAGAAGATGAGAAGAGACCAGAGAAAGAGATTTGAGAGCAGGAAAAAGAAGGTGAAAGAAAGAAGAAAGAGAAGCAGGTAGTTTCATAGAGTTGACTCGTGAGTCAACTCGACAACCTGCTGGCTTGATCATCCGAGCCGATTCTAGATTCCGACTTCGAGCCATTTATCATCTAAGTTTCTATCTCCATCCTTTGATTTTATACGTTAGATTAGCCTTAATTTGAGTCGACTCAGTGATTTAACGTGTTATATTTCTTATATTTTAAATATTAGATAATTAAAAACCTTAGTATAGGTCTTAATAAATTAGCATATATGTTTTGTGTAGGGATGCCATCGTTTTATGTTGAAAACATTTACCGAGTGCTACTAGTTTAAGTGTGTCGAATTGAGTTCATGCGAAATCGTACCCAGACCATCTATACGTAGAATCCATCATCACATCAAATTTATCACTCTAATAGCAGGTAGGTGATTTTCTCGATTGAAAAGAAAACATTAGTATATACTTTGATTTCATTGATTATTTATTTCTTATTGTTGATTTAGGTTATTTGATTTTGGTTTTACGTGATGTAGAATGCATTTATTTAATTTTTAATATGTGGAATAAATCATTTGATTATTGTTAATTGCTTTTAATTGTATTTAAATTATGAGTGCTCTGCCATGAAATGATCATTATTTTATTTCGATACGGGTGCTCTACTCGTGGTCATTCCCGAAAGGATCGGCATGGTACAGGTGCTCTGCCCAGGGTCATTCCCAAAAGGATCGACACGAGTGCTCTATTCTGGGTATTTATCCTAAAAGTCTATTCACCAGGTGCTCTGTCGAGGTCATTACTTGTAACCCCCCGAACTTTTCAATTCTTGAGTATTGCAAATTCACGAGCGTTACCATAATATTCAACCTATTATGTACTTGTTTAGGATACGAATCTAACCATCCTAACCTTATACCTATTTCCTAACATGAACTTAACCATTGTGAATGATCTCCATTCATAAATCCAGCAATTAGACCATCAATTTTAGGAGAAGATCAGCCATCAGGTGATTTAACGCATAAACCATCCCTTAAATGAAATGACAAATAACCATTCATCCATGATGATTTAGATATAAGTTCTTTTATAAGAATTACTTAAAAACATGCCTACTACCATGTAGACCCATTAGATTTCATAAAATTCTCAGATAAGCAATAATACGAAAATGCCATTAACCTATACCACTGAATTCTAGATTACGTGGTTCCCACGACCCATTTAATGTGAAAATTTACATCATGCCTATGTATCATAAATTAGCCGTACAAGTAAAACCTCAGCCCTTAGATCATTGTACAAGTGGCCCAAATTGACAAACAACATGTAACCGTTGACTTTGGGGCCCATATGATCTTTTGATGTGCACCCATTTTGGGCCCAACCCCTTAAATTTAGATGAAAAAATGAATGGACGATGTGGATTTCTCCGAAACACCACTGTGGACCCCACATACAAGGTGCGCGTGCACAGAACACAAGCACCCGCAGTACACCACACTCGTAAGCACGGTCAAACTAAGTTTGGCCCATGTTTTCCTTTAGAAAAGAGAGTCCTCTCTCTAACAGGTATTCCCGCCGCAGCAAGGATTCAAACGGATGTCGCTGGCATCACTCGCGGGCCACCTACTCGACCCAGATGATAGATCTAAACCGTCCATCACGATCAGGGGCCACCGCTGTCCCAACCCTAGGTGTTCGTGCATGGGACTTTACACATGAGTGCACACAATTCCCAGTAGAAGAAGGACCTCTGCGCTACAATGTCGACGGATAGAGTCCGTTCGAGAGCGCTGGTGGCCCACCATCACGGTGATCCTCGATGATCAGAACCGTTCGTCTCGTCCAGGGGTCAAAACTGACCAGACCCTGGTCCCTTTCATGTCCAACTCAATCACAAAAATAAACATATCCTCACACGATTTCCTACCACAAATAGCGTTGAAAGAAACCCAACGCAATCACACTTCTTCCACGTAATAAACCCATAAACAGATATCAGAACTTGATTTGGGCTGTCCAAACCTAGAGAATAAAGATTCTGACCTTGCCTAGGCTCTTCGAAACCAACGCATGGGAAAAAAAAAGAAAATAAAAAGAAACACGAGACTTCACCGTCTTCCCTTACGCAGACTCCACCTCCAAGGATTGCGTCCGCAGGACCCCGATAATCCCGTTCGCTAGAAGGCAACGCGATCGAGGCCATCCATTCAGAGGCCCACTCAGGGACAACACTATTCAAGATCTGATTAGATCCAAGAAGGAGCAAGAGATATTAGTGGTCCCGGGTATACAACTTGTTTCCCAAAAACACGAGTGTTTAACTATAGAGAACCAAATTTCAAATATATATATATATATATATATATATATATATATATATTCCTTTACCATTAGAGTTAGCGGTTTAGCGTAAAATGGACAAATCAACATAAAGAAAAATTTTATTTGCATTTAAAATATACAAGAGGCTGCCCATAATGACTTATAGAAACCAATGTCCCAATGGTAACAACTGCAAGAATTTCATAATTTAATACATGAGAAATATTAAAATGCATATAAACAAAAGCTGCAAGATCGCGCAGCTTCTCTTGGCAGACACAGCCATGCATCCTCGACGATTATACCCGGCTCCTCATCACTCTAAATTTGAATATCACTTAAGCCACCTGTACTACCTGTACGGTTATATATTTGATGGATGAATGACTAACTTAGTGTGAATTCCCCTCAAGATTACATAGCATCGCCTCAGACAAGTATAACATGAAAGCAACAAGACATACAAAACATAACAAAATGCAGTCTTATTATATGCATGGATGCGTGAATGCATCATCGTCATGGGGATGCTCATCCAGTCGACAGTTGGGCTTGTCACATACGTAAGGGCTGGCCATTAGCGAAGCACATCACGTACTGCATAATGACTGCCCATCGTACATCACATATGTAAATCGATAGTCGATGGTCTGATAACTAGTGAAACGATACCCCTAATAACCCGGAGGGCACGTGCTACAGTATCCAGAAATATTCACCCGTCATCGTCAATATGTCATGGATGATGATTAGCCAGACCATTATTAATCTAATTATAATCAGCCAGTTTAATAAAGCTTTAGGTCACTACGGGGGGCTTGTCACCTAGCGTAGGCCAACGACTTGGGCATAGTGTCCCATTTCCACCATCTTCGGCTCATGAGTCTATTGTCTTAAGATGTTGATAGAACCTATCAATACGTGGCCAATCAATTCTCAATGTGTGGGAAACTACCATCGTATGCTGAATGGGAATGAAATATCGAAGATACTAAATACAAGGATTAAAATGAGTCGGTATGTATACTTTAAATACGAATAACCAACGGCGATAAAAAACATCAAATGGTTCATCTCATAGTCAGGTAGGTGGAATCACTCCATAGATGGTAAATCACATGAATAATTTTGCCACTAACATAACCTCCATATTAAGGGTCAATTCTTAACACAATTAATCTCATTACACCCTAAGTGCGGACTCTCTTTCATAGATAGAGGTTCCCCTCATAGACTAGAGAGATTTCGATTCATATGTGTCTTGTAAACAGTACAATAGCACATCTAATGGCATAAAGATCAAGTATTGAACTAGGATACCATTCTAATAAAGTACAACTCAAGTACAAGTGTAAATACAATTCGAGAACTATTGAATGAATCAAGATTTAGCATATGCATTTAATATTCATGATCAATTCTCAAACATATATCCAATTAAACTAATAATATAATTAGCAAGCTCTACGGCATCATTCATAATCAATTTAAAAGCTATCTTTGATCTAATTTAGAAATTGAAAGCTTAGGGGAAGAAATCATCACCTGATAAACCGAATCACCTTCTAGTGTCGCTAAGTGCTTGCGCCCTTAGAATTGAATCCTACCACAAACATGAACTTGTACAATTAGATCCAAGTTCTATGCACTACCTAAGTTTAAGATCATAGCCTAGGGTTTGAATTATTTATCTTAGGGTTTTAATGTAAAGTTAGGATTTTCATCCTAGGGTTTAGTCCTAAACTTAGATTCTAGGATTTGAACTCTAGTTGGTGTATTAACTACAATTTAAACTTAATAAATTACAAGATAATTATTAGTGCTAGTGCTATACTTTGTATTAGCTAACATATTAATAATAATCGTTATGATGATAATTAATATTATGATCTACTATTTATGATAATATTTAAGAGTGACAGCCAATACACTAGTATTCAATAATGATATTATTTTATATGTAATAACTAATTTTAGTATAGATAAGTTACTAACGGCTATTCATTCATAATATTAACAATTCTAATAATGATAGGAATGGTAACAAATGTTAATTGTAATCAAAATAATTTAAATATGAAAGGAGAATGTGGACTCACCTTGGCCGACTCGGTGGTTCAACCTGATCTCCATTCGAACCATCGACGCGCTCTGCGACTCAGCCTGACTCGACTTAACTGAGTTGACCCAACTCGACCTTAGCAAGGCCTGGACCAGGCCCAAGCATTACCCGGCCCAGCTGGACTCGATCCTAACCGAGTTGACTCAGCCTCCTCCCACTCTCTCCTCTTCCTTTTCTCTTTCCCTCTTTTTCTTCCCCCTTCTCTACTTTCTCTCATTTTCTCCCTCACTTAGAGCCATACACCAACACGGTTGCTGGACCAAACCAGGTCTAACTCGACTTGACTCGACATGAACTGCACCCCGACTCAGCAGCCAGATCCACTCCCCTCATTCTCTTCTTTCACTCGGAATGACCTGGACCAGCACACCAGCAGGGTTGCTGGCCTAGTCCGGACCCAACTCAGGCTGAACTCGGCCTGGTCAAGTTGGTGCAACACGAACCTCCTCCCTCTCTCTGTCCTATCTCCTTCTTCCTCTCTCTCTACTTTTCTCTCCATTTCCCTTCCCTTTCTTCCTTCTCTGCCAGTTATCTAGCACACAACGTCTGGTCTCTACCAGACCACACCCAACTCGGTCGGAGGCCTAGTGTATCAGCTTCCGATGCGGGTGCAACACCACGATCGCACTCCCTCTCTCCTTCTTCTTCTTCTCTTTCCTTCCTCTCTATCTCTCTTTCTTTTCTTTCAACTAAGGTCAGAAGGACCTTCGCTCGGATAGATCTCGCGTTAACCCAAGATACCTCGGTGCAGCTCGAACGGGGAGGAAGGAGGCAGCCGTTAATGGTAAATCCAACCTCCCAGCTCCTTCCTTTGATCTCGGTTCTGCAGCAGGTCTGGATGAACTCCAGGGGGCTCGTAGAAGGATCATTTCGAAGCTCCAAGTTTGAAACCTTGATGGGTTCGGCGTTGGAGGATTTCAAGAAATATCTGTCGAAGCTAAGAAAATCAGGAAGGAGTGGCTGCGGTGCTCGATTGTCTGGTCCCTTGCGAGCTAGTTAGGAAATTTGGATGGCTTGGATTCGTTAAAGAGCCATGAATGGCTATGGTATATTCAGAGGTAAAAAATCTCCTTAGCCGAAAGGGAGTATTTTCTGTTTTATTTGCTAGGAAAATTGTAACGCCCTGAAATTGGGGGGTTGAGCAGGAGCCCAACTCCCGAGTCTCAGCACATCACTTATGCAACATAGATAAAGATGATTAAATGTTGTCTGTATTAGTGCCTTAAACATGAGTGAGATTATACCAAACAGCAAATCATACTCCAAAGACAGTTAAACTTTGCAAGCGGAAGACTGTGATAGATATATAAAGCACATAGATGCGTTTTCCAACCTCCCGAGTATGATAGCATTACTGAGCTGAATAAATATATATCTGATTCAAAAGAGTACCAAATGATAAAATGTGAATGTCCAACTAATCATATATCCCTATAATCCCGTCGGTCAGAGAGGCCTACGTAAACTCGCCTGACAAATGCATGTATGAGAACTCCTCATCGTCGTAAAAGTCTGGCTCGGCCTCATACGTCACGCCAGAATTTGCATCTAAGACAGAGTCGAGTTGGTGTTTAAAACACCGTCCCAGAACGTGGGAGTGAGTGATCAACTCAGTGGAGCTATAAAGCAACGGTTAACATGTTATCAATTCAGTCAAGCAGTAATGATAAAGTAATGAAACAAACACTCCTAAGCACTCTGATTAATGTAAGGATGGTATGTAGCAATGATGCATGCCCTCGCCTGCACTCCCTCTTGCGACAACATCTTACGATCGCAGCATGCACTCCTTCCTATGTGCACTTTCTCGCCAAAGCACCGTGCAATGTGATGCATGGTCGTGTTAGCCAAATTCTTAATTAGATTTATTCATACAGCAGGTTGGGAAGCTAAGGTACCTCCCTTGTATTATTTTTCAAACAATGATCCATCTAGGGTCGTCAGTCCTAGCTAGTCTCATATGATGTTGCGGTTTCAGGTCGCTAAAAAGGGCTCGTCACCACAATGTAGGCCTAGCTTATACTCTAGTTGATACGGAAAGGCTCATCGCCTCAGCGCAGTCTCAGAGTATGCTCGAGGTCACTACGAATGGCTTGTCACCTAGTTGTAGGCCGATAACTTGAATATAGTGTCTCATACCACCGTATTCAGTTCATGAGTCTGAGTTGCTCACTGGACACTACGGGGAGGTTCGTCGCCCCAACATAGGCCGATAGCACGACCACGGTGTCCCATATCACCATGCCTGGCTCATGAGTCTTAGCGGATCGAGATACCGAGGTTAAATGGGGTTTTGTACTGGTAAGTCGGTACCTTAGATTCAAACAGTAGCACTCCGCGTGGCTTAACCACTATCGACTAGCAGCGTACGACTCGGATTCATTAGGCGTGTCTGTCGTGGTTAAGCAGTTCAACCACCGTTCACAGACAATTACCGATTGCCTGGGCTACATCGTAGCCCCAGTCACATTCCAAACAATAACATTTACATATAGTAATCCAAAACAGCATGTGACAACTGAAATCAGATATGAATCCTACTTGAGCAATTTAACAAACACATACTACACATATTACCATACACAGACATTTCATCCATACAACACATAGTAGTAAGATAGGTTATATAAAAGATACTATAACCATAGTTAAGGGGATTAATAATCCTATCTCAACACCCTCATTACATACATTTAAACCAATATTTTCTCATTCAGGCATTTTATCAAACACTTAGTCTATACATATTACATACATGTAATAAACCAGTTAAAACACATGTTATAGCAAATCCTCCTACATAGGAGTTTCCACACACACAATGATCATGTATTAGCAATCAATAATCATAGCAAGCACAAATCACAATTCCATATTCATTCAAACATTTTAACAAACACTTAAAATGCATTCGAAATCGCCTAGCCTACATATGTGTAATATGTTGAAACATCCTAACTATGCATATGTGATAGCACTCAAGTCAGTTATAAATCATTGAATGACATTGAAAGCCTTGAAAACTATAACCTAAATGTTTATAGTCGGCACCTTACGCCGGTAGACTCGTAGCGAACTCAGTTCGTTCTCTAACTCGTCGTCTATGGCACAACTGCAACCTACAGTATGAAATAGATTAGCTATTTCATCCTTTACTCTATTTGAAACCCTAAAATAGATTAGGGTTAGGATTTTTTACCTGAGTACGGAGTCAGAATCACTGGTATAGCGATACGGTAGCGATGGTTAAGCGCGTGGAGTGGCAGGGAAGAATCCCATGAACAAACTCCAACACACTCTCTCTTCTCCTCACTTTCTTCTTCTCTTTTCTCTCTTCTCTCTCCTAGGGTTGTAAATTTGTATGGAATGAGAGATGGGCGGGTAAAGGACCTTATATAGGCCCAGGACTGATGTAAATGCCCCAGGGCCATGGTATACTTAGGTTATAGCCAAAAGTTGGCTGTTTTGGTCCAACGGAGCACATCTGGAGGCCCCTTTCTTGCGTGCGGTCGGACTTAAGCTTCCTGACAATAGATCTGGTTAGGCTAAGTTTTCGGTCCGATTGGGTTTACAGATCGACCACGGAGGACCAGTTTCAGTTCTACGGTCACTGGCACTCGATCAAGGCCACAAGTTCATTGACATGTGTTGAAAATTTTCACTGATCCGAGGGTGTAATTAGGTCAGATTTCAATGGTCTGAATCGTTAGATTCAGCCTGCAAGCGAACGACTCAATTCACTTAAGTTTTTGTTCATCTCCTAAAGATATTTACGTTTCTCACACACTTCACTCCGGGCTCAAGTTGTGCATTTCTAAACACTGTTAGGACTTGATTTTCGAGATGGTTGTCAAGTCCAGTAATGCGGTCATAACTGTATAGTTTCATAGTATTCAGACTTTCGACGTGCGGTCCAGGTTCGATACGAAGTTTACAGGTGTTCCCGAGGGCAACTGGGTTTTGGGATTGATTCTAAATTTCAGGATAATGTAGCGCCAACGATTCTACACAGTTTGGGTCTTGCAGTTCGTATTTAAAGTGATTAGTGCTAATTTCACAGGTAACCTAGTTTAGCACTAGATAATTCTCGCTTAATGTCTATAGGATTTGGTCCTTATAGATTTCTGCTTGAGGTGGTACTCGGGTCTTTGTACTGATTTTTCTGAGACGTTACAAAAACCCCTAAATCGAAGGGCTAAAATCACTCTAGGACAGACAGTCAGGATGGAGAAGGGCAGAAGCACGCAGATTGTCAGGTTGGTAGTGAATAGTTTCCATTTTCAGAAGTGTTGTGTTTATAGGGCCTGTTTGCAGCGTGAGTCGTGTGTATGCACATGAGTGGAATTGCACGAAACCTATCAGGTTTTGGTTACATGAGTCCTCTATCAAATGGACGGTTCAGATCATCCTAACGAGGCCAGATGGTGGGCCACCGATCAGAATAGACGGACACCTGTCCATCCGTTGTCGTAAACCGAATCGAGAGAGAGGATTTCTCTTTTTAGAGAAATTTCGGTCAAGGTAGCTTTGACTGCTCCTGATGGTACGGTGCACAATGAGTGTATCACCTCTAGTACACATGCCACACTTGTATGGGGTCCACCATGATGTTTGTGAGAAATCCACTCCGTCCAAGCTCCTCTGTGGGCCCATTTGAGTCATCTGACTGGAGATAAGGTTAATACAAGTATTAGGTGGGCCATGCTAGCCAAATCTTGACCTTTAACTAACGATTATCATCGTTCTGGTGGTTAGATTAATCCTAAATCGAACATCAACAGTTAAAATGGCCTTAGGGTCGTCTGTATGTTTCTACTGTGAATTTTACTACCCGAAAGATATAAATTTTAGTTACTTTAATATAAATTATTTTATTTTATTTTATTTTAAACATGTTGTGGGCCCCTTTCTGAATGTGATTAGGGTCGTTCATCCTATGATTTTTAAACTATTTAAATATTTTAGTAATAATGATATTATTATTATTACCTATACATTGTTATTCATTTACTCCTTCATTGTATTATTATTACTCATCCATAATTTCAATATGTTTGACCCACACTTCATGCTACATTCCTTAAGTTTAGGATTACTGAGCGTAAGAGTGGGCCATTCCAAGTGATCATCTAATTTCCTATCCTCGACATCCTAATGGTTCAAGTAATTTAACGGTTGGATCACTGATTTAAGGGTGGAGATTCCTACCAATGGTGCTAAAGGTCCTAAACTAGTCCAGGTGCAGATGATCAGTTAGTGTTACCATCAAGTATTCAGATTCACATGACCTAATGCTTGATCATTTGAACAAGATGCCATAGACTTCATGAACGGTGGATATAGCGAGTTGGGTCCAAATGTTAAGAAGATTTACTGTCAGAATCTTCCACAGTCCACATTGGATGGTTTTCCTGGTTTCTTGGGCTGTCAAATTACAACCTAAGGATTGATTTTTATAACCTAGTGGTTGGATGGGTTTCAAATCTGATCCACACGGACCATTCGTTCCATTAGTCCATGTAAGGCCATGAGTCCAAGAATGAGGCCGATGTAACATTCTGGTAACCCTATAACTTGATTTATGCTCTTAACTAATCATAATTGATGACCCTTGATGAACCGACGGTCGGATCTTTATCAGCTATGATCGACCTAATCTTAAGGAGTCCTAGGAACTGTTTAAGGGGAACCTAATAGTTTGTGTTGTATCAAATAATCTACTTTATGTAACTCAATTGATGACATGACCGATGGGATATCATGGTCCTAGTGAGCAATAGGTCCATTAATCTAGGTCTTACATTAGATAATGTACGGTTAGGTTTGTCTATTAGTGAATTTGGAATCCTAAAAATAGGTATCTTTGGTAGTATGGTGATCCATCTTGGAAATTGACCGATGGATAGCTTGATGTACAAATGAGGATTGTTTTCCAAGGGTTGGATTTAGGCTAGAAGGAACGTGAAGGTTCATTTAAGCTAGACTTGTGTTTATACTAAATTAGATTACATGGTAACACTTGAGTACTGAAAAGTACGAGGTGTTACGGGTTAGGTGAAGGTTTCTCTCACCAAACCTGCGTCCGACCTTTATCTTCGCAAGTTGCTGCGTAGACAAGTCGGTGCCAGGAAGTCCAGCTGACCTGAAGCCTCACGCCTATAAAAGGTGACTTTTAGCGTCCCATTAAGAAGAAAAAATGTGTGAGAGAGAGAGAGAGAGAGGGCACCGTCCAGCTCCCTACCGGATGTAGCAGCAAGAAAAAGAAGAGGCAAAAGAAAGAAAGAAAGAAGGAAAGGAAAAAACAAAAGAAAGGAAAGGAAAGGAAAAGAAAAGAGAAGAAAGGAAAAGAGAAAGAAAGAGAAAGAAGAGAAAGAAAGAAAGAGAAAGAAAGAAAAGAAAAGAAAACGAAAGGAAAGAGAGAGAAAGAGAGTTAGGTTTTGAGCCGACTCGTTGGGTCCTGGACTGAGTCAGGGCCAAATTTGAGTCAAGCTTCAGGTGAGAGTTTTATCCTTTAAGCTTACATTAATTTAAGTTGTTATATTTATCCTATCTTTTACATGCCTTCATGTTATTTTATCTTGCCTTTTACATGCCTTTGACTTACAGTATAATGTTGATTACAAGTGATCTTTGTAAATTTATGTGGGGCCTTGGATATAAGCTTTGCCCCTGCCTTATTAAATTTATTGAGTTGGCCTTGCCACTCGTCTCTATATTTGAGTTGGCTTTGCCACTTATCTCTATATTTGAGTTGGCCCTGCCACTCATGTCTTTATTTGAGTTGGCTCTGCCACTCTTCTTATTATTGAGTTGGCCATTGTTACTTTTTTATTTGTTGAGTTATCAATTGCTACTCTTCTTTTGTTGAGTTGACCATTGTCACTCTCCTCTATATTATATTGGTCATTACCACTTTTTGAGTTGACCATTGTGAATCTTCTCTTTATTATATTGGCCTTGTGTTATCTATCTTTAAGGCTTGGGCATGTGTCTTGCTATTTCAGAACCTCCATGATTTAAACACATTCTCTATCAATGCAAGTGATGTGTTGAAGGTATAACAACTAGTGACTCAATATTTATTATGGACATAATGCGTTACGAGTAGCGGCTCGCTCGTTTGACACGTAATTTCGTGGGTTGTTTGGCATGGTATACAATCGATGTATGTAAATCGTCATACGTGTTACATCACTTTTTCAGGATTGGATGTCGCAAATAGTTACTCCATAAACACATCATGTTACGTAAATCCTCAATCGCGTTGTGGTGTCGCCTTTAGATGTTCGCACAAATCCACGTTAGCATTGGCCGTGTCGGCGAATATCTATAGTTATATGATGCGGGTCGAGTCAGATTTTATATAAATTATATTCCACATTGTGATGATCACTACATATAATGAGTCGCACACACGATACTAGGCGTGCATCTCATGTAGGTTGTATGCGCATACTGATATCTCATGTATTGGTGGAGTACAAGACGTATCAGAACCCTTACGTTACTTTTATGAATCTTATGAATTATTGTTAATTTTAAAGGATAACCATCACTATGAGTAGGGCATTGACCCTCTCCCAACTGTACAGATTATGCATGTGACGTACAGATTGAAGACCTAGTGAATAATATCCCTAAGGAAGATTATGATGAAAGAATAAGAAGACAGATTCATGATTTAGTTTTGTACTTCTGCTGCGAACTCGATAAATGTAATAAGATCCCATTGAGAGGGCATTTGATTATTCTTTTTACTCTGATGAAATATAATCAATACAGTTGATTTTATTTTTGTGAATGTTACTATCATGAATGTATCTGGATGTGATCTAAATGAAAAATAAAATAAAATAAATAAGGTCGATTTTCAAAAGCATCCAATTTATATATCATTAACACCTGGTTTTCTCGGGCACGAGTATAAACTCTAGCTGTGAAAATTCAGAATATTACATTACCTAAAAGGATCAACATTAGTGCTTTGCCGGGGGTCATTTCTTGAAAGGATCAACACACACAGGTGCTTTACTCTGGATTGAACCAAAAATGGTCTTGGATGATTGTCTTATCTTATTTGTTATTATGAATACCAAATCCTTATTATTCCTATATAAAATGTCAATTCAATACTTGTCATTGATCATATTTATGTTATTGAGTTACATTGGTATTATGATAAAATTTTCAATTTTGGGAAGAATGTGACCCTACGGCCGTCGCGCTCACACCCTCTTAGATTGTTTTGCAAGTGCAGAAATGTAGTATGATCAAGCTAATAAGTTCTCTAGTTTTATTTTTTAAAATTTAGGATTAGTTGAACGTTACTTTTATTTTGCTCATATGAGTAGTTTATTTCAGATTTTAATGTAATTGAGAGAACTATCAAAGAAATTTAGTTATTTCCCTTTAGATAGTTATGATCTCCTGTGTGAATGATGTGAACCATGTGAATTTGAATTGAAATTTGATTAAATATACCTCGTGGATCCGAGATTTGGATTCGGGCCTAATCAACCTGAGTATCGAATTTCGAGGCATGACACATCTCTTCACCATCACCCAAAATTGGGACGAACTGTTGAAGGATTACATCGTCTGCTTCAATGTAGAGGCAGTACAGGTGGAAGACTAATCTGAACAAATAGCCTTGGCTGCCATAATATCTAGCCTCAAGGAAGGCTAATTTCTTTTCTCGATCGACAAAAATCCTCTAACCACGTTGGTCGACCTACTCAGTAGTGTAAAAAAGTATTGCAATGCGGAATAACTCTTCAGCTCACAAATGGCCACTCGAAGTGCATTGAGCTTGGCCAAGGACTGAAAGCAGAAGGAGGGACAGCCTCCCTCGGTTAAAGCAAGAAAAGAAGAGACGACCCTCGGATAGAGGACATCTCTCGAGCAGACGACAAGAGAGTAGGTTTCACTCTTTCACTCCCCTGAATGCCACCCCCGAGCAAGTCCTCATGGAAGTGCACGATAAGAAGATCTTGAGATGGTCGAACAGGATGAAGGCCGACTCCGACAAGCACGACAAATGGTAGTACTGTCACTTCCACTGTGACCACGACCAAAACACCGCCGACTGCTTTGATCTCAACAAGGACATTGAATCACTCATCCATAATGAATACTTGCGGGAATATGCTTATAAGAAAAAGGACGAATGACCAGGTCAGAGGAGCGAACAAGAGAACGACAGAAATAATAAAGCGATGGCTGAAATAAACACTATATTCGAAGGATCTGCTGGAAGCGGGGACTCGAACAGAGCTCATAGAGCTCACGCCAAGACATAAGTAGCTCGGGACATCACGTCAACCTCACCAGCAGAGCCCCAAAAGAACAAAAGATGGTCCCCTATGACTTAACGTTCACAGAAGAGGACGCACGCGGAGTCCACTACCCTCACGATGATGCCCTAGTGGAGACCATGATTGTGGCCAACCATAAGGTGCATCGCATTTTGGTGAACACGAGTAGTTTAGCCGACATCCTCTTCGCCATAACTTTTAACAAAATGGGGATTAGAAGGTCTCGACTCCGGCCTGTTTAAACACCTCTACTCGGGTTCTCAGGAGAAAAGGTTACCTCCGAGGGAAGCATATTACTTCCACTTACCATGGGAGAAGGTCATAACTAAGCCACAGTATGATCGACTTTTTGGTCGTCGACTGTCCCTTAATCTAGAACATTATCCTCAGATAGTCGTCCCTCAACATTATGCGAGCAATCGTGTCGACTTATCACCTCACTATGAAGTTTCCGACCGAGCACGATGTTGGGCAGGTTAGGGGAGACTAGCACGAGGTTCGCCAATGTTATTCCACAACATTAAGGGTAAGAGCATGGCAGCATACAATGGTCATCACTTCCCTTGACCCCTAGGAAGATTCACCCGAAAGAGGATCCCCCGTAGAAGACATGGTGGATGTTTCCCTTTGCGAGACCGACATGTCCCACACTATACAGATTGGTTCATTACTAACCCCGAGTTTATGGGGTGAGATCATCGACCTACTGAAGAGATACGCAGACATCTTTGCATGGTCTCATAGGACATGCCGGGCATCAAACATGAGGTGATGGTCCACCGATTAAATGTTAATCCCGACCACCGACCAGTGAGGCAAAAGCGACAAGAATTCGAGCCAGAACGGTACACCATCATAGGAGAAGATGTTGGGAAGCTCCTCGAAACCGAATTTATTGAAGAAATCTATTACCTCAACTGAATTACTAACGTAGTGCTAGTGAAGAAGTCCAATGGAAAGTAACGCATGTGCGTTGACTATGCAGATCTGAACAAATCATGTCCTAAAGATAGCTTTCCTCTGCCGAGGATCGACCAGCTGGTCGACATTATAGCACGACACAGACTGCTTAGCTTTATGGACACCTATTCAGGCTACAATCAAATCGCTATGCACCCCCATGACAAGCAAAAGTTGACATTCGTCACCGACAAGAGACTCTACTGCTATAAGGTCATACCCTTCAGGCTGAAGAATGCTAGAGCCACATATCAGCGACTTGTCAACAAAATGTTTGCCTCGCAGATCAGACGTTCGATGGAGGTCTACGTCGATGACATATTGGTTAAAAGCATCAAGGTCATAAACCACGTGATTGATCTCGTGGAGATGTTTGCCACCCTGAGAAAGTACCAGATGAAGCTGAACCCAAGCAAATGTACCTTTGGAGTAATATTGGGAAAGTTCATCAGCTTTCTAGTCAACTAGAGAGGGATTGAGGCAAACCCCGACAAGATACAAGTGTTGCTAAATATGAACTCACCTAAAACTACAAAGGAAATTCAGTGTCTTACGGGCAGAGTTTTCGCCCTCAACAGGTTTGTTTCTAGAGCTACCGACAAGTGACTTCTGTTCTTCCAACAGTTAAAGGGTAAGGCAAAACCGACTTAGATTGACTACTACAAACAAGCCTTCCAGCAGCTCAAGCAATTTCTGGGGTCGCCCCCTCTACTCTCAAAATCCTAGAAAGGAGAGCCATTGCTGCTTTACCTGGTTGTCTCGAATGCAGTAGTTAACTCGGCACTGATATGAAAGGTCAAAGGTAAGCAACTTCCCGTCTACTATGTCAGTAAAGCACTAGTTCCTGCCGAAACCATATATCCAAACATCGAAAAGCTCACGTTGGCTTTAATAATCTCATCTTGCCACCTTCGCCCCTACTTCCACGCCCACACCATTATGGTCCTGACCAATCAACCCCTCCGTCAAGTACTCCAGAAGCCCGAAGTCTCGGGAAGATTAACAAAGTAAGCAATTGAGCTCGGCGAATTCGACATTGAGTATCGACCCCGAATTGCCATCAAAGGCCAGGCTGTAGCTGACTTCATTACTGAGTTCACCAACATCAAGCTCCCGGAACAACCCA
The DNA here is from genome assembly GCF_029962835.1 of Magnolia sinica. Lineage (NCBI taxonomy): Eukaryota > Viridiplantae > Streptophyta > Magnoliopsida > Magnoliales > Magnoliaceae > Magnolia > Magnolia sinica. The sequence goes on along the minus strand of NC_080575.1, from coordinate 88,004,201 downwards.
AAAGGATCAAGGAAGAGGCAGACACCCACGAATGGATGCTCCACATTGATGGGTCATCCAACTCTAAAGGCAACGGGGCGGGGATCATCCTCGTAGCACCCGACCAAACTTGCACCCAATATGCCTTAAGATTTGGATTCCCAACATCCAACAACATGATAGAAAATGAGGCTCTCCTTATCGGGCTCAGACTAGCGAAAGCCATGGGAGCTTAAACTTTGAAAATCTACAATGACTCTCAACTCATCGTTAACTAAGTGGCTGACGAATACCAGGCAAAAGGGTAAGAAGATGATCGCTTACCTTCATAAGACAAAAGATCTCCTCGGCCAATTCAGCAAATCCAAGCTCACCTTGGTACCTTGGACTCAAAACTCTTGAGCTGATGCCTTGACAAAGCTGACAGCCACGGCTGACGATGACCTCGTCAGGTCGATTCCTGTTGAGTTCTCGCCCGAACCCAGCATCAACCAAATTGAACTAGAGGAAGTACTTCCCACCATGTTAGTTCTAAGCTGGATGGACCCGATCAAAGATTACCTTTGAGAAATAAACTACCCGCCGAAAAGCTCGAGGGACGTAGGATTCAGAATGGAGTAGCTTAGTACACCATGGTGGGAGATGTCCTCTATAAAAAAGGATTCTCCTTACCATACCTGAGGTGTCTTAGGCCCGATAAAGCCGAGTACGTCTTAAGAGAGATCCACAAAGAGGTCTTCGGTAATCATTCGAGCGGAAGATCACTCGCCCACAAGGTAATCAGACTAGGGTACTTCTGGCCGACCATCAAAGAAGACGCCCAACAATATAATTAGAAGTGCGACATATGCCAGAGGTTCGCTACAATACCTTAGCAACCTTCCGAGCAACTAACCCCTATGATCGACCCTTGGCTATTTGCCCAATGGAGAATCAACATCATAGGACCATTGCCGACAGGAAAAGGTCAGACCAAATTTACCATGGTAGCAGTCGACTACTTTACTAAGTGCTCTGAAGCCAAGCTACATCAGCCGTCGGATCCTCTCATTCTCTAGATGCCCAAAACCACTTGTCATTCCAATTCTTGTTAGAAGACGGATTGTCTGTAATGAGGGCCTGACCCTTACTTACCTACGCTGAGAAGTAATGCCAGCCCTGATGCTTGGGATTGGTCTTCGCCCGATATAAACATAAGAACTCCTCAGCAGTCAGCTTGGTGTTCCCGAGCTGAAACCACAAGATGTAAGTCCCTAACAAGGCCCTCCAGGCATTGGGGATGATCTGACCCAGGGCCAACTTCAAACGAGCTGTGACCTCCTTGATGATGTGGTGGATAGGGATGGAGGCCACACTGTAAAGAGACCAGGTATATGGCCACCTCGCCCTCACGAGAATCACCTGAGATTTCACCAAGCTCTAGAGCTTAGAATACCACGGAGGCTGTTGCTTAGTACTCCGACTTAATCCGAACTAGGTTGGCATCCCTCGACCGCAGCCTAAAAGGGCCGATATCCATGGGCCACTTAACGGAGGTCTGAGCTGTAGCCCTCTCAACCGGAGCCGACTCTGCTGTTCGACTCTGACTCAGCGGTACTGGAGATGGCGGGCCCGAGGGAGCCTCAAACAGAGAATGTGTACTCTCCGGCTCAGAGTCCCCCTCGAAAGCCATTGGCTCTGCTTGGTCATCTAAAATGTCGGACATGTTGACGCAGGGATGAACGTGATGAGGTCGAGCACCGTCTCCCTTAAGAGGATAACTATTCCGAATCCACAGAATTTCTCTAGACTCCTCATAGAGGCTTCTCGAATCCATGATAAAGAAAGCAAGTAAAATAGAAAATAAATTCTATAAAATTTGAAATTGATTAATGAAAGAAATAAATGAGTTCAAAACCCTTTAAATAGAGGTACCAAGCAATGGCTGAGAAATCAGAATTAAACTACGACTAAAACTCCTAGAATTCGTGACTTACTATAAATGGTAAACTTACTATTTATAGACGGTCGTGATGTCTACTAGCATGCAAGGTTTTCGGCCAAAAATAGTAAGTGTCCTATTTGGCTTCACCAAACTATTCTCCTAATTATTCTAAGCACTTTTCATGTTGGACACAACTCCTAAAGCTCAACGGATGAAGAGTTATAATCAAACTAAAACTTGCTATTTATTGTAAAAATGGACTTAAAATAGGGAAACGACCGTCGATCCGGGGGTATTTTGCAAATCCGGTTTGCATAACACGGTGTACCAGGGTTGGTTGGCTAAAGTAGCTTGTTCTACCCCAAAATCATATATTTTACGCCTAATAAGTCATTCCAGATTGTGAGATACGCCCGATCTAAGGTCTGATGGTCTAGATCACTTCCGTCGTCGACCGGGCCTTTTCTTATCCATCTTGGCCATGAAATTGTCCACGACTTGCTCTACATCACATTTTGACCAAAAAAGACAGAAAAAAGAAGCAAGGACGATCGGAGAAGAGGAGAGAGATGCCGGAATAACAGAAACCTGACTTACTGAAAATCACTTGCTCTCGTAGTTAGGAAGAGCGTAGGTTCAACATACGAAACAAATAAAAGGAATTTTTGAAATCTCCCCACTTTTATAGAAATCTTGGCCACCAACATTAATGGTCCACATTTAATGCCGTAGCCGAAGAGGCGTTACAGCTCACGCCTCAATCCATGTGGCGACAGACTATTTGCTGTCCGACCAGACCTCCAAGGCAAAGACACATGCCCACATGAGATTGGCAGAGAATTGAAGAGACGCCACTTCAGCGCACGCCTCATCAAGCGCGCCCCTACGATCATTAATGATCCTCCTCAAATCTGCTTCGACCGTGTTTCTCTCCCCACCAATGATGACAAACCTAACTGACCGCCCGACCTCTCGGGCGCGAGGCATCACGTCAGTCAGTTTACACCTACTTACTTCCTGAGCTAACAAAGGATGCTCGGAAGTACGGGGGCTACTGTTATGGGTGAAAATGAACTAACCAGGAGCGACCAGTATGAGAAATAACATAAAAGCACTTCAAGGAAAATAGTTTGGTTCCAACGTCTGAACACAACTTTTACGAACGGATCGGCTAACCAACCATCAAGCGGAGAGTTCGGCTCTAGTCGGCTTCTCGCTTATCTCAACCGACGAACTATCATACGAATCAACCTGACCATAATAGATAGTCCGACTTTGGAAGATTGGCCTCAACTCCCGACCTGTAAGATGACCTCGGCCTTCCAACTCAGAGGATGACCTTGGCCATCTACCTCAATCTTTTCAAAGCTCGACCATTCTGAGAACTTGTTGAAGAGATCCTTCCGAGATCTTAGTCGAGGATCTCAGAATATCATCCTAATATAGGAGAAGATTTCCTCTACAGCTCGCGCCTACCAAGTAAGGAGGATATCATATATGGCACCACACCTATCTGTAAATAGAGAACCCACTTTTAAAAAAAAAGGGTATGATAGCAATATATATCAAAAACCTTGGGTTCGACTAGATCCGAATCGGGCAGCATTGACTTTGGCATCAAAGAGTCCCCTGCTTTGTCTCCATTGTTATCTCTCTCTGCAGCCCCGTCAGTTGTCTAAACCAGAATTGGGGCTTTTTAGCATCAACAGTATGTGTGTGTGTGTATATATATATATGTGTGTGTGTGTGTGTATATATATATATATGTGTGTGTGTATATATATATATAAAACGTCCTTTTTCTTTAAAATAGGTGCCCCACATAAAAATGTTTAAGAAAGAAAATTCATGGATGGTTGGTTTCCATTCAACCAATATAAGGCTAAATATTTATATTTTTTTTTATTATTATAGGGCCAGACGATATATACCCGGGATCTTCAAATCTGGAGGATTTTCGGTGCATGTACCTTCCACTGTTAGACCCATCATACCAACGATTTGGATTAGTGAACCGTAGGCACTACTCGTATCAATTAACAGCATGTTGTAAGTCTTCTTCATCGGGTAATCTAATCCATCCAATCTTTGGCCTTTATACCGCCTCAATCTTTTATGACCGTCCGTTCGTAGGCCAGCTACGGACAGGATCTTCTAATCTGAGATATATTCGAATAAATCAAAGGCCTGTAGACTCCTAAACTGATCGCTGGACCCCTTTTATACGGGCACGTCCCAGGTGGATCATGACCCTTATAACTCTAATCCAGGAGATTTTCCACCAAAGCAACGGTCCAGAAATTTTGCCTTGGGCGATGGGCCACACTTAGATGGGGTCACGTCCTGATGGATCAGGACCCTATAACCTAATCTGGGAAATTTTCGACCAAATCAACGGTCCAAATTTTTTGCATTGGGCAATGGTGGGTCACGTCCTGATGGATCAGGACCTTATAACTCTAATCTAGGAGATTTTCAAACCAAATCAACGGTCTAGAAAATTTTCCATGGTTGATGGGTCACGTCCTGAAGGATCACGTCCATTATAATTCCAATCTTGAAGATTTTCCACAAAATCAACGGTCCAGATAATTTGAATATATGGACATCTCCTGATGGGCCAGGACCCATAATTCAATCTGGGAGCGACCAAATCAAAGGTATAGAACTTGAGCCATGGGTCCCACTTTTATGGACGCTTCCTGATGGGCTATTAATCTATAATTCTATTGTCGGAGATGTTCAACCAAATCAAAGGTCTAGATATTGTGCCACGTGTGGTGGGGTCCACTTAGATGGGTGTCTTGTACATTGGACACGGCTGATGGATTAGGACCCTATAACTCCTCTCTCAGAGATAGAGAGAGAGAGAGAGAGAGAGAGAGAGAGAGCATGAAGAACAGCAACAGCAGCAGTGAAGAGGAGCAGAGGAAGGAGAGCAGCCCAAATCTCGACTGGAGATTCAACCAAACTCTCAGAAATGTTCAAGGGTATTTCAATTTTCGATCTTTTACAGCTCTTTCTATGTTTATAAATTTTTCAGAAAACGACCATGAACCCTTTCAAATGGTTCTGATCTCTCAATTTCATTCAACTAAAAAAAAAAAATCCTATATGGGTCTTTTGCAATCTTGCGTTGCTTGCTGGAAATCGCACGGAAATGATTCTGGTCTGTCAATTCGCATATTCTAGTTGGAAAATTCATTTGGGTATTGATCTTTTAGTACTAGAAATTACATCGAAATGACGAAGATTTAAAGAAATGGCATTGATCTATTGATTCAAAGTATCCGTTAAGAAAATCCATCCATTAGTTATTTATTTTTAATTTTCATATTTCGTTTTTCGATACTGGAAATTGTGCAGGCACTGTTACGTATTTATTTATTTTTTGGGGGTGAACTGATGTTGGTCTTGATTTTAGTGATTCAATGGAAAGTTTCGGTCCGGCTGTGTATGTTTACAGTTTTATGCTCAGATAATCTAGACCGCGTTGGATCTATTGATTTGAATAATGCAATGAGAAGTTTCATTTGGGTTTTTCAAATTTTGAATTTTGGACCCAAAACTACATGGGTAAGATTATTTTCAGTGTGTTATGCTTCTGATTTCTTGATTTTCTCGACTCAATTTTGCCTTTTTTAATTTGAAAATCAGCAAAAATTTTAGTATTATGGTTTAGGAGTTGGTGCCCCTCTTGTTCCATTTAGTAAATGATATTTTTCATGCAAAATATCATGTTGGTTCCATGGTGATCGATCTGGACTGTCCGGTTGGTGGGCCACCTCACATTGCACTACAAAGAAAAAAGAAGAAGAGAAGAAGATTAGTTTAAATGTGTCGGTGAAGAATCACCAGGATGAGAGGAGGCTGAATAATTATATATTTAATTTATAAAAAAGCTCAGAAATTTAAGTGGTTTCAGAGGAGCATTTGGGTGTATTTGTGTATGTTGTGTTCATGGGTAGTGTGAACACAATTGTATCTGAGGTTCTGGCGCCTGGCTTTGGTATCAAGTTCTTCATGGATGTCCGTCTGAGAATCCTTTGGGTTGTGGACATCCGTTCAAAGTAGCTGAAGATTCTTTCTTTGCCTCTTGTTTCTAAAATTTAGGAGAACTTTGAAATCCTTGAATGGGTTGCAGTGAGCTGCATGTGAAATCCTCTCTCTCTCTCTCTCTCTCTCTCTCTCGTGGGTGGAAATTCGTGAGCTTTTGCTACTTCTGCGACATGGCATTGTATGAGGTGGTTGTCATTGGCAGTCAGTACTTTTATTTTGATATGTTAAGATTGTTCTTTCTTTCTTCTACTTCTTCTTCTTCTTCTTTATTTATTAATATTTTTTCATTCTTTATGTTGTCCAGTTTGCTTAAAGGTCGCAGCTTCCCTGGGAAGGTTTTGCTAACTCGAAGAGCAGAGCCTTTGAATGAACCCTTTTCACCCATATCCCCCTCAGATATTGAAAGGAGTCACTATGAGAATGATCTCGGACCAAGTGAACGTATGGACAGTTCTTCTGAGGTAATATTCAGGAAACCCTAGATACCAAAAAATTGTTGAAGTGCCTGAATCAGAGGTTCCGTGGATAACAGGTGTTTAAATTTGAGCAGCTCTACATGCCACCTCATGTGCGGGAGCCAAGCCATCCATCATTTGGGTCCAACCTTGCATTTCGCCTGGCCCAAGAGTCAGGCAGTCCATTCATTCCCAAGAAGTGGACAGCTAAAATGTTCGGAAAAATTTATTTATTTTTTATTTTTATAGCTGTTCATTTGGTGGTATACAATGAATGGACTGGCCTGATCTTTTTTGGGCCAAGCCATCTAGACGCTGGTGGCCACTGATTTATGGCTTGGATGTTCCACGTGCCAGCTTGCTACATGCAGCAGTGAGTAGGGGGCAGGAGTCTAAATGCTCCCGGAAGTAGCAAACCTCTGTACAGCATATTTCTTCAGGAAAGTAATGAAAGCGTCCTTTTTTTTTTTTTTTTCCCCTTAATAGGGAGAAGTTCAAAGTACTGGTGACATGGCGAACAATTCAAATGGTAATAAGTTAAAGATACCGATTACAAAAAGCGAGAATGCATCTGGACATCTGCAGAAGTCCTTGTCAGGGGCTAGATCTACAGATTCTGCAAGGATTGCAAAGTTCACAAAAGAACTGTCTGGGCCAACTGTCATATTGGGTACCTTTTTTTTTTTTGTAATTTTGTTTTCCTTGATTTCGGATTGTTTGTTTTCTTTTATTGCATTTCCTAGATGGCCTTTAGATATTGCTTCATCATCTTTCTTGCTTTGAGTTTCAAGCAAAATGGAATTTTGTATCTATGTCAGTCGAGATGATTGTTGCAAATGAATTTCCTATCTTAACAAACACAACCCAGTTGCAACTTGCAATCTCATTTCAGCTATGCTATGGTCTTGACCTAGCTTGATTCTTCATATACTATTCTTCTAAAAAATTCTTCATCTTTCAAAGTTGGCTTCTAACAGTTTGTGAGGAAATGATGGGAACTGATGCATAACGGCATGAATGGTATCCTGATGCTCGAATTCTCTACAGGCTAGGCCAATGGTTCATTTATCCAATGGCCCCAGGAAAATTTTCCTATTGGGATCATTGATGATCCTTAGTTCCTAACCATTAGATGAGTGGTTTATGAGTATTTGGTAGGAAAAGAATACATCAAAGACCCAGAAGGATGTCCAAAGACTGGATTTGCAAGAACTTCCAATCTAGAAGTTTCTTGAAGTATTCCCCATTCACAAATAGGCCCATAAGTTCAGTGGTCTGGATCACCAAACAATGGGCAGCACTTGAGTGGAATCAGCACAGCTGGTTGCCATTTATGAACTGATGCATTGGGAGTCCATTGTTCGAAGTATCCTCGTTATTATCGAAATATCCTCGATATCATCCATATTTGCAGCTCGGCGATTCTGATAACACTGGAAGCAATATCGATAACACTGGTAGTATAAAAAATTCCAAGTATTAGTGATGTATCGCTAAGTATCGCCAATGTATCACTAATATTTTGACAGTGTAAATTCTAGGCATCACTTGTATTGCCAATATTTTCAACTGTGTAAATTCCAGGTGTTCCTTGTATTGCCAATGTATCAGCGATATTTTGATAATATCGCCAATGTATCAATATTGTCAAAAATCTGTTTATTAAAAAAATGCCCATTACAAATTTTTATTTTTTTATGGGTCCATGGTTGTATGCAGTGTTCAATTTGTCAACGATAATATCAATAATATCGCAATATGTATTATTATTACAACATGGGTAATATTGAGACCACAATATTTCATTTCCTTTCTAGTTGTTGACGATTTCTTGGTGAAATATCGTGTGTTGTCGATATTCTGAAATATCGATGGATGGATGGAAGCTTGGATGGTTGGATTGATAGATGGGATTATTGGATGGATTGGTGGGATTGTGGACTAATTTCTTATGATCGCACATGCTTTTAGGCCCTTGTTAAATGGAAATTTATTATGTATACATTCTTTTTGCAATTTTTCTATTCCTAAATATGCAAATATGTGTATTAGTATCTCCTTAAGTTTCAAGGAAAATTCCACCGTTTTCCCCAATGTTTCCCCTCATTTATAGTTATCGGCGATATTATCAGCGATATCAATCTTTGATTTTGTATCCTCGGCCAATGAAACTTGTAGCGATACCGATAGTTCGAACACTAATTGGGACCTGATGATTCCTCTCTATTTGCATTTGTTAAGCCTAATGCTACAAACTTTGTGCTTGGACTCAAAGAGAACAATTATCGCCTTCCTTTTTGATCTTTTGGGATCACACCAGTAGTCATAAATATTCAGTGGGAAATTTATGATTTTCTATCTCATATCAATTACATGAACTGGTGATTCGGTTTATAGCTTGAAAGGATTCTAGACGGAAGAACAAAAACTAATGGATGCATGAGATGCTGGTGCTTCTCATGTAATTAGGGCCCATTTGGATGCAGTGTCAAAACTGGGGTCCAGAGAGAAAACCCTCATTTCGATCCGAAACAAGGGTTTTGCGGTCTGTTTGGTTGCCACCTGCAATCATTGGTTTGAGACTCACCCGATGATTTAGGCAACAGGTAGACGAGAACCCAAAAACCAATCCAATTGGTTGAAGAAATAACAATTACGGGTATCCTCTGCAGTTGACAATATGTCCAAATGGGTCCTTTGTCTTTTAACCTTGTTGTATTATCTTGTTTTGGATTGTGAATTTGACACCTCGTAATTCTAATTTGTAATGATGCTGTTGATATAAGCAAATATCACCTTTTTGCCTCTTTACCAGCAAAAGAGGTGAGATTTTTATTCACCTTGTACATTGGCTCCATCAGGGTCTTGAGAGTTTTTACCCCAACTTCTAACAGTCTTTCTAGCTTTTTTTTTTTTTTTTTTTTCTAGCTGACCTTCTACATTTTCTCTTTAATTCCTTATTTAAAATTCAACTAACTTTTCTTCATATTTACTTTTTCCCCATCCTGTAGAGAAATTGCGGGAGTTAGCTTGGAGCGGTATACCACCATATATGCGACCAAATGTATGGAGGCTTCTATTGGTATGTCCAGTTCTTAACAACTAGATAATGATGTTCGGAGAACAATATGAATAGGAGTATTGGACTTGAAATTAAATGTTTAGTTCTTGGATCCCATACAAGCATCAAAAGATGTGATCATTGATGCATCTTGTACTAGGCACAGTGAAATGATATTTCTTGTTTAGGGTTTAAACATGGTTATGGTGTTTTTGTGGGCATATGTGTTGCTATGACTGTATTTCCTGTGTCTTTGGGAGAGAGACCATTGCCACGAGTTCCTATCGATTTAACACAGATTACGGGCTTTCTCAAATTCAAGATGGGCTTTAACAGTCTTATCTTTCAACAATAAGTTCTGGTCGAAGCATGAAATGGCTCGTTATGCTTTTGAAGAAGCAGGACTTGATAGCATATCTTAATTGTCATTTGAAATTGATAAGGATATCATCATCATCATCATCTATGCTCTATCCGAGCTAATTGGGGGCTACAAGAATCCTATTCTGCCATTCTACTCTATCCTTAGTTAAACCATATGTCATTGAGCCTTTTCTTGCTACCTCTGTGACTCCATCCATTCGGCCTTCCTCTTAGAGCCTTCAGTCTGAACCAACCCATATCTACTAACTGGTGTAGTTCTTGATCTCTATTGCACATGGCCAGACCATCTAAGTCTACTTTCCCTCATTTTATTACCCATTAGTGCTGCTCGTAAGTTCCCTCGAATGCATTTATTTCTAATTATATCCTTCTATTCCTTTTCATCCATTTCAACATCATCATTTCTTGACTGCCCAACATTCTGTTGCATAAAGCATGGCTGTTCTTGTAGCCATCACATAAAATTTCCCCTTCAGCTTCTTTGAAATGTATAAGGATTTTTTTTTGGACATCTGTGATGGTAGCAATTGTGCCATATGGTTCCCAGCCCAGGTAAAAGATGAGGGTTGACGTCAAGTGGGCCACCAGTCATCAAACTTCCACCAAGCAATCATGAGAATTCCATGGTATAGCCATGAACCCAGTAGAGTATCTGTTAAGTGGGGTCACATCTGGTTTATGGTCTTGCCATGAACCCCATGGGGAATACCATGAACCGATCCATGGTGTTACCATGAAATCCATGGAGCATCCCCCAAAGTCTCATCACTGCTGGGTACAACTATTGGTGCTTTTGGTTACCAAGGCAGAGAAGGGTGCATTATGAGTTGTTACACTGCTTCCTTTGTTCAAGGCAGAGAAGGATGCTTATATATCTGTGGTTGGGTGACACCATAACCAGATGAGACAGAGGGCCGCCTCTTGAGCATAAGGGCACAGGCCGTGCTCATGACAATCTGTTCACCACGTTGATCACGTTGGGATCCAATGTGTCTAGTATTGGTGGCAACACACCGAAGAAGTTGCTGAAGGTTATATTTTTTTTGAGGAATTAGGCCCTTAGTTGCATGATCCTTCATTGAGGCTTGCCTTTTTGCTTGGTCAAGGAATAGGCAAGACCAGGTATGGAATGGAAGACTCTCTATCCTGACTTAAACTAAAATTGCTAAGATGCTAACTCTTTCTGGAGATTGATGTGGAAAGGTATATGCATGGTAGCTCTCTATGTATTTAATTTTGGATGTAGAATTTGCTCATCTTTGTTAGCGCTGTTTAGGGGCACTATACTTTTGTCTTACATAATGCAATTTTTGTCCCATATACTTATCCATGACTTGGATGCAATGTGCTGAACGGCTTCCTTCATGCTCAGATCATTATAGTCTCTGAAGAGGAACTGCAGAGTCCAACACCATGACAAATGTATAGTTTGCTGATGCCCAAGAGTCTGCTCATGCGAGGCCCATGGTTTGTTGTTCCAGATCATTGAACAGAAGGACCTCATAACAGATAAGGGTGTCTGAAAACTCTCCAAGATGGGTCAATCCTAACCTTTTTCTCTATGACCGAATACACGGATGAAGAATAAAATAAAGCAGTGGTCCACATTTAGCTGAAAATAGACCAAATGTTGAATGGTTTGGAATTTGGATCTTCCTTTATGGGAGATTTTTGGGGCATCCTACATGGTGTGGCTGAATATATTAAAAGTCATAATCACCGAATCAGGGCCCCATGTGTATGAATCCTTGAATCAGCAAGCTGTAGTGCTGTACATTTATTGTGGGCAGGACTCTATACCTCCTCTCAAATTGCTTTCATCTAGTGTCACACATTTTTGTTGCTTGTTGAAGTTTAAATATGAGCTGACAACAGGGATATGCACCGCCTAATTCAGATAGAAGGGAGGGGGTTCTGAGGAGAAAGCGGCTTGAGTATGTCGAATGTGTTTCTCAATATTATGATATTCCTGATACGGAACGTTCAGATGATGAGATCAACATGCTCCGCCAGGTGATTTATTATAGAGCTCAATAAATGCCTACCGACCTTTTTTCATTCAGTGCATTGATGGTATTTTCTAACCATTTACCATATGCCTCTCTGGGTTTTTTGCCTTTGTTAGATTGCTGTTGATTGTCCACGGACTGTACCTGATGTCACTTTCTTTCAGCAAGTAGAAGTTCAGAAATCCTTGGAACGCATCCTCTACACATGGTTAGATCTCTTTCTGTATTACCTGCTTTTATGCGTGGCAGTATGGGAATGGGTGTTTTCTATCTTATGGATAATCAGATATATTATTAGAAAGAAAAAACAAAAATACAAAAAACAGAGGGCCACAAGGATGGCAACAGCAACTACAGAGAAAACAGTAGACAAGCAGCAATATGCTGCAGCAATACCTGCATCATCTTTTATTAACGAGGAGATTGGTTGTACTCACACCATCTTTAGCGAGATGGCACACTTCGGAATTAGCTTCTCTAGGAACTAAAAAAAAGTAGACAACATCACACACATCCTGCACTTTGTTAATTGTGTTCACCACTTTCCAAGAGCAGGAACGATGATTGCCCCAGGAAATGGTGTTACTGGAATTGCCTTCAAAGATAACCAGCCCTTCCACAAACTCTGTAGCAAGTTTGCACTTGAAGCAGAGCCATTGCCTTCAAAGATAACTGGCCCTTCCACTAACTCCATAGCAAGTTTGCACTTGAAGCAGAGCCACTGCTTCAGAATATTTGATCCCGCTCCAAGAACTCCCCCTATACTGTAAGGCCCAGGGTGTCCCTATGAGCACCTGTCCAAGTATGGGGTTTGGGTGTTAATCTCAGAGTGCTTTTAAACAAGGGTCTTTAATCTTTCATGAAGTTCAATTATTGTTTACTAGTAGAAAGACCTCATAATAATGCAATTATTAGTGGGTCCCACTATTTACACCCACATTTTCTTTTATTTGCATTCACCTATTTTCCATTTTGGGAATGGAAATGCAAATCAAGATATCATTTCCCTTGCTTGATTTTTAAGTTACACTATTAGTTTATTTATTTATATATTATTAATATTTTATTTTATCAAAAAAGGTCATACCAAGCCAGCCTTTTGAGGTCAGTTTTTCAAAATTTGCTCCAACTATCGGTCTTTGTAGAACCTTATATTTTCAATCTCTCATTCTAATGATGGTAACTATGCATTGAATTCAACAACAACTCATGCAGCAATATCTCAAGTCTTAGAGAATCCCTGCCAAAAGTTCCTATTTATACAGAATACAACGGAGGAAGTGTTACGGAAATACTTCTGCCAAAGTAATAGGCTTTGGATGAGTAATAAATGGATCTAAATTTCAAGCATATTGTATTGCAGGTGGTAATACAGTTTTCTGGGGAAGTTCATTTTTTGTGCATGGTGAATCTAAAAAGAAAGGAAGAAATAAGATAGGCAAAGTATTTCTTTAGGAGGGTCCTGATGCATCAGGACCGGAATAGTGTCCTGTTCCGCCCATTCCATACAAACGGGGAATGTGGTTTACTGGCCTGGATGTTGATCTATGGGGCCACACAGTTTGATGTGGATGCCCCCCAAAACATCCAAGATTAGATTCTCTCAGTCCAATCTCTGGCAGTTTTTCTGGACCATTTCCCTTCTTAACTGTCAATTTGTTAGCCACTGATCAAAGGGTTCCATCTTCCAATCTTTGAGATTTTTGGTACATCTGCCATCAATGGCGGGTCCTGTCAGATGAAACCATGGCCCCTGCCTGTACAAAATAGATGAATCAGCACACTTTCCACATCCTGATGCAGGACCCAAGAATTCCTTTTCTTTGCATGGTCCTTCGTGATCCTGCTAAAGAATGCACAGGGATCAATGGTTTTGTCATGCCTTCTGTAATTGCATTCTTGTGAGAAAACTCAAAAGTAATTGATGTAATTTATTATTAAAAGTTTATGGCTTCTTCTACTTCTTTTTTAATTCTCTTGTAATCATGTACTCGCAACTTGATTTCAGGGCCATTCGTCATCCAGCGAGTGGATATGTTCAGGGAATAAATGATCTTGTCACACCGTTTTTTATTGTTTTCTTGTCGGAACACCTAGAAGGCAACATGGAGAATTGGTCCCTTAAAGAGCTCGCTCCACTGATAGTCTCCAATGTGGAAGCTGATTGCTACTGGTGTCTTTCAAAATTGCTTGATGGCATGCAAGATCATTACACTTTTGCCCAACCAGGGATTCAACGCCTTGTTTTCAAACTGAAGGAGTTGGTACGGCGGATAGATGGTAGTTTCTGTTTCTTTCTTTCTATTTCCTTTTTGAATGATGGTACTTTGTGTTTCTCTCTGATGTTCACCCTATATTTCTTCTCCTTACACCAGTGCATTTAAAAAAATAAAATAAACTGCCTTCAATGACAATTCAAAACCTTGGTTCCTTGAAATTGTTCCCAAGTTCAGTTCAAATGAGTCAATGTAAAACATATTGATTCTGTAAAAAGGGTGGGGTTGATCATCAGCAGGACTAATTTTTCTTACAGATCTTCAGATGCAGTACTTGTAGCCCATTAAAACGATCAGAGTCAGTTGAGTCCAGAGTCTATCAGCTATCCTTTGATAGTTGCTTCTTCCGTACGTTTATCACACTCCCAGGGAAGCCAGTTCCATTTGTAAATTTTGATGCATCTCACCCTGGTTTCAGTCTCTTCCACACACCATGTCAGCATACCTTTGAGTAGGTGCTTTTAATATGATCTTAAGTAACTTCTTTTTGGCTGTGAGAGAGGGAAAAAAAAAAAGAAAGAAAAAGAAAAGAAAAGGAAAGGAAAAATAAATAAATAAAAGTAACGACTGATGTTCCTTTTCCACACGGATCAGAATGTCTGTACCCATATTCATCAAAGCATCAGAAACAAGTTGTCTTGCCAATATATGCAGTGTCTTTTGCAACTTCCTCTACCTTTTTCTTTTGTAGAATCTCCTTGGAGGGCCCATGATATCAAGCTTTCTTGAGGATGGAGTGATTCTCCATTTTATAGATGCAGTCTAGATTCCCCTAATTTGTAAAAATTGATTCCTTAAGAGCATCATATATGGTGTTTTAGATGTTATATCCCATTTCTGTTATAGGATATGGGGTCTGATGCTTTGGTAGTATAATCAAGTTTCCTATTCTGACCAATAGGGATCTTTCAATTGGTAATGCAGACTGTTCCGTTGTATGCCACTATGGATAGAACTTGCCCCATAAATCTTGGGTCTCCTTTCCAGTTAAACGTGGATTCTCGCGTTTCTCTTCTTAATCTATTTGTGGGCCAGAAAAAGGTTACCACTGGCCTACAAAGGAGATTTTGGGGAATGGTCCATCCATGGTGGGGTGCAACAGACCAGTGGTCTGGACTACTGAAAAAAATGGACTTCACTTGTTCAAATTGAAAACCCAAGTATATTGTGGAAAGCCTATGGTTGTGTAATTCTTTACCTGTCAATTGTTCACTATTAATTAATAATGCTGAATCTTTATGATTTATCATTTGGCCATGTACAAGAACCTGTTTCAAGACACATGGAGGAACAAGGGCTGGAGTTTCTTCAGTTTGCTTTCCGCTGGTTTAACTGTCTTCTGATACGTGAGGTTTGTTTCCCATGATTATCACTTCTCATCTATTTGTACTGGGATTCATCTGATAAGGGGCTGATTTGAATCTTAATATTTTCTATAGATACCTTTCCATTTAGTTACACGTTTATGGGATACTTATCTTGCGGAAGGAGATGCCTTGCCAGAGTTTCTTGTGTACATATTTGCCAGCTTTCTTTTAACGGTAAGTTTGTGGGTCTTTTTTTTTTTTTTCACTGCCTTCATCATCTTCTCTTCTTTGTAAGGATAAAGGTAGTTGCCATAATTTCTGCAATGCGTCTTTTTCATGAGGATTGCTAATCCTTCACATGGTGTGTGACAAAAAGTTACTTCGTCTCTCACTATGTGACATGTGGCATATCAGTTGAAATACTACTACGTATCTGTCTACTCTATACCAGTGTCTATACCATTCATTTCTTCCTGGTGGGAATCACCTTATCAATGGGTTTGGTGGCATATAAGCATCACAGTGGGCCCCATCAAGATTTCAATGGTGGGCATTTCCATCCTCAATGTTTCCTAGGGTGTGGTCCACTCAAGTTTTGTATCTGCCTCACTTTTGGGCTCACATCCAGAGTGGATGTCACATAGATAATTTGCATCTCTAGGAATAATAAAAAAACATAACACTATGATCGATACCCCACTTTTTGATCTCATAAATAGAGGGCAATAATTTCCAAGGAACAAGCATATTTGTAGAAGCCCAGTCGATGGCCATGCTAGAATTTTTGAAGGATCCACATTCCAAGATGAAGCAGATCAACAGCCCTCCTGCAAGGCGAGAATTTTTACTTCAGAAGTAGTTTGCCTCACCCCACAGGCCTGAGAAAGCCAACAACATATTGCCCTTGTGATTGTGAATTGCACCTCGCATGCCTGCGGTGCCCATTTTCCCATAATGGGCACCTGTTGAAGTTAAATTTGATGTGGGTGGGAGGTGGGGGAGTTCAAAATTTGGGTCTCTCTTGGCATTTATTTGGGAAAATCTTGCTAAAAGTATAGGAAAAGAAAAAGTAAATAGCACAAAATCAGAAATTATTGGGGATCAAGGTGTTATTTTTTATTTTTTAAATGCTGAAAATTTAGGAATATTATCAGGTAAAGATTGTTTTAGGAAAATTACAAGGAGAATATCGCTATCTTGGTCAAAATGCCAGAGATATTGGCGTATTTATCTCCTCTTTAATATTCTCAACAAAGAGGTGTATATTGTTGCAGTGGTCAGATAAGCTCCAAAAGCTTGATTTCCAAGAGATGGTCATGTTCCTCCAACACCTTCCTACAATGAACTGGTCACACCAGGAACTGGAGATGGTCCTCTCAAGAGCGTACATGTGGCACACCATGTTTGAAAGCTGTCCAAGTCACTTAGCTAACTAGAGCAATTCATCATCATGTAACCACCCAAGTAAGCTGATTTTTCTGGTCTCTGTCTTTCTTTCGGAAGAAATGGGTTTGTTTCCTCTTTTGTGTGTGTGTTTTCTCCCATTTTTCCTTCCGTTTGTAGGAAGGAAATCAGTGTTTCTTCTGTATTCGTGAATGTATCTGTATGTTACAACACTTATCTCTGTAGACCTTTCCTCGAGTTCAGGATTTTTTTTAAAGGAAAAAATTATATGTATATATATATTGAGAGAGCAACACCTTACCATGATGGTTTCCATACATGTGTGTTTAGATACAGACAATTTTTCCCCCCCCCCTTTTTTTTTTTTTTTTTTCTTTTTGTTTATTTATTTAAATTTGGTATTAGAAGGAAAGGGTATCTCCCCAAATAGTGGACAGGACTGGCGATCATAATTAGAATAGAGGGTGGATGCATTGAAAAGGGTGGGTGTATTTACACTTTATTGTGTTTGAATTGCTATTGCTACTTTGAGGTTGTGTTTGTATGGAGGAAAAACAAAACATGGATATGGGAAACTAACAAGGAATATTGTTGAAATAAAATTTCTGTTGCTTGTTTTGGAGGGTTTTTTTTTTTTGAGAATAATGGGGCCGCTGAAGCATCTCTAGGTCAAGCCCATGAGAGGTAGGGACCTTAGTCCATGCTCACCAATATTAAATAAGTCGGGCCTTTGTAAAGATACGGGCTGCAATCTAGCCTGGTACCTGGTAGTTACATTCCCGACCCAGGTCCCTCAAAATTTCAGCCCACACCTACTCCAAAGTGGGCCGGGTTTGGCAAAAACCGCTTCAGTGACTGAATCTCACATTCTTTGAGAAAATGCAACAATTGTAAGCACTTAAGGTACATGTTCAATATAGAAATAAAACAAAAGATCATTTCATGAGTTTATTCCTTACTCAAATCTGCAATGATCTGGTCCGTTGAGCCAGCCCAAATCATGTTCCAAGGAATGCATGAATCATCTGACACCCTAAAAGACAACGAATCAAACTATGTAAAATGTGCAGATGAATCACCCTTTTAAAATAGTTTACTCAGCACTAAGCATGCCATGCCAACTACCATTCGAAAAAAAAACAGCTCAAACTTCCCAAATTAGACGTCTGTAGGTTTCCACCATTCGAAGAAAAGCCGCTCAAACTTCCCAAAATAAACGTCAGTAGGTTTCTTTGTGGACTGTAAAAGTGGACACTGCCAGATGCTGACTCTTCGGTGAGTATTATGGCTATTAATGAATTTTAGCGGCTGCTATAGGTGGGCTCAAACCATGTTATAACATGGTTAGGAAATGAAATAAAATGGAAGGAATTAGCAGGTCTATCACCAAACATGGTTAGGAAATGAAATAAAATGGAAGGAATTACCAGGTCTATCACGCCATAAATTTGGATTTATTATTATTATTATTATTATTATTATTATAAAGATGTACGCGTTGATTTAAAATGTACGGTTATCAACTCAGTTAAATCATCCATAATATCACAAGGTATCTAATGCATAGAAAAATGTTCAAATATGATATATAAATCAACTAATATCAAAAGTTCATCCCATCTTATTATTATATACCCAAAATTTTTGAAAACACTCAACATCATTGCAAAAATGTAACTCTTAAGTCCAAAGCTTGTCTAGCTTTGTTGGTGAGCATTTCATAAATTGGAAGGAATTACCCAAAAAAAAAGCTATTAAAAAGTTAAAATTGCCATTGTAATGGTGTGGCCACAACAGTCTAATTATGGACCTGACCATGGTCAACCTGAGTATTAACGGGCCCAAGAGTCAACGGACAAACCTGACTTTCTAGAAATTGGGCTTTTGATTTTGGGTGCAACCTTGCCTACTAAAATAATAAACATGCTTGCTTTATTTACACCCATTTTCAACGCTTTGAAGTGGACCAATGGAAAGCGGCTACATATTGACACTACGGTTAGGTACTCACGAAAGTCCTACTCATGCTTTAAGATATGTTCAACAGATCTTCCTTCGATGATACGTATTGTTCACAACCCCAAGTGTAGGGTCGCAAGGTAGTAATAATCTCGGTAAGACCGAGGTCGAATTCACAGAGACTGATCTTATGCGTTTTTGAAAGTAACTAAAAAAAAAACTAGAAGAAGATGTAAAACTAATTCTGAAGTAATTGAAAGAGTAATTATGAATTAAGTAATTAAAACTAAAAATTTAAAGGTGGGAACTAGAATGCCAAGGATCCATTTGTAGTAATCAGGGAGCCATCCTGCTTGATTCAAGTAACACAATTAGAATTAGAGTTTTATCTTATTTAATTGGAAAATATATTAATAAAACCAAATCTGAACTTCCATTGACCTAATTCTCAATGAAGGAGAACTATGATAATTGACAGGGATTCCATCACCAAACAATGCCCAGGAGACAATGGCAAACAACAGGATTTACCAATCTCATAATCTCAAAGTAGGAGAATTATGAAGATTAGGAATGATTCCATCACCCTACCATGCCCAAGGGATGATAGTGAACAATAGGACTTGCTAATTTCACAATTTCAAATCAAGAAAAGAAGATACTCAAAGCTATTGCAGATCTACTGTAATTTGAGTCACAATAAACCATTAAAAACTGAAAGTATTCCTTAAATATCAAATTAGAATCCATGAAGTTCAACATAAACATGAATCAAAGCAGTAGAAACATCCCATCATACTACGAGCTTCACCTCGTAGCCCTAGCTAAGAGGTTTAGCCAACCATAGACGTGATTGGACCAAAGTCTTTTAAGAAAAATATGAAAACAATTAAGAAAGAAGAAGAAAAACTCTTGGCGATGACTTCTCCACCCTTTGCTCCACTCCTTAAACCCTAGAAGATGCCTAAGAACATCCTAGGGAGTCCTATTTATATTCGTGGAACTCCAACTTTCGCATATAGTTAGAAAACTCTAAAAATCGCGTCAAATTTACGTAGTTTACTAAAATAGACTTTACATTGCGCAGTTTTTCAAAATAGACTTCACTCTGTGCAATTTCATAAAATGACCTAGAGTTTCAAAATATGCTTTTCAGGACGATTTCAAGATTCATTTTCTCTACTTCAAATCTTTAATTCTCTTCGTTCCTTACTTAGTTTTCTTGAATCATTGGCATGTGAATTCTTCAATCTTGGTCTCATAAGATTCATCCCTTACCTTAGTGATTCTTGAGCATCAAATCCATGCTTTTAACATCCTTTTCAATCTAAGCTCTTAAATTCATATTGCAATACAAACATGAGTAAAATAAAACATTAAGCATTATCATGTTCATAAAATCAAGATATAAATAGGAGATAATATGTAATATTTGACCCTCGACACAATCCCCAACCAGCATTTTGCTAGTCCCAAGCAAAGTATGCGAAAAATATTTTGAGAACCACAAGATAATTTCTATAAGCTTAAGTGGTTTTAAAAAACAATCCAAATAATAGAATTCTAAAATACATCAATGTTGTGCATTACCTTCTCTTAAACTCTAGCACTCGGTAAGTTTCATAATCAAGTTCAAAGCATTAATCCTTCAATTAGAACAATTCCAAACATTGAGTTCCATGGGCGTATAGTGAAGTCTAGACTTATCACAATCCAAGGTTCAGTTCTTCACTTTCATAAGAACATTGATAGTTAAAAGAGCATTCAGAACAACCGAAACTTGCCTTACAGTTCATCTTTTAATTTCCTTTTTTATTCCTCCAGCTTTTGGTTTTTCCGTCGATAGCTTTCATGCTATGTCAACCTTTTTAAAGATCTTTAATAGGTAGCCCTTTTCGACCACAACTGTTTTTGTTTAGCTGGGTATTTTCTTTTTCTTTCTTTTCAATTCTCCCCATTGAACATGATGGACAAATTCCCCAAGTTGGTTCCTTCCATGCTTAATAATCATCAAGTTAACAATTCAATATCAAACTGACACTTTAATGTGTAAGCTGGATGTGACATGTGAAATCATGATTCAATCAATGTTTAAAACTTCTAATCGATGATCAATGACTTAACTTAATTTTGAGATCTCCCAAATGACTAAAATCCAAGAGACGTAAGGCATCAACATTAAATATCTTGTAATTCTAATTCATGGATTAACTTCGAGATCACTTAAATTTGAGAAATTTCAGAAAATTTTCTCAAATTTTCACAACTTCGCCCAAATACTAAGAACACAACTAATTAGCCTGCCTAATCCACACCCCCAATCTAAAATCTACATTGTCCTCAATGTAAAAGAGATAAACATTCAATGCAAATGAGGCAACGAAAAGAAAAGGGAAGTGATGGAAAGGTAGTACTTGAATAAAGAATTCTAAAGTTTTTTTTTCAAAATATCTCAATGTGAAGATGAGTTATCATAAGAATTAAACTATCAGAAAACAAACTTTCCTAAACAGTAAAAAAACAAACTATTCTAAACAACGAAAAGCAAACCATCCTAATCCTAAATTCTTTGAAAACAATAAACCTAACTAGGAAAACAGGGAAAAACTACTTAGTCATGTCGCAAGGTTCTTCCTCCGGTCAGTATCTTGATAAATTTCTCAGTAGGTTTCGTAATAAGATCATCCAAAAGCTATTGGTTCCTTCCATGCTTAATAATCATCAAGTTAACAATTCAATATCAAACTGACACTTTAATGTGTAAGCTGGATGTGACATGTAAAATCATGACTCAATCAATGTTTAAAACTTCTAATCGATGATCAATGACTTAACTTAATTTTGAGATCTCCCAAATGACTAAAATTCAAGAGACATAAGGCATCAACATTAAGTATCTTGTAATTCTAATTTATGAATTAACTTCGAGATCACTTAAATTTGAGAAATTTCAGAAAATTTTCTCAAATTTTCTCAACTTCGCCCAAAGACTAAGAACACAATTAATTAGTCTGCCTAATCCACACCCCCAACCTAAAATCTACATTGTCCTCAATATAAAAGAGATAAGCACTAAATGCAAATAAGGCAACGAAAAGAAAATGGAAGTGATGGAAAGGTAGTACTTGAATAAAGAATTCTGAGGGTTTTTTTTTTCAAAATATCTTAATGTGAAGATGAGTTATCACAAGAATTAAACTATCAGAAAGCAAACTTTCCTAAACAGTAAAAAACAAACTATCCTAAACAACGAAAAGCAAACTATCCTAATCCTAAATTCTTTGAAAGTAATAAACCTAACTAGGAAAACTGGGAAAAACTACTTAGTCATGTCGCAAGTTTCCTCCTCCGGCTAGTATCTTGATAAATTTCTCAGTAGGTTTCGTAACAAGATCATCTAAAAGCCATTTTTGCAATAGGCTTGGATGCCCTAGAGCATGATTTTCCAGAGAAATTTATGTACTTTAGCATAAAGTTTTCTTTTAATCTCCTGAGGTATTCAAAGTACATATGATTCACCTTGGTGAGAATCAATTGTCACTAGATACATCTCACCCTGCCCTGCATAGACAGATTGTGAATCAGTAGGCGCGTTGATGTGAAGATTCTGTTCATTGCTACTACTCAGTAGATGCACTATATCGTCAAGGGTTGACAGCTCAGATGATGGCCTTAACTGGGTGGTTTCAAATTCCAGAGTCATATCGAGCGACTCGTCCATCTCCCTAATCATATTATAATCTAAATCAAGAGAGTGCTCTACACACACCTTAAAAGAACTAGAAGGGTCGATTGAAAGAGGCTTATCCTCTATATTTAAATTAGGTGTGTCAGATGGGTGGATTAGATCATTATGATCGACAACTTCCTGTACCTCGTGATCACTTTCCTAAACTATAATTGAAATCAATTCCAGTGAATCTTAAGCTGTAAACTCATGATTCTTATCCAAATACTTATCATCTTCCAATTCAGTACAGTTCACTAGTGGAATGAAATCACTTTCCTCACACTGTTTTTTTAGGTTGAGTTGAGGCTCGAATAAATTAGCCTCTTCCTCCTCATTAAAGTCAAGTGTGTCATATGATTGGAGCGTGTCAGTATCATTATATTTAAAAGACACTAATGTCTCTTGATCATTCCTTTGAATACTAATTGAGATCGACTCTTCAGGAAATTGAGCCGTATGCTCGTTAACACAATTTAACTCTTCATTCTCAATTTCGGTACTCTCCACAAGCGGTTAGGATCACTTTCCTCGCATTGCGTTTCTAGATTGGGTTAAGATTGTGATAACCTAGCCTCTTCAACCTTATCGAAGCGTAATTCAATCGCTTCCAATGTTTCATCATGCATGCGACAAGTTGGTTGAACTGTTCTTGATAGTTGGTGAAATTCAAATGTGAATCCTGTTGGATCGTTTCTAGTTGGATTTCAAAGGTAGGGGATCCAAGAGAATAGTCACTATAATCAATTATTGGTTCATCTTTCCAATGTTTATGTTTCCACTGATCATAATCGTACAAGTCATAGGTGGGAGAGTCTGATGGTTGTTGGTACATATTATCACCTATAATATAATTTCTCATTGTTTTCTTCTTGTCTTATGGGTGATAATAGTTCTCACTCCCATAATTATGATAACCCTAACAATCACGTACTATTTTCTTAATCTGTGGGGTGTAATTATTCTCCTGCCTATGATCGCGTAAAGACTTCTTAACTAATGGAGCATTGTATTCTGGTTGGTTCTCAATGATAGTTTCAAAATTTTTTTAGACATGTTGTTTTCTAACATAATCCTCTGACAACCCTTCACAATTTCTCGCATTCTCTAAAACTAGCTTAGCATACTGATGTTCCCACACTTGCATATACATGGTAAAATCCTAATCCTAAACCTAATCCTAAAATAGAATAAAAGAAAATTTCTACAACAATATGGAAAGTAAGTAAATGAGAAGTTAGAAGGAATTTACTGGTTTGGAGAGTTCTATGTTAGGATCATACAAAACAGAAAATAATGTTAGTTTCTAAAACTCTAAGCTAAAAACAAAACAAAAAGTTAGTCCTAAAAACAAATTAGTTTTTTTTTTAAATGGTTTTTAAAAACAAATTAGGAAAGCTTCTAAATCTAGAAATAGAAAGAAAAATTAGTTTCTAAAAAAAATTAAGAAAGTTTCTAAATTTGGAAATAGAAGGAAAAATTAGTTTCTAAAAATAAATTAGGAAAATTTCTAAATCTGGAAATAGATAGAAAGAGAATTAGAAAGAGGTTACTAAGTTAGAAGTTTCTATTTTGGGATCCTGCAGAAGAAAAATGAAAGTGAATTAGTTTCTAAAAAAGAATTAAGAAAACAACCTAGTTTCTAAAAAAAGAAAAAGGAAATTTTCTAAAAATAGAAAGTAAGTTAAGTTCTAAAAACAGAAAAAGGAAAGAAAATTAGTTTCTAAAAATGGATTATGAAAGTTTCTAAAAAATAAAAAATTAGTTTCTAAAAATAAATTAGGAAAGTTTCTATCCTATAATTAGAAAGTAAATTAGTTTCTAAAAACAAAAAAAATGAAAGTTTCTAAACTTAGAAATAGAAAGCTAAGTTAGTTTCTAAAATAATTCTGAAAAAGCCCTAGCCTAAAAATAGAAAGTAGAAAAATTCTAATCTTAACCCAATTCCAAAACTAATCAAATCCAGAAAACGCAACCGTCAATCCTTAGCAACGGCGCCAAAAACTTGTTCACAACCCCAAGTGTAGGGTTGCAATGCAGCAATAATCTTGGTAAGACCGAGGTCGAATCCACAGGAACCTATCTTATGCGTTTCTGAAATTAACTAGAAGTAGAACTAGAAAAATATGTAAAGCTAATTCTGAAGTAATTGAGAGAGTAATTGTGAATTAAGTAATTAAAACTAAGAATTTAAATGTGTGAACTAGGGTGCTAAGGATCCACCTGTAGTGATCAGGGATCCCTCTTGCTTGATTCAAGTAACACAATTAGAATTGAAGTCTTATCCTATCAAATTGAAAAATATATCAATAAAACCAATTCTGAACTTCCATTGACCTAATTCTCAATGAAGGAAAACTATGATAATTGGCATAGATTCCATCACCAAACCATGCCCAGGAGACTAGTAAACAACATGATTTACTAATCTTATAATCTCAAAGTAGGAGAATTGTGAAGACTATGAAGGATTCCATCACCCTATCATACCCATGGGACGATGGTGAACAACAGAACGTACTAATTTCACAATCTCGAATTAGGAAAAGAACATACTCAAAGCTATTGTAGATCTACTATAATTTGAGTCACAATAAATCATTAAAAACTGAAAGTATTTCTTAAATATCAAATTAGAATATATGAAGTTCAACATAAACATGAATCAAATTAATAGAAACATCCCGTCATGTTACAAGCTTCACCTCTTATTCCTATCTAAGAGGTTTAGCCAACCATAGACATGATTAGACCAAAGTCTCTTAAGAAAAACATGAAAACAACTAAGGAAGAAGAAAAACTCTTGGTGACGGCTTCTCCACCCTTTTGCTCTATTCCTTAAACCCCAGAAGATGCCTAGGAACATCCTAAGAAGTCTTATTTATAGTTGTGGAACTCCAACTTTTGCACTTAGTTGGAAAACTCTACAAATCGCCTCAAATTTACGCAGTTTGATAAAATGGACTTCAATCTGCACAGTTTTCCAAAATAGACTTCACTCTATGCAATTTCACAAAATGACCCAGAGTTTCAGAATATGTTTTTTAGGACGATTTCGAGATTCCTTTTTCTCACTTTAAATCTTTGATTCTTCTCATTCCTTATTTAGTTTTCTTGGATCTTTGGCATGTGAATTCTTTAATCTTGGTCTCCTAAGATCCATCCCTCGCCCTAGTGATTCTTAAGCATCAAATCCATGCTTTTAGCACCCTTTTCAATCCAAGTTCTTAAATTCACATTGCAACACAAACATGAGTAAAATAGAACATTAAGCATTATCATGTTCATAAAACCAAGATATAAATGAGGGATAATATGCAATATTTGGCCCTCAACATGTATTCCATTATTAATGTGGAGGCACAGGCCCTTACGATGCCTTTAAGGGAGTGAATCAACGTATGTAAAGTAGCCACCATTAGTGAGCCAATTAATGCGGTAGTGTGCCTAGCACATATATAAAGACCCACTGAGAGAAGAGTGAATTCTATCACGAATCTAGTTATAATACACTTGGTGAGGCCGTCTCTCACAGTCTTAAAATGAGAGATTTTCTCAGAGATATTCGGAGAACTTACGAAAGCTTTAAAGATCTCGAATGTTTGAATATTAGACTGATATCCAAACGAATTTGGTTGTGATTTGGAGCCAAATCAAAGGAGAGTGAACATCAGATCAGGTTTCAAACTATATTATAATATGAATTAAGAGAATGTGAGAGCTCAATGAAAGATCTGATCTGACCTGTCTGATAATAGATCAGTATCAAGTGGCCCTAGTCCATCTATTCCCTCCAGTACTCCAAACTATTAAAGAACAAAAGTTCCAGTTAAATGTAGGATGTGGTTTGATTAGGTTATCCAGATGCATGATCATGATCGATTTAAGGTCCAGGATCAGCGAGAGACACTCTCTTGATTGATCTCAAACTCGAATTGTGAGCCACAGAGATCTCTAATTAAGGAATCAAATACGAGAAGAAAATAAAAGAAGCTAGAAGTTTCAGATACATCTAAAGACCTTCATATTTGGAATGCATGATAAATATGCAAAAGATTCAAGATCAGCAAGAAAACTTAGCAAGGGTTTAGCTGCCTCAGCAATTAATAAAAGGAACGCGCGAAGAAGAGCTTGATGCCCCACGCGAAACACATCCATCTACTTTTACAATTTATCTTTCTTCTATCTTTACTTTTATCTTAACACGGCCTAGCTTGGCTCTAGCATAGACCGCTATTGTCCATTGTGCACTACTATAGTACCACTATAGTGTCATAGGATTATATTAGAAGTCAACAAGCCTAAATTGCTCGATCCCAATCAACTAAGTTCTTACTTAGGTGATCATACTTATCCGGTCAAATCCCATTGACCATTCACTTTGACCATCTATTCCTACAAACAGATCAGGTATTTATTTCTCATTTGTTTATTTTTCATAGTTATTTTCAATACTTTGTCGATAGTAATGAGCCAAATATTTAATTAATGAAATCAGCAATTTTCAATATTTCTTTTATTTATCGGTTCATCTTCCTTCTTTTAAGGAATTTATTGCGTTTTCTAGTGAAAGAACAAGTCTTTAGACACAAAGCAACAAGAATCCATCAGAAAGGAATAACTCCTATCCTTTTACAAATCGTCTTATGACTGATTACAACCAGTGATCGAGAGGATAGTTGGATCCTGCATCTAGTCCCTAATCAATCTGACTCAACGCATGAGTACCAGCATTCAATCAAACGTAGAGTCAAATACGACTCCAGTACACCCACACTTTTTAACCGCATATGAAAGCTAAACCCAAGCCCTCGATCACACACGTGTGGCCTTGTGTTTGATTGAATTTAGCTAACATGTTCTTGGTCTTGGATTAGTCGCAAGACCTTTGGAATACCTACCTAGGTCTATGCTCCTCCTTTTTCCGATTTGGGCTTCAGAAATAGGTCCATATCGACCTGGGGCCCTCCATTGCAGGCCTGAGTTCCATCCTCTGTCCGCCACGACCAAAACCCAGCTGTGACTTCCCTTAGTTATCATAGCAACATCAAAACCGTTCTTAGCTGCGGCACAATGACACTCCCTTTGGAGAAGAGGTGCTGTTGAGATCCTTTATTGGTCCATCGGCACGTCAAGCTGGCAGGTCCATTAGGCTTCTGCGCTTCTGCCTGCCCTATGCAAGACTAACTCAGTTATAGGGAAACAGCCAAGGCCCACATTTTCAAAGCCTTTCTATTGCACTCTTCGCCAGCCCTGGTCCCCGTCCCATCCATTGCATCTGATTTCTTAGTCCACAAGTCAATCCCAAATCTGAGAACTTGAACCGAATAACATATAGGGAGCTGATCCATAACGATGCAGTCCGGAGGACACAGCATCATGGCCTCTGTCAAGGAGGATGTGAAGAGATCTGGGCCAAAAGCATGAGGACCTAGCCACCAGCCTGGTCTGGACCATCCACAGCCTGTTTTCTGCAGTTCTACTGAGATTTTTGTAATGAAACTAAGGTAATTAAAAGAAAGGTATTCCTTGGTTTGTGATTGCATAAGAGGTGTTTGGTGGTCGCCGGATTGCAATCCAAATCCTCCACTCCCCCTTCTCTCCGGCTTGCAAAACAGAGCTCCTTCAGATCCTTGCTGCATATGTGGCATAGATGGATGATATCCGAACCACTCATCCAATAGTGGATTGCATAACCAAAAGATCTCTGTTTGGATGGTCCTCCCTCCTTTTAATGGGCGGCATAAAAATGGATGCTGAAATGTGAGGGCTAGTAACAGTTTACATTTCAATGGAAGAATGTTCACTCATTAGTTGGTTAGGATAGTACACATGCTCTACGTACATTCATGCAGAAGCACAATAACACTGCGGCTGCAGGCGGCACTGGATCTCTTCACCGGCATTCCGAACCTTACCTTCTGTTGTCAAAGGGAGAAATTCCAGCAACCTGTATTTTGTGGAACAACACTCCTTTAACATAACAGAATATACAAGCTGATGAAGACAAGCCTCTGTCAACTGATTCCATGCTTTTAATTGTGTGTTTTGGAGTTTCTGACCACGCAGATGATCTCCACATTTGATCTGGCAGCATGAATTGCAGGTTTGAATGATCTTCCATGTTGAATCAGCTGGTGCTAGATGTGAGAATTTGATGCGAATTCATATATCGGGGTCTTCAAACAAGTTCATATGACTTCAACTTCCGCTGCAGCAGAACAAGAAATTAGATGTGGTTTGGATACCCATGCATAGATGCATGCCCATGTGTGCGCGCACGCACACACACATATAAACAATAGATAAGGATGCACATGTATATGTGCATGCAGAAACTGCATATTTGCATGCATTAGTACATGCTTTGCTTACAGAAGAAAAGATGATCTACCACTGAAATACAAACTATTACATGCTTTGCTTGCAGAAGGAAAGATGATCTACCACTGAAATACAAACTATGGTACTCGTCAATGTTAAGGGTCTGTTTGGATGAACCCCCAAAATAAGAAAGATGTGGAAAGCGGCATGACTTGGGTGCATATTGCAGGGTGAGGTGTTCGGTGCATCCAGCAAATGACGTGATGCGCCCTATGCTTATACCCACACAGACATACACAGCAACCGAAGGATTCAAACCCCATTACCGGTGCAGTCTCAATTCAAGCAGCAGACTACAGGTCAGCAGCATTTTGTAGGGATTTCCAAACAGCACAATAGTTTAAACCTACTAGGGAAATTTTACATTGATTTCCATACTAGTAAGGAGGAAAAACATATCTTACAGAAACCCGGACAGTTCATGAGGTAGGTCTCAACGCAGGCCATGGTTTAAAAAAAATCTCAATGATCAGACACTCTTGTCCATTGTATCAGCGACACATAGAAATGAACGGTAGAAAAGAATGTGCCAGAGCACAAAAAGGTCCAGCGATTGGATGGGAGAACAGATAAATCTGCTGGATTGAGGGACACTGATCCATCCATGGTGGGATACACCCAATGAATGATCGTGATCATGGAACATTGTGCCAAGAAAATCCAATTCGAGTGCATTACACTACATAAGGTACTAGTTTCACTACCCTCGGGCAAGGTTTTGGCATTTATAAATTATGAAATGGACAAGAGTAAAAGCAACATTTCCAATATAAGTTTATTTCATAATCTGACCTTTGCTAAGCCCACATGCGTGAACAAGTCCACTAATGCACAAACCACCACATATGCTAGAATGGTGGCCAGGTGCAAAATCCAAGCCATCCATCAGAAGGGTACCACTTGTAGATTCCTTATCCAGTAATCAGATCGGTCCACTAGTTAGGTGGGCAACAATTAACTAAATAAGTATATGGTTGTGGAAAAATCAGCTGAAATTTTTTCTAACCCACTAACTTATTTCTAATATCATGGCACATCTGTTGAATAGACCACCTTTATCTTTGGGCAGTAACATCTATACTGAGTTCTACCTGATGGATGGCTTAGATATGTGATCTGTCTGTCATGCTGTCATGTTTGATGGCATGTTCATTAGTGGATTTGTACATGTGTGTGCTTAGCAAAGCTCTCCTAATCTATACCCTTTTATTTTCCCATAAAAAAAAGTAGACACCGAATTGAAATTAAAAAAACTTCATTTAACAAAGAGAGAAAAAGAAAGAACATAAAAGCAAGCATTGTTTCAAACTTCAGGAAGTGTGCAAACCTTCACATGCTTCTGTTTCACTTCATCTAGAAATCTTTCTGGGAAATCCATATAATCAGCGCAATCCTTCTTTACGGAGGATACAAGCTCATCTTCTCCAGCCTTTTCAAGGTTCCTGATCAAAATGGTCAGTGTTAGCTTATCTGGGCTGCACCCTGACTCCTTCATCAACGTATATGTCTCCATTGCCTTTTCCACCATACCCACTTGCAGAAAGGCTCCCATCATCTCAGTATAGGTCCTGGTATCAGGCTTCAAGCCTTCTTTCTTAAGTTCAGAGAAGAGCTCTTCAGCAATTCCAATCAGCTTATTCTTTCCCAACATAAAAATCATATTGCAATAAAGTGATAGATCTGGTTTGTACCACACCTCCTTCTGTACAAACCGAAACACCTAAAATCCTGATTTCATTTCAGATAAATGGATAATAGAATGCAAACCGAAACAACTTCGAACAAATCGGGCAAAACGATGTAGAAACATCAAAGCATGATCTAAATGTATATAAAAGGACATCTGCAGATGCCTTAGAATATGATTCTGCTTCAGATGGGTTCAAATGTGCTTTAATTCCCAAAAATAACAAGAAAAATATCCATTTAAGATGATGACTTGTGAGAAATGACCAAACAGTTAATGATTCAAACCATTTTCAGATGATTAGCAGTTCTACACGTAGTTCAAAAACCCAAAAACATGACTTGATATTTAATTACCGTAAATTGAAAATATTAGGAATGTAAATAGAAAAATAGTTAAATTTAGTACGAGTAATATAAATGTAACTCAAATCAACAAGACAACAACTACATAGATACCTTACTGGTTAAGTGTGTTGCTTCCTCTGGTTGAGGTTGGGGGTTCAAATCCCACTGCCCACCTATATTTTTAATTAAATCTCCACCCAAGAGGTGAGTGACTCAGTTCGAGTCATGCAGAGTCGACCAACCAATTGAGTCAACTCAACGAGTCTCTCTGAGTCCAGGTCGGAGTCAGGCCCAGTAATGAGTTTCTCAGCGACTCAGCATGAAATCACACCAAGTTGAGGTGACTTAGCTGATTTTCAGGTGGAGTCAGTGAGTTTTGGGACTATGATTCTAAATGATGGAGTTGGAAAAAATGCTATGAAACCCCAAGAAAAAACATCAGATTTAGACGATTGGTGAAATGACCCATCCCAGATCCTAGAATGAAAATCAGATCGATGGAGAAACGTAGATGAATAAGAGAACACAACTTTGCTTTACAAACGCAATGACAAATTACAAAAGCAATCGACAACACCACTTAATTGAAGCAAGCAGATCAAACACTCCTACCAATTTCTTTTCCTCCCTCTTTCCCTCCCTATGTCCATGTTCATATGCATGTGTGTGTCATCATTGCACACATGCCCATCAAAACTAAACATGAAACCACAAGCCCCACATTGCAAATTCTGATACAGATGAATACATCTGTAGTCCCTACTAAAGAATAGCAATCATATAACAAAAACCTGTCATCTATTAAAATGAATATAGTAGAGACTTGTTTGGTAGTCTAAAGGGATATAACCGAAGTTGCACTCTACAAGACCTCCATGATAGAAAGAATTCATCTAGTCAGCTTCACCTTAGGCAACCCTTGGTGCAAAGTCGTACAGATTGGATGATCCTAACCATCCAATAAATGGGAGTTTTGATCGTTGAATGTGAATTATCTGCCTGTTAGTTCTTACCATCCATTTTTAATCCACAGCAGGACAGGTCAGATGATTTAATCATTGGAATTTTCGAAGTAACCCATCCACCTTGGGGACACAAGATTAATGCTCCCAATCCAAGCCTTCGTATGGTGGAGGCCCCACAAACTGCAATTTTAATTACTATTGCTACTAAGTGGTGCCAATAATGTCTACTACATGAGCAGCCAAGGGCAAAGTCTTCCACACAAGTAGTTTTACGATTAGCTTAAACTTTGCATTATTGAAGGACTTGGACAGGGATTTAAACCAATGGTTCAGTAAACTAGGCTCCTAGTCTCTTCCGTCCAAAGGCGGATGGACCATGCCCCAAAAATCTCCTAGATTGGAAGATCCAAGCCAACAATCTTGAGAATTTTCATAGTTGAATATCGACCATCACCGCGTTCTCTTCACAACCATACAAATGTAGGCTAAACAAAAAAAGGAAAATTTCTGATTGTCCTATGGAGAAGATTTTCCATTTATGGGGATGGTTCATCTGTGACAGGACGCAGCAGACCAACGGTGTGGATCACTGAGGTGTGCATCCCACTCATCAGAATTGAAAACCTCAGTATACCAGTTGAGAATCTAATAATTCCTCTCGAAACCAAATTTAGTGAAATACTCAAGAACCCAAATCCAAATTCACATGAACATTTCAACAAAAAGGTGAAGTACAATAAAAACTGAAAAATTTATGAAAAGAGAAGTTTCTTTGGGCACAGTGTCTATCAAGATGCGGCACCAACAAATCTTCCACACCATCCGGAAGCGGCAGGTGGGAGTTGTAAAACGACATGGACAATTGGAAATTGGAAACTTGGAATGCTGCTGGATTCCCGCCAACAATCTCTAAAAGTAGAGAGAGAACGTGGGCACAAAAAACATCTTGTATTATTATTACCTGGAGAGCTATTTCCAATTCGTTCTGCCTCTGTAATTCGACCAGAGCTGCCATCAAATCCGCTTTCAAGAGCCTGCTTATTCTGCGATCGAGAACCTCTTCTAATTTAGAGGCGGACTTCGCTAGCTTGAGTGATTGGACGGCTTGGATTGCTTCTGTGGACATCACTCTCCCTCTCCATATAGGCTTTCTTGGCCCATTTCTCAGCCCACATGAGATGACGCTTGTTGGAATTGGAATTGGAGGGGAGAGGGAAGGCGTTTTGGGAAATGGAAAGAACGTGGAGATTCCAGGGTTTGGAGAAAACCCAACTTCAGAAAATCGAAATTGAAGAGACCCCATGAGAGAGAGAGAGAGATTCAGAGGGAGGGAGGAAGAGCGAGAGAAAGGCCACGTTCTCCTTCGAGTAAAACTTTTGTACTCTGGCAGTGTGATGGACGATACGCGGGTACTAGGAAATGGACGCGGATCCTGTGAGATTCAGAGGAAGGGAGGAGCGAGAGAGAGGCCACGTTCTCCTTTGAGTAAAACTTTTGTCATCTGGCAGAGTGTGATGGACGATACGCGGGTACTTGGAAATGGACGCGGATCCTGTAGCGAGGAGCCCACTAGGGCTGAAAGTCGGGTCGGGTCGGGTTGGTGCACAATCCTAACCCAACCTAAGGTTCCTATACCTCAACCTTAACCCAACCCAAACCAATCTGAGGTTTGGGAATTCTCCACCCAAGCCCAACCCAAGCAGGCCGATTAGGTTGGTCAGGTGTATACATGCTAATATTTTCATTATTACATTAGTTTATTATATTTCAACATAAGACTTATTTTTTATATCTATAATTTTATTAAATATATATGTGATTATTTATCATACAGAACTTTTTTTTCTTTAAAAAAACAAGCTAAAATACAAGACAACTAGTCCTTTAAAAGTCATGTAGCATAGCACACAATCTATTTGGGAGAGAGAAATCCGGAATATCTTGTTAGCTTGAGTCCTTGGAAATGACGTGGACAAATAAGACCCGACATCACTAGTGTGCCTTCGACACAAACCATCCACACTCAATTATAATTTATAAGTAACTAATATATTGATCGGGTTCGGGTTGGGTCGGGCAACCTGAGACCTCAGCCCAAGCCCAACCCAAGTTTTATCGGGTTGATGTTTGTATAGCCCAAGCTTGAGATCAGATCCGATATATCTTGCCCAAGCCTGACCCAATGTCGAGTTGGTCACGGGTCGGTCGTGTTGAACCCACCCAACTTTCAGCCCTAGAGCCCACCAGGATTTAGCATGGTGTGGATTCTGTGTGGGGACCACCATGGTGTATTTGCTTTATCCACGTCGTCCATCCATTTTTTCAGCTCATCTTAGGGATGAGCCCAAAATTGAAGCATATCCAAAGCTCAAAAGACCACATTTCCTGTGGGAATTGCACGCCTACTGTTGAAAACTTCTTTGGGTAGCCACAAAAGTTTTTTGATCAAGCTGATATTTGTGTTTTCCCTTCGTCCAGGTCTTTTTGACCTTATGAACGTGTTTTTGACATATAAACGTCACAGTAGGCCCTAGGAAGGTTTCAACGGCGGGTATAATTATCCCCATTGTTTTTTGTGGTGTAGTCCACTTGAGCTTTGAATATGCTTCAATTGTTGGCCAATTCCCTAAAATGATCAGGAAAAATAGATGGACGGCGTGGATAAAACACATACATTACGGTGGACCCCATGGAGTATCCACACCACACTACTCACTACTCGATCCGGTTTTGCCAAATACCTTACTCGAACTCAATTTGAGTCGGAACTGAGTCGAGCAGGGTTGACTTGATTCGAATCGATTCTTGGCTGGCCTGACTTGAACCGAGTCTGACTTGGTCAAGAAAACCGAGTCAGATTGAGTTGGGTATGATTTGGATCAAGTCTTTTGTTTAAAATTTTATTTTATTTTTTGAATTTTTTTTTTAAAAATAAAAAATGAAAAAATTCCAAAAAAAGAAGAAGTTAAGGATAACTTTCCTAAGTTAATAAATAACTAATTTTACATATTTAAAATATATTTGAGAGAAATAAAATCAATTAAGCAATAAATGAAATAACAAGTGTTTGAATCTTATAGTGGATTGAGCAAAAAGGAATTTAGGTGGGGTTAGGGTTAGAAACATTGGGTTGGATTTCCATGTTTGTCCTGATCCAGGGCGGGCCACGACTGAGGTCCTGAGTCAGGGCGGGCCACCAGTGGCCTGCATGGTTGCACCCGAGGTCCCAAGCCAGGGTGGGCCATCGGCAGCCTGCATGGCTGCACCTGAGGTCCCGAGTTCGAATCAACACAGACAAAAAATATAAAATTAACCTACCTAATGAATGGATGAGGATGATCGGTGAAAATAGGATGCTAGGCTGCTGACTGGTCTGAATTCCGATCAAGTTCGGTGTGGCACCGACTCAGGTAGGGGTTAGGGTTCGAGTAGATGAAGGGTAAAAGTGAAAAAAAAAGAAGAAGAAAATTCAACTTTATACTATACGATTTCAGATCGAATCGGGTTTCGGATTGGATCGAGTTGCTATGTGACCCGAACTCAACTTGATCGGGCTTCGGATTCAAGTGGGTCTACTTGATCCGACCTGGCCCTGGCTTTCAGTTCGGGTCGAGTCGAATTTGACCAGTTCAGTCAAGTCGGATCCTGCACACCTCAACAAATGAGGTTTCCAGATTCAACGTATATGGGGCTAAACAGCTGTACTTGTTTGATTATTTTACTTTCAGATTGATTGGCATTATTGGACGGTTATAAAAGAAAAGAAAAGAAACAGTGTACTGATTGGATAAACAAGGGTCCCCAAGACAGTGGGGTCCACAATTTAGTCAGTTTAATTGGAGATAATACGTGCCACGTATACAATTTCTGAGTGCCTGCGTATCAAGCTTCTCACGCTGCCAGTGTACCAAATAACAACTCTCTCAGATTTGCCAGCTCAACAGCGTGGACAGGGCATCTCATCTGCATGGCACTAGTCTGGTTTACTTAACCAGATCAAAGCCGTCCAAAAGATGGGTCTTACCAATTATATGATATGATTTAAAAATTGGGCTTGTAGACTCCTCATGTGGGCCACAATATTAGAAACAGATAGGTCGGCTGTAAAGACTTTGCTAAGTCCTTTTTCTTACCAACCTCCATTGGGTTCTTAAACTGTGTCTGACCTGGCAAGTGGAATGGCCTGGTATTTGGATGAATCATTTAAAAACTGGGATCCACCTGATGGACGGATTGGATCTGTTAAACGTGATGCCGGCGTGTAGATGAGCTGCCTTTTACACGCGTGTGGTAGATGGAAGTATGGAAATATGGTAGAACCATCCATCTCTCCGAATCACACGTGGCAGGGAAATATGTGGTGTTTCTATGATGGATGGGTCATCTATCGAAAATCGCACCAGTTAGACAATCCTGTTCGTCAATTTTCAACAATATCCCGAATTGAATGCTCGACTGATGAATTATCATCTTATACCATTGATTAGGCCACCCATCAGATGGATTGGAACATCTGATCCATGTTTGGAAGAAAAAAAAATCCATCCACAGTAGGGGAAAGTAGATGGTCCGCTCTTGTAGATCCATCTCCCTTCTTACATCGATGGTTGAGAAGAGTAGTATAGCAACGGTTGAAAAAAAGTCCAAAAATTAGTGGCCAGGATCTTCCAATCTCGAAATTTTTTGGTGCATGTTCCATCCATCCATGATGAGATGCAACTGATATGTGTAGATATCTTGCACCGAAGAACCAGCTACTCCACTTATCAAATGGACCACAACATCAGGAATCAAAGGATGGCTGAGGAATTTCCTTACTCCATCCATTTATTTTAAAATTGTAGCTCACCTAATAAGTAGACTATCTCTAGTTTTGGCCAGGGGCACCTACACGGTGTGGACAAATCAATGGATGGCTTGGATGTTGCGTATGTTGCCACATTGGCACATGTATAGGCATGTAGATGAGAGTAGCTTGGATTTTTGACCTGGATCCGGATTTGCTGGTGACCCCCAAGACCATCCGGCTAGGCGGTGCTGGGCATGTGGGGCCCATGTATTTTAAATCCATGCTGTCCATCTGTTTGCCGGCTCATTTTAAGGGTATCAGCCCAAAAATGAAGCATGTTGCAAGCTTAAGTGGACTACACCATGAAAATGGTTGGGATAATAATACCCACCGTTGAAACCTTCCTAAGGCAAACAGTGATATTTAACCAAGGGCAGGATTGACTTTTCTGTAATAAACAGATGAGTGGCTTAAAGACTATTTAAAAAAGGAAAAGTTTTGGTAAATAGTTTGAAAGTAGGAGGTTTTCAGTCCATAGCCGAAAAGGCCAGTGGGTAATGGAAAAAATCTCAAAAAGAAATAAAAAGATTAATATTATGTACACAATTCACTACTGATGATCTCAAGGCTTAGAAGAATTGGTCATGCATAAATATTTAATTATTGTGAAAATATTTATAAAATTTATTTAATAAAATATATTTTGAAATAAAACATTAATAATTTACATCACCTGCTCTCTTGAAAATACATTGACTCAGTTTCAGCTCAAGTGTGCAAACCTCAAATACTCCACAATAAAATGTCTACTTTCATAACTAGTGAGAACATAATTGAAAATCTTATGTAAAATTGCAACAAATTATTTTTGACAATAAATTTCGTCTTGATCCCACACGATCTGTGAGATATTGATCTTTAATTTTAATGTATTTGAATTTCTTATGGTGTTTTAGATCTCTTGGGACACATACAATCAATGTGTTGTTCATTCTTTTCTTTTTTTTCTAACACACGCACACACACCCCCAAACACTCACGCCGTAGTGTGATTTCACCACCTGTGGATACTCGAACCCTTGACCGGGTGTTGAAACTCCTGAAAGTCTACCACCGGAGCAAGAGTAAGGATCCGATGTGTTGTATTGTTCATTCTTATCAAGAAATGACCTTTAGCAGTGGGAA
The DNA here is from genome assembly GCF_029962835.1 of Magnolia sinica. NCBI lineage: Eukaryota > Viridiplantae > Streptophyta > Magnoliopsida > Magnoliales > Magnoliaceae > Magnolia > Magnolia sinica. The sequence continues at coordinate 87,966,300 of NC_080575.1, read as the reverse complement.
CAACACTTGAGGCTTGCAAAAATCTCATAATTCACACACCCTTTTGAGCCAATGCACAACATGCAATATATTCAACTTCTATAATTGAAAGGTCAGTGGCACATCCGTTCAACATAAACACCTAAGCTGAAATAGACTTGTTTCATCTTGATCATCTCTTCGAGATACTTCAGAATAAGCTTGCGCCCTCAGCTTAGTGACTAGATAACACTACATACAACCTTTTGTTTTTAAACAATAATGGAAAATTCTCTCAACTGCCTGGCAATGTGCTTGGCTCTGATTACTTTGACATTAACTCACAAGACCTACAGTATAATATATGTTTGGCCTAATACATAACATGCATACATAAGACCACTTATTATACTAACATAAGGTACAAATGATATAGATTGCTTCTTGATATTAGACTAGGGACATATATTTCAATTAGAATATTTATTGATTGGAGTTTTGGCTGGCTTGGAATTGTGCATCTAAATCGTTTTAAAATCTTCTAAATATAAGATGTTTGCAACAATTGTAAAAACTTCTTCAAGTGATCTCTTGAGATTTTCATTCGTTATATAAAGTTTGCCGGCCCAAGGTCATTCATTTAAAATATTAATGATAGGCATTCCTTGATCTAAAGTTGCATTCTCATATTATTGCCTGCTGATAAAATACCATTAATATATATAGTATCAGAAAGTGTCTTCCAAATCACTTCACTTATATATAACCGTCTTCTTCACATATGGAAAATCTAAAAAAAGTAATGCCTTCGTGGAATATGATGTACCAATTCTTGATGATTATTTCAACCCATAAATACACTTCAAAAGCTTATAGAGCTTGCTTGACTCTTCTCAACAAATCTCATGAGTTATTCCATATAACAGGTCATTTGGGAGCATGTAATCAGTGGTTGTTGGTGTGAATTAGTGGTAATTGGTGTACTTGGAAGAGTATATTTGATGTGAATTAAAATGTAGTTCACATCAAATACACCTAGAGCCTTCTTTTAAAATCACAACAAAACCGTATGATTCCATTGGACATAGATTTGATTACAACCTATTTGCAAGCTACAATCCTTTCTCACCCTCTCCACCAATGCATTCCAAATACAAGCTACTAAACACATTTACATGAATTCTGGTTGATTTTGATCATAGGCTACTAAACACAAGCGGTGATTCCAATTCACATGGATACTATGGTAATTGTATATCAAATACATGCTCCCAAACAAGGCATAAAAGTTTTCCTTAAATCTCCTTTTAAGAATGCGGTTTTTACATGTATTTAATATAATATTAGGTCAACGTATGCTACAATAGCCAAAATCATGCGAATTGATGTAAATATGGCTACAAGTGAGAAAGTTTCTTCATAATTAACATCTTTCACTTGTGTAGAATCTTTTGCCACTAAACAAGCTTTATACTTATCAATTGAACCATCCGCGGTCCTTTTATCCTGAACACCCACTTATTTATAAATGGTTTATGGCTAATTGAATATCAATTTACTTCCAAACATGATTTTTCTTCATCAAATCAATTTTATCGGTCATCGCAAGAATTCAATATTTAGAATTTGGAGATACTAGCATGCATGTCTTGATATATAAATCAAGTTTATCTTAATTTTCTATGATACAAAAGTACGATTCCCCTTTTATTTTAAGATGTCTTTTAGAAATTATACCTCACAAACTTTGTCGTATCCTAGGAATGCCATTTGATGTGTTCCCACTATTGTCATGAATCATCAGAATTCCCTGATTATCATTGTTTAATCATCAGAAATTATACCTCACAAACTTCCTTGAACTACTTCCAACATTTCAAGAGTTCGATTTTTATCATGGGCTTCTTTCTATTAGAATATCTATCTTCCACAAAGATCATATATTGGGATTCAATTTCAATCCATTTACCATTGTTTACTAACAAATATAGTTTTGAATGGACAAAATATTGAATAAATGTGCATTGAATTGTTCTTTTATCTAATTTATGTTCAGAGTGTATGAATTAATATGTAACCCAATGAACCCTAGGAATGTAAATCACCTAATAATGATTTCCTACTAGTCCATAATTCAACAGGCATTTTGAAAACTGATTTTGAAGGAACTGTATTTAATACATAAGCAAATGTGAGCCGCATATCTCCCTAAAAGGTTTGCGTTGACTATCATAGATATGTATCCATTGTTCGAGCGGTTAACCATCTCGTGAAAAAATTGGTTAACATTATCAACAATTTGTTAAGTAGGTTTTGTTCCCCTACCCTCGCAAATGTACTAATCGCCTTTTCAATAATAATCTCTTTTAAAAGAGATTATCCTCAGAAGAATTTTGAAAGAGATGAGGTCCTATGCTATATTCATTGTAGGCCCTTCCATAGTAATAGTTTGCTTCAGGGCATATTTTGTCGACCTGGAACATCCCCACAACTTTTTATTATATCTCTAGGCATATTGCATGTGGTGAGCCTTATCCTTTATGAGATTCTGACCATTGTTGGACTCTCTCATGTAGAATTTAATTCCACAAAGGTAGGGCTCCTCTATTTCACTTCCACTTCCAAAATTGTTTATGGAGTTTGATCAGAGGCTGACAATCAAGGGCCTGGAGACAAAAGCCTTATTGTTTTGCTATATAGTCTAGCCAAAGTTATTTCTACTATGGTTTCAGGTCTTTTTCTTGACGTGTATACTGAAGATTGTTGCAAAAAATCCTTATAGATCGTCTTGGTGCATGTGACTCTTTGCTTGTAATCTAAACATCCGTCTCAAATCTCCAGGAGAAATGTGATGGTTATTGGTAGGTGCAAGAGAGCTCTCATTCCAAAGCTAGCAATTGTCTCCTCCAACAATTCCCCTCGCATCATTGCCTTAACAGGATTAGATTTGCTTATTTCTCCTGATATGTCTTTAGTCATTTTTTCTTCGTTCTCAATTTTTTTCCCCTTTACTTGTAATTTTCTCTTTTTGCTGGTACAAAGGTGTAGGCTCTTTCTTGGCTAGGGGTGTGGGTTTTCTTCCTAGTCCAGGGTGTGGGCCTCTTTAGGTTGCATGCCCTTTGGTAGGAAATAAGAGTTTTTACTTACCTTTTAGAAAAAAAAATCTATTTCACCTTTCAACTATATTATTTTCCTGAGGAGTGCAAGGCATGGCATTCTGTCAAGCAATGTCAGTATTTTCAACCTACAATTTGAAGATGTCAAATGTATAGTTTCCACTCTTATTTGCCTTCAACATTTTAATTCTTTTATTCAACTAATTCTCTACTTTTAATTTGTATTTTTTAAAACAATTTAGCGCTTTTAACTTTTGAGAAATTAGATACATTGTTTCATATCACAAGTAGTCATTAATAAAAGTTATAAACTATTGACAACTATCTTGAGCTCGTACATTTAATGATTCACATATATTAGTGTGCATAATTTATAAAAGTTCTTTAGATCTAGTTGGCTAAAGAATGTTTTTTTTTTTTTTCCTTTCTTGATACACAATATTTATAAAAAGACAAATCTATTATAGTTAACATTCTCAGTAATATATCTCATGCTAGCCTCATCATTCGATTATTTTCTATGTCCCAATCCGTTATGCTATTTAATAGATTCAGATACAATACTAGCATGTCACACACTAAAAGAGATGAGTTACTCAATATTAATGAAAAATTATTTACAATATCTAGGTTAAATGTGTTTCCTGACAATTCACCCCAAACAAGTATACATTGTTTTTTTTTCCTAGTGAGAATCTGTCTTTATAAAATCTTACGTTGAAGTTTTCTTTGACCAAATATGTGACAAATATTATATATTTTTTAATCCCAAGAGTAAAAAGAGTGTCTTTAAGTTGTAGAGAGTGTCTTTATCTTTGACTCGAGACGATGAGTACCAACTTTGATCACTTCCTCCGATGTATTGTTTCCTACAAACAACTTATGACTTCCAAGCGAGATAGTATGGAAGTTTATAATTTCTTCTCTATCCTTTGTCACATGCCTTATTGCCATTCAATCCATAATCCATTTATTAAAATTTAAATCAACTATTAATACTTCTATGCAAAGAAAACTAACGAGTGGAGAAAAAATTATCGTTGTGTTTAGGGCAAGTTCTTGCCCAAATGGCTCTATTTTGGAGGTTTTATGGGTTGATATCTAGATAGATAAGGTTGACAATGATGTGGATATGATTAGTATCAGGGTGATTGTTGTTGATAACGAGTTGGGTATGGATGAATATATCTTTTCCAACTTTTAGTAGTAAAAACAAACACTACTTTCATATTGAATAGCCTTTGACTCAACTTCATGTTTTAGGTAATGAGCTACGTCCTTAAAGGTCTTGATTTCTTCTTGTGACTCAAGCAAGGTGTTCAGTAATGGTTACGGTGGCCATAACGGCCACCACCGTTACCTTTACGATACGGGGAAAAATGGCTGTTACGGCCTCTCTTTTTTATTTTTTTTATTTATTAAAAAACCCTTGAAAAACCTGTATCTGCCCAGTAGTGTTGATTAAAAAGTATGAAAAACTTGTGTCTGTCCTGTAATAAACCATTATGGGGTTATTATGGCCTTTATATGGGACGTAACGCGCCGTTAACGGCAATTACGGGTTATTTTTTTCCATAACGGCTGTTACGAACGTGTAACAGTTGCCACTGTTACCTTTACGACCCCGTAATGGCCTTTACGGCACACCATGGACTCAAGATATCTTCAATGTGAGCCAAGGAATCGAACAGAGATCAAAATGCCACTATAATTTTTTGATTTTTAGTAAAAACACAACCTACATTTCACAAATTTATCATTATTTGTTCCATCTTCCTAATATGATCCTTAATGGAGTATCCAATTAACACTCTATATGTATCAAATTCATCATTTTAATCTTGGCATCCGATATTTTAACGTAAGACTCAATAATGGCATCCGATCTTTCCTTAGAAGTCCCATAAGTTTTGTATGTGGGGTTTAGTACTTTGTGCATAAAGCTAGAAAGAATATTTTTAGCAATTCTATAAATTTTTTTCAATTTCTCATATTTCTGTCGTGCAAGCTTCAAACTACTTACCGGAACATTCCTATTTTCTTTCTTTGATCTTTTTCTAATAGTTTTTCGCATGTACAATATACTAAAAATTTACTCCCATTAAATTTCTCTGCTTTCAAGATATCACAATTATTGATTAAATGCCAATGTTTGTTACTACATTAGGTGAGAGATGGTCCTATATTAGTCAGGAAACACATTCAAGACATTTTATTTGAATTTTATTCATGTACAATCATCATCATTGGTACAAATTAGCATCACTCAAATCAGCTGACATGAAGGCAATATGGTCATTATCAATCAGATCAAAAGGTTTCAAAGTTGAGAGGACAATAAAGTAATACGAATCTCTTTATGGCAATAGCTACGTGAAACTCACAATAAAATTACAAAATTATAGGCTATATCCAAATGTTCGTGTAGTGCATAGCAATTTTCATGTTTCATGACATACAAATGTTACAACACTGTTGGCCAGAGATTATAAATGCATCGCATGCTGTATTTTCCATGTGTTGTGACTTGTTCGGAGCAATAAAAAGTCATTCCAAAATTCATTTTAATGTTTCCTTCCATTGGAATCGTGTTGAGCAGGCCCAGCCCTTTTTCCTATTTTCTGCTTCCTCTGTCTCTAAATAATGAGGGAGAGAGCCAGCGGTGGAAGGCTGATAGTCCTCTACAATGCCACGTGTGGGAGGGCCCCACTAGGTTGTCCTTCATGTCAACCGAAACCGATAATGGGTTGGGTCGGGTTAGGGTTGGAGAACTTAAACCGGTTTGAAATCAGGTCAGGTTCGGCCGTTTCGGATGAACATTTTGGGTTGGGTTAGGTCAGGTTGGGAATAATTCCATGTATTTGTGTCAGGCTGGGTTGGTTAGGTTTGAGTAAATGGTTTTCAGTTGTACGAGTAGGACCCATACTTTGAGTGAACCAGATTGTCCAATTGATGGGCCCTGCCATGGATCAACTATGCCCGGAAATTTCCTTGATTATTTATTTTCCTTAACAATGGAAATACACTAACCGTCCACATTCAGCTTAAGAAACGGCCAATGATTAGCTGGATAAGATCTTCCACTCCGGAAAATTTCCTAGTGCATGGGACCCATCAAATACCATGCATTTCCTTGAGTTGAGGATCATAAAATTCCTCTGTTTAATATATTAGTCTTTTAGAATATCATTTCTTAAACTACACTTTTTCAGTAGAGAATGGATCACCTTCAGGATAAATCATTGCCCTTGTGGCGCCATACCATCTTTCCTGTCAACGTGAAAATGGTAGGACCCATCATGAAGTTCACCTGGCACAAAAATCAGGACAGTCTACTCATCAGATGTGCCAAACTGTTGGAATCAATAGACAGACGATGATCTGATTTGACATATTGGTGTGGCCCACCTAGAGCGCAGATCAGCAAGAAGGGTGGGGCATACCATGTTCACAGTTGGATGTTCTACACGAGTGGCAGGTTGGAGAGAGATCAAATCAGTTCTCTTTTTCAAACTCATGTCAGTACCCAGATCAAGAAAAATTCCGACTTCCAAATCACTGTTTACTTGATACAACAACATGGGTGTGGAAACCATGCAAAGCTCCTCACCTTCCAAATTCAAGTCCATCAATGAATAGAGATTGGTATCATACAATAAAAGAAGAAAAGAATAATGGGGGACCCATCCCCGGAAAGTAAATAAAATCTGAGGAAAATTAGATTTCTTACTCCTCGTCCGATTCAAGGCCTGGTATGTATTCCAAGCTCACATCAAAAATCACTGGACTGTTTGGAGCCACTCTAGGCCTTCCTGGTGCTGAATTGAGACCTTTCGGAAATGCCAACTATCCAAAAAAATAAAAAAAGAGGTTATGACTTACAACATAACATTGATATGATGGAATTGGGTGTGTTTGGATAAACTTAATTGTGAATGTTCCCCGTTCAACAATATGGAACAGATTGTAATGGAATGTTCTTTTTCTTTTTTCATTATTTCATTCTTTCTTTTTTCTTTTTTAAAAGAGGAAGCAGCCTCAAATTGCGGTTGTCTTCCTTTCACGTCTTAGAAGAAAGCAACATAATTGCAATTTGGAGCCTATTTCATTCATATGAATAGTAAGGGAGGTAGTTGCAATATTGATTTTTTCTGTATTTTTTAAATGATCATCGAGAACTTATGCATCCAAATGCAGCAATAGTCAATTGTAAAGGTAAAAGATTGTTGGCCACATAAAAAAAAAATTCTTAAAATAATGCATATTAATATTATTGATAAAATTTGATGACTTACAGTTTGACGGTGATCCTTGATAAAGTGGAATGACACAATTGAATTCGTATAGCTGGACTCATCAGTTGGGATAAGGCTTATGTGATGATGATCATGATCATCGTGAAAATGCATATAATCATGGTATTAAAAAGAGGTTATGAAATGGCTATTATGTAATAGTAAAAATGGGACCATTATGCGATAAGATGCCTAATGCCATTCTGAAAGAAAGAAAGAAAAAAAACAAAAAAAGGCTATAATGAGCTGATACATTTTCTTCCTTTCTACCAGGCAACAATGAATTACACAATTTTTAGTTGTTTGTATTGATAAGGTAAATAGCCATGCTAGGCAAGTGAAAAATCTCAGGACAATGCATTTGTCAGACATGCATACAACTGTTGAAAACCTGACAGCTTACACATCCTTAAAATCACATGATAATATAGAAACATGTCCTAGTATTTATATATCTGGGCAAATATGGGAAAAACTAACTTCCACCACCTTTAGGGATGTTAGCAATGTTTCGAGAGCTTTTTACATGACAAATTGGGCACCTAATCATTGATCTGGACCGTCCATTTGTCCATAACACTATTGGCAGGCCATGATGCCAAAAGATCACACCAACTGGATGCTGGTAATCCTCAAATGTTTGTGATTGTTATAGCTACCCATTTTTTTAAAATGAGCCATAGATCAGATAGTTAGCATCATCTTATCAAAGTGCTTCTTTATAATCATAAGCAATACAAGGTGGGGCTATTGGATGGATGCTTCAAGCTGATGATTAGACCCTTTTTTTAACTTGTTTTTTTTTTCCCCTTGTTCAATCTGTCTATTTTTCATGATATTGATAGATGGTTTGGATTGTCTAATTGGCGGTTTTTTTTTTTTTTTTTTTGCATCATGGATTCCTAACAGTGGTGTAAGTAACATACAGTCCGGATCTATGATTGCCTGCACCATGTGTCATTTAAAAACTTTACAGACATAGCTAACGTCCCACGAAGGTGGGGATCTTTGTAGCCATCAATATGTATAAAATTTCATTTGAATAGTAACACGTAAAATACTTCATGGAAGCATAAGATTTAAAATATATACTTAAAACAAAAAATACTAGGAAAAAAAAAGAAGAGAGAGAGCGAAGGATTGTTCCTCATAGTTAAAAAAAAGAAGGAAAACTGTGAGGAAATGAGGACGTTGAGATGGATGAGTGGCAGGCTGAGGAAGGATAGAATTAGACATGAATGCATTTGAGAGAACTTGGAATACCAACAATAGGTAATAAGAAGATGGAAAGTAGACTTAGATGGTAATGTGCAATAGAGACCGAGAAGCGCACTGGTTAGGAGTGACTTGGCACAAGTTTAAGGCTCTAAAAGGGCCCGAGAGGAGGATGTGTTTGGAGGTAGTGAGAAAAGACCTAAAGACCTATGGTCTACCTGAAGTAATGGCCCTTGATAGAGTGGAATGGTGGAACAGGATGCATGTAGCTACCCAATTAATTGCGATAAGTCTTAGATGATGATGATGATGATGATGATGATGTTTCTTCATAGTTGTGCCAAGGTGTGTCCACTGCAGAAATTGCTAAGAGGATTAACAGTCAACTAAATTAGTTTTAATATCAATGGAACATGAATTATGAACGAAAGAGTATAAGAATGGAATTTGCAAATATGCAATATTCCTTGTGTGTTGCTTATTACGTTAGAACACTTACAGAGCCTGGAATGTATATCCGACGCTTTCCCCCGATTTTCATACTCAAAATCCCTTCGTCAAGTCCCTTGATCACCTATTCTAGTCACAAAGAAACACATTTCTATTAAGGATCTTTATATTGAGAGGATCTATATGGCCCTGCTCATAACCAAATGCAAAGTTTGCTGACAAGTTGGATTTCATGCATGTGGAGCCCATGGGTTATGATCCAAAAGTGCTGATTTGATTAGACTCACCATGGATCGGGGATATCTTCGAGATTTCCAAATCAATGACCCCAACCCTTAGGTTTCTTTGAGATTTTCAAAAGTGCTGATATTGTTTCAATCTGGGAGATTTCCAGCCTACCATCAAGAAACTCATGATTTGGGGAAACATGCATTTCCATGAAGGCTCAAGGCTATGTAACTTAATCATAAAGCCATAAACACAAGGTCCCATTCAGGCAACCAGGGAAAACATAACACACCAACACACATGGTGAGTTGGTAATGATGAAAGATATATTGTCATAAATATAAGCTCATATATGTATGAATTCCAAATATATAATATGAATCCAGACAACTACAAATATATCAAAGATACTAAATAATAAATTAAACAACACTTTGAATAACCATGAAAGGAAAATATAAACTGGGGTTTTCTTTGATTGAAAATGAAATTCTTTAGGGCCTGTTTGGGAGCTGGAACGTATTTAGGCAAAAATTATTTTCCAATACTTTCCAAGAAAATGATGTTTTCCCCTGATTGGGAGTTCACTTTTTGGTGGAAAACATTTTCCAAGAATGTGTTTCATAGCAAGAGTCCAATTTTTTTCCCAGCCCTACTGTTTTTATTTATTTTCTATCCAAATGCTTTATTGGAAAATAACTTCTACTCTCTCCTTTTATTTTCCCTGCTCCCAAATAGGCCCTGAATTTCAAAATGAAGTACAATATCAAACTTTTGTCATTAGTCATTACAGACATGTGGATATGTGCCATCATGGAAGATGTGTGTTCTTGTTGAATAGCTTTAAGTCATATATTATGTCGGTTGTTATTGCTAATTTAGTTTACAAGAATGTGATAACAGTTGAAGCTTTACAAAGCTAAGAGTCTATTGTTCTCTGTGAAGGCTGTGAAGGGCCTCAAATTTGCCAAAGCTGAAAGTCTATCTACTCTTTGTTTTAAGGTGAAACCCCTATGATTGAGTTCTAGCAACAAATCTTTCCCAACCAATGAGCTAAGCAAGAGAGATGGATAAGTCAAGAAATCTTTCAAACTCAAAGAACCCATGTTCAAGTTTGAATCGGAACTTGGCTGAGTGGATTTCTTTAGGCTGGGCCAAGTTCTGAATCTGTCTCCAACATTATAATAACATGGTTCGAATTGTTCCAATTTCTCAAAATGTCCAAGTTCTTCAATTGTGAATCAGTCAAACTCAGGTATTGAGAGGCCAATTCTCAAAAAATTACAAAAACCAAGTCCGAGTCACCTCCATAGCTTACCTGACCTGAACCAACTCGAAATATATAGGGCTGGCCTTTCTCCAAAGAACTGGAATCCAAAATGAAAAGAACTAATCATGAGCATAAAGCAATATTACCAACCCACACACATTTTAAGCTATTTTGAGTATTTTGCAACCATTAGCGTTTCCAAACTCATCACTTGACAACTTTAACATGCCCTAAATACCCCTAAAGTATGTTGGAAATCCCTTCTAATGTCCTTTCAAATCTCAAGGTTTGGGGTTCCCCCAGGGAGAAGTTATCCAGAGCTACTGCCATTGTATATAAGATAAAACCTATTCTTAGATATTAAATAAACTGAAGATATAGTTGAAAGTTGAAACTACCAGTTGGTCATGTTAATACCTATCAAATACTTGTCCTGATGGTACCATGGCAACATAATTTGCAGCCACCTAAAATGAGGAAGACATCAGTATCAACATGAATCAAACAAATGTAAAACAATACCACAAACAATATAGTGACAGATTTAGAAACTACATGATGGAAGATTGTTTTGTTTTCTATTGAGAATAAGCTGAACATATACACGAGGAGAACATCTTGAAAGATAACAAGAAATAATAAGAAATCTGTAGGGAAGAGCGGAAGGTGAGCCCTCAAGATCTGACGGTCTACACGAATTTTGGAACCGTTACAAAGCAGAAGATTGACGCTCCAACGGTCCGCCTATCTACTACTGGAGCAGATGGATCTATTCACACCTCTGATCCTACGGTATAAGTGGCCCCGGATTGCGATCTATGGATTAGATCGTCCCAAGGACAACCCAAAATGGACAGACTACTATGCACACTATATCTCTCTCCATATACTCTCGGTATTTCGTATATGATGATTTTAACGAGAGAGAGTCTCATCCATTTTATAGGAAGACATGAGAGTTTAGATGAGACCATATTATCCGATCTTATCCCTATCTCCTATCATAAATCAAATTCAAAGTTGAATTTGAAATATAACAGAAAAGGAAAAGGCCAGAAGAAGCATGGGACGTACCCACTAGTGATTGCTCAGCAGTGGGCCCCACTGGTTTAGTTCCAACATCTCCCACACAATCACATTGTGGGATAGGCACAAAAATTTGTCCATTTAACTCGCCTAATAGCAATCAAAGACTAAACATCGCGATCAAAAGAATCAGAGGCGTGGAACCAGCTGGATCACCATAATCTTCTCACAGGTGCTTAAGTACTAAGTGACCACCTAACTAGTACTCAATAACCCAAGCTTTGCAATGCCTGTCCTAGTCCGCATGACCACACCGGATGGAGCTAACTCCCGATCTGGAGTACTCGGCCAACATATGCACTTATCCAACTTATCGAGTTATTCTGAAAACTTGATTTTTCACAAACTTCAACTGAAACTGATTTAAAGCAATACTTATACACACACACACACACACACGTGTGTGTGCTTTTTAAGAAAAATACTGTTTGTAAAAGTCTAATAAAAACAACTCGATACTGCCGGCGGATAAGTCTTCAAGTGGGTATTTATAATTCTAGAAACTTGGTGTAGCTGTCACGGGATCTTCCCCATGCAGATGTGTAATTTGGAATTAATCAAGCCGCTTTCCTGGCGTAACTGAGTCTGGCCAATCAAGAACCTTTCGTCATAGTATATTAAAGTAGCGACACTCAATTTCATCCTCATATACACAAGAGGAGGGTAGTTAAGGACATAAAGAGTCACCTACGGGACTGGCTACTCGCACATTACAATGATTGGATCGAATCAAAGCAATCTGTAGGTAAAAGGTCCCAGCATTTGGCTACAATCCACATCGTAAAGTAGACAATACTAGGTGAATGTTGGGTCTACAATACGCAGGTCATTGTACATGAGGTACGACTCATCTCATAACCTCATAACCTGGCTTTACATTCAGGCCATGACATTGATTGCATGTTAACGGGATGGTGTGATTATGTTATTCGACTTTATCAGTCTCATCTTCAATCTTTATAAGATTGTAGGCGGATACAACTCACTCATATTCTCATCCTTTATTATTCAAAATAAAAAGAAGTTCATACCACAATGTATAAACATGGCCCCAAATGTACCTCTCTTGTACATTCAAGGTTAGTCAACCCGTCCAAGTGGGTGACCGGCCTGCCGACATATATAGAAATCCTACATGATCTCAAGGTAGATGCTGATGATCTACTTACCTAGTTTATATTAGTGTTCAATACTGAATAAATGGAATATATTATTCATTAATGAAAGATCGAATGTATTACAAAACAAGAACATCTGTCAAACTTTCCTTTATCCCATCCGCCTAACGTAAACCTGAAATAGATCTCTAGTTATAGGTTTCGTCATGGGATCGGCCATCATCTCCTTAGTAGGAATGTAGCTGAGGGCGACCTTCTTATATCTCACTTGATCACGGACGTAATGATACTTGATCTTAATGTGCTTAGACTTCTGGTGGTGTTTAGGGTCCTTTGCCAAGTCAATGGCAGAAGTATTGTCTATCTTCAGCGATATAGGCTGACGAACACTCGGTACAACACCTAGACCCAATAGAAATCTGCGAACCCATACACACTCCTGAACTGTAGCACAACATTCAATGTACTCGGCCTCCATAGATGAAAGAGCTGTGGATGTCTGTTTCTTACTCAACCATGAGATAGCTCCTCCTCCGAGTAAGAATACATACCCTGAAGTAGACTTTCCCTCGTCGGTGTCATTACCCCAAGCAGCATCAGAATATCCTTTGAGCTCGAGGCTTGTGCCTTCATAACACAACATTAGGTCTTTTATTCCTCTGAGATAACGGAATATATGTTTGACGGCTTGCCAATGAGATTGTCCTGGGTTACTCTGATAACGGCTGACTATGCCAACTGCATAGCTAATATCCGATCTGGTGCAAAGCATAGCATACATTAAGCTCCCTACTGCGCTTGTATAAGGTACTGAGGACATAGCCAATTTCTCGGCTTCAATCTGGGGACACGATTTTCCTATCTAGCTTGGTAGCTTTATCCATAGGGGTTTCAACAGCTTTTGAATTTTCCATCCTGAACCGCTCTAAGATCTTTTGTATATAGGTTACTTGAGACAAGCCTAAAAATTTCTTAGGGTGATCCCTGATGATTTTTACCCCAAGAATAAAGTTGGCTTCACCGAGGTCTTTCATCTCAAAGTTTGAGAATAGTTAATCTTTAGTCAATATCAACAATTGCATATCATTACCAGCTAACAGGATATCATCTACATATAGAGATAATATCAGAAAAGTTCTTCCAGACCATTTCAGGTATACACAATGATCTTCTTCACTCATTATGAATTCAAAAGTGGTGATGGCCAAGTGGAACCTCATGTACCACTGTCTTGAAGATTGCTTCAGCCTATAGATAGATTTCAACAATTTGCAGACTTTCTTTGGATATTGTTTGTCCACATAACCCATGAGCTGTTGCATGTATATTTCTTCATCTAAGTCACCATTTAAGAATGCGGTCTTTACATCTATCTGATATAACTCTAAGTTTAAACTTGCGACAATAGACAAGATCAAGTGAATTGAGGAGAACTTTGCAACAGGTGAAAAGGTCTCCTCGTAATCAATGCCTTCTTTTTATGTAAAACCTTTAGCAACTAATCGTGCTTTATACTTGTCCACTGTACCATTTGTCTTTCTTTTGATCTTTAGTACCCATTTGTTACCTATCGCTTTGCGATTGAAAGGCAGATCAACAAGTTCCCAGACTTTATTCTTTTCCATGGAAGAGATCTCTTCGTCCATAGCATTCACCCAATCGGCTGAGTTAGAAGATAATAATGCATCTTGATACAAATTAGGTTTATCATCATCAACTGCGACGCAAGAGAATGTTTGCCCCTCAATATCTTTGGGGAATCAATCCTCTTTCGCTTCGACGTAACTCAGGAGCTTGCTGAGATGTCCTCCCACTGTCCTGACGAATTATAAGAGCATCATCATCTTGAGAAGAAGAACTCCCACTCTCCTGAGATACATCGGGTATTTCAAAAAGTTGTATTGGAACCTTTTGCTTCATTCGGCTTGGGTATCTATCTTTAACGAAGGTCACGTCCTGGGATTCTATCTCAATCCATCGTCCATGGTCCTCATAAACTAGAATGTATCGTTTTGAATGCATAGGGTACCTTATGAACACGCATTCAATAGTTTTACTATCAAGTTTACCTCTATGCGGAGTAGGTTGCAAAACATATCCCAAAGATCCCCAAGGGCGTAGGTTGGCTAGAGAAGGAATCCTCTCAGACCACATCTCATATGGGGTCTTAGGAATGGATTTAGATGAGACTCTATTAAGGACGTAGACGGCTGTTAACAGTGCGTCTCCCCAGAAAGTGGTAGAGAGATTGGCTTGTGCTATCATCGATCTAACCATGTTCAATAGTGTCCTATTCTCCTTCTCTCTACAACACCATTTTGTTGTGGAGTGTAAGCCATTGTGTACTGCCGAACAATACCAACGTTTTCATAATATGATTTAAACGTTTCAGATGTATACTCGCCACCTCTATCAGATCGAAGGATTTTAATCTTTTTCTCAAGCTGATTTTCCACCTCAGCTTTATATTTAAGAAAACAATCAAAAGCCTCAAATTTGTATGAGATGAGATATACATATCCATAACGCGAGTAATTGTCAATGAAAGTGACAAAATATTGACATCCGTTTCTGGCATGTACATTAAAGGGTCCACAGATATCTAAATGGATTACCTCTAGTGTGCCCTTGGACCTAGCCGCTTTGAGAAATGGTTTCTTCGAAGTCTTCCCGGACACACAATGTTCACAAAATGACAAATCAACTTTAGATAAGGAGTCTAACAGACCAGAACGTACTAGTCTTGTCATACGATCCTTTCCTATATGACCTAACCTCGCGTGCCATTTTTAAGATTCAGATATTACAGATTTATTCGACATAGCAGATAAAGCAAGAGGGACAGTATCATAATCTACGTCCAGAATAAATAAATCTGAAATTAAATTTTCCCATACAAAGATGAGGTTATTCAGTCTCAAAGAAACTCGTCCCGGAAAATCGAATATCAAAACCATCAAATAATAACCTAGAAACAGAAATTAAATTCCGACGCATCCCCGGTGCATAAAGAGTATCACGGAGGATTATTGTTCGCCTTATGCGTGTACGGAGATGAAAAACGCCAATCCCTAGTACGTCTTCAACAACGTTATTGCCCATGTACACCTTGTAACTTCCCTTGGCTACAGGCCAGAATTCCTCGAGTCCTCGACGACTCCATGTCACGTGCTTTGTTGCGCTTAAATCCAAAATCCACTCGTTAGATATAGTATCAATGGAAGGATTTTAGAACAAACGCTTACATACAAAGTATCTAGTGATTGAGAAGTTACCGTCTTTTTATGGGCACACTGCCGAGCATAACGGTCGAAATTTCCACAGACAAAGCAGACTATATTTGTCTTCTTCTGCTTCTTCTTTTCATTCCCCTTCTTGAGATTTGGATGAGGTGCTGTGGTCTTCTGTCTTGGTTATTCTTTTTCACCTTCTTACGAGCTTTGAACCATTTTTTGTTAGCTTTTCGCTTATGGTTCTCTGCTACAAAGGCCTTGGCCGAACCTGGCTTAATTGCATTCATTTCAACCTTACGTACCAAGTGGCCACAAAAGTCTCTAAACGTAGTGATAGAATCAATATGGTTCAGAATTCTTTTGATTTGGGCTCAAGAATCAGGCAAGGAACGGTGCATGGTTATAATCTTTTGATTTTCGGTCAATTTACACCCAACATTCCTAAGGGCACCTATCATTTGCTTCATCTTACGGATATGATCTTTAATGGGGCAGCCGACTGGCATCATATACTCCTGGAATTCTAATTCCATTGCTCGAACTTTCGCATTTGACTTTTGCGCATAGGCATATTTGTCAGTGCTTCCCAGATTCCCTTAGCGGTTTCATGCACTTCATACGTAGGTATGAGTTCTTTGTGCATAGTGCTAAGAAGGATATTACGAGATGAGCGATTATGTTTTTGCCACTTATTGTAGCGAGTCATCGCAACCCTATGTTCTTGCAAATTCCTATTTTTAGCCAATATGGGTTCATCTTGAACTTCATCAAGTGTGTGCGATATGCCGTCCTCGTTCAAAAGGTATCGCACAGCGCGGCATCAGTCTTCGTAGTTGTTACCGTCGAAATGTTGTCTTTTCAGCTGTTCAGCGATTAATGCTTTGGTGGCTACCTCTACGTTGCATAAGTATCACTACTTAGCTATGATCTAATGTGTTGACTCTAATCATCAGCATTTCTACGTGTTATACAAATTTTCAGAGTATAAAAGTAGTCAACACATCTTAACGAGATCTGAAAGTCCACATACCCAAATGGGCGGTGTAGAACAATCAAGTTCTCTATTTAAGATGAGATTGATGCTTTTATAAAATTATAATTGTATAACTTACAACCTTTCATTACTTGGTTGCATGCATCATTTGGTGGAGGAGAATAAACTCCCACTCAGGTTATGCACAACCTATTTTTATGTGTATAGGGAGTATCTAAGCACTAAGTTTTTCTATATTTTCTAATGAAAAATTAAGGAGGGCTTAGATCTAAATACATCAAGTTGAATAATATCACACATATATAAACATTATCATAAAAAAAATAGAAAGTGCTTAAATGTGAAGAGAGTTCAATCTTCACTAGTGATCATGTCCATTAGAGATGGATCCGATCATCACCATCAATGATCATTGTTGATGATGGATCCTTTCATCAACATTGATCATCATGGTAGATGATCATTTCGATCACTAATGATCTCTTGATCAACAGTGAAGAAAATGTTTTAAAGGAAACAACATTCATATGCATATATATGTACATGTCATAATGAAGAAATACAGGAAATATACATAACCACACGTATGTATATATACATGTATATGAGCAGTATGCCAATCCTAGGGCCCATCATGTCACAAGCATATATGCATCCAATGCATAGAGGACTTCACTTGTCCGTTCTTGCCTAAGTTACAAGAGAAATCCACTCAGATGGTTGTTTTCCACCATCGGTTCGAAGGCCACGCCACTCTTCAGTTGGCATGGATTGCCAGATCTGTGTAACTCTCAAGCTGTGGCCAATGCAAGGTGGATCTTGTGGGCCGCTTTTTTTTAGTGCAACATCAATAAAGAGTTGTATCTTATGAGTGGAATATATCTCATATACATGTGCCACGTTGCCACAGGCTACATGTAAATTGTATTGCCTACTGAGTAAACTCTTTTGGGCCTACCTCAAATGTATGTGTTTTATCCATGCCGTCCATCCATGTGGCCTACTTGATAATTATATCTTTCGCCAGATGGATGGACGGTTTGGATATAACACGTACATTGTGATCAAACCCACGTGAATACAACAGCTATAGTTAGTGTGAGAATGCAAACAGTTTGCAAGATAGATATGTACGTCACCTATACAATAGCTAGATATAGATGTGTATGTCAGCTATACAACAGCTAGATAGAGTTTTGTACGTCAGCTAAAACAGCTAGCTATTGACCATACACATATTAGCCAATGTACACTATATTAGCTACTGATAGGTGGAGTTTGCAAGACTCCGTAGTGAAGTGACGTCACCCACTAAGATGTTGGTTTTTGCATCCTGTGGGTCCCACTCAAAAAGGTCTTTTAAGTTATGTGTCGATCGGGTCCATCCATCTAGTATGGAACCATTCAAGGAAGACTACATTCTCAAGGTGAGAAACTAATGCTAATTCACGACTATTAACAGTCGTTGATCTTTGATCTTGTGGTGGGTACATGAGTATCGACCATCTGACAAAGATGTGGTACTCAACCAATTTAAATGTCGGCGGACTAGAATCCTCTGCAATAACCAAGTCTGTGGGGTCCACTTTTTATATGTATAAAATCTACTTGGTCCATCAGATTGCATCGTCAACCTTACATCCTAAAGCCATTATCTGATGACTGTACTGAGTTGATTTCACATATATAACATGGTGGTCCACCCCTGTTGTATATTGGTCTGGTGGTCCTCGCATGCCACATCTGCCAATGTGGCATTTGGGTTGGAGAAAAAGACCATTGATCAGGTGGGTCCAGCCAGTTATGATTTATGGTCTGAAAATAAGGTGTTGCGGCAATCAGATGGCTTATGCGAATGGGCGTTGAACACTTTTTACTGTGGTGTGGTCTACCAGATTAGTGGATCTGCCTCATTTTTAATCCCATATCATGACATAATACAGAGAAAATAATGAATGGAGCAGATCTTGAGAAGGCATCATAAGTGGACCCCACCTATCCAACCCAAATTGCATGGCATCTTTCCACGGACAACCAGAATAGGCTGTGGCGTGTTGGCGGAAAACAGGGAATGATACTTTGAATCCAAAATTTCCAAAACACCTGCTGTGGCGTGTTTGTGGAAAAATGGTTTTTGATATCACGGTTCGGCAATCCAAACAGTTCATGTAGTGGGCCACATAATGCATGAATAATCCAAGGTATGAACAACAACTCTTGTTCATACCTCATCCGTTTCTATCGCTGGTATCTTGTATGTTGCACATCAGCCAACACATGTATACGTGCACATCAGTCAACATGGGTACATCAGCCAACACATGTACACGTGTACAGTAGCTATATTTCTGAGTGCGTGATATTTCAATTCAAGTACGGTGAGATACGTCACTAACAGCTATGTTTAAGTGTTGTGTTTAATACAACAACTATTGTTGTATACTTTGTGAGATGTACACGCATGTATTTCTATACAACAACTATTGGTGGATATGATGTACACGCATGGGGTACAGTATGTGGACCATTCCATAAACCAATAAGATGGTGTACATTAAGGTGTATGGAATCATAAAGATCTACATGATCATCTTGGTCCATCATAATCGGGCTTGCATGCACATGGCATATGTGTATACAAAATCATAATTTAATCCACCGTACTCATGACTTTTCATGTATGGAATCAAGATTATTGACAGGTCATGGATTCCAATCCAAAAAGAAAGGATGGGCCACTAACCTTTTTAGATGAATATAATCGGAGATCCGCTGTTGAATGCTCTGATACCACTGTAGGGAAGCGTGGAAGGTGAGCCCTCAAGATCTGACGATCTACACGAATTTTGGAACCCTTACAAAGCAGAAGATTGATGCTTCAACGGCCCGCCTATTTACTACTGGAGCAGATGTATCTATTCACACCTCTGATCCTACGGTATAAGTGGCCCCGGATTGCGATCTATGGATTAGATCGTCCCAAGGACAACCCAAAATGGACAGACTACTATGCACACTATATCTTTCTCCGTATACTCTCGGTATTTCGTGTATGATGATTTTAACGAGAGAGAGTCTCATCCATTTTATATGAAGACATGAGAGTTTGGATGAGACCATATCATCCGATCTTATCCCTATCTCCTATCATAAATCAAATTCAAAGTTGAATTTGAAATATAACAGAAAAGGAAAAGGCCGGAAGAAGCATGGGACGTACCCACTAGTGATTGCTCACCAGTGGGCCCCACTGGTCTAGTTCCAACAAAATCTACCTAATCTAAGATTACCCCAGTCTAGGATTACACAAATCTACTCTAACACCCCCCTCAAACTGAAGGTAGTACACAGGAAGTAGAGTTTGAAGGCATTCACGGTTTTATTCAAACAAAATAAAACTTCCAAAGCAGTGAAGTAGAAGCAATGACATCGGTAATGGTTCAAATGCAGGTAGGGGCGGCAATGGGCCAGGCCGAGGTTGGCCTTGGCCCAGCCTTGGAGCCCTAACGGGCCGGCCCTCATGCTAGAGGGTCGGGTTAGGGCTAATGCCGGCCTTGTAAGTCAAAGATAAGTTACATGTATGCTATGTGTATAATTAGTGAGTGCATGTTTATGAACTTTCATGCTCTTCTAGAGAACCAAAGTTTTTCAATAGCATAGCTGTGTTGAATAAGATCATTCATCAACCAAGAATATGCCCCACTTAATTATCGACTAAAGTAAGTGTATCAATATACCGTTCACCATCTAAAGTGGGATTCACAATTTGGCAATTCACAAGTGTCAGTGTATCATCCATCACACTCCACTTGCGTATCAAAGTTCTTCATGTTTCTATATACACTAGTATACAAACTCTATAGTCTATGTTACTAATACCTATGTACTATTTAATAAACGCTAGGGAAACGGGCCAGGGCAGGTTGGGCTATTCATCATTGGCCCTGGCACAGCCTTGTCCAAACAATGGGCCTAGATTTTAAGCCCTAGCCTAACCCTCGAGACAAGTTTAGTGGCTCAAGCGTTGGCCCTTCAGGGTGGGATCACTCTTGAAGGGCGGGGTCACTCTGATTGTGCCAGGCAGCCAGACCCATTGACACCCCTAGATGCAAGCAATGCAGGCATGGCCAAATGAACATGCAGAATCTTAGAAGATTTTGGAAACCTGACGATACAATCAGCATGGCCACATGGGCAAGCATGTCGAAATAGATTTGCAAAGAGCAGTTACCAACCGCTTCAGGAGCACAAGGTGCAAGTGCACAACGGTTCAGATTTCCGTATCTAGTCTACTAATGGCAACCAAATATTAGATCTAATCAGAATTGGATAATAAAGAAGAAACAAATCTAGCTCAATGACAACTAGATATCAGAACTAATCGAAATTGGATGGTAGAGAATAAACATGAGATTAAACCTTGTACCAGAGATAAAATCTCAAGGAATATTCACCAGAAATACATAAACAGGTCCAGCTAGAAAAGACTCGGTTCAACAATAGGTCCAATTAGAAGGTGTGACACAACAGAAAATAGGTCCAACCAGAAGGCCGACACAACTAAAAATAGGTCTGATAAGAAGACTGGCACAACAGAGAAAAAATGCATCCTCAAAAGAGATGCATGGAGCATCAACTGGAAATAGCCAGTGATGGTAGCGGATTGGGATGGTAGGATTTCCAATACTAACAGGACAAAGGTAGTTTGCAAGCAGCGATGGTGGGTGTTGGAACTAGAAACTCCAAATCTAGTGTTGTGGCAGTGGTGATTCGAGTAGACAGGGTGGGGATGCGTTCAGACTCGCCACATCTGATATAGAAGAGGATGTCCGTGATGAAGAAGACAACAGTGTGGTTGGGTGGGCTCAGGGTTAAAGCAATGATGAAGAAAAGAAGGGCAAAGTCGTTTGGTGATACAAATTTGACGGTGATGGACGACGGAAGTGGTGGATCTAGTGTAGATCAATTCAATTGTAGGGTTAGCATCTGAGTGGTGACGGGTTATGGATTGGGGCTTATAGTGGTGGTTGCAGTGCGAGGTGACAAGTTGTAGCGGGTGGGCTTCGATCAAGGATCGGGGATGATGATGGATTGCCGATCTGACGTGTGGTAGGTACTACGATGACAAGATGGAAGATTGGTGGCAAAGACATACTTGGATTGGGCCCAGAGCAGTCGAAGAAGATGGGTTTCGTGTGACAGAGGTGGTATTTGTAGGTGGTGATGGGTATGATTTTGACAAGGTCCAATGAAGACAGATCTAGATGGAGTCGAGATAGTTCGAGATCAAGCAAGGACTAGCTAGTGGTTGCTGCATCTTGACAGGAAAACAACAATGGGAACCAAAAAAATACTCGAAGGTGATGAAAGTGGCACTCAATTTGCCAGATCTGAGGAATGGGCGGTAAACAGGGAAGAGGAGAGGACCTGAGATGCGAATGGGGATTGGAGGTGGTGGCGGTGGCGACAGTCAGTGCAAGATGCCACTTCTGATATTTTTCCAGTTTTGTGGTTGCTGGAAATGGCAGATGGGTTGTCAATCTGAGAAAACATATATGAGTCAAAGCTCGTCCAGCTGCAAAGATGGAACGCGGATGGTGATCAAGGCATTGGAGATAGAGATGCAACCATAGTGAAGATAGAATAGAGTGGTTCTGACAGGGTTGCTAAGTTAGTGGCGATCATGGGCTGCTCTCCCATATCCCGTGCTACAAAAATGCACAAATTCAGGTTGGCAATGGTGGTAAACAGTGGCGCAGGAATGGTGGTGGTGATCAGGTGATTGTCTCGCGGGATAGAAAATGGTCCGATTGAGAGGTGACCAGGATGGTGGTCGGGCATAGATCAAAGAATGAACATGGCAAATCAGAACCGTAGCTCTGATAACATGATAGATTTAGAAACTACATGGTGGAAGATTGTTGTTTTTTCTATTGAGAATAACTGAATACATGCGTGAAGAGAACATCTTGAGTGATAACAAGAAATCACATGAAATCTACCTAATCTAAGAATACTCCAATCCAAGATTACATTAATCTATTCTAACAATAAAGGGAAGTAACTGAAATACCCAACAAAATGAAGACTGATAAGATGATCTAATGAGTTACTATTTACTAGTATTAGACCACGATCAAGGAATACTTTAGTCCAACAATTATTTCTAGAGATAGTTGCATGGTGGAATTGGACAGGATCTTTTAATATTTGGAAAAAGATTGTTAGTTGTGAGAATTATAGTCCTTGCTTTGCCATTGGTGGAAGGCATGGGAGATATGTGAAAATGACGGGACCCATCATATTTTGTGCAGGTCCCCTATTCGACAGCCAGTATGAGGCTGCAAAAGGTGAGAATTTAGTTCTTGCATACTCTAAATTGGTCTTTATTTTTATTTTTTTTCATTGCATTGAAGAAGAGTTAAAAAGAAAAAGAAAAGAGGAAACAAAACAATTTTTCAAAAGAAGAAACATACATATAATGAGAAAGGGAGAATTTTTTTGAGTGTTTCTGCATGATTTAAAGTGGTGAAATTTGTTTTAGCGAAGGGACATACACTTGGGTGTGGTAAAGGGTACAAGAAAGGCAAGGCAACTGTATAGGACAACGAGAAATTCCTTTTATAATAGCGTAGGCACTCAAACACATGCGCTTGGAAACACGCACGCACACACATTCAAGCTCATGCCCACACTCATCGGCATATTACGATACCATGAGGTGTGAAAAAATGTGTATAGCTTATAATAGAACATTACACATGAACTAGCACCAATGAAACTAGTGGCTTCATTCAAAAGGACAAGGAAACATGACCATAGGTCACCCATCATGATTTCTATTTTGGTTAGCATTTACCACCAATAAACAACTGAATAAGGGGTAAAAAGCCATACCTGAAAACCAACCGGCGGACTAGGACCTTGGCCTATTTTAATATCCTTGTACTGCAGTCCGGACTCTGTAGTTATCATAGGTACCTACATTCAGAAGAAACACTCCAATCAGTTATATCGATAAAAAGGCATCAATCAATGTTGTCCAAATGTAAATCTAGGTTATATTCATGAACTTCACTGGTACAGGTTACAAGATTTCTAGAAACCCACTTTTTTAATCGGTATTCTAGAAGCCTTCATTACTTTACTATAATTTCACGTACTTCAATTTATAAGAACTTAAAAGATCAACACCATGTTTCACTAGTCCATCTAGCACAAATCACCAGAACTTAGTAACAAATGTTAAATTATCTAAAAAAAGTAACAAAGGTTAAAAGGAGAAATTTTGTAACCCTATTGTTAAGGAGATTTTAAAAACTTGACCAACTACTCAAAAACTCATTAGCTTGATTTGACTTGATCAAGAATTTGGTCAGATTAAGGAGGGTAGCTCATATTTTACAAAAGCTGAAAAAATCAATCAAGTACTTGAAACTAAAAAAATTCAAATAAGAACATAACCATTTCAAACTCCACTTCGACTGTTTAGTATCCAGCTGAGATTTGAGTCAGATAGCACTCATGACGACAATGAAACCTATTTAGGTTCAAACTCAATCAATTACTACCCAGCCAAGTTTCGAGTCAACCAGTATCAATCAATTAGTACCCAGCCAACCATTAGTCGAGTTTTGATTTTAAACCTTGACTGGAACACAAACTACATAAATTACGAACATTTGAGAGTTCATTATTTCAAATTTGATGTACCAGTGGAAAATAAAGAAGATCTAAAAAGTGGGCTTCCTGTTACAAGTAACTCTAGGACAATATCTTCCAGTTGGTGTACAGTGAGAACAAAATAAACACAACTACTTGATAATGGAAGCAGTGCAGATTTATACTGGGCAGTGAAGATCACAATGCTCATACAGAAGGAGAAAAGCCAAAACGTAGACTATATAAATGTCTAATTGAGAGCAATGCTCTTTCCAAAGGCCATATAAACCATTGTTTGAAGTATCCCCGATATTATTTGTACCTCCCGCTCGGTGATACTGATACCAATAACACTGGTAGTCTCATAAATTCCGGGTATTGGCAATGTATCACTAAGCATCGCCAATGTATCACCACTATTTTCGACCATGTAAATTCCAGGTGTCGCTTGTATCACCAATGTATTGATATCGCCAATATTTTCAGCTGTGTAAATTCCGGGTGTCGCTTGTATCGTCAGTGTATTGATGATATTTCGATAATATTGCTAACGTATCGATATTGCCAAAAATCCGTGTATTAAAAAAAGTTCATTTCAATTTATTTTTTTTGGGTGCAAGGTTGTATGCTGTGTTCAAATTGTTGACAATATTATCGATCATCTCGCGATATTATTGTTATTGCAACGTGGGGGAATTCAAGACCACAATGTTTCATTTCCTTTCTAGTTTTCGATGATTTCTAGGCAAAACATCATATGTTGTAAATATCGATGGATGTTTGGATAGAAGGTTAGATGGACAGATGGGACAACTAGATGGATAATGCAGGGGCATTTTCACACCGGGCTCGAGTGGGGTCGCCTGTGGGATGCAGGGGCACACTCGGGGTGGGCAAGGCCCACGGGGGAGGTCTCATATTCAAAACTCCTCACCGGGGGTGATTAATAAGCATTTTACACCGAGCTTGAGTAGGGTAGCCGGTGGGATGCGGGGACACACTCGGGGTGGGCGGCCCGTGTGAGGCGGTACCCATGTGATTTGGGGCCCACGAGGTGGGTTCGGCCGAGGTCTTAACCCATGAGATGTGGGGCCTGGGCTATGAGATAAAGGGATTAATTTGCCATGCTCTAATAGTTCGAACTTTCAGAGCATATGGTTAATTGTCTTGCATCAAATTGGTATTAGAGCGGGAGGTTTCATATTCGAGACTCCTCACTAGGGGTGATTAATGCAGGGACATTTTCACACCGGGCTTGAGTGGGGTCGCCTGTGGGATGCAGGGATACACTCGGGGTGGGCGGGGCCCACGGGGAGGTCTTGTGTTCGAGACTCCTCACCGGGGGTAATTAATGCGCATTTCACACCGGGCTCGAGTGGGGTAGCCTGTGGGATGCGGGGACACACTCGGGGTGGGTGGCCCATGTGAGGTAGTACCTATGTGATCTGGGGCCCACGAGGGGGGTTCGGACGAGGTCCTAACCCATAAGATGTGGGGCCTGGGCTATGAGATAAAGGGATTAATTTGCCATGCTCTAACGGTTCGAGCTTTTAGAGCAAGTGGTTAATTGTCCTGCATCAATGGATAGATTGGATGGATGGGATGGTTGGGCTAGTTTTTTACGACGACACATGCCTTTAGGCCCCCATTAAATGAAAACTTATTATATATGCATTCTTTTTGCTATTTTTTTTATTCCTAAATATGCAAATATGTGTATTTTGAAATCTCCTGAAGTTTCACTGAAAAATTCCACCTTTTTCCCCATGTTTCTCCATTGTTTCCCCGCATTTCAGTTATTGATTGTATTATCAATGATATCAATATTGTTTTCATATCCCTGGCCAGTGAAACTTACCTCGATATCAATACTTCGAACACATATATAAACATATGTACATGGTTCTAAAACTTTCCCCAATTATCCAGCTCTCAGTTAATGTTAACCTTAACAAACTCCAAAAGCAAATTGCCATCCTCACACATTTACGGATCGTTTGGATGCTCAGAATCTGGGGTCCCATTACTAGAATTCCACCTAGACTCCTGACTTCATGCATTTGGATGTCTTTTTCTGATGGGAAGTTTCTGCCTGAGTGAAGCCAAATTCGCTGACAATCAGTAAGTTGGGCCCTAGTGTGGGTTGTGATGCATACTTATGCAAAACTCTACTTCCACTTGTGGTGATCTCTTGCACGAGACAAGCCCTCTTCACATTTTTCTTGAGTGAGGAAAGGAGCTAGAGGTTGAAGAAAATCTCTTTGCTTGGGCTTGGTAGTTGGGCTTGCACCGGGCCATGCAGGCCTTGGTCTACATGGGCCAGATGTGAGGCCCAGATCCACTTATCGTACCCCCAAGTCATTGGAGGATTTGGACCCACCTAGTAACCTACGACAATAGCATTAGGCACTGCTCACAGGATGCTCATGTAATGGGCCTGGTTTTGGGCATGGGCCCAACTATAAATGGATGATTTTGAAGATATAATTAGCTGCAAATGGCTTGTGAGATCATCATCAAGTGGGCCACAGTGTGGACATTATAAAAAAGGGGGGGACATTCGGAAAAAAATGACCAATAGTCCAACAAAAAATGCTTCACACGTAACGAACATCCTAGATATTTAGGCTGCTAATGGATGGTTAGTAGTATCCCACACAAGAATTGTGAGTCATGGACTATTCTTCAATATTGTACACGTGTGCCGCAACTCACACATGCGAGAATCAATCTTCTGTTAGATTTGGGTGGTGATCGACATTCAAATGCAAAATCTCTGGTTTCATGCAGCTCTCAAGTTATCGTACAAACAAATTAATCTGACTTCCCAGAAATCTTTGTTCTAAAAGTTCAGTAACAAGGATCTTAACATCCCTTGCGATTTCTAGGAATCCAAACAACCCCTTAGTCTTCTTGGATTTGGCAATTGGGAAGAAAATAATATAGAAGGAGCATAGATATTATCGACAATCACACAATCTATCCATATGCATAAACAAGAAAGTATGAGACCACTGCTAAGAAAATGGAAATCAAATAATGCAAATATAGCATTGCAAGGGTCATTATCTGTGAGAAATTCTACAGCAATGCTTATTGTATCTTCTATCTGCACAAGTAATAATTTTAATCAACAAGGAAAAAAGAAGATGTAGGGTTATGTAATCTCACCATACATTTTCAAGCTCCTTCTCACATTCATTATCACATAGTTTTGGCTTTTCCTCTGGGGGCAAGCCAGCTCCCTTGGCATCAAATGGGATTGCTACATCAAGACCCCACATTGCGAAAATTAAGCCAATTGCAGACCGTCGATTGGTAAGAGTGACATCCTCATTGTACTTTGTTGTGCTCACAACTCTAGCTCCTTGTTCGGAAGCTGAGCATCGCACTACTGGACTTTGGTTTTTATGAACCGGTAGTATACAATGGTTGGGAGATGTACTTTTGACAAAGATGGAACCTACAAAAAATGCATGCTAAATGGTTAGAAAACAGTGGTTGAATCCAATTGAGATGGATTGTTTCAAAGGAAGTTTGATGAATTCATCTTTTAGATCGATCAAAGTCAACCAACAGATTGAAACAGGATCGAGTTCAAAAACTCTAATTCGAGCACGGAATTGGTCTCATGACTATTAAGTAAATTGCTCAAATTGGCAGGTTGATTGATTGTGAAACAAGGCCTACTTTTTAAACATCAGAGTTTATAAGCAGGAGCCCATATCCACCAAGCCAACTCGACTGGCTCCAAGTTGATGGGTGAGTCTTTCAGGCATTGATTGAGACAAATAAAGAAAGCTGACATTCCTCATGGCCTGTTTGGATGCTCCGTCAAACCGAATTCAAATTACCCAATTCAATATAAAAGCATTGACCCAAATTGGGGGCGGCACCATTTCGATTCATCATGCCAACTAAACCTCAAATTGAAATCCCATGAGTTTCAATACGAGGCCTCAAACAATCTTAACTGCAATTCAGGAGCTAGAAAAGTCTTAAATGCAAGCTCCAAATTCATCACTTCCACTTCGCTCAATAGAATTATTGCAATTCAATTCAGTTGAGCACCCAAACACAGTCATGAAAAACAACAGAATGCACTTTCCAAAAATTCTGCCAGCAGTTAGTTATTGAACTTTGTAGGGAATTGACATTGACATCCAAACTGATGAACAGACCCCTTTTTCTACTTTTAGTAAGATATCAATGCAAATCTGTAGTGGGTGTATTTATCAGTGGGGTGATTGAAAATTAATAAAACGATTCCAGCAGAAAATGCCCAGTAATCTCCCAAAACACCCAAAAATATTTCTGGATTCGCATTTGAGCCCTTTTTTGTGAAATGAGAAATAATAAACAAAAAACAAAATTATTATTTTTTTTTTTCAAAAAAAAATCTCGCTTACATGATATCCACTCTGTAATTCAACAACATCCAAGAAGTGATAAATGTTAAAATGCGCATGGATACGCAATATGCTTAACCTGCGCCCGTAGGTGCGCAGCTTAAGCCTGCAATGCTTACCTAAGGGAAGAAGCAGGGATGATGAAGAAGAAGCCATTTTGGAAGAGACGCGTCCGTTTGAAGTGGATAATGCTCTATGTGGACATATCCATGTAAAAAATAACCAAAACATCGCTATCTTTTAGCAAATTCACAGAAAGAGCCTATTTACCGGACGCGGATTGCGTCTTGCGCGCCCGTCTCCAGCTGGGAACGCGCAGGAGCTTTGAGTGGCCACCGTGATGTATGAGTCTTATCCACACCGTCCATACACATTTTAGTATCATTTTAGGCCACAAGACCAAAAATGAGACAGATCCAAGGCTCAAGTGGACTAAAAAATGGGGATTAAAATATTACCGTTGAAAATTTCTTGGGGGCCACGGAAGTTTTGGACGATGCTGATATTTGTGTTTTATCTTCATCTAGGTCTATTTAACTTTATGAATAGGTTGGATGGCAAATAAACATCACGATGGGCCCTAAAAATTTTCAACGGTGAGAATCTGTGGTGTGGTCCACTTGAGCCTGGGATCAGCCTCTTTTTTTGGGCTTATTTCCTAAAATTATACGAAAAAATGTATGGATGGTGCGGATAAGACCCATACATCACGGTGGCCACTCAAAGCTCCTGCCCGTTCCCAGCTGGAGACTTTAGGACGCAATCCGCGTCTCTGATTACCCAGGGGTTCGCTGGGTGGGCACTAGGCATGGCCTGGGCCCGGTCGAGTCGAGGGTCAATTGGCCAGTGCCCGGAGGCGGGTTCGGATCGGACCAAGCTAAATGGTTACGGGTCTGGTTCGTTTATGTCTATTTATGCTTGCATGTGTGGCCCATTTGATCAATGAATGGATGATGAACATTCAAGTGGGAAATAGGGGTTCTATCAAATTTTGGGGCGGGTCCTGTGGCCCCCCCAATTTTCGGATTTCTTACTTGGGTTGCTGTGCTAAGGGCTCGGGCTTGCCGGTGTACTCTGGCCTGGTACTAAGCCCATCGGATACATGCACATGATGTTTGTTTGTATATATCTACTAATTGAGCTGGCGTACATGTATCCCATGTTCTATTGTCGAACATGGGATCAATAGAACATGTTATGCCTTGAATATGGAGATCAAACAAACTAAATAGCATACCCAATTAAGATGTCATCGTTGTAGGCTTGATGCGGTAGTCTTCTACAACTTACACTCTTAGAAAAGCACCGTAATGAGAATAGAAGCTTCCGTTGTATGTAGATTTGGGGACCCAGTTTAATTTATATATTCTAGAGGATTAAGGAGTTTGAAACTCATCAAAACTCATCTCTATAAGGCTCCATAATTGTGTGACACAATTGTAGTGCATCACCCCTTACACAATTTTAAATGTATTACAATTGAGTAGGGTCCACTGGTACTCCCAATCACACTATCCAACCCTTAGGGCAATTCAGACCGTTGGTCAATGAAGCCCACGTTATAGAATTCTTACAGGTTGAACCTGACCCGATTACAATTCAATGGGTCAGGTTTGGCTTGGAGCCTTGGCGTTGAGGGTCGGGCTGAGCCAAAAGGTAATGAGTCATGGATTCAGCCAGTGATAAACGAGTTGGGATGGTTGATCTGACCTATTGCCGTATAGGCACTCCCTGCTCTATGCATGTGTTAACTTGGCACATATAGTCAGGGTAGGCTGCAAGTCATTGGCAGTAGGGCTAAAAGTCGGGTGGGTTGGTGCTCAACCCTGACCCAACTCAAGATTTCTATACCTCAACCCAGCCCAACCCAACCTCGGGTTGGAAATTCTCAACCCAAGCCGGCTCGGCCGGGTTGGTCAGGCGGATACATGCTAATATTTTTGTTATTACATTAGTTTATTATATTTTCAATACGTGTCTTATTTTTCTTACCTATAATTATATTAATTATTTATGTAGTTATCTATTGTAAAGAACTTTATTTTTTTTCTAAACCGATAAGCAAAAATATATGATAACTATTTTAAAAGTCGTGTTTTGCAGCACGCGCTCTATTTGTGAGATAGAAATTTGGTATATCTTATTACCTTGAGTCATTAGAAATGATGTGGATCAATGAAACCCATTGGTCTTGGAATTTTTTATGCATTTAATACAGGCGATTTGCACTCAATTATAATTTATAAGTAACTTATATATTGATCAGGTTTGAGTTGGGTCGGACAACCCGAGCCTGTCTCAAGTTTTATCGAGTTGCTGTTTGTATAACTCAAGCTTGAAACGGAACCTGATATATCCTGCTGGAGCCCAACCCAATGTCAGATTGGTCACCAACCGGTCGGATTGAACCCACCCGACTTTTAGACCTAATTGGCAGTCCAGCCGAAGAGTCTGCCAAACCACGGGCCAGATCGATTTCTATTGTATTAGTATATCTTAATTCTCTGTGTGGCTCACTTGATGACCGCACAATGCTGATTTTTGGCAAAGGCAGAAATGCGCGTCTGCCAGATGGCGTGCCGTCCATCATAGGCGCATCATATGTTGGCGTAAAAAATAATCGGGGATTTCCCAGAGATGGGTCCGCCGGAGTGTGTTCAAAACTTCAAATGACACAGATACATCCCTTTCAACGTTCTATTTCTTCTTCTCTAGGTGTGGCCCACTTGATATCTAGACCGTCCTGATTCCGAGCCATTGCTCACAAATGGCGTGGCTCAAATCATGAACCGTCTCTCTTACACTCTTAGGACGCAATCGTCCTCTCACTATATGCGAGAGTGCCGTACCATCTTTGCCTCTGACATGCAATTGTTCAGGAAATCAGTACCACGAAAACGATAGGCACCAACCATAAAGATCACTTCTCTCTAAAATCAGGATGATCCACTCACTAGGTGGGCCACACCTATATGTTGAGTCGAATTGCTGACCCTCCATCGATTAGAGTATTGTCCACCTGCTGAGGTAACGGCATGATTTTGTTCCAGATGACATGGTACCATAAGCTGTAACGGTTGCCTGCTTTGGGTGCGTTTGGTAAACTGAATATAAAGAGTATGAAATTAATTTAAGTACTGATCAGTTCTTGAATGCCTGTTTGGTAAACTATCTGGAAAAATTTCTGAACACTGAAGTTTAGTACTGAATTTAAAATTTTCCGTTTGCTAAAAATGTCTAAAATTTAATAATTTTACCTAATAGACGTTTGTCCTGACATTGTCTGAAAAAATGGAATGGAGTGAATTTCTCACGCATTACAGTAGGCCTAACCTAGCTTCCCATGGTAAAAGTTCCTGCTACAGGCTTTTGTTGGTGATGTGCATCGGATCAAGGGTTACTGGCAACACGTTAGTAGATATTGTCCTGAACGTGGTGCCCACTTTGATGTATGTGTTGTGCATCTACGCCGTACACCAGTTTTTACAGCTCATTTTATGCCATGGTTCTAAAAATGAAGAAGATCTAAACCTCAAGTGGATCAACAAGTAAAGATTGAATGCCCACCATGAAAAAACTTATTGTGGGCTACAAAAGTTTTGGATCAAGCTGATGCTGGTTTTTTCCCTTCATCTTGGTCTCTGGTTGGGCCTTAGTAAGTTTTTAATGGCGAACGTTTAATCATCACTATTTATTGTGGTGTGGACCACTTAAGATTTGGATTGAATTAATTTTGGGACCATGGCCTAAAATGAGCTGTAAAAACTGGACTGCGTGGATGTACAACACATATATCAAGAAACCATGATATCCATGCTATCCCATCATTTGCCAGCTTATTCTAGTGCATGAGTTAAAAAAAACAGAGGCAAATTTCAGGATGACCCGGCCACAAGAAACTGTGGTAATTAAACGCCTACCATTAAAAACTTTTTGGAGGCTACTAAAGTTTTGGATGAAGCTGATAATTGTGTTTTCCCTTCATCGAGGTCTATGTGACCTAATCAATAGGTTGGATGGCAAACAAAAATTACAATGGGCCTAGGAAAATTTTAATGATAGGCATTTAATCACCACTATTTTAATGTGGTGTGTGTTTACACTTATTTTCGGTGCCCTAGCGTGGACCCAGGAAAAGCCGCCATGCATTGGCACTACTACAACTTTGGTACTCATGGAAATTATACTCATGCTCAAAGACATGTTCATCTGATCTTCCTTCAATGATATGCATTTCGTTATTAATGCAGTGGCACTGACACTTACGAATGCCTTTAGGGAAGCGAATTGTCGGATGCCACATGGCCACGATTAACGAGCTAATTAACGAGGTAGCATTCTCAACACATATACAAAGACCCATTGAGAGAGGACGAATACTATCATGGATCTAGATACGATATACTAGATAAGGCCGCCTCTCACCGTTCTTCTAAAATGGAAAATTTTCCCAGACACGTTCGGAGAGTCTACAAAGGCTATGAATATTCTAAATATTTGAAAATCAGACCAATACTAAGAAAATTTGGTTGTGGCTCAAACCTAAATAAGGAGAAAGCAAACATTAGGAGCATCAAGTCCTAATTTGTACAATAATCGAAATTAAGAGAATGAGAGAGCTCGACAAAAAATTTGATCCGAACTTTTCAATAATATATCCGAATCAAGTCTCATCAACCCCTCCAAATTCTTGATCAGAAGGGAGACATAGTTCAAGATGAATGCATTGGGTGGTTTGATTGGGACTTTAAGATGCATGATCATGATCGATTTGAGGTCCGAGATCAGCGGTATAAGTTCTCCTGATTGATTCTAAATTTAGATGTAGTTGTTTCCCAAAGGGAATTAACTATGAGAAGAAGATTCAAAGAACCAAAAGTTTCAAATATATTTAAAAATCTTCATATTCAGAATGCATGCCAACAAAAATGTGAAAGATTCAAGATCAACAAAGAAACCTAGGGAGGGTTTAGCCACATCAACTACATATTAAAGGAGTATATGAAGAAGAGCTTAAGGTCCATGCCAAACACAAATCTATCTTTTTTACATTGCATTTTATCTTTTCACTTATTCTAGTATAGAAAGTCTAGTCTAGTCTTAGTATCAATCGCTATTGTCTAGTGTCCACCACTATAGTACAGTAGTATTAAATCAAATGTCCACAACCCTAAGTTGTTAGATTTTAATCAACTGAGTTCTTATTTAGGTGATCACACCTTTCTGGTCACATCCTACCGACCATTCGCCTTAATTATCTATTCTTACACATGAATTAGATATTAATAAAATTGACATTGTTCATTATTTCTTTTATTTATTTGTTCATCTTCATTCTTTGAAAAAAAAATTATTGCAATTAATGTGAAAAGAACAAGTCCTTAAACACATGGTAAAAAAAATTCATCAGAAGAAGCTAACCCCCACCCTTTCGCAAATCGCCTGATCGCTTATCACGGCTAGTGGTTGAGAGGATAACTCAATCTTACATCTAGTCTCTAATCAATCTTACTTAATGTGGGGGCACTAGCGTTCAACCAAACAGTGTGGTCCACCAATATATTTGAATCTACTTCATTTTTAGGACCATGCCCTGTAATGATCTGGAAGAAAAACTAATGAATGACTTGTATATACAACACATAAATCAAGGTAGGCCCCATGATCAAGCAATGCCCACTAACATTTTACATGGTAACACATAACACTCCTGATTCTTTGGTGCATAACACAACGTGTTGGGTGGGGAAAGTTTTGTAGGGCACCATGATGTATGTGTTATATCTAAATTATCCATCCATTTTTTTCATATCATTTTAGGGTATCAGCCCAAAAATAAGACAAATCCAAAGCTCAAGTGGACCACATCACAAAAAATAGTGGGGATTGAACATCGCCATTGAAAACTTCTCAGGGCCACAAAAGTTTTGGATCAAGCTGGTATTTATGTTTTCCCTTCATCCATGTCTCTGTCACCTAATGAATAGGTCAGATGGAAAATAAATATCATGGTAAATATAATAGTGGACCCCAGAAAGGTTTTAATGGTGGATGTTATTGTCCCTGCTGCTTTCTGTGGTGTGGTCCACTTAAACTTTTGGATCTGCTTCATTTCTCAAGTTATGCCCTACCGTGATCTAGAAAGAAAATTGAATGACCGGTGTGAATGTTACAAATACATCATAGTGGGGCTCACAGGACTCTGTCTCATCAAAATGGACTCTGTTCATGCACGAAAGGGGCAAACTTATCATTTTTAGAAAAAAAAAATTAACCCCAAAGCACTTACCACATTTTAGCCGCATCGCTTATCACTTTCGGTATACATACCACCAAAAACGATAAGTGATGTGGTCCACTTAGAGTTTTGGATCTGCCTCATTTTTCAGGTTATGCCCTACGATGATGTAGAAAATTGAATGGATGGTGTGAATATAACAAATACATCATAGTGGGGCCCACAGGACTTTGTCAGATTAAAAGAGAGTCAGTTCCAGAATCGGATCATGTACGGAAGATGCAAAGTTGTCAAGCATCTCTTATTTCTGTGTATACACCACCCCTGAATTAATTCCATAATTAATTTAATTAAGGACTATTTTTAAAAGTGTTAAACAAACACCCAAAATAATATATTACGTGGCTGAAATCTGATTTTAAGATTTCAGTGACATAAGTGGTAAACAAACAGCCCCTTACCATGGTTATGGTTTAAAATAGTTTTAAAGTCTCAGATACTTGGATAGGTTGGGCCATGTTGCCCCCTTATCTCTCAATATAAGTAACCATGAGGCTATCCACGTCCATCCATTGCGTCAGCTTATGTTAGGACCTGATTTTAAAAATTAGGTAGATCCATAACTCAAGTGGGCCACAGCACAAGAAACAATGTAATTAGATGGCCGCTATTGAAAGTTTCTTAGGGTCCATGGAAGGTTTGGATCATGATGGTGTGTTTTCCCTTCATCCTGGTAGGAACGACCTCACGACAGGATGGATGGCATGTAAACATCACCATGCCATTGGCTTCAATGGCTGGTGAATCCATCCGCAGTATTTCCCATGGTGGGGTGCGTTTGAATTTTGAATCTTCCTCATTTATTCAGCTGTCCTTACATGAACTAGCGAAACATAATAAACACCGGACATCATGATGGGCCCGACAAACTATCCAAAGAGATTTAAAAAATTGAGATTAATTGAGGGGAGAGATTTAGGAGAGATCCAACTAAATCAGTTGGACAAAGCTCACTCAGGCCAGTCCGGACTATCACCTGAGTCACATGATCAAATGAGTTGGATCACGTTGGCCTACATCACCCCACAAAACCTCTACTCGTGGTGTTGAACCAGATAGGTGTCTACTGAGTCTGAGTTACACTAGTCTTAAAACCATACCCCTTTGCCATTCAGGTCGTTAGTCAATAAGGATCCCTCATGTGATGGGGTTAAAACATGTGTCAAAGTTCCCAGCCATTCATCATGTAGATATATTGTAAATATGCCGTGGGCCAGAATTTTAATGCCCAGCTGCTCAGGCAAGTCAAAACTTGTAAGAGAAAAATGTACCATTATAAAAAAATAAAATAAAATAAAAAATCCCAACCTATCCTTAAATTTTAAGGCAAAAAGTGCTTTTTGAAGACCCGCTTTTACCACAATAATATAAGGAAAATGCACAATGATTACAAATTACTTTACCGGTCGGATTCCTATTTAGTTTACTGATGGTAGCATCATAATGATAATATTTTTAGATTAATTCAATATCAAATCAACACCAAAATACAATTATATTGCTATTTGGATTCAAGATTTTTTCAATAATGCCATGTAAAATTCATTTACTTATTGATGATAAAATTATGATGATGACACATTTTCTTTACATTACTGCAGCAGTTGATGAAACAAATAGACCCTAACTAATCCTTGCACATTTGATTTAACTGGTCACATATTTGTTATTTTGAGAAAACCATGAATGGTAGTCAATTTCCATCCCACAACTAAAAAGCAACTCCCCTTTTATGCAAGTAGCTAATGTGCATCCTTTGTGCAAGTAGCAAAATGCACACAGCATCTGGATCATTGAATTAATTCTAACCCTTAAGATTGGTGGATATTTAAGAGATTAATGTTCAAAGGAACTTTGATCTGTCTCTCTCCATGAACAATAACGTATAGAAAGTAAAATGGTGTTCTTTGCCTCTCCAATCCTTCCTTTTCAAGTAATCCTTGTCTATATCACTCCATCTTTACTTAAACTTTCACATTCTACTCAATTTTATCAATGTGTTGTGACCATCAATCTTTTTGTTTTAAATGACCCCAAAAGTTTTTCCTTTTTAATAAAATAAAGGTGTTTTATTTGATCTGCCCAAAAAAGCGATTCTTTTTTTATCTTCTTCTTCTTATCTTTCAAAAATACAGAATTTAAAATGGTTTATCAATAATGCAAGTACTTTTTGTTTTTAAAAACTAGAGTTTAAAATGGAGTTTAGCTAATTATGTTCATACACATCCTCATCAATTATTTCTTTTAAAGATATCTTACCATCAATTTTCTTTACCCCACAGTCCAATGGGGATCCTAACGGTTGTTAGATTTGTGTGATTTTTAGTGCATGGCCCATCTAAGGTATGGCCCACCTGATGATTGGTTCTGGTCCCACGAGGTTTACCATGCATATGGAAAACAAGACAACATAGATTTAGCAAAAGAAGGGCACCATTCTCTGGCACAGTCATGCTTCTATATTGAATTGGATGACCCCAATTCACTTGAATCCAGCATCAACCGCACCAATTTCCATTCCCTTTCAAGCAAAATCCACCCATATATTTTTCCACCAGTAAGATATACATCAAGCTATAGTTCCCAAATTCAGCCAAGTTGAACTTGACAAGAAAGATTTCCAGCTGAGTCTCTTGAAACTCGCTGACAAGAGTGACATGGTTGAGTCTCGACAGGACTTATTGAGTCAGCTCGTAAACTCAGTCTCCTCCACATGACTGGACTGACTCACTCACTGGATCGGCTGGCATATTGGGAAAATACCAAAAATGCCAAACTCAAGGACCAAACCTATGAACTGTTTCCACAGCAACCAGTTCGCCAAATACTCAAAGAGTTGTGGCAGAATTTCAGTCTTTTTATTCAGTTTATAATGTCAAAACAAGTTTTAACTACCAGAAAAAATGATTTATATTTAATAACTAATATATCAAATCGAGTCAATACCAGTAAAGACTCAGTCGGGTCTTCTAATCGACCCAACCTGATTAGGAATAGAGTCGAAGTTTTTGGGTTTTTGAACTACTCATCAAGCTCAGCATCAGTGAAATGAAGTCCATCCAAGCATCAACAAAGCTTACGTGTAATAGCTTTGCTACAAATTTCACTAAAAATATATTAAACAAGATTAGTTTGAAGCCTTTTGCATTTGGGCGTGTGTGAGTTAGTTTGAAGGTAGATGTCTACTGCACAACCCGTCAAAAAATTTCCCAGTCTATCATTTAAAAGCCGACTGCAAATTATAGTTCTAAAACTTTGGCGAGTCAACTCAAAACTTGACTGAGTCAATTCAACTTGACAGGATTTCGAGCCGAGTCTCATGGAAAATCTCTGAGTGGCATGTCTCAGTCAGGTCTCAAAACTCAGCCGACTTGATACGAGTCGGCATGACTCACTTTTGACTGGCCCACATTGCACACGAAGCAAAAATGAGCTTATAGCCCAACCTTCCATCTTTGGAAGCAAAAACATCATTGAGAGCTGACTGAAAACTCATACACCTAACAATAGTACCATGTCTTCCAAGAAGAGGAAGGTGCATTCTACTCAGACTGCTCTAAAGTAGAGAACAGCCTGAAATCTAAACTGGCTTCTCTAGGAAAATCAAGCATTGAGAATCTTCAGGCAGGTTATGAGAGAGAAATGAGAAGGGTGAATGTGACTTCTGAGATAGGTGAAGCCTTGAGCATAGAGATGGGACATTCATCAGGCCGGCCCAAATGAAAGATCATCGCATGTTCATTGAATGTGGATCATTGGTAGAATATTTAACTAGTCATTTCTATCTTACACATTTTGGATGAGTGATGAATGGACAAGCCTATTGTCTACCCAAGGGCACATACATGGTGGGGGCCTGCCTTTTTGATGAGCAGTGCAGATCTGGTGAACATGTGGCTTTGGGCAGGATTCTACTCACTGAGGGCAACCTTAGCAGGGCCTAAGAAGAGAATACAATGATTCTTCTCTCTTATTTCTCAATATCTGGGTTACCTTATGAAATGTCATAAGATGGTTAGGTTTTGATTTTGGGGACTGTAGTGTCTTTGATGGTAGGATATGAGCAGTATCAGGCCTTGCATCTGTGCAATTGTGAGCATGGTCGAGGGATCTAAGGCTGCTCTGATGGCCCACAATGGATGAGGATGCCCTGGAAGGCTCACCAATTGGAAGGTCCTAACCTTTCAAAAAGCATCCTATGGAAGGACAGTTAAAGCCAAATCGTGCAACGATGATCCAAATTTTGTAAGGCAAAAAGGTCAAAGAATAGATAGATGCGAGGTTTTCAAGAATGAATCATCGAGAGTATAGCCCATGAGATCAACAGTCTGGATCAGATTGTTATAGACTCCAGTCACTCAACATATCCTTGAGCTGAGGATCATAATATTCCACACCAAACATGAAAATGATGATAATCAGACTGAAAAAATGCAAAGTAATACAACATTGAGATGATTCAGTGGTCTGAGAGCAATAGAAGTTATAGTGCCTTTAGTTGCTTTGAAACACTTGGACAGTCGAGCTGATCAATCTGGTCTGTCCATTAGCTCCATTACCAGTTCCATGAATTCCATGTGAAAGTTAAACTGATCAGATTATTCTAAGCAGCTGATAAATATCATGTTAAGTGAACTGTAATGATTACTATGGGGTGTGGCAAGAGCGAAATCAGGGAGAGGAAGGGTTTGGTGTAGTGTTTTGAGAGATAAAAGAGGATTATTTGCCGCATATGATGCTTGACACACAGGCACTTGGAATCATAAACATGGAATATATTAACTCAAATTAAACTGATTAAATTGTGGTACCCACTGTCCCCAAGTTACTATCTAAGAATCATATTGTATGAACAATCCTAACCTCTTATTCTTGGAAACTTGTTTTTCAAAATAAGATCATTGGATATTTATCAGTTTCAACTGACCAATAAATGTCCAGCAATCTAATAATCAGATGACCAAATAAAAGTAGGCCTTGGGTCATGACACATCTAAGCTGGTAATAGTTTTGATAGTTTATGTTGAATCGCATGTACAACGTATGCAATTTCTCAATAATTTCTAACTCCGATGAATAAATACATCACACCCTATTTGAGCATTAAAGTATTTCTCAGGAGTTGGGAGGAAATGTAGGAATTCAAGGGTGGTGGATTATGTGAGACCCCAGACTCACCCAAGATGGTGCGGCCCTTACCATGGGCTCACCTTGATGTATGTATTCTGAATCAGTATGCACGCCATCCATCCACTTTTCCATATCATTTTAGGGCATGACCCCAAATATGAAGCAGATCCAATCATCAGGTGGACCATACCATAGGAAACAGTGGTGATTGAACTCCCTACCATTAAAAATTTCTTAGGTGCACCTTTATGTTTCAGTAGTGTTTATTTGTCACCCAATCTATTGATAATATAAACAAAGAGAAAACGATGAAGGCTTTGACGAAAATGATTCTCCTTTGTTTTCTGTGTATTTGAGACAACCCTGAAGGGTTGAATATATAGAGCTTTACAACAACTATACAAGGTAAAATGATAAATACAAAATCTTCTATTTATATATCGTCTATCTATAGAATCGGCTATACAAGGAATGTGACCTGTCTAACATCCCCCCTCAAACTAATGCTGGCATCGACAAGTAATACTTTGTTAACTAGAAATGAGTGATGTGCAGAAGTGAGGCACTTCGTGAGAATGTCTGCAATCTGATCATGTGATGTGACATGTGGAAGCGAAATCAGCCAAGACTGAAATTTCTTGCGGATGAAGTGACAGTCAACTTCAATATGCTTTATTCGTTCATGAAAAACCGGATTAGATGCAATCTGAATGGCACTTAGATTATCTACATGGAGTAGAGTAGGATCTTGTAGATGAACGCCCAAGTCAGAAAGAAGTCCACATAACCAAATAATCTTACTACAAGCAGCTGAAATAGCTCTATACTCGGCTTCTGTGCTTAATTTGGAAATAGTGGTCTGCTTCTTACACTTCCAAGAGATGAGAGAAGTACCGAGAAAAACACAATAGCCAGTGGTAGATCTGCGTGTGAGAGTATAATCAGCCCAGTCAGCATCTGAATAAGCACGAAGGTCCAAAAGGGCCGTGGAAGAGAAGAACAGAGATCGATCCAAAGTTCCACCTAGGTACTGTAAGATGCGTAATACTGTAGTCATATGAAGAGTCTGAGGAGCAGAAACAAATTGGTTGACAACTTG
Organism: Magnolia sinica; assembly: GCF_029962835.1. Lineage (NCBI taxonomy): Eukaryota > Viridiplantae > Streptophyta > Magnoliopsida > Magnoliales > Magnoliaceae > Magnolia > Magnolia sinica. Next base: position 87,924,739 of record NC_080575.1, on the reverse strand, counting down.
GACCGCATAGGCAATATCAAGGCAAGTCATTGTTAAGTAAACCAGACTCCCAACCAAACGGCGAAATAGTGTGGGTTCCGCAAGGAGTTCACTATCGTCACGGCCATATTGAACGTTAAGTTCCAAGGGAGTCTGAACTATCTTCTGATCCGTTAATGAGGCCAAGGTGAGAAGATCCTTGGTATATTTACGCTGGCTTACCAGGATTCCACGTATAGAACGCGAATATTCAAGTCCAAGAAAGTATGTCAGATGTCCCGGATCCTTCATCTTGAAGGAGGACTTTAGAACTTCTTTAATGCCGAGATGTCAGTATCATCACTACTAATCAGAAGTAGATCGTCAACATATACGGGAACAATGACGATTCCACGCGTAGTGGTGCGCAAGAATAAGGATGGATCATGACCACTTTGAGTAAAGCCATCTCCTATAACAACATCATGAAATCGTTGGAACCATGCCCGAGGGGCCTGTTTGAGGTCGTATAGAGCTTTCTTCAGGTAACAGACCTTATTGGCAGGGATTAATGATCTAGGAGGAGGTTTCAAATAGACTGTTTCTTGGAGGTCTCCATGAAGAAAAGCATTTTTCACGTCCATTAGAGTGGGTGGTCAAGAGCGAACTGATAATACTGTCAGAAGAGTGTGAACAGTTTTCATCTTGGTCACAGGAGCGAATGTTTTATCATAATCAATTCCGTGTTCCTATTTGTATCCCTGAGCGACAAACCGAGCTTTGTATCGAACCAATGATCCGTCAAACTTGAGCTTCACAGAATAAATCCATTTACTGCCAATTAATTGTTGGTCAATAGGTCGAGTAACAATGTCCCACGTATGGTTATCATCCAATGCTGCAAATTCTTCTGCCATAGCCTTCTTCCAACAATCATGATTGGCTGCCTGATGGCATGAAGTAGGAATAGATACAGTATCCAGGGTAGTTGAGCTTTGTAATAATCAATTCCGTGCTTTGTATCGATCAAATGATCCATCAAACTTGAGCTACACAGAATAAATCCATTTACTGCCAATTAATTGTTGGTCAATAGGTCAAGTAACAATGTCCCATGTATGGTTATCATCCAATGCTGCAAATTCTTCTGCCATAGCCTTCTTCCAACAATCATGACTGGCCGCCTAATGGTATGAAGTAAGAATAGATACAGTAGCCAGGGTAGTATTCATAGCAGACATAGAGATATTAAGCGATCAGGCTGTCGATGTACACGAGTGGAACAACGTACCAAAATAGGATCTGGATCGGTAACAGATTCAGTAGGGAGAGGAGTAGGTGATAGATTTGTACGTGGTCGTCGTGAATAAACCTGCAATGGACAAGGAGGTGTACTCAAGGCAACCGAAATGTCAGGAAAAATAGTAAGACCAGGAGAGTCTGGTGTGGGCGAATGAGGAACAGATGAATAAAATGCAATATGCTCAAGAAAAACAACATGTCGTGATACCCGTACACAATGAGAGACCGGATCATAGCAACGAAAACCCTTCTGGGTTTCTCCAAATCCCAAGTACATACATTTGATTGATTTTGGGAAAAGTTTGTTACGTTCACGTGATGCCAGATGAACATAACATACACAACCAAAAACACGAAATGTGAAATAGGTACGAAGTCAAACGGTGAGAACAAAGTAGAGAGATTTACTATTCAGGACTATGGTTGACAACCGATTAATTAAGTAGACTGAATGCATCATAACTTCCGCCTAGAAGAAATGAGGAACACTCATAGCTGTCATTAAGGTATTGGCAGTTTTAACAATATGACGATTTTTTCGTTCAGTCACCCCATTCTGTTGTGGAGTATTAGAACAAGTGGTCTGATGAGTAATCCCATGACCCTGAAGATATGTACGAAAATTTGTGGAGAGATACTCTCCCCCTGAGTCAGAGCGGAGAGTTTGAATTTTTACTCGAAATTGAGTGTCCACCATAGAATGAAATATTTTGAATTTTTCAAAAACCTGTGGCTTAGAGTGTAGAAAGTAAATCCAGATGTAACGTGTAAAATCATCAATGAATATAACATAATATCGTAGTCCAGAGAGAGACATAATTGGTGAAGGGCCCCAGACATCCGTATGCACTAGTTCAAACATAGATGATGATTTTGTAGTACTTAGAGGAAAGAGAATACACTTACTTTTTGAAAGGCAACAAGAAGAACAAGAATAATCCAAATTACTTTTATTAAGAAAAATATTCCCTAACATGCCAGAAGAAAACAGTTGAATCAAATGATCAGAATGTAGATGACCCACGCGAAAGTGCCAGAGTTTTCATATTTTATTTGCCGAACAAATATCTGAGGAAGATGGAGAGAACAAACAACGAGCTGGAGTAACGGATGGGTGAAAGTCCAGCACGTACAAACATCCATGCCGCCTACCCTTCCCAAGTACCCTCTCCGTTGCCAGATCCTGTACAAAACAACAATTTGGAAGAAATATGACTAAGCAGTTATTGGATGTAAGTTGACAAAAAAAAATTAAATTTGAGGAGAGTTTAGGGACATGAAACACATCACGAAGGGTAAACTGGTGATGGTCAGAAGGAGAGAAAGTTAATGAACTAACGGACTGAATGGGTAGTTTAGTGTCATCCGCAGTAGAAATAGCCTGACTTCCAGTGTAGGGACGAATATCGCAAAGATGTGATACATCACCAGTCATATGATTAGAAACACTTGAATCGAAGAACCATAGAGAAGATGAGGCTATACCTGACATACCGGCCGCAGAAAGGGCCTGCACAATCTGCTGGAGCATCGCAGAAGTCAAAGGTGAGGAAAGACCTTCAACAGAATCAGTGGATGCAGTATCACTAACAAAAGACTCGGAAGAAGTAGTCGCAAAAGTAGCAGAAAAAGTACGACCACGACCTCGACCACTACGTCCACGGCCGAATGAAGATGCATAGGCACGTGAACGACAATCCTGAATACCATGACCAGTCCCTCGACAATAAGCGCACCAATCTTTGTACTGAGCGACGGCATGTCCCACTTTGTTATAGCCGCGACAAGTTAAAGGAGTGGAACCATGGTTTGGTGTAGAGGTGGATACAACAAGTGTCATGTCAGATGGTCCTTGAGATGTCCCCTGAGAGAGGACCTGCAGTCGTTGTTCCTCAGCTAATAAATCATTAATAATCGAATTCATTGAAGGAGTTGGGTTACGGTTCAGGAGAGCAGCCCTGCAATGCTCAAATTCCGGACGTAGTTTCATAAGAAACTGTCTAACGTGCACACTCTCGTGCATTGTGTGGAATATTTTAAAGTCAGGTGAGAATTCCAGATCCATCATAGCCATCTCTGTCTAAATTGTAACCTAGAGTAGAAAGTTTAAATACTTTTGTCACCCTGAGTAAGGTGAACCAGATCTTGTTCCAGGCGGTATAACCTAGCCACATTACTCTGTTGATATATCGTCTGGAGATGCTCTCACATAGCCTTAGCAGTGCGATGTGACATGAGGCCAACAGCTATTGATCGATCGAATCAAGAATCCAGGTAATAATTCGTTCATTTTTCATTTCCTAATCAGCCACTCTGTCGGCATCGGTGGAAGCGGGGACAGTAATAGATCCATCAATCAGTCTCCACAAACCACAACCCTTAGAAAACTCTGAAAATGGATGGCCCATAGATTGTAGTTGGTGCCATCGAAACTATATCGAAGGGGCCTCTGTACGGGAGTCTTTATCCATAGATAGGAAGAGATAAGAACAATGCTAAAGAAGAAAGTACCTTGTAGTCATAGATCATAACAACAACCAGCAAGAGACTGCAGTAGATCAGAACGGCAGACAGCAACAGATCAATCAGACAGAGACAACAGGACGTGCAACAGTAGGTGCAGCGAGAGGGATCGGAAGCGCAAGGATGTGCACAGAGACGTGATCAAGGGCGTGCATGCGCAGGGACGTGCACAGGGGCGTGCGTTGGGTTGTGCGGATAGGCCTGGGGAAGATCGGCGTGCGGAAGTGCCTGGGGATGGCCAAACGAGGGTTGTTGATGCAAGGCAGGGTCGGATCTGACAGGGGATAGCAAGGTAGGGTCGGATTTGATAGGGGAGAGCCGAATCTGACAGGGGAGGAGCCAGATCTGACGAGATGAGCCAGATCTGACAGACGGTGGTGCCGGTGATGAAGAAAATGCCGGATTAGGATCGGTATTGCTCTGATTCCATATAAACAAAGAGAAAACAATGAAGGCTTTGAGGAAAATGATTCTCCTTTGTTTTCTGTGTATTTGAGACAACCCTGAAGGGTTGAATATCTAGAGCTTTACAATGACTATACAAGGTAAAATGATAAATACAAAATCTTCTACTTATACATCCTCTATCTATAGAATCAACTATACAAGGCATGTGGCCTGTCTAACAGATAAAGCCACATAAGCCTGGATGAAGGGTAAAAAACAAATATCAGCTTGATCCAAAACTTTTTTGGCCCATTAATGGTTAATCAGCACTGTTTCCTATGGTATGGTCCACCTGATGATTGGATCTACTGCATTTTTTGTATAATGCCCTAAAATGATATCGAAAAACAGATGGACGGCGTGGATATAGAATACATACATCAAGTTGGGCCCAAAGAACCGCTTTTATCAGACAATTCTAACCATTCTATCAATCTTGGAAAATGGATGGTTTCAAAACATAAGGCCAACTTATGAATGGATTGGATCATCTGATCACTGTAATTTGCACATAGAAACCCATAAAATTCAACTGATAAACAGTCCAGATCAATCAACTGGACCATCCAAGCAACCAAGGTGGTCTCTTTTTTAATTGAAAAAAAAAAAAAACACCCAAAAACCTGTATCTGCCCTGTAACGGACTGTTACAAGGCCGTTACTATCTTTACAGGGGAGTAACGGTGGTTATGGGTCATTTTTTCCACAACGGCCATTATTGACCCTGTAACGTGTAATGGTTTGCGGCACACCATGCAAGTGACCCAATGCAACTAGAAGCACTACAACTCAAGTGCAATGAGAGCACCGGATCATTCTCAATATAAAATGCTAAACAAACGCCCACTAATCCTAACTCAAAAACGTTCTGATTTCGTTCGAAAATTCAAAATTACACAACAAAACATTAAACCAAAAAATTACAAAAAAAAAAAAAAAAAAAAAACACCAAACTCTCTCCACCGAACCTACCCAACTTCAGAAATAAATAAATAAAATCACGTTTTTTTTGGTTTTTTTTTTTTGGTGGAATTTAGGGTTTACGAGATTCTGAAACCTTTGAAATCCCCAATATCATTTAAAAAAAAAAAAAAAAACCCTCTTAATAGATTTTCAGAAATTAGGGTTTTCTTTATGGCTCAGAATCAAAGGGTTTAAGGCAGTTTCAAGCATCAAAACCTACCTCTAAGTATCGCAGTCCACCAAACTCGATCTTCGGATTCCTCAGAGCTGTCGATCGGCTGCACTCGCGACGAACGGCAAGTAGGGCGTCTTCCCGAGGATGCAAAAACCGACGCTGTACAAGAAGCAGGCGACAATGAAGACGAAGAGGGCGTCGTACCCCATCACGACGAATCGAAAACCTAACCCCCTCTCGGGGCTGAAGATCCTCTGCAGCAGTAACGGGATCGCGAGAAGGACGTCCAGGACGACGGCCTGCATGGCATTGAAGCGGATGTAGCGGCTGAAGCTAGGGTTTCGGACAACACCGAGATAGAGGGCGAAGAAGGCGACGAAGCTGGCGTAGGGGATAGAGCGATATAAGCTCATGACAGGGAGGATAGGCTGGAAGAAGAGGGCGAGAGAGGGGTATTTTGAGAAGAGGAAGCGGCCGTACTGGATGCCGTTGAAGAATGGGAGGAAGTAGGATGCGGTGGAGATTAGGCGATCGGACGCTGGGGTTGGGTTGTAGGACATGGACGTTGGGGCCCTTGATGGGGTGAGTTTGGGGCGGGTGATCTTGGCCGTTGAAATGAGGGAGTGCGGGATTCGGATGGCTGAGATTGGATATGGAGAGTGGGGTTTTGGGGATGGAAGGAGAGAGAGACGAAGGAGAGGCAGGGAGGCCATTTTTTCTTTATTTTCTTCGGGAGTGTAAAAAGAGCAGAGAGTGTAGAGGCGTATATAGCAGAGATTATTTGATAGTCTGGCAGCGTATGACACTTGACACGCAGGCATTTAGGAGTGTACACGTGGCATACGTTAATTCAAATAAGGACCCCACTGTTTCAATGTCAAACACACGAGATGAGCCTGCTTGAACAATCCCAATCTCTGATATGTGGTAAATGGTTTGGTAAATAATACCGTTAGATGTTTTTAAATTTTTTCAACCGCCCCTTAATATTTTGTTCGTAATACGTTTAAATTAGGAGAAACGGATTGGCTACTCCCCCTGCCACCAGCCCCGTGGCTGTGGTCGGTACTCTGTGGGCCCCACCATGATGTATGTTATTCATCCAATCCGTTTATCCATTTTTACAGATAATTTTAGAGCTTTTTCCCAAAAACGATAGGGATATAAGTCTCCACTGCACCGCACCATTTGAAAACAATAGTGATTGGATATCCACTATTTAAATACTCCTAAGGCCCACTGTACTGTTTACTTGACATCCAATCTGTTGATTAGGTCATACAAACCCACCCAGATGAAGGGAAAAAAACAAAGATCAACTTGATCCAAACTTTTATGGCCTCCAAAAAGTTTTTAATGATTGAGGATCATTCAACACTGTTTCCTGTAATGTGGTCCCTTGAGAGTGGAATATACCTCATTTTTGGTCTTATATCTGATCTAGAAAAATAGATGGACAGCATGGATGAAACACGTACATCATGGTGGGGCACACATAGCACCGACCATCACTCATTGGTTGGTGGCAGGGGGAGTAGCCAATCCGCTTCCTAAATTAGGACTGATAATTTGGACAGTTTAAAATTCAAATTAATTGAATGCTAAATGCCATTTCTGAAGTTTGCGAATAATTTCAAAGCTCTATCTGTCACGCTGCTAAGGTAACAATTGTTTTTCTCAGTTAGCCAATAGGCTAACAAGGCCGACCGTTTTACTAGGACACTATTACGGTGGATCCCTGACGGTGGGGCCCACCTTTATCTATATGCCCTATATCCATTCTTTCTATTTGTTTTGAAAGATAATTTTAAAATACGATATAAAAAATGAGGCAGATCCAACTGTTAGCTGTACCACACCACAAAAAGAGTGGTGATTGAATACTCGTCATTTAAAACATATTGGGGCCACCATAATGTTTATTTGCCATCCAATCTGTTGATAAGATCATAAAGACCTGAAGGAAGGGACCAGACAAATATCAGCTCGATCCAAAATTTTGTAGCCCACAAAAAGTTATTAATGATCAATCACCACTGTCTCCTGTTGTGTGGTCCACCTGAGATTTGGATCTGCTTCATTTTTGGGGTCATACCTTAAAATGGGCTGTAAAAACAGATGAACAGCATAGATGTAAGTCACATACATCATGTTGGGCCCTGCACTTAGGGATCCACCAAAATCGGGCCAATATTATTAGGGTTGTGATTAGCATGTACTTCATAATTGGAATGACATACCTATATTATTTATATAGCTTGATCAACTTTTGGACATTTTTTTACTCCATAATCAATTTTATGGGTTTTTATTACTTATATTTACTCAATGTTTTGTAGGAGCGTTGCTGTTCAAAACGTATTTTTCTATACATTTGTGCATTAACTCCATTTCCTTACAAAAATGCCCTTATGGAAGTAGTTCTAGAGAAGGAGGATGAGAAGAAGAGAAACAGTTGTGAGAGAGGTTCAAACCACTCTTCTTTTATTAAGAAAAAAAAAAAGTGTACAATGCATGTCTAATGTCCTTGTGTGATTGGGCTCAACAATGTTAGGCCCAAACATGCTACCTATTTAGCCATTAATTTATTCATGTTAGTGCATATACACTTTTCTTTCAACACTTCCCTTTCTTTGATTGTATCTTCTCTCCGATGAAGTGACAATACATCTTATGTGCATGGCCCCTCGTGAAAAGTTGGGATATTGGCTATGTGTGAACTTGCGTGATTATTGCAATATAGAATCATTGATTCTCGATTAAAGAGTTAAAGTTTTTGAAGGAGTGATTGTATCCATAATAGTTCATAGATGGCATGACACATGGCTTTGTACTTGGCTTAAACTTTTGATTTGGCGGCAACTATTTGTTTCTTACCTTTTTAAGTCATCAAGTTTCCTCCAACAAAAAGTACAATATTTAGATGTAGACTTCCGATCAACAATGAAGCTTATGTTGGGGGATCGCGGAAGCACACAGATATGAATCAAGTAGAGTAATCCAATCACACCAAGCAAACATAATGCAAACACAGCAATTTTAACATGGATAAATCCTTGCGAGAAAAAACCACAGCACAAAAACGTCAGTAAGCACTATGAAAAGTAGAAAATTACAAGAGAAAAGAAATTACCTGATCCGAACAACCTCTAATCAATCCCCAAGGAACTCCCTTGAAACCCTAAAAACGAATTTGAAAGCCCTAAATACCTCCCAATCCCGATTATACCCAAATATATAGCCTTTGGAAGAATCTCAATCGAAATCGGTAACAAATTCTGCAAATTCGCAAATCTGTGATACGCTCGATGACACCTTTGATGGTACTTTGATGTCATCGAACCCACTTTGATGTCATCGGAATAACACCAAAACATTCAAGCGACCAAACATGAAAATTCGAATTTTATCGATGGCATCGAACAACCTTCGATGACATCAAAACTTACTTCAATGACATCGAAAAGGGCACCTAAAGTGTTGAACAACCAATTCGATTATTCCGAAAAATCTCAATGGCATCAAGTCGACTTTGATGCAATCGAAATCTGCTTGATGACATGAAACTTATCATCAACAGACTGTTAAATTACAATTTAAGACATCTATCAACAATCTCCACCATGTCTTCAATCGTCATCCTTCATAACTTATTTTTCTCTTCTCTAATCCTACCTTGCATCATAGCTCTATCATCGCTTTTCGTGTACACTTCCTCCTTCTTTTACAGCTTCGCCAAGCCCATAGAAGTTGCATAAAACTTCAACTTCTCTGCAGGAACCACCTTGGTGAGCATGTCCGCCGGATTTATGTTCGTGTAAATTTTTTCCAAAGTCACGCCTCTTTTCTTAAGCACATGTTGGATAAGTCGAACATCTATGTGTTTAGTACGAGAGTGATAAACAAAATTCTTAGCTAGATTAATAGTGCTTTCACTGTCATAATTAACTGGCACAACCTCCTGTTGAAGCCCTAACTGATTTATCATGCTTCTCAACTAAACATCTTCCTTGAATGCTTCTGTCACTACCATATATTGAGCTTTGGCTGTGGAAAGAGTCACCACTGACTGAAGCTTCAACATCCAACTAATTGCTCTACCTGCTAGCACAAATGAGTAACTTAAAGTCGACTTTCTGGAATCCACATTGCCTGCGTAATCTGAATCCACATATCCAACTAACTTAGCCTCTGTTTTTTCAAAAGTTAAGACGAAGTCTTTTGTACCTCGAATGTATAGAAGTAGACATTTCACTATTTCCCAATGTTACTTACCGGGGTTTGACATGTATCTTCTCACAACACCAACTGCTTGTGAAATATTCGGTCTCGTACAAACTATGACATACATTAAACTGCCCATAACATTCGAATAAGGCGCACGAGACATCTTGTTTTTCCTCATTTGATTTAAGACATTGTTGTGAGGAAAACTTGAAGTGAGCCGCGTGGGGAACCTTAACTGGTTTTATCTTGTCCATACCATACTTAATCAACACATTTTCAAGGTATTCTACTTGTGATAACCAAAGCATGCTCATTTTCCTATCTCTATGAATATCTATGCCGAGAACCTTCTTTGCAGCCCTCGGATCTTTCATCTTGAATGTCCCTAACAACTGAGTTTTCAATACATCGATTTCAAACATGTTATGACTGACGATCAACATGTCATTGACATACAATACTAGGATGATGAACTTGTCATCATTTGTTGAGTGTGAAATATTGCATATTTCCTCCTATTTATTCCTTGATTTTATAAACACGATAGTGCCTAATCGATCTATTTTTATTTATTTTCTCTTACGAGGTGATTTCGAGAACTTTAGAGAAAAGAACGTTAAAAGTTGTGAATTAATGCTCAAGGGATTACCAAAGTAAGGGTTGAAGATTTGGAGGTCAAGAATGAAGAATTTACATATCAAAGATCCAAGAAAACTAGGCGCAAAGGAGGAAGAAACGATTGCAAAGATTGCAAAGTCCACAACAGCAAATAGTCTAGTTCGGTGCTCAAAATCGCACAAAACAGTCCAGTAAAGAACAATGAAATTCAGAGCTAATTCGGTTTGACTGAGAGATAATTCGGTGCGACCAAAATTGGGCAACTGCAAAAGACAGAATCCAGTTACAATTTGAACTTGACTTCGGTCTTACCAAAGGTGACTTCATTGCGATCAAAGCGCGATCTGCTACGTAAATTTGAGGCGGTTTCAAAGTCGGTGCGATCAAAACTTATAAATATGGGTCTCTTATTTGTTTCAAAGCACAAATTAAGGTTCAAGGAGTGGAGCAAAGGGTGGAGCAACCTTTCAAGAGTTCTTTCTTCTTTCCTTAGTTTATTTTTATGTTTTCCTTAAAAGTTTTTAGTTTAATCATGCCGATGGTTAAGTAATTTCTTAGATAGAGCTAAGAGGCAAAGCTTGTAGTTTATTTTAATACCTTTCTTACTTTGATTCACATTCATGAAGTTCATGTTGAATATTTCATAGTTATGGTTTGAATTTAAGAAGTGTTTTTCATTATTACTTTGATCTATCATCGACTGCGGGTACGATGGATGCTTAGGAACTACATGAATGTTTTATATTCTCTTTATTGTTGTTTGATCTGTGGAATTCTTTGATCTACCATTGACTGCGGGCATGGTAGAAGCTTAGAACTATCCACAATCAGTTCAACAAGACTCTTATATATGGATCAATACTATGGATGTTCATATCTGTTTTGGAATAGTATATGATATTTTAACCGCGTTATCATCCAACTGGATAGATTATGACTTCAATTATAGCTGCAGTTTTGTTGAATCAAGTAAGGATACATTAGAATAACTATGAGTGGATCATTGGTGCTCTAGTTCTCATATTCTCATAGTTTTAATTCACAAACAATAACTTTCAATCACTCCTTTAAGTTTAATTCTAGTTCTAATTCCTTAATCAGTTCAGAAAAGTTATGTCCTTTAATCCCTGTGAGTACGGCCTCAGTCTCACCGAGATTATTACTACATCACAACCCTGTACTTGGGGGTATAAGTGAACATCACTTAGTGTCTTATAATAAACAAGTGATCGTATTCACTCTTAGTATATTTCTAACTCAACATAAAAGAATTAAATTTTTAATACTATTGCCTAGATGATTGTTTCAGGCTGTACAACAATCTTTTTAACCTGTAAACTTTGTTCTCTACCCCTTTAACTTTGTAGCTCTCTGGTTGCTTTATGTAGATCCGTTCTTCCAATTCACCATGTAGGAATGCAGTTTTCACATCCATCTATTCCAGCTCGAGATCGTATTGGGCGACCGGTGTCAACACGAATTTGATAGATACTTACTTTACAACCGGCACGAATATCTCTGTGAAGTCGATTCATTCTCTTTGAGTATAACCCTTCGCTACCAACCTTGCCTTGCATCTATCATGTTTCTTTTTGAAGATCCACTTGTACCTGATCGCTTTTTGGCCCACTGAAAGCTCTACCAGCTCTCATGTTTCATTCTTGTATAAGGAGTCCATCTCATCGTCCCTTGTCACCTTCCACTTTTCTGCATCAGGCTTATTAAGATTCTCCTGTAGGGTAGATAGATCCCCCTCATTTGTAATGAGGGCATATGCAATATTAGAGTCGTCCTTGCATCTTGCTAGTAACCTACGATCTTGCGGCGGATTCTTTCTCACAAGTGGCTACTTCACCCATTCTTGTACATTTGTCTGCACATCTGTCTCAGCCTGAGTATCACCTATGTTAAACTAAACGTCCATGACTAACCTTTTTGGTTCCTTTTGCTCCTCTTGATCATTCTTACGAAATAGGAAGCCTTCGTCGAATTTGACATCACGAATAGTGATGATTTTACATTTGACATTGTCATATAATCTATAACCTTTGACACCAACACTATAGCTAGATGTGTACACGAGTCGAACCGAGTCGAGATGGGCACGACTCGACTTGGCTCGGCCACTAGCTGACCCCAGCTCGAACTCAGCTCGACTCGGTCCTCGAGCCTGACAGGCCAGCTTAGCTCGGTTCGGTCAGCAGTTCGGGCCAGTTCGAGCCGAGTTCGAGCCAAGATCAAGCCAAGTTTGCCTGTGCAGTATTTTTAAAAACACTTGGATTGCACCTTCAAAATCTTACTCTATGTAAAACAGCACCAATAGTTTTACAGGTATTTCATCAAACACCTTCTAAGCAATATAAAAATCAAGAAAAAAAAGGGTACTTGTTTCATACACATACCTTCCTTGCCACCAACTATATTTCGTTGAGTCATTTCATCAAACACTTAGTGAGCAACATCATTGTCGGCCGCTAGAGAACGACAAGAAATATAGGATAGGAGAGTGGTACTGGTCATCGGTCGTTGTTAGGCCGTTGAAGAGAGTCGAGTTCGAGCTGGGTTAGAGTTTTTAGGGTTGGGGAAACGGCTGAGACGAGAGGGCGCTGGGGGATTAGGGTTTTTTTTTAAAAAAATAATAATCTATTTTGAGTGTCCGATTTTTTTATATATACTTACTCAAAAATTGATCTGAGTTGATCCGAGCTAAACCGAGTCGAGTCGAATTGAGCTAGGTTTAGCTCGAACTTGACTTGAAAAGTTTGCATGTAGAGTGCACTAAACCCCGGTGATGATCCCGGAGAGAAACCGTACTGATATGTGGACTTATCGAGTAGGAGTTGTATATTCATTCATTCATTCACTGTCCACTCGGGTTGGTGGTGCGCAACTAATTGTTGTGTACCTTCGTAATAGCAAGAATTTCGGTTGGGCGCGCGACTAACTTGAGATCAGGAGTCTACTACATTGAGTCTGGCTATCCAAATTTAGGTATGAGACTGGTTTGGATAGAAGTCCCTTGTCATGGACCCCATAGCTTGCGATACTACGTACTATCATCCCGACTTCACTCCAGCTTGGTCATTTCATTTGCACCACATATTGCATTGCATCATCAGCATCTGATATTTGGCTTACTGTCCCCACATTGCATAGCTGATCTACATTGCTTCATCAGTATATGATATTGTATTTATTTTATTTCTTTGCATCACATAGCTTAGATAAGGATGATGGTATTTATGGGCCTATCAGCATGTTTTCGCATTACTCTGATATTGTATGATTTATGATCTTGCCAGTGTTTCTAATATTGTATAATTTATGGGCTTATCAATATTTTCGTTTACTCTGATTACTCTGATATTGCTTAATCGACACTTACCTTATGCACACTCTTTCACCACCCACTAAGTTTTCTATAAGCTTATGCACGATAGATGCGTGCAAGTGGTGTTAAGTTGTAGCAGCGTTGAGCTTAAAGTGTGCAGCTGTCTTATGGAGATTTGATTTTGTCATATGTATTTCCCTTTCAGCACTGTATTCAAATGTTTATATTAGTGGAAATGTGATGATAATGTTGCCTTTGTGATTTGGTTAAACTTGTGGTTATGCTTATTACGAGTTAAATGTATGTTAGAAAATCCTCCTTGTAAGATCCCAGGATCGGAATCTGGCGTATGGATGCTGGGAACCGAGAATAGGGTACTACGGAGGCTGTTGGCACCGGATTTGGCGATCAGGAATTTTGTGAGCCCGGTTTTCGAGTTTGGGGCGTGACATTATGCAGACAATAATAAATTTAAGAACCAATATCCTTTTCCACATAGTATAATTATCATATCAAATTCATTTAAGATCCGATAATTGTATTGATCTTTGAAAAATTGGCTTACTTTAACCGATGTATGATTGGGCGAAGGATTATTTGTTGGAGTCACAGTTGGCTGATATGGATAATTCAGGCCACCACTGTTTCCAATATTATCGAAGTTGGGCACTGAATGGGATGTTCTATTCTGGAAAAGAGATGGAAGTTCTTCAGGGGAATCCTGCTTTGATGAACCCAAAAATTCATTGTTTTCCATGATGAAGCAAGAATACCTGCATTGTGTAAACAATCTTAGCATACATTGTTCTCTCCATTGGTGTTGAGTTTCAATAGAAAGAAGAAGAAAATAAAAGGAAAAAATCAACAAAGTAATAAAGATGGTTTTAAGCAAGATAAAGCTAGACAAAATAGTTTCTTCATACTGTCAATTTGTAACCGGCGTTTACTTTAGTTAACTTCCTGCTTGACCTCATTGTAGATAGCTTTTCATCTGATCAACTAAATGCAATTAATCTATGTAGGATGACTCTTAACTGGATTTCACATACACTCAAGCAGCTTGTCATTAGAAGAAACGGAATATTAGCTCCACCTAGCACTACACGAAAAGGGGGCTTTAACCTCTATTCAAAACTGTGGCTAAAAAGGTTAAAAACTAAGGCTAAAGCCTTTAGCCTCAGTTTTGCCTCAGTTATCCAAACCGAGGTTGAAATCCCCGTGGCTAAAGGCTTTAGCTTCGGTTTTAGCAACCAAGGCTAAAACGACTTTTATAGCCTCGGTTCTTCAAGTGAGACTAAATCCAAATTTTAGCCTCAATTGCTTCCAATTGAAGCTAAATCTATTTTTAACCTCAGTTCTCAACAACCAAGGCTAAAAGCCTTCAGCCACGAGAATTTCAACCTTGGTTCTCAACAACTGAGGCTAAATCCAAGCCTCGGTTACAATTGAGGCTAAAAATGTTTAATTTTTTTAAATATTTATTTAAACTACTAATCCATTCATTCAATCCACTCATGAAACAATCAATCATGAAACTCACAATACCAACAAAACATTTAACAACAGTCTATTTAAAGTTTTCAAAACAAACTCAATCAAACTGTTACACAATATTAGGTTCCACAAATAATACAAAGTCACAACGGGGTATGACTTTTGCTTGGCTGATGAACAACTACAGCTTGTTCGATTGTCTGAAAGCATCTACAAAGAAGAACTCGCCATTAGCAATAATTTATAGTGGAGTCCATCATATTGACAGTTCAGATCGCTCCATTGGCATGGCCCTGGCTCCTAATTTTACTTTTAACAGCTCTAGAGGTTTCTTTCTCAGCATTTAAATGTCAAAAAAGCAAAGTTACCATATGAAGTCTAAAACAGACTTGTTTGACACATGTACAAGCATATGGATATCCAAGCAAAAACATATAAGAGTAAAAGAAATGAAAGAAACCTTCATTGCTACTTTGCAATAAGACAGGAACATCAATATCATTGTGATATCCGTAAAGAATGGTACAAATCTTCAGTGGGGGAAAATGTTCTTTAATCCAATAGTCAGTTTCTGGATGCTAGCAGAATATATCAACCTGTATGCATGCACATAAACATTGTACATGTGGCACAAGCATGCAGCGATTGAATGCTAGAAAGAGTGCTAGTATCAACAAACAAAAATCTCACTAGGAATAAACAAATATACTAAAGAGGTATAAAATACCTACGGTTACCAATATGAAAGCTTGAGGAGCTGCCAAAGTAAGCTTCATCATCCAGATCGTCATCCTCCTCATCCTCATACTGATAGATAGCTTCTTGTTCGTAGGAGGCTTCTTCCTGAGCCTCCAATGGTAGAGGCACAAACCAAGTGGCTCTAATGAGCAGACAAACACTCTCCTCGAACATGTAATCATCAAAATGAAATGCCACAACAATGGGTCAGACCCATTACCATGGCATACTCATTCAAACCAGTGAACATGTTGGTCAGCCTAAAGTTCAGGGGTGTTGTAAACAGGCCCTTATGTTGTTACTATCAACTTGATGTAAGTATAACAGGCCTGTATATTAGTGAATCAAAAGTATACAAAAGGTTGAAACCTTACACCGGTTGCTAGGTAGGCAGCCAGACTAATTGATTTCAAAATGTTGGCTATAGTTGCAAGAAGCAAAAAATACTGGGGAAACATTGGAGTCAGCAACTCAACTCCAATGCTCAAGCTGAATAAGATTGATATTGAGAACCTTACCCTCTGCATATGAGACAAAAACAGCACATAGCAAGATCAATCACTAAACCTAATTCTGATGCCACCAAAAGATTGAATTCTAGAACAAGTAACAATACTCATACCTTCAAGTTGGCATCGAATGCAGATCCAAGGCTAGCAGTGTATATGCATCGGCTAAGCAGTCCAAGCCCATCCTTCAGCACCCAATTCAATGCAGTAGCCAATGGAAGGGACCGAGAGGACCCAATCCCTATGGCTCGAAACATCGCCTGAAAATCAATCAATCAAGCATTCCCATAAGAATATTAATGCAACCATGATTCTTTGTAGTTACTAAAACTAAATGATTTAAGGATTCTTCTTCTTCTTTTTTTCTTTTCTTTTCTTTTCTTGTTTTTTTCCAAATTACTACAGTGAGGAGAAAATATGCAATGTTCAATCAGGGCCAGTGGCATTTTAGTCCATGCTAGAATTTTGTATAGGTAAAGACACCCAAAATGGATCCTGATCCTCATGTGGTCTACCCCACTGTGGATGGGTGATGTTGCAAAAATAGTGGAGAAACCGAGCAACCAATGCCTACCTTGGAAATGGATGGTTGGAAATCAAATAAAGTAAATGGTCCACATGCTAATGCTACAAGCAAGTTTACTGATTGAAAGGCTACTATTGTTCACTGGAGGGCATCTTTTGTCCATCACCATCCATAGTGGGGTCTGCCAAACAAACACTATCGATCACCAAAAGGTAGGTCCCACCTGATTTTACAGGCCCACCTGCTTCCTGGCCCCTGATCGAGCAGCAGACTCCTTGTTCTTGATCATCCTCTTCTGCCTCTTCTCAACAGTCTTCTCGACCACCTCTCCCGGTGCAACCCGCCTTGTTCGCAAATCGAAAAGAAAGTGACAAATCGATCAAACAAATAAAACATGGCAAGATAAGATAACATTACCTCCGTCGAGCTATTGTAACTATCTAGAGAAAATGACTATAGAGCTCTACCACTGGCATATCGGAAAAGAAATACACCTACTAATGAAAGAGAAATGAGTAAAACAAAAAATCTACCTTCATGTTTCATTCGCATGCAACCCCAACACTATAGAGGCACATCTCCTCCTCACCCACCCATCCAACTCTTTAACTCTATTCGAAACATTTCCATCAAACTCTTCATCCTTTTGAACAATCAAATCAGGGCAATAGAGCATATCATGTTGAGGAATCTCTTAGTCATTAGTTTAACTTGGAGGTATTATACAATGCTTAAGCTGAGAGCTTGTACAATATGTTCAGTTTGCAAAGGTGGGGCACATGCTTCAGTGATCCCAAAACCATTGATACAATGGACATCATGGACAAAAAGTACCCCAGATTGGAAGATCCTAGCTATATAATATTTGGCTTTTTCCCATTGAATGTGAAGGTTGGCTGCATTTTCTTTCTTAACTGTCCATTTATTTGGCCAACTATTGAAGGGTCGAGGTTTTTCCAATTGGGAGATGAGCATGGGTCATCCATAGAGGGGACAATCATTTCGACGGTTTGGATTGCTGAATCATGGGCCTCGCTCATACGAAATGAGCTCAAATAGTATTGTACAAACATCATGAGCTTGGTTTTCAATTACAATTTTTATGATAGAAAGTCCTACATGGTACCTTAACCATTCCAGTTCCATTATCGCACACAAGAGGTTGAATATCCTCAGCATCAACCATCTTCTAGTACCTACCAGAAAATGGTGCCGACCTCAGAATAGAAGAATTAGCAAAACAAAAGAGTACTTTCATAGCATTTTTCATCTAAAGCATTGGAGATTCAAATTTCAAGCAATGACAAATTCACAATTTATGTAAATCATCCCTTGTGCCTTTGGTAAATTTAGTAAAGAATAGTAGTTTCCAGAGCCTCTCCTCCCCAATAACTTCCTGGTAGACATATCATTACTAAGGAAGAACCAAATGATAACACAATCAATTCCGAATAACACAACCAAATGACTGAGGCTAAGCAGAAGTTCCCATTTCTTGTGGTTCAATTTTTAAGTGAAAAATAATCCCGACCATCCAAATTAAAAAGCCATCATTAAATTGCCAATAAACAAAATTATCACAGTGGATAAATTAAGCCATAAAAGTTTGGATGAGGAAACAGTCCGAACTCTGCAATTAATGCATGCTACATTCATGATGGATGAAATGCTAAAAGCAGAGAAGAAAAAATGGTAATGGGCTATCAGTAGTCCATAACACACTCAAAATTCCCAACGGCCATATTATCAAGGTGACTACTTTCTGGAAATGAGGACCACAATTTGGATGGGTCCAGCTGATGTGCATACATCTAATTTGTCCAAAAGATGATTTGCCTGAGTTAAGTAAACACTTACCATTTTCTTGTTTTCAAACCCTTCACACCCTTGCACAAGAATTCAATGTAATCATATCCATGCCTGCTCCACAAATGCATCAACATATTTTCATGGTGAAAATTCACAAATTACTTGCAAAAACTATTCTTTTCTATTTAAAAACTAAAAACATTACAATTTTAAAAAGAAAAATAAATATTTCAAAATTTACTTCTTACAGTTGGGCTCTAAATGGCACAAAATTAGGAGAAAGATCAAACGTGAAAAAATATAAGAAAGATGCTTACGGCAGTCCCGCCGACCGATGCCTGGCCTCAACAGTTGGCAATGCACCATCGGCTCCTCTCATCTTGACTTGGTTGAAGCAGTGGAAGATAACATTTGATCTATGATCAATACAAAATCAAACCCAAATGAAACAGAATTAAATAAAAAACAGAAACAGCCAAACATACCCAAGAAAGATTCAATAATCACAATACCATAAAAGAGAATCTAGGAAAGAATGAAAAAACCCATATCGCATATTCTTATCATTCTTTGCCAAATGGAATCTGGAGATACTCCACAAAAAAAAAAAAAAGCGAATAGAGGAAACATTAATAATAGTTTTTTTTTTTTTTTTAAAAGTGTGGAAACTTGTTTCACATTGACCGGAATGCAGGAAGTACATGAAAGTGGCTCCAAATGGCAAGTGAGCTCTTTTGTTCATTATGAAGAAATGAGCTCATCACTTTCCATTTGATCCAATGACCATGCTACTCAATGCAAACTTACTTCAAACACACCCTTAAAGTGTCTCCATAAACTACCTTTTGGTAGATATGGCTTAAATGCTTTGAAGGTTTAATGTTTGTACCAACCGTTTGAACCATTTTTCCCATGACCCAGTTACAAAATAAAAAAAGTTACTGGACTGACTTTTGTTACACCAATCAAGTGATATTGATCGTCGATTCAGTATGATTAGGAACATTCCACTAATTAGGCCCTACCTTGGATTACCATGGTGCTCAAGGACTTCAATATGACAATCTTAGCCATCCAATATATGAAATGTGATTATCAGATTCTAAGTGTTTTGCGATGGAACTGATTAAACGAGGATTTAGTTTTGTTGGGAAAAACAGGTTTAGGTTTTTCCTGGTTTATTCAATATTTTCATTACTTAGTTCTACCAATCCAATGTTTATTTTGGAATAGTAAATTGTGACATTGTGATCCTAATGAGCAGACTATCATCAAGATGAGAAACTGAGAAAGTACAGAGTGAAATATAAGAAACTGAGAAAGTACAGAAGAAAGACTTGACTCGCGGCCATGCAAGTGGAAGAGACCTCACCATCCGCCTGGCCAGTAGTCAGCTAATATCTACCCGACACGTCGATAGCGGACCCATTCACGAGCTGGTCAAACTCAGCCTAGCAATGCCCCCTACCCTCGGGTGAGTAAGGCCACAATCCCTCCCAACCGACCACGACACAGTGGGAGTCATGGCCTCCTGGTATTTGACCCTCATGCGCTCATATATATCCACTCGGTCTCGACGTTGGGGCGTCTCCTGGCCACAGAGGTTTAAAATTTTTTACCCAGGGATATCTATGGCGCCCGTATGCTAGAACAGATTTCCAGTGTCCCATCTGGCCATCCATGATATGCCTATGGTGGCTACATCCCTGATGTCACTACAGCACACATTGCAAGATGCATGAGTCATACAATCCAGTCATGCATCAATCCTGCGTATACCGTGTGCTCATGTGAGACAATCTCAGCCTGTCAGAGAGTCTCAAAACAACCTGCCCAATGACATATCAAATGGTCAACCACATCTCATAACAAACATGCAGATGATGCGTATGGGCATGTATCATGATGCTATGCTGTCATATACTTATAACCGGTATCAATAACCGGCATCGACAATCGACCTCGACAATGTGAACATTTAACCAACATTGCCCCCAAGGAATGACCCACATAGAGCCTAACATATGTGGGCCCATGGCCTCACACAAGGGCTAAATATGCAACATTATGGGCCTCACTTAAGAGCTTAATACACATCACGATGGGCCTTTCGTATGGGCCTATCATACATTACAATGGGCTCTATCGCCTGGCCCTCAATGCATCACAATGGGCCTCATCACATAGGCCTCAATGCATCACAATGGGCCTCATCATATAGGCCTCATAGAATCGGTCTCGATAATCGGAATCGGCCTCAATAATCAGCCTCGACTAACGGAATTGGCCTCGTCAATCAGACTCGGCCTCGACAATCGGAATCGGCCTAACCAAAAGGGCCTAAGGGAAGGTCATAATGTGGACATTCAACCATCATTACCCATCAATGTGGACATTTAACCAACATTGCTCCCAAGGAGTGGCCCACATAGGGCCAAACATATAGTGGGCCCATGGCCTCACACAAGAGCCTAATATACATCACCATGGGCCTCTCTCAAGGGCCTAATACCCATCATATTGGGCCTTGTACCTAGGCCTCAAATACATCACAATGGGCCATGTCCCATGGGCTTCAAATACATAATAGGTGAGCCCTACACATGGGCCTTATACACATCAAGTGGGTCAATGGGCCGCACTAATGTACACATCAAGTGGGCTACATCAATAGGCCGCACTAATGGGCCTCATACACATCAAGTGGGCTACATCAATGGGTCGCACTAATGGGCCTCATACACATCAAGTGGGCTACATCAATGGGCCACATTAATAGGCCTCATACACATCAAGTGGCCTACATCAATGGGCCGCACTAATGGGCCTCATACACATCAAGCGGGCTACATCAATGGGCCGCACTAATGGGCCTCATACACATCAAGTGGGCTACATCAATGGGCCGCATTAATGGGCCTCATATACAAAATAGGTGGTCCCCATACATGGGCCAAAAATACATCATGATGGGCCCCATAGATGGGCCGCACCAATGGGCCTCAAATGGGCTTGGACCACACCAAAAATCATTTCACTAGTTACAGGTATAACATGTGTATCACTGTACACTATCATTCCATGGGGCACATGGCCCACTAATGGTGATCAGCATTGTCCAAACATTGTTTAGGTAAATCAGCACCATCCAAACATGGCCTATGTAAATCAACACCATCCAAACATTGGACAGCACCGTCCAAACATTGTCCAGCACTGTCCAACACAATCTGGATGGTGTGGATGAAATAATTACATCAAGGTGGGGTAGGACAGCACCGTCCAAACGATCTAGCACTGTCCAAACATTCTAGATGGTGAGGATCAAAATATACATCATGGCTGGGCCCACAACACTTGCTGTTGTCAGTCAGCAGTGGGACCTATTGTCCCTACTCTAATGGACAACATGGATGCAAATGGATGAACGGTTGGATATCACACATACCATATGTGGGTCCCACAGACCCTGTTGACGTCTCTCCACGTGGCTAGAAGTGGACGACCAGGATACCACACTACACACGATAGGCCCCACATCCACCGTCCAGATGGTGGACGGCTAGGACAAAACACTTACATCACGGTAGTATCCCACCGTCTAGATGATGGATGACTGGGATAAAATATCACATTGGGGTGGGGGATTTCCACCGTCCAGAAACTGGACGGTGTGGATGAAATACACACATACAAGGTGGTCCACTGTCCAGCACATCTGGACGGTGCAGACCAAAAAAATAATTATCAAGGTGGGTCCCGCATACACGTGGCAGCTGAATGCCACATGTGTATCAAGCAGGCCCTACATAAATGAACGGTTTGGGAAAAAACTGATGGATGGTGTGTATATAACACACCCTATGATCAGGCCCGACTTGCTGACGTCCTCAAATGGACAGTTTGGATCATCTGCCACGGGATGGTGGGCCACGTGGATGGGATCCATGGATGGATGAAACATATACAGTAAAGGTGGGTCCCACGTGGGGCCACCATAGTATTATATATAATATATTATTATTATATTATATACTACACTGCTGTCCAGATACATCTGGATGGTGCAAATATCATATTAAATGTGGGTCCCACGTAGGAGTGGCCCACCATAAAATTTATTAATATAAAATTTTATATTATATATAACATTATATATATATATATAATATGTATGTGTGTGAGATCATGCAAGTGGCAGCGTCCAGTGTCCAGGGACGCTGGGCGGCTTAGATGAAAGGGGTACACCCAATCTAGTAGGCCCCACATGAATGGACGGTTTGGATGCCCCTACGCAACACGATGGCCCCACGTCAGGTGGGCCACACTCTTGGATCAAGCTGATATTTGTGTTTTCCTTCGTTGGGACCCGTCCAAATGGATTGGCATGTGGGCCACTCGATAGACGGCATGGATAAAATACATACTACATGGTGGGCCACACACACACACCGACATCCATAAGAGAGAGAGAGAGAGAGAGAGACATAGAGAGAGAGAAACGGGAAGGGGAGGGACCCTGCCACTATTGGACCCTCCCTGATACAATGCATACATCAAGTGGGTCCCACAACAAGTGGGCCCTAAATCCAAAAAAAATGAGATGATGAACACCCACCTTTGATATCTTCTTCCTTCTTCCACCAATGCATGTTAGAGCTCCAAAGGAACAACTTCAACGGTTGAGATGAAACTTGGATGGTGGAGATAGGAGATAGAAAGCGGGCCACACAAACACTATCCATGGAGCTTGGACGATTGCTCTCATGGGGTTGCTTGAGAAAATGGAGTGAAGAGAGAGAAAGAGGAGTGATGTAAGGGAGAGAGATGGCTGATGGGTGGTATGGGTTGTGTAAGAGAGAGTTGACTTGGGGAATGACTTGTGTGCTTGGGGATGTGATGAAGTGATGGGTTGTACTTTGATTGATTGATGGGATTGATTTGACATTTGGTAGAGATTCTCTTGCACGGCATTTTTTCTCAAACTGAACGCAGACCCACATCTCCTGGTCCTGGTATCGTCTCGGTGTCGGAACCGCGATGACGGCGCGGTCGCAAGGGTACAAGTCTCGGGTCAAGCTAACTCTAGAACACGGGATACGACTCAGGATCGTGCACAAACGCCGATAACAGATCGTGGGTCGCCAGAATTTGATCGGGAGGACCGCAAAAGTCTATAGAACGGTACGAGCTAAGATACAGGTCTTACACATAACATGTTGGCAGTGCACATGCTTGTTTCAATGTGTTTGCTACCAATACACGACTAAGAATAACCTTGGTGTTAGGCCTATCTTTATTTAAATTTATTGTTGTTCCTCTTCTTCTCATGTATTTATTTATTTATTTATGTCATTTACAATAGGTAACAGAAGCATTAGCCTATCCAAGCTGTGCATATTCATCAACGGACTCGGATTGGGGTTGGAATTAGAACCCGAGTATTGTCTTTCTCTTTTATGTCATCTCATCGTCGTCTTTCTCTATAATTTAGTTCTTCAATTTTGGGGCGTAGTTTTTTCATATAACTACATTGTTTGTATGATAAAATTGATTTTCAGCCATGTGCAGTAAGCTTTCGGATCAAAGCGAAGCTGAGAATAGGGTGTTAGGTAATGGCAGATTGATAACCAGTAGAGGCACATCCATGGGGTTCTTGCTTGCAATTATTGAGAAGCTATTTGGCTACGAGAAGGCATTGAATCTCGTTATCAATGAGAATTTTAAATAGACATATAACTATTATGTTGACATTGTACTTTTGTGAATGGATTAAAATGAGTGATTGTATTTGATTGAATTAATGAATGATTTAGTCATGAAGTATTTATCTATATTAGCTTATATGAGTTGATCTATCAGGGTATGTGCTACAATAGTAAGAGATACCATTATTATATTTTATTTATTTATTTTTAAAAATAGGCATTAGCTACGGCTATTAACCATAGCCCTTTATCTAAAAACTGTAGCTGTTGATAATTTCAGCCTATTGATACGGTTCTCGCTTTACTTTTAGCTACAGATATAATTCATAACTGTATAAACTTTACAGCTACGGAAGTATTGCTACGGATTTAATCCGAACCTATTATTTTTATGACTATGGATTAAATCCGTAGCCATAGCTTTGATACCTATGGCTATGGTCGTGCTACGGACTTTAATTGTAGCCATAGTCTTTTAGCTACGGCTTTTATCCGTAGCCTTTTCCCAATTTTCTGGTAGCGTCTATTTTTCCACCATGGCCTTTCATCGTTTGAAATTGCTAAAAACCTTAGATTTATGTTTTATGAAATAAACTCAAACTTTTCAAGAGTAGTCGTCAATGAATGTAACAAATAATGATGACTCTTCAGTGAAAACCACGGGCGACGACCCCCCTATGTTAGAATGTACATAATTAAGCACTCCTTTATATACATGTTTACCAGACTAGAAGATAACCTTGAATGTTTATTATATATACAATACTTGCATATATTAAAATCAATGCCTTTAAAAAATAGAATTTAACATCGAGAAGGAAGTACTTTCATGCCCCGCTTGCTCATATGGCCTAGACATGCATGCCACATATGTGCAAACATGAAATTCGCTACAGCTACTACAGATCCACTTGTGAAGTGCTCTCGATAAACTTGTAAAGGTTCCCACTCCTCTGTGCTTTCATGACCACAAGTGCTCCCTTTTGAAACCTTAAGGACACCATTGGAACTAGTGAATCTGCACCCAATTGCCTCGAGTGCACTAAGGGATCATATTCTTCTTCATGTCAGGAACATGCCTCACCTCAGTCAAGACACTGTCTATCCCATCAAATATTTTTATATGTACTGATCTAACAACCACATTATTACAGGCATTATCATTGCCCATAAATACATGTCCACCATCGCATTCCTTGTAGTTGGTGGATTAATGCTGATGAGGAGTCATGTGATATGAAGCCTCCGTGTCTAGAATCCACTTGTCTCTATGATCATCGTATAAATGTCCGATTATAGACACTAATAGCACATTACTTTCGCTTGTTTCTTCATCAGATGTGGCAATGTTGGCCTCCCTAGAAGAAACCTCTGTGTTCTCTTTCTTCGCTTTAAGATTTGTGCAATCCTTCTTCATGTTCCTTCACATCCCACAATTTCAACACTTTAACTTTCCTTTGCCCTTTTCCTCGGATTTGGATCTTAATCAAGAAGCTTATGTGTCGTGCTTAGAATTCCTACTCCTCGTAAATAATGCATCGGTGGAGGCCCCCATGCTATCGTTTTTCTTTCTCATCATCTTTCCCTAAAGGGATGAGATGATAATGGTGTTAACACTAAGGGACAGGTTACCAGTGCACAACGTGTCTTTAAAAGACTCATACGAGGCTGGGAGTGAATTCAATAAGATACAAGTCTGATCTTCATCCTTAATCACTTCCTTCATATCCAGTAATTTATAGATCTTGTTAAAATTGTTGATGTGGGTCTTAACATCTCATCCCTCTGCCATCTTGAAGCTAAATAACTATAGCTTCAAGTGTAGGTAATTTTTAAGGGACTTCTTCGCATAAACGTCCTTTAACTTCGCCCACAAATCCGCTGCAATTTTCTCCCTCTTGACATTGTAGAGAACTTCATCTGTTAAACATAACTAGATTGATGATTTTACTTTCTTATCTAATTTCTTTCATTTATCATTATCCATAGATTTTGGTCGCTTCTCAAGGACGTCATCCAATCCTTACTGAACCAAAAGGCCAATCATCTTGACCTTCCATGTAAGGCCCATATCCTAGACCATACCGTTCCTCTAACTCCCGCGATCCTCCTCGTTGAATTTCGATAACCCGCGACCTATAGTCAGCATTTGCGCGCAACCCTAAGTCGCATCCCATATATCTAAGTCGACTTGACCCGAAACTTGTATTATTGCACCCGCGCTGTCATCGTGGTCCCAATGCCGTGTCTTGCGCACCAATGCGATACTCAGCCTAGGAGTAGTTGGCTCGCGTATATTTTGAAGAAACACCACACGTTGCGAATCTCGAAAGAGGAATCTTTACCAACCTATCACATTAATTAATCAAATACAAACAATCTCAACCCATACCTAGCTCATCCCTCTCTTACCAACAAGGCATGACACCCATCCCTCTCTCACCAAAAGTTAACCCTCATCTCATCTTTCCTTACACCACCATACCTCTCATCCCATCCCTCTTAGAGACCCATCCGTCTCTCCTTATATCTCCCATCTTTCACCCATTCTCTACCATTTTTTCCTCGCAACCAAGAGAGAAAAAGACTAAGGAGAGAAAAGAGAAAGAACCCAAGATCAAGGCCCACTTTCCTACCCCAAATCTCACCATCCAACCTTTAATCTTCATCATCCTCTATCAAAGAGACAGCTTAGGAGGCACAGATTCCAATGAGCTAAGAAAGAGGACCATAGGTGGGTGTTTATAGGACTAGATGTGTGTTTTTTATGATCGGCCAAGTGGGGCCTACCAATTGATGGTATGGATCTTACATTGGACCCTAGGTGTGGCCGATGGCCTACCATGATTCATATGTTCATTCCATGATGGGGCCATTCTCCGTGACCCCCATCATGATGTTTATTTTTCCATTGTGAGAAGGTCATCTAAACCTTACATTTTTTGTGGAAAAAGGTTTCCACCGTTGATTTTTATTGGTGGGCCCACGAATATTGGGACCCATTTGATGTATGATTTATAATGCATGGAAGGGAGGGCTTATAGTGGCGGAGCCCTCCATTGCACGTCTATCTCTCTCTCTATCATGCTCTCTCTCTCTCTCTCTTCCCTATTAATGGCCCACCCACCTTGATGATGTATATGTTTTACTCCGCTGTCCCATTGTGGGACGCACCTTGCTGCACAAACCGAGGCCCACCTCGCCACCTTGTCCAGCTGACCCTTGTTGCCTGTTTTCGGGCCGGCCTGGACGAAGGAAATCACAAATATCAATTTAGTGCAGATTGTGTGGCCCACCCTAAGGCCTCCATCATGATGTATCTAATCCACATTGTCTAGCCCATCAAGGGCCAGTGGCTAGCTGGGCTAGCCGTCTAGTGGGCAGGGCCCACTGGGCTGTCTGTTTTAAATAGACCTGGATAAAGGAAATCCCAAATATCAGCTTGTATCCAGAGTTGTGGGCCACATGTGTAGACCCACCTTGGTTTCACATGTGGTGACTCCATCATCTAGCAGAGGATGGTGGGTCCCACCTGAGATATATGTTGTATCCACCCTGTCCATCCAGACCATGGGTCCCACGTGAGGTATGTGTTATACTCATACCATCCAGGTCATGGGTCCCCACCATGATATTTGTTTCATATCCACATTGGCCACCGCCCAGCATCCTGGACGGTGGGACCCACCTCGATATATATGTCTACCCACGCCGTCCATCTGGACGTGGGATCCACCTTGATATATATGTTTGTCCACACCGTCCATTTGGACATGGGACCCACCCTGATATATATGTCTGTCCACGCCATCCAAGCTGGGATGGTGGGGCCGACCATGACATGTGTATTCTATTTGTGTCGTTCAGCAGCAGTGGGGCCCACCTGATGTGTTTCATCCATGCCGTCTAGTGCCAACGGCCCCACTATGACGTATTTTATCCACGTTACCCAACAGATGTGGACCCCACCATGATGTGTTTTATCTACACCTTTTATCTGCAGGACACCTGGGCCAGGCTAGCAACCAGTTGGGCTGACCGCCTAGCCAACAAGCCCACCTGCCATATACAAGGCCTACTTGCTGTATGTGGGGCCCACTCACTGATGTGAGGCCCACCTGATGATGTGTAGGCCCACTTTGTGTTGCATAAGGCCCACCTTGATGTGTGTATTGTAAGCACACTGTCCATCTATTTGCTGGATCATGGGCTACCCCACGAGGCCCAATGTGATGTATATGAGGCCCTTGAATGAGGCCCATTGTGATGTATATGCAGCTCGTGTATGAGGCCCATTGTGATGTACATGCGGCCCGTGTATATGGCCCAATGTGATGTGTGTGAGGCCCATTATGATGTGTATGAGGCCCGTTGTGATGTGTTTGAGGCCCATAGATGTGGCCCATTGTGATGTATTTGAGGCCCATGGGATGTGGCCCATTGTGATGTATTTAAGGTTCATTGACGTGGCCCATTGTGATGTATGTGAGGCCCTTGTGTTCACTACAAGAAAAACGGACAAAGGCTACGGCCAAAAACCATAGCAAAATCCCTTTTGCTACGGATATGATCCGTAGCACGTCCATCGCTATTGGTGGGGTAGCTAAAGGTGTAGCTACAGATTATATCGGTAGCAATAGATACCAATAGCTACGGATTATATCCGTAGCAATAGATACCAATAGCTACAGACAATATCCGTAGCAATAGATACCAACATCTACGGATTACATCCATAGCAATAGATACCAATAGCTATAGATTAGATCCATAGCAATAGATACCAATAGCTACGGATTATAGCCATAGTAATAGATACCAATAGCTACTAATAACATCCGTAGCAATAAATACAAATAGCTACAGATTATATCCGTAGTAATAGATACCAATACCTACGGACAATATCCGTAGCAATTAGATACCAATAGCTACGGATTATATTCGTAGCTATTTTTAAAAAAATTGTAATAATATGACCTGTTTCCATTGTAAGAACCTGCTGTGATTGATAACTCATCTAAGCTTAATGCTGATAGAAATAGTACATAAAATGTAATCAGAAAAAAAACGATGCATTTATTGCAAATAGCAATCAAATCATATAATGCATCATACATTCACATTTCTAAATAAACAATACTTCACTTTGCTCAAGCTATTATAATAATTACGACTAAGGCATACCCTTATGTGTAAGAAACAAATACACTCCAACACAGTAAACACTCTCCATATGCATTCAATAATGCTCACGTTTTTACAGAATTTTCTTCCTTCAGACAGTCAATTTCAGCAAATGCAGAAGATAGAGCTTCTTCTTTCCTTGAAACTGCAGATGTAACTTCTGTGAACTTCGACACAAGATCACTTTCAAGTTCTGAAACCCTTCCCTTGAGAAAATGAATTTCATCCTCCACTGACTTCTTTAGCTTGTCAGCCTGTATAAAACAACATTTGTAGACACAATCAAACAAGCATGCCTTTGTACACATCTCAAAAGGAAGAAAGATAAAAAAAAACACTTATATATGAAGAAATCAAAAATATATCTACAAATCTTCTAAACTATGGTAAAATCCAACATGAGTAATGTGTTCAAACCTAGATTTAGGTTAAGGTTATAGGTTTAGGTTTAGGTTTAGGTTTTAGGTTTAGGTTAAGGTTATAGGTTTAGGTTAGGTTTAGGTTATAGGTTATAGGTTATAGCTTTAGGGAATTGAGAATAGGTTAAGGTTTAGGTTTAAGAAATCGGGTTCGGGTTCGGGATCGGGTTTAGGTTTGAGTTTTCAAGTTTAGGTTAGGGAGTTGAGATTAGGATTAGGTGTAGGTTTAGGTTTAGGGATTTAAGAATACATTTAGGTTTTAGGTTTAGGTTTAGGTTATAGGTTATAGGTTTTAGGTTTTAGGTTTAGGTTTAGGTTAAGGTTAGGTAATAGGTTATAAGTTTAGGTTATAGGTTATAGGTTTTGGTTTAGGTTAAGGTTATAGGCTATAGGTTAAAGCTTTAGGGAATTGAGAATAGATTAAGGTTTAGGTTTAGGAAATCGGGTTCGGGTTTGAGATCGGGTTTAGTTTGGATTTTCAAGTTTAAGTATAGGTTAAGGAGTTGAGATTAGGATTAGGTGTATATTTAGGTTTAAGGATTTGAGAATACATTTAGGTTTTAGGTTTAGGTTAAGGTTTTAGGTTTAGGTTTAGGTTAAGGTTAGTTTTGGTTAGGTTTAGGTGTAGGTTATAGGTTATAGGTTATGGGTTATAACTTTAGGGAATTGAGAATAGGTTAAGATTTAGGTTTAGGAAATTAGGTTCAGGTTCGAGATCGGGTTTAGGTTTGGATTTTCAAGTTTAGGTTTAGGTTTAGGTTAGGGAGTTGAGATTAGGATTAGGTGTAGGTTTAGGTTTAGGGATTTGAGAATACATATAGGTTTTAGGTTATAGGTTTAGGTTAAGGTTTTAGGTTTAGGTTAAGGTTAGGTTATAGGTTATCGGTTATAGGTTTAGGTTTAAGTTATAGGTTTTGGTTTAGATTAAGGTTATAGGTTTAAGTTTAAGTTAAGGTTTAGGTTTAGGTTATAGGTTTAGGTTTAGGTTTAGGTTATAGGTTATAGGTTAAAGCTTTAGGGAATTGAGAATAGGTTAAGGTGAATTGAGAATAGGTTAAGGTTTAGGTTTAGGTTTAGGAAATCGGGTTCGGGTTTGAGATCAAGTTTAGTTTGGATTTTCAAGTTTAGGTATAGGTTAAGGAGTTAAGATTAGGATTAGGTATAGGTTTAGGTTTAAGGATTTGAGAATACTTTTAGGTTTTAGGTTTAGGTTTAGGTTTTAGGTTTAGGTTAAGGTTAGTTTAGGTTAGGTTTAGGTGTAGTTATAAGTTATAGTTTATAGGTTATAGTTTTAGGGAATTGAGAATAGGTTAAAGTTTAGGTTTAGGAAATTAGGCTCGGGTTCGGGATCGAGTTTAGGTTTGGGTTTTCAAGTTTAGGTTTAGGTTTAGGTTAGGGAGTTGAGATTAGGATTAGGTATAGGTTTAGGTTTAGGGATTTGAGAATACATTTAGGTTATAGGTTTAGGTTTAAGTTTAGGTTATAGGTTATAGGTTTAGGTTTAGGTTTTAGGTTTAAGTTATGGTTAGGTTATAGGTTATAGGTTATAGGTTAAGGTTATAGGTTTAGGTTAAGGTTAAGGTTAAGGTTTAGGTTATAGGTTTAGGTTAAGGTTTAGGTTATAGGTTAAGCTTTAGGGAATTGAGAATAAGTTAAGGTTTAGGTTTAGGAAATCGGGTTCGGGTTTGAGATCAGATTTAGTTTGGATTTTCAAGTTTAGGTATAGGTTAAGGAGTTGAGATTAGGATTAAGTGTAGGTTTAGGTTTAAGGATTTGAGAATACATTTAGGTTTTAGGTTTAGGTTTAAGTTTTAGGTTTAGGTTAAGGTTATCGGTTTAGGTGTAGGTTATAGGTTATAGGTTATAGGTTATAGTTTTAGGGAATTGAGAATAGGTTAAGGTTTAGGTTTAGGAAATCAGATTCAGGTTCGGGATCGGGTTTAAGTTTGGGTTTTCAAGTTTAGGTTTAGGTTTGGGTTAAGGAATTGAGATTAGAATTAGGTGTAGGTTTAGGTTTAGGGATTTGAGAATACATTTATGTTTTAGGTTTAGGTTTAGGTTTTAGGTTTAGATTAAGGTTAGGTTATTGGTTATAAGTTTAGGTTATAGGTTATAGGTTAATGTTTAGTTTATAGGTTTTGGTTTAGGTTAAGGTTATAGATTTAGGTTTAGGTTAAGGTTTAGGTTTAGGTTATAGGTTTAAGTTAAGATTTAAGTTTAGGTTATATGTTATAGATTATAGGTTATAGCTTTAAGGAATTGAGAATAGGTTAATGTTTAGGTTTAGGAAATCGGGTTCGGGTTCGGGATCGGGTTTAGGTTTGAGTTTTCAAGTTTAGGTTTAGGTTTAGATTAGAGAGTTGAGATGAAGATTAGGTGTAGGTTTAGATTTAGGGATTTGAGAATACGTTTAGGTTTTAGGTTTAGGTTTAGGTTTTAGTTTATATGTTTAGGTTATATGTTTAGGTTTAGGTTTTAGGTTTAGGTTAAGATTAGGTTATAGGTTATAAGTTTAGGTTATAGGTTATAGGTTATAGGTTTTGGTTTAGGTTAAGGTTATAGGTTTTGGTTTTGGTTTAGGTTTAGGTTTTAAGTTTAGGTTAGGTTTAGGTTAGGTTTAGGTTTAGGTTATAGGTTATAGCTTTAAGGAATTGAAAATAGGTTAAGGTTCAGGTTTATAAAATCGGGTTCAGGTTTAGGTTTGAGTTTTTAAGTTTAGGTTTTGGTTAAGTAGTTGAGATTAGGATTAGGTGTAGGTTTAGGTTTAGGGATTTGAGAATACATTTACGTTTTATGTTATAAGTTATAAGTTAAGGTTATAGGTTTAGGTTTAGGTTTAGGTTTAGGTTTAGGTTTAGGTTAATGTTATAGGTTTAGGTTATAGGTTTAGGTTATAGGTTATAAGTTATAGGTTATAGCTTTAGGAAATTGAGAATAGGTCAAGGTTTAGGTTTAGGAAATCGGGTTTGGGTTCCGGATCGGGTTTAGGATCAGGTTTTGGTTATAGGTTATAGGTTTAGGTTACAGGTTTAGGTTTAGGTTTAGGTTATAGGTTATAGGTTATAGGTTAAAGTTTAGGTTATAGGTTAAGGTTTAGGTTTAGGTTATAGGTTTAGGGTGTGGTTTAGGTTAAGGGTGTGGTCCCTGCAAATATAGATATAAACACGGCCTGTCCAAATGGCCAAGCCCCTCCAATGCTGTTCATAGGAAATGGACAGCTTCATCATGGTCATAACAACAGTTCCCACCTTCCAGGGACCCCCGCTCAACATCCGGATATCTCCGACGCACATCCGGATCTGCTTCATCAATTTCGAGATAATATATAAACATGGGCCTGTCCAAATGGCTAGGCCACCCATATTGCATAGAAAATGGACAGCTTCATCATGGTCATAACAGCGGTTCTCACCTTTCAGGGACCCTCGCTCAACATCTGGATAGCTCCAACGCACATCTGGATCTACTTCATCAATTTCGAGATAATATATAAACATAAGCTTGTCCAAATGGGCAAGCCACTTCATCAATGAATCATATAGTATGAAGGAAAGAAGACTCACCAATTTAGCAAGCAAGGAGAGAAAGTGTGAGTGCTTAGAATGTCGCACTTTCTTTGAATAATGGATGCATATTCCACAATGCAATTTGAGAATGAGTAAGTTTTTTAGTTTCTCTGACAATGCATATGGGCACAGATTTACAAATAAATAAAATAATAAATAAAATTTAAATCTGCCTTCTAAATTGTACGTACCAATTGTTGGAATTGTGGTAACAATCTCCCCCAGCTTGAGCTTGAGTCTGTTTTCTATTACAATTAGCGAAATCAATACGAACTTACAACAATAGGTATTGGGTCTTTGGTCCAGGGGTGATCCACAATAAAAGGTACCATTTACCATGAACTAAAACCATATATTATCCATACCTTAATGTGGACTACATAAGATGAAACAATGATTATTGAACGCCCATTCATTTTTGGGCTCATGACCCGCGATGATATGGAAAAATTGACATCTACACCCGATATTGCGAGATTATATCAATAAATGAACATGCAAAATCAAAGGAGGAACTGGATCTGCTTCAAAGTTGGTTGACTCAAGAGGACAATTAAGTGACAGGAGTGTGATTTTTGACGACCTTTCCAAGCTCATGTCACTCCTAAACTTGACTGTAGATTCTCATTCATTCACATGTTTCTATGGGTTTGTGTTTTTCATTTGCCGTGAAAATGGGCAAAAGAACATCGGTGTAAGAAGGGCTATAGCTGTGTGGAGATTAGTTTTGACAGGAAGGTTTTGACTTCTTAACCAATGGTGTGAATTTGTCGAGAAACATCATCGGCATAATATTTCTGAGGACACTTGGCAACAACTTCTACCATTTAGCAGATGCATACATGAGGATCTTGAAGGATATGACCCTAAAGGTGATTGGCCTCTTCTCATTGATGAATTTGTTGAGCATATGTACAGAATAACTCAATCCAATAGTTGCAGCACACGGAACATTTCTAGTGATTGTGGTGAAATGGAAACACAACCATGCATGCTTGGTTCATATGCTGGACTGAGAGTGCTTCCTTGTATGAAGAGGAAATCTCTTCCCACTGTCGATGGAAATGAAGCACTAAACTCTTGGAACTCGATGAAATCAGAGCAATTCTCAAAATGCCAGCGTAGCACACAGATTCCTATTTTTGATAAACAGGCCTTCCAGGAGACCAACTCATCAGATGATCATGTGGAAGTGAACAAACACAGTTAGCTAGGTCGCTCAAATAGTTTGTCGACAAATATCAAAGATGGGTGAGTGAACAGTTCTTGCTTAAAAAGGTTGGAGTTTTGTAGAAAGTTCAGCAGCATCAAATAAAATCAAATCAAATTAAATTCATCAGGGAATGGGTTTTATAGAATTCAACTTATAGGCATGGTACAAGTGGATGAGATCTGGAAATCATTCAAATGAACAACAGTAAATCATTCAAATGCAGTGGAACTGAGCCACAATACAACAACAGTAAATTTTGTTAGTGAAACTGAGCCACAATACAACAACAGTAAATTTTGTTAGTGAAACTGAGCCACAATACAACAATAAATCATTCAAATGTAGTGAAAATTTAAAACCCTACTTAAATCCACACTGCATTTTCTTAAACTTGGAAATCACATAATAAAATTTGTTATTTCTATGATCTTTTTAAAATTTTCCCATCAAAACAAATAAAACAGTAAAGATTCACATATGCTACCCTAAAAAAAGATTGAAAAATCAAAATATTCCATCAAAGAAGATCTAAAGCAAAATTCCAAGCTGAAACAGAGAAAAAGTACCCTAATTCCAGTGTGTAAATCAGATATTTTTGAACACAATCCTCTAAACTTGAATATAGATAAGTGGAGCTCACATGGACTGCATCAGAATTTAAGCTAAACCAGAATAGAGACGACAGTACTTGGCACTTCCTCCCAATCTCGATCCTCAAGATAAGTGGGGCTCACATGGACTGCATCAGAATTTTAGCTAAACCAAAAGAGAGAATACAAGCAAGAGATTACTACCTTGCCATGCATAACTTCTCCATTGATCCCACTAATGTTAATTCTAGTATAAAGGCATGCTTTGTAGTGAGAATCAACAATGTCTCATCCAAATGCCTTGTCAGCTCCGACACCACAATAGTATGACCCCTGCAGAAACTGACACACAGAGCCTCGGCTCTGGTAATATGAGAGATATCTAGATAGCAAAGATACACATTGGATGAGATCTTTTTTTAAAAAAAAAAAAACTATGGTTTGTGAAGTCAATGACATTTGGGACCATTTATGCAGATCCTGTTTCTCAAAAAACAAGAGACATGCTACTATTAAAGAACAAAAAATGAACCACATCTGATTGAAATGTGTTCTCCTATCCCCAATAAAATCCAATTAACAGAATAAGATGTAACTGTGTAGCCAAACCAGCAGATAAGACAAACATACCACCCCAGGCTGGAAAAGCATGAGCCTGTAAAAAGTAAAATGACAAATACACTTGCCTGTATCTATTTTCCATGCAAAGTAGCTAATTGCTCTAGTACCTTATCACGACATCTTCCACTAATTATTGCCATTGGGAAATAGTTTGCAACATCCCGCACGACTTCACGCATCTGTCAACAAGTTGCAACTAATTATGATGTGAAGAAAGCCTTTTAGCCCAACTTCAGCATAGAAAACTACCAAATGCAAGCTTTTTGAAAATGGCAGTCACAAATGTGTTAAAAGGAGAACAATAGCAAAATGTAGTTTGAGCATCCAAGTGTGGAATTCTTGTTGCACTGTGAAGTGCACCATATTTAGAATGCCTAATTGCACATGAAAATTTGTAGCCAAGTTCCCAGGGGGACACATGGCAGATAGGCACACGATTTGGACTGCCCATCATGTGCACTCCACTATTTGTGTACTAATAGCATTCCTCTATAATAAGATGCTTGTAAAGAGACCTAGCTGTAATTTTAACAATTTATTCTAACAAGCTGAAGGCATGGTGCTTGTGTCAAAGCACAAAAAGGAAAAGTAAGAAGGCATGACCGCTTCTGCATTAACCATGATCCCCGGATCTGAAGCTATCCATAGCATGTAGCGTCAAAATAGGTAGAAGTACAACTGGGCTACTGCGAACAAGTAGACCAAGGATGATCGGGCCAACCAAAGCATTCATGGATTGATGGACTATTTCTACCCATTGGAAATTCTCTTGGATACCGCAAGTCCTCTCCCAAACCTAAAGAAGGCTACTACAGAGGTGAAGGGTAGCTACTAGACAATTTGCCATTGCTGCCTCTAAAAAATAAAAATTTGTGGCCAGTCAATCAAAGACTCATGCCACAACCAAGTCCACATAACAACCCACTGGGCACTCTCACAAATAAAGACCTAGAAATTTGTTGCAGAAGAAAACATTCAAAGCAATTGCAGTCGTTCCAAGGTTCTCCAAGTCATGAAGATTTTGTTCAGGAAGTTGATCCAGAAGTCACCACTTCTCCAAAGTAGGATGAGTGTGAGACGATAATAACATTCAGAACCATGCCCCTTATCACCTTTAGTTGCAACATGGTGTTCATTCTCCCCATAGAATTCCAAGCATGAACAAGACAACCGGATCATATTGAGGGAGATATAGAAGAAACAAGGAAAGCATCCATAATATTTGATGTGGAAGCCTATGCACTCACCTAGTACAAGGAATGCAATGACCAATCTTTCGTCGCATAAGAGGAGAATTAGAAGGAATCGGATGTTACAACTCGGGATTCCTTTGACAAACAAGCATCATATGGCCCAAGGCTCCATCTACATCGAAGTTACTAGAGTGGAGAGAGTGGTATTCACTAGACCCCCCAAATAAGCTATCGAAACACCTTAAATCTTTGTACATTTCCATGCATGTTGATGGGTATCCTGTATCCTAGGTAATGATGACCAACAACGTCGTTATAAACATCATGCCAATGGTCATGGTTAAGAAGCTTAACAAGACGACCGATGACCTATTACCAAACGAAATCATAGTTTGTGGATTTGTAGGGGTAATTACAAACACTAAAGGGATACTCAAAATTGAGTTGCAGGTAGGCGATACCGAAGTCAAGGTGGCATTCTTCATTATCGCCATCCACAACACACTCCTCGAAAGGAATTAGATTTATGCCAATTGGTGTGTCCCATCTTCACTCCATCAATCCATAATCTCATGGGGAGAACTTAAAGTGAAAATTATTTTGGCTAACAAATTTAAAGTTGATTTAGATTTAGTTAAGGCGAAGTTTTACAATAAAAGGGTTGGCCCATTACGCCACATCGGGCGGGACAAGAATGGCCAACCAATAGGAGTGACTACTGTTGTAGAACCCATGGAGTAACTAGAGGCTCTCATCGCTACTAGTCCCACCCACGAATGGGATTCTCTCACAACAAAGGCTAATATGCTGGAACTAAGGCCGAATCAGATGCCCACGTAGGTAGAATCACCACCACACTGAAGGATCTCACTAGGACCAATTCTGATGCCAATTCTGAATTGGTCCCATCCTCCAGTCATAACAATATTGGAAGGTTGAATCTCAGAGCCAACCATTGTGGCCTTTGAGGAATCACCCAAAATTGTTGAGTTGTCGAATGCAATTACCCCATATTGGCTACAACCTCATTATTTTGTTGAAAATGTTCCTTAATTGAGTACAATAGTGAAGAAAAAAAGAAAGGCTAAAATCACAGCCATAATCAGTAGGCTCGAGGAATATATTACCACTATAGCCGAATGCCTCACCAAGAAGGATATAATGGCAGATGATGAAATAACATTTCATGAGCT
Source organism: Magnolia sinica (assembly GCF_029962835.1). NCBI lineage: Eukaryota > Viridiplantae > Streptophyta > Magnoliopsida > Magnoliales > Magnoliaceae > Magnolia > Magnolia sinica. The sequence continues at coordinate 87,886,429 of NC_080575.1, read as the reverse complement.
TGAGCTGGCTCCTACCAAGATGGATGATGCCAAAGCTGATGTACAAGATTAAGGCTTACAACCAGAAGGTAAAGGAAAAGAGCTTTGTCGAGTAAGAGCTTGTATGGAAGGCAATTTCTAATTGGTGCAATAGATAGAGTATATGGAAAATGGAAGGCGACATGGGAAGGACCATTAAAAGCATTAAAAAAAGGGTCTTACACAATGGTGTTTATTTACTAGAAGATGTAAATGGTAGCGTAAGTAAAACTTCAATTAACGGCTGATATCTAAAAAAGCATCATCGAACCCTATGGGGATCTATAACTGAAGAATCAATTGTTAATCAAGCGACCCTAATCGAGGAATAAAATGGTAATAAAGATCGGCCCCATAAAATTCAGTGGTTGAGAAAGAGGCCGATCACAATTATAATATTCCGTCTTAATAATAGTAGCAAAGCTATTGAGCATAGTTTGTCAGCCATTGTGGGTGAAATAATTTATGTAAGGCCCGTATCCTAGTCTGTACCGTTCCGTTGGCTTCCATGGTCATTCCTTTCGAATTTTGACAATCCTTGACCCATATCTGACGTTTGTGCGAGATCCTAAGCCGGGTCCCACATACCAACGTCAGCTCGATTCAAAACTTGTACCTTAGCGATCGCACCGTCACCACGGTTTCAACGCCGTGACTCGCGCACCCAACCGATGCCCAGGCCAGGAGATGTGGGCTAGCGTTCGTTTCAAAGGAATGCCGCGTGTTGCGAATTTCAACGGAATCTCTACGTCATGTCCCATCAATTAATCAATATCAAGTACAACCATACCTCAAGTATAACCAACCCATCCCTCCTTTTCCCTTAAGTCAACTCTCTCTCCCCTCACCATCCCTCTTTTACAATTTTTCAAACAAACCCATCCTCTTTTTACAAAAAATTCAAACTCACCCATACTTCTTCATTACAACCACCAAATTACCCATCCCTTGAATATTTTTTTCTCTCTTTCCCTCATTCTATCTCTATTCTCCCAAGCTCCATACGTCCGAGCCTTCCCAAGTAATTCCAAGAGCAATAAGTGTGGCCCATTTTCCCACCCTCTCATCTCTCATCCCCACCATCAAAACCCATTAACCTCCATCAAAGAAGAAGGCAAGGAGCTTAAGAGCCTAAGGGAGCAAGGAGAAGGCCTAGAGGTGGGTGATCTTTGAGTTTCTACTGTTGATTTCATGATTTGAGGGCCCACTTATTGATGGGACCCATTTTGATGTATGTGTTGTATTAATGGAGGGCCTATAGTGGCGGGGTCCCTCCTCTCCATCACCGTCTCTCTCTATTACTCTCTCTCTCTCTCTCACTTTCATTGTTGATGGCCCACCCGATGATATATATATTGTATCCATGTTGTCCATTTAGTGGACCACACTACAACCCTCTGGTGGAGCCCACCTTGCTGTCCAAGCATGGATGAAGGAAAATACAAACATCAGTTGATCCAAACCTTGGTGGGCCGCCACGTGGACCCCACCATGGCAGTGCGTGGAGCCCACCATGATGCTTGTTTTATATCCATGCAGTCCAGCGTCTCTGGACGCTGGACGGGCGTGGCTAACATGGGGTGCATGTACTGACAGGGGTGTGTACTTACAAGCTAACAAAAAAAGGGTACATTTGGGGTGGGCCACATATGTAGGCCCCACCTTGATGTTTGTACATAATCCAAGCCGTTCATTCCATTCCCCAGCTTATTTTAGGCGTTGAGCCTAAAATTGAAGCTGATCCCATTTTTTGGCGGGCCATACCATAGGAAATAGTGGAGTCTACTGTTGAAAACCACTTGGATCTTTTTTCTCGCCAAAAACAGGCCGCATATTGGACTCCTTTGGTCGGTCTTAAGCCGCACGATTCAATGGTTGGGCTGGATTTCCTTGATGCGAGATCCACCTGTGAAAAACCACAGGAAAACGTGATTTAAAAAAAATAAAAGAAGGCAGCGCTGACGCTGCTGCTGCAGAACGCAGGCAGCACCTACGCCTAGCGGACGGACGGCCTGGCAGGGACCCATGGTCCCAACCATGGGCCCCACCATGATGAGTGTCAATCATCGACATCGTGCATTTGATAGGTCCCCTTCGGGATAATGGGCCTCCCAAAAATCAACCCCTCCAAGGACTCAGGTGGCGCATGCCACTGGGAACAGTGAGGATTGATGCCTACCATTGAGACCCTTTTTGGGGTCAGACGTTTTGGATCAATACGAAATTTGTTTTTTTCCTCCTCAATCCAGGTCCACGTGACCTTATGAATAGTTTAGATGGCCTATAAACATTATGGTGGGCCCCACGTGGAGCCACAGTGATGCACGTGTTTTCTTCATACATGATGGTGGGCCCCACGTGGAGCCACACTGCTGTGGACGGTGGAGCCCACCTAGATGTATGTGTTTTATCTATGCCGTCCAGCCGTTTTAGATGGCTGCTGGACTGCAGGGAGACCCCACCATGAGGTATATGTTTCATCCATGTCGTCCATCTATATGGGACCCACCCCCCACGTGTGGGGGGCTGCTCCTTGTGTGTGTGTGCACGTATATATATGTATATGTATATATATATATATATTATATTATATATAATATTATATATATATATTACATATTATATTATATATATACATATATATATATATATGATGGTGGGCCTTTATGGGCCCTACCATGATGCATGTGTTGCATCCAAGCTGTCCAACCATTTGGAAAGCTCATTTTATGGCATGAGCTAAAGACTGAGCCGAATCTAGGATCAAGTGGACCACCCAGTAAAAGGCAGTGGGGATTGAGCTTCTGCCATTAAAATCCTTGTTGTCATACGAGTTTGGATCATTAAGAAATTTATTTTCCTCTTAATCCAAGTCTGTGTGACCTCACGACTAGATTAGATAGAAAATAAATGTTATGGTGGGCCTTAAGAATTTTCATGGTGGAAATCATGGTCACCACTGTTATTTGGAGTGTGGTCCAGTTGATCCTTTGATATAGATACATATGAGGCCCATGTGATTAGGCCCATCTTGGTGTAGTTGTGGCCCGTTGCTGAGGCCCACTTTGATACATATCAGACCTATGGTATGAGGCCCATTTGACGTATTGGAGGCCCATGGGTCGTGGCCCAATGAGATATACATAAGGCCCATTGCAATGTGCGATTCCACCATGGTTTATGTGATGATGCCCTGGGAGTAATGTTGGTTTGACGTCCACATTGTAGGATGATGCTGGTTAGATGTCCGCATTGTCACTCTCCCTAGGGCCCATTGTTAGGCCCATACTGGTAGTGTAGGCCGTCTAGGCCCATCTTCGTTATGCACAGAGCCCATCACTATATAACATGCTTAGTATAGATCCATGATTCATGATCATACGCATCATATGTATGCTTGATATGAGGAGTGACTGATCATAGCATATGCCCTCGGGCAGATTATTTATGGGCTCCCTGATATGCAGAGTTGCCCTTCATGAGCGTACAGTATGCACAGGATTTGTTGCATGTCTATTAGAGTGATTCATGTACTTGCATTTGTGTGATTATGATTATTGTATGCCTTAGCGACATCAGGGCCATAGCCTCCACAGACACATCGTGGATGGTTGGAATGGATACCGAAAATACTGTTCCTAGCATTGGGGCGTCATAGATGTCCCTGGGTGAAATACCTAAACCCGATGGTACCAGAGGATGACTCCAACGTCGAGACCGAGTGGATGCACGAGCACGCAAGGGTAGTATACCAGTAGGCCGCATCTCCCACTGTGTCGTGGTCGGTTGAAAAGGGGTGTGACCTTACCCGCCTGCGTGAGGGGGCAATTTTTAGGTTGAGTTTGACCAGCTTGAGGAATCCGTCAGCTATCGACAAGTCGGGCCTGATATTGACAGGCAGATAGTAAGGTCTCTTTCACTCTCCCAGTTGTGGGTCCGGATAGGGGCGACAAGCTGGCGTAAAGTGTACTATACCCCGGTGATTATCCAGAATGAGAACTGTACTGATACATGATAAGGATTGGCATGCTTGAGTTGCATCTCGCATCGCATGGCCGTGATATGGCCGATAGCACTCATATCTTACATCGCATAGCCATGGTATGACTGATTGCATTCATGTACTCATCACCATGATTCCTCATTACTGTGACCTTGCATTCTAAACACGCTTATATTACGCACACACTTACACCACCCTCTAAGCTTTCTATAAGCTTATGCACGATTGATGCATACAGGTGACGTTAGGATGCAGCCGTAGCCTCGTCAGAGTTGGAGCATGTAGTCGAGCTTTTGGAGTTCCTATTATTATCAGCATCTTGTATTTTCCTTTTATACGCACTGTATTCAAAGTTTTTGATCATAGTAAATTTTGTGATGGTGTTCTTGTGGTTATTGTTCATGGGTTATGTTTTGGTTATGCTTATTATGAATCAAATTGATATTAGGAATCCTCCTTGTAGGATCCCAGGATCGGAACCTGGTAAATGGGTGTCGAGAGCCAAGAATGGGGTTCTACGGAGGTTATCGGCGCCAGATTCGGCGATTGAGAATTTTGTGAGCCTGGTTTCCAAGTTCAGGGCGTGACAGAAGTTAGTATCAGAGCATAACTTGGAAATAACCGAGAACAACATCAAATGTTTGTTATGAGTCTAGGTTCTGAGTGCATAACCTTTCGGTTGAATTTCCTAACGTACGATTCTCAAGATTGATTGGCATCCTTATTTCTTCCTATAGGACATGCTGAGCAGGAGAGTGACCCGATCGACTCCCGCTCCACCACCTGAGGCTCCAGCTTTACCACCTGCACCTCCCGTTCCACCGCCAGAGATCCCTGCTCCCCAGCTTGAGGATGACGTTCCTCCACCTGATGCCGGTGCGGATCTGACCAAGCCTATGAGTGCCTTGCAGTTACAGCAGATGCTGCAGGCTATGACTGCTGCGCTTCAGGGACAGGGCAGGCGCCCAGTTGTTTCGCTAGCACAGGCAGAGCAGAAGCGCGTGAGCACCCTTCTTCGTGAGTTCAGACAGCTCGATCTTCCGCGTTTCTAGGGCGAGCCAGATCCGACTACAGCTGAGAGATGGCACTCCGATGTGGAGAAGATTTTTGATACTATGTCATGTACGACCCAGCAGCGAGTCTGGTTGGCTGTATTCCTTCTCCAGGGTGAGGCAGAGCATTGGTGGACCTCTGTCACCCGCGTTGTAGGACCTGATTATGTATAGACATGGGAGAACTTTATCGACCGATTCGAGGAGCAGTACTTCCCTGACTACATTCGACGTCAGAGAGCACTGGAGTTTTAGACTTTGGTGTGGGGGGACATGACCGTGATGCAGTACACAGCCTGTTTTGTAGCGCTATCGAGGTTCATGCCATATATGATTGATGATGAGGGACGGAAGGCCCACCGTTTCGAGAACGGCTTACATTATGGCCTTTGAGGCCATGTGATTGGGCACAAGCTCCCCACTTTTTAGGCAGTAGTGCAGAGCGCCCAGATTTATGAGGCCGAGTGGACCGGCACGCAAGCCAATCGAGATCAGAGGAGGGGACGAAAGAGGCAGGCTTCCTCTAGTAGTTCCTAACAGCATCAACGATTGCAGAGGTACAGGAGCCACCCATCCGCCAGGGCACCAGCAGCCCCATTGGCACCTCCAGCCGCACCACCTCAGAGACAGCTTTCTGATACCTGTTATGGATGTGGTGGAATAGGACACCATAGGTGGGAGTGTCCTCGACCGCAGTAGCAGTAGCCGAGAGTACCACAGCAGCCTCCGCAGCAGTCGAGAGCACCGCAGCAGCAGCGACAGCAGATTCCACCATCGAGGCCCCCTTAGCAGTAGCATCAGCACTAGTCTCCGAGACTGTAGTAGGAGAGGGAGCAGTTTCAAGCGCCTCATCGACATCAGCAGCAACAGCATCCTCCGAGGGGACTGGCACCACCCCAGCCAGCTCAGGCTAGATTATATGCAGCTCAGCAGAACTCGCAGTCATCCGGAGTAGTCGTTGAGGGTATACTTCCAGTCTCTACATGCATCGCCCGAGTATTATTTGATTCTAGTGCTTCGCACTCATTCATGTCTAAGGATTTCTACAGGTCGACTGGTTTGCCGACAGAGTCTACTAGTAAGGGATTAACCGTATTGACGCCCTTGAGGACTGCAGTATTAGGCCATTTTTATTCGTCTTGCCCTGTTCTGGTCGGTGAGATCTTTTTGCCCGCTGACTTATTCGTGTTGCCGATGTCAGATTTTGACGTTATCTTGGGCATGGATTGGCTTGCCCGAGTATCACACCATCTTGGACTGTTCCGTGAGGACAGTCACATTCTGCAGACCTAGCTTGCCACAGTTTCAGTTTGTCACCGAGCCTAGAGGAGAGCCGTTGTCATGTTTAATGTCCTGCGTAGTCGAGGAGCCCGTTGCCTTGTGTACCGATCAATTGCCGGTGGTTTGTGATTTTCCCGACGTGTTTCAGGAGATTCTGGGATTGCCGCCGCATCGGCATATTGAGTTCCAGATTGATCTTGTGCCCGCTACCGTGTCTATCTTGAAGGCCCCGTATCGTATGGCACCGATGGAGCTGCATGAGCTGCAGCGGCAGTTGGACGAGTTACGTGAGTTGGGATTCATTTGTATGAGCAGTTCACCTTGGGGAGCGGCGGTACTCTTCGTTAGGAAGAAAGATGGCTCATTGAGGCTATACGTGGACTACTGCGAGCTCAACCGGGTCACGATCAATAACAAGTACCCGCTCCCGAGGATAGATAACTTATTTGATCAGTTACAGGGTGCACAGTTCTTTTTAAAAATTGACCCGCGTTTCGGTTATCATCAGATTCGAGTTCGAGAGGAGGACATCCCAAAGACAGCTTTCAGGACGCGTTATGGTCATTTTGAGTTTCAGGTCATGTCCTTCGGATTGACCAATGCACCCGCGATCTTCATGCAGCTGATGAACGAGGTCTTCCGTCCGTATCTCGATCAGTTTGTCATGGTATTGATCGACGATATTCTGATCTATTCGAGGACCCGTGAGGAGCATGAACAACATCTGGAGATCACTTTGCAGACCCTCTGTGCCCACCAGTTGTATATGAAGCTGGAGAAGTATGAGTTTTGGCAGAATGAGGTGAAGTTCCTCGGTCACATGGTGACGAGGGAGGGTGTCACAGTGGACCCCTCGAAGGTTGAGGTAGTGCGTCAGTGGGGTCAGCCCACCACTGCATCCGAGATTCATAGTTTCCTTGGTTTAGTGGGATACTATCGGTATTTTATTTAGGGCTTCTCCCATATTGCAGCCCCGTTGACCAGGTTGACTCGGAAGGGCATAGATTTTGTTTGGACTGACGCATGTGAGCAGGCATTTATGGAGCTGAAGGACCGTCTGACATCCACTCCTGTCCTCACTCTTCCCTCTGGGAGTGATGGATTTGTTATATTTACCGATGTCTCACGTATTGGTTTAGGTATTGTCCTGATGCAGCACGGCAGGCCTGTAGCCTTCGCGTCTCGTCAGCTCAAGGTTCATAAGCTGAACTACCCCACGCATGATTTGGAGCTGGCGCCAGTTGTCTTCGCACTGAAGGTGTGGAGACACTATCTCTATGGGGTTAGGTTCGAGCTCTTCTCCGACCACAAGAGCTTGAAGTATCTATTTCTCAGTCTGAGCTGAACATGAGGCAGAGACGCTGGATTGAGCTTCTGAAGGACTATGATTTTGACCTCCAGTACCACACAAGTAAGGCGAATGTGGTGGCGAATGCCCTCAGCGGTCAGCCACGAGGACTTGTGGCACATATGATGATTCAGGAGTGGAGGATGCTAAAGGAAATAGCACAGTATGACTTCGATTTTGGTCTGTAGTCTTCTATTGTTCAGCTATCGAGCATGTCGATTCAACCCTCTCTTGTCGCAAGGGTGATCGAGGCTCAGCAGACAGATGAGTCGTTATAAGATTATTGAACAGAGGCAACATCTGAGAGATTGACAGATTGACAGATTGGTGCTGATTGTGGACTTCGCTTCAGAGGCCGATTGTGTGTCCCGGATATTCCTGAGTTGCACAGAGAACTTATGACTGAGGCACATCGATCGCGATTTTCTATCCACCCTGGCTCGACGAAGATGTATCGTGATATGAGGAGACAGTATTTTTGGGCGGGGATGAAGCACCAGATCGTCAGTTTTGTGGCTGAGTGTGACACATGCCAGCGTGTCAAGGCCGATCATCAGAGACCCCCTGGTCTATTGCAGCCATTGAGTGTCTTGACGTGGAAGTGGGAGCACGTATATACCAATTTTATCATGAATTTACCGAGGACTCAGCGTGGTCATGACGCCATCTGGGTTGTCGTGGACCGTCTGACGGAGTTGGTACATTTCCTTGTGATTCGTGCGACTTGGCCTTTAGACCGGCTTGCGTGGTTATTTATTGAGGAGATTGCGAGACTGCACGGCGTTCTAGTCTCGATCGTTTCTGACCGAGACTCAAGGTTCATGTTTCAGTTCTGAAAGAGCTTTCAGAGAGCTATGGGCACTGATTTGCAGCTGAGCATCGCGTACCATCCACAAACCGATGGCCAAACCGAGAGGGTCAACCAGATCCTTGAGGATATGCTTCGGGCCTGTGTGATTGACTTCGGGGGTAGCTGGGATGAGCATCTGTGATTGGCTGAGTTCGCATACAACAACAGCTATCAGGCGACCATTGGCATGGCTCCTTTTGAGGCATTGTATGGCAGACCGTGTAGATCTTCAAGTTGTTGGACTGTGGTCGGAGAGCGGCGTCTCCTAGGTCCCGAGCTTGTGCAACAGACGTCAGAGGTTATCGAATCATCAGGAAGATGATGCGCACAGCTCAGAGCCGACAGAAGAGTTTTGCTGATCGCCGACGTCGTCCCTTGGAGTTTGATGTAAGAGACCACGTGTATCTCAAGGTCTCTCCCATGAATGGCGTAGTTTGATTTGGAGTGAAGGACAAGCTTGCTCCGAGATTCATAAGACATTTCGAGATCACTGAGCGCATTGGTGCTATGGCTTATCGGCTTGCCTTGCCATCTCAGTTGTCTAGCATCCACAAAATCTTCCACGTCTCTATATTGAGGAAGTGTGGGTCAAACATCGTTCCTGTTATTGATTGGCAGCCGTTGGAGGTTCATGAGGACGCTTCTTATATTGAGCAGCCAGTTCGTATCCTTGATCAAAAGAAGCAGGTCCTGGACCAAGATCATTCCCTTGGTGAAAGTTCAGTGGGGTCATCATTCTGTTGATGAGGCATCATGGGAGTGCGAGGCTGAGATTCGAGAGCGTTATCCGCATCTCTTTGATGATTGATGATATGTTGTATCTTGTATGTTGTCTCCAGTTTTATATGATGATACCATATTTTCTCTTTCTTTTTGAGTTATGTTTGCTTGCAATAAGTGTGTAAATTTCGAGGATAAAATTTTTATTTAGAGGGGAGAGTTGTAAGGCCCGTATCCTAGTCCGTACCATTCGGTTAGCTTCCTCGGTCCTTCCGGTCGAATTTCAACAATCATCGACCCATATCCGATGTTTGCGCACGATCTTAAGATGGGTCCCACATACCTACGTCGGCTAGATTCAAAACTTGTACCTTAGCGACCGCGCCGTCGCCGCAGTTCCAACGTCGTGACTCACCCACCGAACCGATGCCCAGGCTAGGAGATGTGGGCCAGCGTTCGTTCCGAAGAAACGTCGCTTGTTGCGAACTTCGACAGAATCTCTACGTCATGTCCCATCAATCAATCAATCAATCAATGTCAAGTACAACCATACCTTAAGTACAACCAACCCATCCCTCCTTTTCTCTTAAGTCAACTCTCTATCCCCTCACCATCCCTCTTTTACAATTTTTCAAACAAACCCATCTCCTTTTTACAAAAAATTCAAACTCACCCATACTTCTTTATTACAACCACCACATCACCCATCCCTTTAATATATATTTTCTCTCTTTCCCTCATTCTATCTCTATTTTCCCAAGCTCCATACATCCAAGTCTTCCCAAGCAATTCCAAGAGCAACAAGTGTGGCCCATTTTCTCACCCTCTCATCTCTCATCCCCACCGTCAAAACCCCATCAACCTCCATAAAAAATGAAGGCAAGGAGCTTAAGAGCCTAAGGGAGCAAGGAAAAGGCCTAGAGGTGGGTGATCTTTGAGTTTCTACCGTTGATTTCATAATTTGAGGGCCCACTTGTTGATGGGACCCATTTTGATGTATGTGTTGTATTAATAGAGGGCCCATAGTGGTGGTGTCCCTCCTCTCCATCACCGTCTCTCTCTATTACTCTCTCTCTCTCACTCTCACTTTCATTATTGATGGCCCACCCGATAATATATATATATTGTATCCATGCTGTCCATTTAGTGGACCACACCACAACCCTCTGGTGGAGCCCACCTTGCTGTCCAAGCATAGATGAAGGAAAATACAAACATCAGTTGATCCAAACCTTGGTGGGCCGCCACGTGGACCCCACCATGGCAGTGCGTGGAGCCCACCATGATGCTTATTTTATATCCATGCAGTCCAGCATCTCTGGACGCTGGACGAGCATGGCTAACATGGGGTGCGTATACTGACAGGGGTGTGTACTTACAAGGTAACAAAAAAAGGGTACTTTTGGGGTGGGCCACTCATGTAGGCCCCACCTTGATGTTTGTATATAATCCAAGCCGTCCATTCCGTTCCTCAGCTTATTTTAGGCGTTGAGCCTAAAAATGAAGCTGATCCCATTTTTTGGCAGGCCATACCATAGGAAATAGTGGTGTCTACTGTTGAAAACCACCTGGATCTTTTTTCTCGCCAAAAATAGGCCGCATATTATTGGACTCCTTTGGTCAGTCTTAAGCTGCACGATTCAATGGTTGGGCCGGATTTCCTTGATGCGGGACCCACCTGTGAAAAACCACAGGAAAACGTGATTTAAAAAAAAAGAAGGCAGTGCTGACGCTGCTGCTGCAGAACGCAGGTAGCGCCTACAACTGGCGGACGGACGGCCTGGCAGGGACCCACGGTCACTGTGCATTTGATAGGTCCCTTTCGGGACATGGGCCCCCCAAAAATCAGCCCCTCCAAGAACTCAGGTGGCCCACGCCACTGGGAACAATGAGGATTGACGCCTACCATTGAGACCCTTTTTGGGGTCAGAAGTTTTGGATCAATACGAAATTTGTTTTTTTCCTCCTCAATCCAGGTCCACGTGACCTTATGAACAGTTTGGAGGGCTTATAAACATTATGGTGGGCCCCACGTGGAGCCACAGTGATGCACATGTTTTCTTCATACCGTCCACTGCCGTGGACAGTGGAGCCCACCTAGATGTATGTGTTTTATCTATGCCGTCCAGCCGTTTCAGATGGCTGCTGGACTGCAGGGAGACCCCACCATGAGGTATATGTTTCATCCATGTGTCCATCTATATGGGACCCACCCCCCACGTGCCCACCCCCCACTTGTGGGAGGCTGCTCCTCATGTGTGTGTGCACTGCTATATCTATATATATATATATATATATATATATATATATATATATATATATATGATGGTGGGCCTTTATGGGCCCTACCATGATGCATGTGTGGCATCCAAGCTGTCCAACCATTTTGGAAGCCCATTTTATGGCATGAGCTAAAGACTAAGCCGGATCTAGGATCAAGTGGACCACCTAGCAAAAGGTAGTGGGGATTAAGCTTCTGCCATTGAAACTCCTTGTTGTCACAAGAGTTTGGATCATTAAGAAATTTGTTTTCCTCTCAATCCAAGTCTGTGTGACGTCACGAGTAGATTGGATAGAAAATAAATGTTACGATGGGCCTTAAGAATTTTCATGGTGGAAATCATGGTCACCACTGTTATTTGGAGTGTGGTCCAGTTGATCCTTTGATATAGATACAAATGACGCCCATGTGATTAGGCCCATCTTGGTGTAGTTGTGGCCCGTTGCTGAGGCCCACTTTGATACATATGAGACCCAGGGTATGAGGCCCATTTGACGTATTGGAGGCCCAATGAGATGTACATAAGGCCCATTGCAATGTGTGATTCCACCATCGTTTATGTGATGATGCCCTAGGAGTAATGTTGGTTTGACGTCCACATTGTAGGATGATGTTGGTTAAATGTCCGCATTGTCACTCTCCCTAAGGCGCATTGTTAGGCCCATACTGGTAGTGTAGGCCGTCTAGGCCCATCTTCGTTATGCACAGAGCTCATCACTATTAACATGCTTATTATAGATCCATGATTCATGATCATACTCATCATATGTATGCTTAATATGAGGAGTGACTGATCATAGCATATGCCCTCGGGCAGATTATTTATGGGCTCCCTGATATGCGCAGTTGCCCTTCATGAGCCCGCGATATGCACAGGATTTATTACATGTCTAGTGGAGTGATTCATGTACTTGCATTTGTGTGATTATGATTATTGTATGCCCTAGCGACATCAGGGCCATAGCCTCCACAGACACATCGTGGATGGCTGGAATGGATACCGAAAATACTGTTCCTAGCATCGGGGCGCCATAGATGTCTCTGGGTGAAAATTTCTAAATTCGATGGTACTAGAGGATGACTCCAACGTCGAGACCGAGTGAATGCACGAGCACGCGAGGGCTGTATACCAGTAGGCCGCATCTCCCACTGTGTCGTGGTCGGTTGAAAAGGGGTGTGACCTTACCCGCCTGAGTGAGGGGGTAATTTCTAGGTTGAGTTTGACCAGCTTGAGGAATCGGTCCACTATCGACGAGCCGGGCCCGATATTGGTAGGCAACTAGTAAGGTCTCTTCCACTCTCCTAGTTGTGCGTCCGGATAGGAGCGGCAAGCTGGCGTAACGTGTACTAGACCCCAGTGATTATCCAGAATGAAAACTGTACTGATACATGATGAGGATTGGCATGCTTAAGTTGCATCTTGCATCGCAGGGCCGTGTTATGGCCGATAACACTCATATCTTGCACTGCATGGCCTTGGTATGGCTGATTGCATTCATGTACTCATCACCATGATTCTGCATTACTGTAACCTTGCATTCTGAGCATGCTTATATTGTGCATACACTTACACCATCCTCTAAGCTTTCTATAAGCTTATGCATGATTGATGCGTACAGGTGATGCTAGGATGCAGCTGTAGCCTCGTCAGAGTTGGAGCATGCAGTCGAGCTTTAGGAGTTCCTGTTATTATCATCATCTTGTATTTTCCTTTTATACGCACTATATTCAAAATTTTTGATCATAGTGGATTTTGTGATGGTGTTCTTGTGGTTATTGTTCGTGGGTTATGCTTTGGTTATGCTCATTAGGGGTTCTACGGAGGTTGTAGGATCCCAGGATTGGAACCTGGTAAATGGGTACCGGGAGCCGAGAATGGGGTTCTACGGAGGTTGTCGGCGCCAGATTCGGCGATAGGAAATTTTGTGAGCCCGGTTTCCGAGTTCGGGGCATGACAATTTACGCATCTTCATTAAACCTCAATGTTAAATACTAATGTAGTCATACTAGGTGCCTAGATATTGAAGTGGTCGCGAAATTCTGACTATCTTGTGTCCCATTACATCTCCCTATACAAAGGGACATGGGGGCATTGTTTACACTCATTTTCAATGCCTTGACTTGGCCCAATGAGAAAATGCCACGTGGTACCACTACCACTTGGAGTACACCAAAAGCATACTTGCATCCCAAGAGATATTCAGTTGATTTCTCTTTAGCATTATGTATTCCATTATTAATGCAGTGGCATAAATCCTTACAAATGCCTTTGGAAAGGTGAATTGAAACAAGCCATGTGGTCACCATTGACACACCATTTATGAGGAAACATGTCCAGTATGTCTATAAGAGACCCACCGAAGACCAAATCTATCATGAATTCAGCGATGATATTCTCAACGAGGTCGTTTCTCGCAGTCCTTCCAAAATGTGAGAGTTTTTTTAAAGACGTTTGGAAATGCAGTAGCAATCGACAAGGTTCAAACATCAGAGGGTTAAACTCGTGTTCAAGCCAACCTATTTTTGGTTTAAACTTAAGTTGGGGGAGATATTTTCATCAGGCAATCCTTGGCTGTCCATTGATTGGAACAAAGGCAGTGAGAGATTTGGATGAGAAGGCAAGAGTTAGTATTCCCAACAATTTGGAGATAGGAAGAGACAGCCAAATGCCCTATGAGTCACATCTCAGTTAGGAAATCGAGCAGTCGAGGTTCGATGGGTCATGTCAATCAATTGTTCCCAGCATCCAAAACTACACGAAAGTGAATGGTGAAAATGTTAGAGGAAGCTTGATTTAGACTATCCAATTCCTCTTGGTGACCTCTAGCTAAGACCATTCACCAAAACACCATTAGGGATGTGGAGTAGCCAAAATAGGTTTAGGTTCAGTCCTATACTTGGCAATCCTAATCAGAGGAATTTTGACAGATCTGTGCACATTCCATGATGGACCAAGGACACTCCATGACAGTTATGAGAGGCCAGGAAGTCCATATCTAACCAGGGTCCTTTCCCTCAATTCAATTTGACAGTTCTGGAGCAATTAAAGGGATTCCCATCTCCATAAGAGAGACGTGGGTGTGAAGGATTCATAAGCAACAAGGAAACCCTAACAAGGGTTTCACCGCCTCGACAATCCATAAAATGAACAATTGTAGAAGAGCTCAAAGACCTACGCCAAACACATCAGTCTATCTTTTATTTTTCTTTTCTTTTCTTAGCTTTGTTTAGCTACTGCTTGCAGTACCTTAAGAGTAAAACTAGTCTAGATCGCAATTCTTTCAAGTTCTGATTTGGTTAATCATGAAGTTGTATGGATAGTCTGATACAACACCAAACACTATGCGCGAAAGCTTGGCAGAGCTTAGAATTATGTTTAAGTCCTATAGGGGGGTAAATAGGACCACTTAAAAATGTGTCAATTAAAAATAATAAACACTTAGGCTTTCAAGCCAAGTGGGTCTAATACATAGACTACAAATTATTCAACTAATTGAGCAACTAGTCTATGAGAGAGATGTGAAAATACTAATTGTGTGGGTGTGTTCGATCAAGTGCATAGCATATAATCTATTCATGCATACATGTGAATTAAACAAATCCAATTAGAAGCATAATAGAATTGTAAACATCAACAATCACAAACACAATAATGTATAGTAGTTCGGCTACTTGCATACTCCACTGCCGACGGATGCACTCTCCTTGAGTGTACTAGATTTCACTATCTTAGGAGTTTTCAATAGATCCGCCCCTAACATTTATAACCTTACACAATAACCTAATGTATACTCTCATCGGAGCCTCCCTCAGAGACTTCAAAGGTTTTCTATTGGCTAATCAATAATCTCGGTCCTAATCCAAGGACCTACGTTTACTCCCACCAAAGGCTCCCACAAAGACTAACATGTACACACCCATGTTCAGTGAATTCAGTCCTTAATAAGAACCTGGGTCCTATAAAAGAACATATTCGTGTTCATATCACATACTCTATACTCATTCCTACACAATGAGATAGTATATGGACTCTAAAATAACAACCTTATATGTCGGATTGAGCCATGTTAATGCGCCTTGCTTGAGAGTGTTTTCACTTCTTGAATATGTTTCTCTTGTTCTCCCTCAAACTTTGATAACGATCGGCTTCAAATTATCAACTATCTTGAGGATGTACCTATGAAGTGCTAAGGTAGTAGGAGTTGAGTTGAATCTCCTACAACTAATGATATTAGTTGGTTCCTAGTAGGGATTCACCTAAATGGGTATTCTAGAAAATGTTTAGACAAGAATTTATCCATAGGTTTGTGTTTAATCATTAGAAAAGAGAAAAGTTCATCCACACCTTCATAACGGATCTTGGAATGCTCATTAGAGTGATTAATTATAAATAAATAAATAAATAAGTGATATGTATCTCTTTGGTTTAAAGTCTATGGATGGCTAATGAGTAGGGAATCACCTAGGCTTTACTTGAACCAAAAACTCATCATATTGCCCAAAGTCTGAATGCCATTTTATATAGAAAAAATTTGCAATTACTATAAAATGACTAGTTCAATGACAATGTCGATAGGATCGAAGGTCCTTCAATAAGATAAAATTGGCCTTTGATCCAATCAAGAAAATTCATAAATATGCATTTTGGTTTCTAGACGTTTTCTAACCATCATTCGATCAAATCGAGGTGACCTTCGATACTATCGAGTCCCATCGATGACATATCGATAGTATTGATATCCTATCGAAAATGCCCAGAGTTCTATTGTTTTGGGCTATGTGTTTTATAGCAGCTCTGCACCTCTGAAGTCTAACTTGTCATGATCAATAAAGACTCTTAAGGCTATGGGATGATCAAACAAATGTTTACCTATTAATAAATGGATTATCTAGAAGCTAAAATTATTTTGGACTTAATAGAGTCTAAGGTTAGGGTCACCAAGACACCTCAATTTACTTATTTATTTAAGCCTTGGTGCCTCAAGTCTTTGAGTCTTTAGTCTTCAATGTCTTCTTATGGAGGCTTAACTGACTCAAGATGCCCTAACACACGTAATTGATGAACAAGTGCATTAACAGACCACACCTGCCTCAATTCGACTATTCTAATAAGCGTTTTAGTTTTTTATTCCTTTTCATTTTATTCATTCATTTGGTTGTCTCAATAATTGTCGGTTGTAATAAACATTATTTAATAATATTTAGTGAAATTGACAACATTTAGCCTTTATTTAACTTGAATGTGTATTTTTGTTCATTTGAAAAGTGTTTTGGACTTTAAAATGTTTGTGAAAGAACGAGTCCTTAAGGTCATAGACCCAAATCTATTATCACAAGGCAAAAAAAAAAAAACTCATCCTGAAAAATTAGGCTCATTTCCTTTTACTAAACGTTTAAGCAGAGTGCAATTATGGTGGCCAAGAGGATTATGGACCTTTGATCCTATTGTCTAATATGTCCATCTTAGTGGAAGGGACAATAACAATTCAATCAACCCTTGAGTTAAGCTGAATCTGGCATACAGAGTGATTTAATTTGATTGAATTGGAGTGCAACAATATTAAAATGAAAAATGCATTACCCCAAGAGAAATGATTAGATGAGGCATGGGTAATTGTTTGATGGGTGAGGCCCCAACCATGGGGCCTACCTTGATGTATGTGTTGCGCATCAACACCATCCATCAAAAATTTTAGCTCATTTTATGACATGGTCCCAAAAGATGAAGCGAATTCAAGTCTTAATCGGATAACACCACAGGAAAGTGGTTGTTGATTTCCCACCATTAAAATTTTCCTAAAGCCCACCATAATGTTTATTTCTCATCCAACCTGTCGATAAGGTTACACAGACATAAACGAAGAGAAAACAAAAATATCAACCTGATTATATGGATTTTTTCACGTCCTTGTATACAGTTAGCCCACTAGATCGCTTCTCTTAAAATTCTCTAAATTTGACCAATCAATAATTTAAATAAGACACCATCATCATCTTTTAAACGGCTAGCATAGATATACCGATGCAATCTAGACTACCCCTCACAGTGGAAATGCTCACAGCGATCTAAAAATCCTAACCATTCAATTGTTGTTGACTTGAACAAGTGGTTAAAAAAGAGATCATAGTCAATAGAATTCAAAAAACACCAAATCAGATGTTTGAGATCATCAAATCAATGCTACAATATCAATGCATCATGTTTAGTTCTTTGAATGCATCTCTACGAAGAAGAGAATATCAGATTCAGTGCCTAAGAGCCTTCAGTTTTTCGTGCCAACACAATCTTCCATCATCCATAAACATAGTGGACCCATCTGTGGATGAGTGTAGATTAAAAGTCTAGTTGAAATATTATCTTAACCGTATGATCGGTTACCCAAAAATAAACAGTTCTGAGTGGAAAACTATCAAAGTCTAATTTCACATTCGTCCTCTCAGCTCGTTTTTCAGGATTAGCCATTTCCACGCATATATATTGTGGTACCGTCAATGAGATGGACATACCTTGGAATGTGCACTGTCCACACGTGTGTGGCTAGCCCATTTTGTCATACGACCTATTGAGAGGGTGTGGGACCCACCCACGTCTGATGTCGATGGAGTCCCACCACCCCGTTTTATAGCATTGGACGGTTAATGAGATATCACGTCCAACCAATTTTTGGCCCACTTTCGTCTCCTTTCAAGACATGAACCGTTCATCTTATAGCACTCGTGGATAACAGTTTGATTTTGTGGCCGATTTTTCGAGGTATTAATGGCCTTCTTTGAGAGATCTGAACCATCCATGATGTCTAACGCTTAAAGCTCTATAAAATAGTGGGGCCGTTCATTCAGATTGGGGCACAGATCGTGACAGAAGCAGACATTCAAGATTGACCATTCATTGACCGAACAATATCTCTTAATCTGTGGTCGGATGTGGATGAAATTCTATCTAAGTGGATTTTTCGATGTGCTCTTCAAGATGGTCTGGCCCGATTGGACAATTCCTATCCAGATGAGAACGTAGCAACTCAATCTTATTTTTAACGGATCTGATTCAATTCAGGTCAGATTAGACTGGAAATTGCTACCTAGTCAAATGGATACCCATCTAAGACATCTGACGGTTTATATTGACCAGATGACAGCCTAATCAAGAAGATCCAAGTTGTGAACATCCTAATCTATTGTACGACGATGGTTGATCTTAATTAGACGTCCATGCTTGTAGAACATGTGGGACCCACGTATTCTTAATGGATGGTGGCATCGTATGATCAGGCACGTGTCTTGTGTGATCCTCACTGTGTGAGCGTGCCTGTACGTAACACTTATCTAGATTAATGAGTGTGGTTTGATTGCTGACCCTATCTTCCAGTCGTTATAAGTCTGATTGGCCTGATATTACACAAGTGTTATTCCATCTAATATTCCTAGTTGATGGATGTGATTGACCATAGGTAGTCTAATCAGCCCATGATTAATCCGGAGCCGCTAAATCCACTTGGGATAGATCTTGTCCATTGGAGATCAAAGTGTACTGGAAATTGGCATATAACATCATGGTGATGTGTTAATCACATATAACGGTCCAGATTATCTAGTGGAAAGTCAAATCATGAGTTTTTGCTAGGTCAGACCCTGTAGTTTTTGCTAGGCATGATTACTTCACCCATTATTGCTTTGGGGCAGTGTGAGTCCTAAGCCGTAATAGGGACATTTCTCGGAGGACTTTACATCTTTGTGCCTAAAATATATTTCCTAGCACGAGACAGAAGATATTTCCTAGCAGGGGACAGAAGAGACACCTATACATCTAAAGAAAGAATTATGGCCATGCATATGTTGAAACTGAATGTTATTTATCTAGTTCTAAGCAGAGGTGGGCAGGATCCGACCCAACTCGTCGGATCCAACTCGACTGAACCGGTCAGATCCGATCCGACCCAAACCGAAAGCCAAGGTCGGGTCAGATTGAGTAGACCCACTCGGATCTGACACCAAACTGAGTCGAGTTCGGGTCATGTAGTAACTCGATCCGATTTGGTCGGATCCAGTCTAATCCGATCCGATTCGGACCAGAATCGAGTAGTATAAAATTGAATTTTACTCTCTTTTTTTACCTTTACCCTTCTTCTACCCGAACCCTAACCCTACCTACAGCCTGAGACGACTTCTTTTCCTTCCCTCCTTTCTCTCCTCCTCTCTCCCTCTTTTTCTCCTGATTTCCCTCCTCTCCTTCTCTCTCCTCCTTTCTCTCCCTCTCTCTCCCAATTTCTCTCCTCTCCTTCTTTCTCTACTCCTTTCTCTCCCTCTCCCTCTCGATTTCCCTCATGTTTCCTTCCTAACACCAGAGTCTCCGGCATAGCATGACTCAGCCCAGTCCGAATCGATCAAACAAACACAACTCGACCCAACTCAGTTTCCCTGACCGAGTCGGACTCGGTTCGGGTCAAGCCAGTAAGGAATCGGTTCGGATCGAGTCAGCCCTGCTGGACTCGGACCCGAATCAGATCGAGTTCGGGTCAGGTACTTGCAAAAACTGGATCGAGTCAAGTTGGACCTAATCCGGTCCGACTCAACTCGATGCCCACCTCTAGTTCTAAGACTATCACATCTGAAAAGCTCACTAGGAAAATCTTTATCAACTGATCACATTAGATCAAGTTCTCTATGCCATTCTCTAACAGCCTTCATTGCCCATGACCATAAGTATGATGATGAATCTCTGCCTGTCTTTACCGAGTATTTTAGATGGGTGAACAGACCCTAAAATGTACATTTTAGCCACCATATTTGATGTGCTCCACAATCAAATGATAAGCATGTTACTTGCTAGGACATCCACCTTTACCTAAAAAGAGTGTTAATGCCCAGGTAACTGCCCTTGAAGAAGAAGAAAAAAATTGTACAGTACAAGGCTTGGAGGTGGGTGCCTCTGTGAGTGAGCATATATTGAAAATGCTCAAGATTACTAGTGAACTAAAATACTCAAATATGGATGAAGCATGCATGTGTGTATTTGTGTCATTATGCATGAATATGTAACTTACTCCCTCCTGAAATTTCAGTGAAAAATTCCACCATCTTCCCTAATGTTTACATCAACCAGCGATACATTTTCAGGCATCACTGTAACATCAGTGATATTGATGCATGTTTCAATATCCCCAGCCAATGATACATGTTCCAATATTGAGATAATGAACACAATGTATAAGACATCAAAGACTAAAGCAATGAAAATAAAACAGCCTTTTTTCCACATTTCTTTGACACAATCTCTACATATAAGCACCTTAAAAGACCCAACCTGAAAACAAACTCAAATGTCCTAGTTGCACTAATAGTCAACTAGAAAGCTGTTGCCAGTTAAACCCAACTGTTAGTGGTCAGTTTTCAAAGTGCTTCAATGGATATAGTTCTTTCTTTTTTTCTTTCTTTTTAAAACAAAACAGTTACTTCCATTCCAGCTAGATTTTAAGGTGACCTGCCCCATTCTGGAGGCTGGTTCTGCTTCAAACATAGGGTCTGGTCCCGGCATTAAATCATTGTATAAATGAAATTAAATTAACTTCCTAGTAAAGCATTTAAATCAATTTCAAACTCAACTAACTAAACTATAACTCCATCTATTGCCATGAATATGGGCATGCAAATTAAAGGTTTAGATAGATTATAAACAACATAGAAAGGTGTTAGGAACAACTACAGTATGACTTTAGCTATTACCACAAATGCACAGAAATCCAAGTTTAGATGGGTTTTTAACATACATAAAAATAATAATAATAATAAGAGTTGAAAGCAACAGTCCAGATTTTCAAATCAATGGAATTTTCACCACATAGGCAGATGACTGGCCAGCTACTGCAGAGCTTCATTTTCAACAGTCAAAAAGGCGTCGCTAAGAGCTGTCTGGGACAGTAAAGAAGCCTTCAGAAGATTCAAAGCCTGCAACCCACAAAAATAATATGATAAGCATATGGTAATTCTACTTCTATAAATGCTTAGGTTCCAAGTTCAAATCCACCACCCGAAAATGAAAGATGGGGCTAAAGACTCAAGTTCTGAACAAGTTACTAATCATGTCATGGTTAAAAAAAGGAAAGTGTCCGTTTTGCATATGTCGCTACTTAGGATGACCAGCACCGTCCACATGCTAAAACAGTTTGGATGCTACTACACAGACCACCATAAGAAACAAACATTCTGGCCTACTACATACATATGTATGAGAAGTGCTCACAAACAAGTAGTTGTATATCCAACTAGTTGCCGTGTGGGGCCCACCATGGTGTTTGCATGGCATCTCACCTATCCAATAAGGTTGTCCCACCATTTTCATGGGATACCCCAAAAGTCAGATCAATCCAACTATCAAGTGGAGCACACCATAGAAAACAATGAACAGCCACCCAAAAGCTCATGAGGATGGTTTTGCTAATGTCCCCACCTTCATGGGGATGTTGGCAACATCTAAAGACATTATAAGCAGCACCTACGATGACCTATGCTGATCTGAACAATTCATTCATTCATACAACTAAGAGCAAACTATGGTGCACAGATCAACCCGATTGGGTAAAATCCCAACCCTTTGAATGGGGCCAGTTTCTTAAATCATCCATTATTTACGAGCCACAAATGACATGGTTAGAATCATCAAATCAAATTGTTACTATACAATCATAAGGAATACAAATCGGGATCTATCATTTTGGTGTTTTAAGATGATGATTGGACCTACTTTGTTTCTCTGGTCAATCTTAGTTATCCATATTCATGCTAATCATTGGAAGCTTAAGATCACCTAATTGGCATGATTTTTGCACCATTGCTTGCACATGATTGTATGAATGAATAAATGGTGGGGATCAACAATAGGTCATCCCGTGTGCCATTTAAAAGGTTTAGGATATTGCTATCATTCCCATTAGTAAAACCCACCCACCCAAACACACAGGGAAAAGGTACTATGAGATCAACTCCCATGAGGTCGAGCTTTGTGGGCCCCACCATGATGTGTCTAAGTTTTGGAATGGACTAGAATTTGGTGACCCCTCATCCAAGTGGGACACACATTATGAACAGTATGATGTCTGAGTGTGGACCACACCATAGACAGCAGTTGAGAGTGGATACCCATCCATAGAAACCTTCATGATCATTTATAAGGCCCACAAAGTTTGACATCATGGGAAGCTTCCCATGAGGTCAACCTCATTGTACCTTTTCCCTATGTACACACACAATGTTTTCAATGGCTTATGTTGACTCCAAAAATCAAAGATGAGGATTCTTCCTAAAGTCTGACTACTGAACCATACAAAGGGCTCCATTCATTGGACTATCTTTGCAAGTGGGCCCCCACAAGCTGACACATGTTGTCGATCTTGAGTAGCAGCATAGGCAAAACGAACTTAAAAGGAAATGTCATAACAGCCCTTATTAGGGCCTTTATAACAGCCTCTATGGTAAGTAAATCTATGCCAAAATTTCCATTTTCAAGCGAAAAATTGGAAACCAAAATTATGAAGGCATTAAAAAAAATAAATAGAGAACTGATCCTGTATGACTGACTGTATCCTAGACTCTTTTTTTTTTTTTCCTAATCTCTCGTTCAAAAGTTGGGCTGTCAACAGGCCGGGCCTAGTGTTGTCTTAGACCCAAATTATGGAATGTTCAGGCCGGTCTCTCGGGCCAAGCCTACTCCAACATTTTGCATTTGCTGAGCCCAAGCCTGGCCTTTTGACAGCCCCATGCAAAAGATGGAATGTTTTCAAAAGGGCAAAATGCTTGTAGAAAAGGTTTGGAGGTTTGAGTTCACCTACAACTGGTTCTAGGTAATGACTTTCTTTCTTTGCTGAAATCATTTATGGAATTTGAAAATCAATGATGGTGTAAATTGCAATGATGGTGTAAATTGCAAAGAGAGAGAGAGAGAGAGAGAGGAGAAGATGATGATGATTTGTTATGTTTATAAAATATAAACCATTACTTGGGGTATAGCTAATCACATCACCATCTATTCCAAGGATCTTGAGATGGTAATGCAGGGGCATTTTCACACCGGGCTCGAGTGAGGTTGCCTGTGGGATGCACGGGCACACTCGAGGTGGGCGGCCTCTGGGATGCAGGTAGCTCGTGTGAAGTAGGCCCCACCCGTGTGAGGCGGGTGGCTCGTGTGAAGCGGAACCCATGTGAAGTGGGGCTCAAGAGGGGGGTTCAGCCGAGGTCCTAAGCCATGCGATGTGGGGCCTGGGCTATGAGATAAAAGGATTGATTCGCCATGCTCTATCAGTTCGAGCTTTTAGAGCAAGCGGTTAATTGTCCTGCATCATATGGGATACGCCACCCCATAACTATATCATGGCGCTTCCTCTTGGGACGACGATATGTGACCGAATCGGTGTATCAAGAGGCAATACTTTCAATGGAATATAATGCTAGCTATATACCCTGAAATTGAAATAACCCACTTTACCTCTTCCTCCCCCACGTTTACAAATTGCTCCTTTAAGTCACTCATCGGCAAGTTGAATCTGTTGACAATGGAGATGCCTGCAATAACTGAAAGCGGCTCCACATGCAAATCATCTGTAACCATGAACCTTGTGGGTCCCTTCACAAACCCTCCACTCTTTATTTTGCCATCAAGATGCACTGGATTCATGGCACGTAATTGTACCGTCTCTCTCCCATGTGGGCATTTTCCAAAGTCAGGAGCTGTGCCAACAACAAAGCATCTATGACAATAGGAAATCAAGGGCTGAAATGGGGCCACTTCTGAAATCCGTAGTAGCTGGTTCTTGCAACCAAAGTAAGGGGGGAGCTTGGGGTCAAGTAGTAGGGCCTTGCACTGGTCAGATTTCATGTGATCCTTCAAATTTCCCACGCTCTTGTACAACTTATCTACACAACCCATGGAAGTATGCCCATTGAAGAATTTTGCAATGGATCCAAGAGGAAATGTGAGGAAGCTGAACAGAAGGTTGATGAAGTCTTCCCCGACTTCTGCATAAACTACCTTCTCCTTGGATTTGCGTCGCAGAAGCTTTATGCTTATCTTCTTACCATAAGTGTTCAACACATTCTTCATGTTGCTACACAATAGCTCTGTAACGGATCCAAGAAGAATGGCGAGGAAGGTAACGCAATCTTCCTGGTCTTTTGCATGAGATACCTTGTTGGATTTTCTCTGTTGAAGCTTCATACACATCTTCTCACCACCGGTGGTCATCTCTCTTTCACCTGGAGCTAGTACTTTTGGCTCCAAATCTACTTGGTCACCCTTGCCTCTCTCCGGTAAGAACACGTCGCTCAAAGGGGTCTTGGACAGTAACGACTGCTTGAGCAGATGCAGAACCTAAGTAAAGAAAGGCACAGAAAGAATCATTTATGTATGAGATGGCATTCCAAGGCAAGGTGGGCTAGACCCAATTGAGCTATGGGTTCAAGCCCTGTGTACTATGTGGGTGTGTAATTCTTCATAAAAAACAATCCTATAATATAAAATCTCAACAAGCAGATTATCCCCATTATCATGTCAAGAAATTATAGGAACCTCAGCCCAAGGCATTGCACATTTTTACTTGTGGAAAGCATGGTTTGGTAATTCAGACAATGTCTGATTCTCCTACCCTGCATGGAAGGTGTTTCAAAAGCCGCCCAGGTTGGATGGATCACATAATTAGTTCTTTTTCTTCTAAAATATCTAATTTCTGGGATATTTTTCAATAGAATGTGGACCATGTTGTATTTCTTTTCTAACCTTCTTTCTGTTGGTCACAAATCAAAAGGCTAGAATTTTCATATCAGGAGATTTTTGGGGCATGGTCCACTCATGACAGATGTGACAGGCCAGTTGTCTGGACTAACAAACCGTGGGTCCCACTTGTTGAACTAAAAACCGAAGTATAAGGTCAAAAGCCTTGGACAGGATCCTATTATTCCTCTTAATGATATCATGGATTTGCACCTTAATTAACTTTTCTTTTTTCGAAGACGCTGAATTTTATTAAAGAAAAAGGCATTCAAATTACAAGAGACGATGCCAAAGCAACTCATTCATTACTTCCCCATCAGCCACCATTGACATGTAGCACATGCAGCTTAAGATCAAATGAGATTCTTTCTTTAGATCTATTTAAAGATTCTCTTGCTGTACTTTTTAAATGAGAGATTCCCTCTTGGTTCATATCTCTCACGAGTCTATAGTTAGTAGAGAATATTTCCTTTCTTAAAATGTTACAACCTAAAATTAGCAAAACCACTTGGTATCACTTTGAGGAGTCCTTAATTAGTAAGTATTTTTGTTGAGAGATTTTCTTTTTCTTTTTTAGTTGAGCTTAGATTGAGGATATTATTATATTTGTTGTGGAAAAACACCCACACACAATCAATGCAAGCGAAGCAAAACTACAAAAGAAAAGGACCAAACCAAAATCCAAAAGCTAAAAAACAAGAATCCAGCCACAGAGATTTATGTAGTTCAACAGTATGCCTACATCCATATGGCAACAAAACAAAGCTTTCTACTTCACTAAAACAAGAGAAATCAAGAGTACAAGGCTTTCCTCTCTCTCCCACTCTTCCACTGTAGGATCTCTCACTAAGGAATCAAACTTCAAGAAGATCACCCTCACTCTACATGTGTTCCCCTTCTATTGACAGAGAGAGCATTCTTAAAGCCTAAGAAACTAGGCTTCATATGTATGAAAGGAGAGAGAATGGACATTTCCTACTAGGAATGTGTTCAACGTGTGATAGCAGCACTGCATTCTTAATTGTTTTTTGTTTTCCTCTTAAAACATGAGTTTTATCTCCATTCCAGCCTTCGGTTAAAGGTATTAATTCGATCTTTGAACAGGCGTGGATCGCCCGTTTTTTAAGGTATTTGCTCCATTGTTGCAGGATCCTTCTAACTAGGTGTTGCTCTTACTTCAAATCATGTTGCTCCCACTTCCTAGCTATTTATACTTTATAACGTTTTGAAATAGAAGCTTCCCCACCCCAAAAATTTGTTGTTGCTTCACTTGACGCTTTTGTGCAACTATATTTCGGTCACTCATTGTTTGTGTCGCTCGCAAGGGAGGAAACCTGATTGTCCCGCATTGAAGCTGGTCAAGGATTCTGGTCTTCTTCATGTCGTTTTTCCCACAACCATGCTCATCACGGATTAGTTGTCACTCGTTGGCAGATCTGCATCACTAATGCTCCGCACACACCACAACACTCCCACCATCTTGAAATATTCCAAGACCTTTTCATCCTTTGCCACCGCAACAAAAAATAAAGCATGATATGAAGACGCCAAACGAACATCATCCAGCCATGCACA
Source organism: Magnolia sinica (assembly GCF_029962835.1). Classification (NCBI taxonomy): domain Eukaryota; kingdom Viridiplantae; phylum Streptophyta; class Magnoliopsida; order Magnoliales; family Magnoliaceae; genus Magnolia; species Magnolia sinica. Next base: position 87,859,545 of record NC_080575.1, on the reverse strand, counting down.
CAGCCAGAAGTGAACTGCAATTGGTGGTGTTAGGGAGAGGAATTCGGCTCTCCAGAGTGAATGATGGTGGAGGTTTGGGGAGGAGCCAAGTACACTCTGGAAGAAAGTTATTGGTGAAAAACATGGAATCTTTGAGGGAGGATGGATCAAGAGCATTTGTGGTAGATCAAATGGGTTTGTCAGTGGGCAATGCTAAAAGGGATATCAGAAGCATACTTGGAATGGAACTTGGTCAAGGCATTCGTTATCTACTTGATAAGGGTGATAATTAACTTTCTCACAAAGAAATGAGGATAGAAGATTCATGACACGAGCTGACTCGTAAAAATGTGCAAGAAAGCGGCTATGCTGATACACCAGGTGTCACCCACCATGAACACACCATGAATCAGATGCGCCAACATGTACATTGAATACATACCTTTGGTCATTTTTCCTTGTTCTGTCTATTTTGTTCAAACATCTAGCCAACCCAATGAGTAGTCCACCCCACTTGATAGATAGCATGGATCTAACTTACATTTACCAATGATATGGCATGCAGCCAACACATGGAAATCCAGTTGCAGGCCTTTCTCTACTGTAAGCCTAACATTCATATGGGGTGATTTCGACCACTCAAAATTTTGGCCCACAACCTCTATTCCATTGCAGCCTCCAAACAGACAGTTAAGAAATGAAATAGGCATTGGCCACATGCAACTTGTGAAGATCCACTGGTAGTCCCATTTAAATCATTCACTTGCACACTCATTGTTCATATATGGGCCGCATATTATGTAATTATGAAAAAGGAGACACGAACAGCACAAACAGCATTCATGTTCCTGCTATACACATGGCAAACATAATGATTGTGACCATTGATATGATGAGCCACCCCACACAAAATGCTAACTCCACAAGTCAGTGATCGAACAATCCTAAGCTTCTGACTATTTTGAGTTTTGCCCACTGAGCAATGGAACTCTTTCAATCTCTGAATAACATTTTGTAAACCAACAATTAAAAGCAACATCTTAGAGAGAAGTAAATGATCCGAGCACAGGCAAAGCAAAATTAAAATTTTGAGTGGGGCTGGCTTAGCATGCCTTTCCTGATCAGTTCCGGATCCAGGCACCCAAAAAAAAAAAAAGGATCAGCCCAGCCCATTAACAGCTCTAATACCACCAGCAAAAGGTCATGCAGTAGAAACGTTATACAGCAAAATAACAGAAAAGTTCACATTTAATACGGTTCGCGATACAAAATATAGTCAATTTTACAGTACAGAAACAGAGAGGTCAGTAATTTTTTGAAGGGGAAAAAAATAAGTGAAAAGAACAGGTACATTTTGCGTGCTCATACATGTGTAAATAGAAGGTTGAGAAATCCAAACATTGTAGTTGGGCTCCCCCAGATAAGGACCATGCTTGAAAAACGTTGACATATTTGGGCCATTCTCTTTACTTGGGCCTGACAAAGGCCACGAGCCTCTTATTTCTCTTTTATGAGTTCTCTTTTATTTTTGTTCATTGTTTACCCTTTTCTCCAAGGATAGTTTATGTAATTTTGCCATTCACTTAATATATAAAGAGAGAAGGCTGGACATCCAAGTTTCTCTCTAAGTTTCTTTTCTTCCCAAGTTCTTTCTTTCCTCTGACATAGCATCAAAGCCAGAAGGTCCATAAGGTTTCTTATATCTTGATTTCTTCCCCTTTTCTTCTAATCTCCTCTTCTTTCGACGTGATGTCTTGGAGATCTTGTTGAGTTTTTTTGCCGGAAATTTTAGACGGATTTGTCCCCTTCAGTTGGATCAAAAACAGGTTTGATTGATTTTGATTTTCTGAACTTTCATATTTCTTCAGATTTTTTTATTGTTTTTCTTCCCGGTTTACTAAAATTGGATTGTAGCAATAAGGGTTTGCTGGTCATTATTGTTTGGATTTCTTTTTTCTTTTTTTTTTGGTCATCTTTCTTCCAGATTTATAAGAATCTCCTCATGGTAACCCTAGATTTTCCCAAAAAATTTCAATTTGAAATTAACTTTAATTTGTGGCCACATGGTAAAGAAGAGAAATATACCAACACATTGAACTAAACAATGGCCAAGATGATAGCTATGATCTTCGAATTTGGAAACTTTTCAGGGATATGGTCCATCAACACCATGGAACAACAAAGTAGTGATTTGCATCATTGAACCATGAACCACAATTGTACAACCTCAAACTGCATGGTACAATTGTGTTTATCCTGGCGTTGATTATCATAGAATTGCTTAGATGTGGAGTGAATTTAATAGAAGAAGTTTAGGGTTCTCACCTAAAGCTTTACATACTATACTCGATTTCAGTCCTGATTAGTGGGACCCATGATTTGGTAGTCTATAAGGTCAATTGTGTCTCATTATGGATAGATCTTACCTTAGAGATCGACAACCCTAACCTTTTCCCCACAATTAGACAATTTAGAGAGAGAGAGAGAGAGAGAGAGAGAGAGAGAGAGAGAGTGTAATCCAAATGGTCAATTGTATCCCACTCTGGATGGATCTTGCCTAGAAAACCCTTCAATAGGATGTACCCTAACTTTTTCTAAAACCATCTTGCCTTTGTTGCGACCTAGGATCCAAGCATGTGACGTCTCACTATAGCCTACATGCTGGGATGGACCAATGATCAGAACCATTGTTTGAAGTATCCTCAATATTATTCATATCTCTAGCTTAGCGATATCAACAACATTGTTAGTGACACCGATAACACTGATAGTATCAAAAATTACAAGTATCAGCCATGTATTATTAAGTATCGCCAATGTATCGCCAATATTTTCGATTATGTAAATTCCAAGTGTTACTTGTATTGCTAATGTTTCAATATCACCAATGTATCGCCAATATTTTTTACTATGTAAATTCCAAGTGTTGCTTGTATTGCTAATGTATCGATATCACCAATGTATCGCCAATATTTCGACCGTGTAAATTCCAGGTATCGCTTGTATCGCCAATATTTTGATAATATCGCCAATGTATCGATATAGCCAAAATTTTGTTTATTAAAAAAAATCATTTCAAAATTTTTTATGGGCACATGGCCGTATGCAGTGTTCAATTTGTCTACGATAACAACGATAATATATGGGCGATATCAAGACCACAATCTTTCATTTCTTTTCCAGTTATCGACGATTTCTCAGCAAAATTGTAATCGATATTATGAAATATCGACGGATGTTTGCATGGATAGAAGGGATGGTTGGATAGATAGATGAGATGGATGAGATGGTTGGACTGATTTCTTACAACAACACATGCTTTTAGGCCCCCATTAAATAGAAACTTATTATATATGCTTTTTTTTTTTGTAATTTTTTGTTCCTAAATATACAAATACATGTATTTTAGCCTCTCCTAAAGTTTTACTAAAAAATTTCACCATTTTTGCCATATTTCACTAATGTTTCCATGCATTTTTTGTTATTGGCGATATCGATATTACTTGCGTATCCCCGTCCAACGAAACTTGTAACGATACCGATACATCAAACACTAATCAGAACCATCCATGTTTTGAATTTTGTCCTTTATAATCCACCATAAGAAAATCATGCAGATTGGATGGCACCGTCTGTCATTACCTATAGATGAACCTAAATCATTAAAAAGAATTTTCAATGGCTCACATTCAACTCCAAAAATTAATGGTCTAATCATCATTGAGGCAAGATTTTGAAATGATAGGTTGTTTATAGAACTACAGAGAAAATGGATAATCCAAATCATTGGACAATCACGCTATGTCGGCCCCAATGGAGCAATGCATGGAACTCCCCCATTAGAAATTGATAGTGGAGAGAGAGAGAGAGGGAGAGAGGGAGAGAGAGAGAGAGAGAGAGCATCCCTGGTGACAGTAACCAGCTCAAGCTTATGCCCAGGCCTAGGCCCAAGAGTTAGACCTAGGTCCAGGCCCATAACTTGCATGTAGCACAAATTCCTATGGACTATGAGATATCAAAGTCATTAAAGAGGCTGATTAGTTTGAGAAAGGTGAATGCATTAGAACTTATGTAGGAAGTTTTCCAATAACAAAGTAGCATTGCAAATTAATATAGTTGCATAGGATATTGAATTCATAACATAAGAAATAAGATTTTTCAAGAAAAATAACATAAAAAACAGAAAATAGTATATTTGGTAGATTACTATCAATTGTATGTACCTTCTTTACCAAGTTTTCTCTCCTATAAAATCCATGTACCAGCATGAAAATAAAAATTTTAGTGCTTGATTACTTCATGGTGTGAGTCCATCAATCCCTTTCAGAGATGTGATATCTCTAATCAATTGGTGTGTGCGTGGATCATAGCTCAGGTTGTGTTATTGAACCCATTATCCTTCTTTCTTATTCTTGACCTTTCCTTGACCTTTTATTTTCATTATAATGAACACCACAGAAACCCATCTTTACTTTTCCTTTACCAGTCCTAGAACCTTTTTTTTTTTTGGATGACATCAAGGTGTCCCCGCCCCATTTTGAGGCAAGACTATTCCTTGTTGATGCACGCAATCGCCTGCAAACCACGTGCAAACCAATCCTAGACCTTATCTAACCCCTAAAACCTAAAACTTCAACCACCCTCTAAATCTTTCATACATCCCCTGGACTCCTCCGTGAAATGCACAAGAAAAAAAGGGGGGGCACCTCCACAATGGAATCACATGCGATGGCCACATGTGTTGGAAATAGAATTATTTTTTTAAAGATATGACTGCATGCCTTCAGGGGTCGCTTGGAGATAGGAGTGGCAATGGTCAGTTTGGGTCATACCAAGCCCGACCTGTTTAGTAAACAGTCCAACAAGTCTAGCTCAAATCTAACCCATGACCCAACACCCTATGGCCCAGCCCAACCCACTTAAAATTCACATAACAAAAGCCCAACATGACCCAACCCATCTAACTGTACCAGCATAGGGTCGACTGACATGGCACGGCCCAACTCATGTTTAAGAAGGGAATACAGAGCAAAAGGTATGCCTAGCTCATTACACTACAATACGACATACATACATCATATCTATTTGTCTATACTAATCGACCATTTCCATTTTGGGCTGGGTAGGGTTGGGACGTCGGTTGGTCATTTGGCCCAGCCCATCGATAACCTATACGAGCAGGTCAGGCCGGGTAGCTTTGTGTTAGTCATCTGTCCCAGCCCATTGATAACCTACACAAGCGGGTCAGGTTTGGTAGGGTAGGGTTCAACCAAAGCCCAACACATTTACTTAAATAGGCCACATTTTCTAGCTCGAACCCATCCCACTACCCATTTAGCTTGGCCTGAACCCTTGTAAGTGTATCAAGCTAGTTGACCAACAGGCTCACCCAACCCACTGCCACCCCTATTTGGATGCAAGAAACTGAAAAGGGCCTAAAGTATTTGTTTCCAAGAAACAAAGACAATGAGAAGGAGATTATGTATGTTGTGTTTGGGTACTGGGAATGTAATTCTATATAAACCCGAATTTCAGTTGGGTACTAGGAAAGAATTGAAGCTATGTTATGCATATTCAAATAAGAGGGAATTTGAAAATATACCATCAGCAGTGCATTTGTTACCCTGGAATTTGCAAGTTTGCTCCTCCAAAGGAATTTCACAACATCACTTCCACTTTGGTGGAAACAGAGTCCAACAGGGAACCAATTCCAAGTACTTATCGGCCCAAATGCAACAATATGCATGTACTTATGGATTTCATTTTCATAAGTGTTTTAAATAGCTTCGCTATGTAGTGCATAATTCATGCTACGTAGCTCATGAAAATAGCTTAAGTCACACGTAGCCTACAATACATGCTAATTATGCAACGCTACATGCTATATAACCTATGGTGCATGCCAATGCATGCCAAGTATGACCTTAATTAAAAATCTAGAAGTAACATGTAATTTATGGTGCATGCTATATAGCTTAAGCCTCATGCTTCAAAGGAGTGAACACTACGCTACATGCAATTGCTATTTAAAACACTGTTCATAACCACATTCTACCCCTTAACAAAACTCCAACAGGCTCATAACTTCAAATTGCATAATATTTGACAGCATAATATTTGACAGGTGATGTACAATAAATATTCTTGGGTTTTTAAATTGACAAATGGGACCAATTATATAGTGATCCAAACCATTGATATGTGGATGCCAAAACTTGACGACAGTAATAAACAAGCCATCAAATCTTTGGCCTCTTTTGATTGAATGTTGGCTCATTGTTAATTTCTCTTCATAACAATCTATTTTCTGGCACCAAATTAAAGGGTTAGGATTTTCCCATCCAAGATATTGTTTTGTTGAATACCACTCATGTTGGGCCCAACCAAATCAACAGTTTGGATCACTGCACCACTAACCCCACCTGTACAAACCAAAAACCTGGGAAAGTTATATAATATATAATTATATATTAAAAAATATATATACTATAACATTGTTAGATAACCATGACTTACCACCACATCATTGACATACACCACCCTCTCTTCAAGTGCAATCCCCTCACTGATCCCAAGCTTCTTAAACAACGACAGACATGCCCTTGTAGAAAGGACCGATATCTTCAAATCATCACTTATCATGAACTTATGGCTTCCCTTAACAAACACTCCATCGGCAGCATCATCAGTGGCAACCCTGCTACATTTTGGCACTTCTTCTATCATTGGCCCCTCACATCTACATTTTGCATTTTTAACGGTGGTGATCAAGCGATGATTGTGGGTGGAACACTGGTACGTACGACATCTGTAGTACCTGGTGATCTCAGTGTCATCAATTACTACCGCCAGATTTTTGCATTCTTCTTCAGATGCACTTGTCGGATGCGTCAACATGTTCTTGCATGTCTCTGACTGGAGATGCATGATGTCGAGATCCTTTACACTCTTGTATAACATATCCATGCATCCAAGATCTGATTCCTTTGATTCCTTGCCAACAAGCCGAACAATAGTAGCCACCGGCATTGTTAGAAAGCTAAAGAGAATGTCGATGAAATCTTTATCAGATTCAGCAAAGACAATCCGATTTCTCTCATTGTCCACCAGGAGCTTCACCGTAACCTGTTTGGCAGCCATGATTCTGTTAGACAGATGCCTTTAAACAGCAATTCCTGCAACCACAAGACTGTGGGGCACACCTTTTTTTTTTTTGTTATATCCACTTTGTCCATCTATTTCACCAGCTCATTTTCCGGCATAAGCCCAAATAAGAAGGAGATCCAAAACTCAAGTGGGCCACACCATAGGAAACAGCGAGGATGGAAACGCTAGCCATTTGAAACCTTCTTGTGGGCCACAGAAGTTTTGAATCAGGCTGATATTTTTGTTTCCCCTTCATCCAGGCGGGAATCACCTGGTAAAGTGTTGGTGGCATATAAACATAAAGATGGGCCCCACAAAGGTTAACAATGGATCCCTGCTGGTTCCTAGGTGTGGCCCACTCCCTCTTCTTTGGGCTCATGTCCTAAACTGAGCTGACATAATACAAATGTCGCCTGGGCCCATAGTGCTTGGAGTTGCAGGAATCTCTGTAACGACAGTTGCAGGCGGTCACAGATTTCCTGTCAAAGCCTTTCCCAGGAAGTTCCTGCGCTGGGATGCTAGTTGGGGCCCGATGTGATGATTAGGTGAAATCCACCCCGTTCATCTATTTTTCGAACTCATTATAGGACATTCGACCAAAAATGAGATGGATCGAAAACTCAAATGGGCCACATGAGAGGAAACAGCGGGGATTCAATTACCACCATTGAAACATTTGTATGGCCATAAAAGTTTTGTAACAGGCTGAGTTTTTTGTGTTTTCACTTCATCCCAGTGGGAATGACCTTATAAACGGTTTGGATGGCATCTTTCCCCAGTTTCTCCTCTCGTGTGGCCCACTTGAGTTTTGAAGCGGCCTCATTTTTTCCTCGTCCTAAATTGAGAGGATGCGGATTGCGTTGTGAGTAGAGTAAACTCTATGAGGTCTACCATGTATTCTATCCGATTTGTCCATCCATTTTACCAGATAATTTTAGGGCTTGAGCCCAAAAAATGAGGCATATAAAATGTTCAAATGGACCACACCACAGGAAAGAGTTGAATTGAACGTCTGCCATTGAAAAATTCTTGGGGGCCACATAAGTTTTGGATCAAACTTATATTTGTGTTTTCCGTTCATCCATGTCTGTATGATCTTATGAACAGGTTGGATGACAAATAAACATCACTGTGGGGCCTAGAAAGGCTTCAACGGTGGAAATCATTATCCCTACTGTTTCCACTGTTATCTTCAATTTTGGGCTCAATCCCTTAAATTAGATGGAAAAGCGGATGGACGGCGTGGATAGACCACATACATTCAAGGTGCGGCCAACTGAGTTTACTCAGTACGATAAATTAGATGGAAAAGCGGATGGACGGCGTGGATAGACCACATACATTCAAGGTGGGCCCAACTGAGTTTACTCAGTACGCAATCCGATTTCAAATTGAGAGAACACAAACGTCGCGTGGGCCCACAGTTCCTGTAGTTGCAGGAATCTCTGCAACCGAGGTTGCAGGCAATCCGCGTCCTTACCGTTCAAAAAAAAAAAAAAAACAAAAATCAAAGTCTTTATCAACATGCAAAACGAAATAGGTGGAAGATCGTAACCATCGATTTCTTCGAACGACCCATCCTGTTTGTGCTTTTCCCCTTCATCGTGATCAGATCTCCGCCGTCAGTTTCTGTCGATCCGTCTCTCTTTGTAAATCGAGAATACCGGTTACTAAATCAATCTTCCTCGCTATTGAAGAAGACAAGCTGAGATCGGCTGTCCATTTTTCTTTCCAACGGATTGTTGAGAAGTCGCCATTAGAGGGAGCTGGCATGGAGTTTCCATCGCAAAAAGGAAAACGCCCGGGTACCTGGCGCTAGTACCTGCCGGGTTACTTCCTCTGCGGAGAAACGACTTAAAGTGCATGAAATCCACACCGTCCATCAGGTGTACCATCCACCTTTTGGTCTCGATGCCAAAAGTCAGGCGGATTCATCACTCATGTGGGCCACCCTGTAGAATCTCTACTGTTTAATGCCAGGAGTAATGGACATTTTTGCCCATGGAAATTTATTAGGGCATTAAATGAGATTTTCATTGTTACGTAGTTGTATTAATGAAATTTCGAAAATCTGCGTGTTTGTATTTTACTCATGTTTATCCGGACGCAGATTAGCTACTGCCAGGTTGACTAGTGAGACTGTCTACTTAAGTGACGTCACTAAGTTATGTGGGTCCCACCATAATGTATGTATTGTATCGGCACTGTCCATCCATTTGGAGAAATTATTTTAGGGCATGATCCAAAGAATGAGGCATATCCAAAGCTTTAGTGGACCCCACCACAGAAAACAGTGGGGAGAGTGATGCCACCGTTAAAAACTTCTAAAGGCCACACAAGTTTTCGATCAAACTGATATTTACGTTTTCCCTTCTTTAATGTCTTTGTTAACTTTTGAAGAAAGTGAATTTCTAAAAAAAAGTCATGGTGAACCTTAGGAAGATTTCAACGGTGGATATCAATCTCCCGGCTGATTTCTGTGGTGGGTCCACTAAAGCTTTGGATCCGCTCATTCTTTTGTTCATGCCTTAAAATAATATCTCTAAATGTACGGACGTTGTGGATACAACACATACATTACAGTGATGCCCACATAACTTGGTGACCTCACTTCAGTTGCCAGTCTCGCTGTCAATATCTAATCTGCGTCGTTTACTCATGTTTATCCAGCTTAGTTTCTAAGCATTGGCTCTGATTTGTAGGGGCGGATTAGGTGAGACACCGGATCCACCGAGGTAGGTAAGACCCCTGACTGTAGGGCCTTCTGTGATGTATGCCACTATATCTAGGTGGCCCATCCGTATTGAAAGCTCATTTTAAGACATGATCTGAAAAACTTTGTGGGCCAATTGACAGTTAAAAACTTCTTCTAGGCCACAAAAGCTCCGCATCAAGATGATATTTGTGTGATCTCTTCAATTGGGTTTTTGTGTAATTTATTTTCTTTTTTTCTTTATGCACGCACACACACCCTACGCACTCACGCCTTAGTGGAATTTCACTGCCTATGCGTACTCGAACCCTTGACCCGGTGTTGAAACTCCTGTTAGTCTACCACCCGAGCAAAAGTAAGGACTCAAGTTTGTGGCCTTATCAAGTGGTTGGATGGCAAATAAAGATTTCCGTGGAATAAATGAGGTGGAATCCATGAAGTTTTTAATGGTGGGGATTTAATCACCACTATTTCTTGTGGTGTGGACAATCTTAGATTTGAGTCATCTTCATTTTTGGGACCATGACATAAAATGAGCTTTCAAAATGGTTGGACGGTGTGACGGTGTGGATTTAAGGCACATACATCACTATGAACCCCATAGTCAGGGTCCCACTCACCTCCGTGGACGGGACTCACTTAATCCGCTCCCCTGCAACATCCATGTTTGTTTGCGTTTGTGGGTAGCCGCAAGATGATTATATATTATATATTATATAGTAAAAAGCTCCGTTTTAATGTACATGTGTTTCTACTTAATGTTAGGCAGTCAACCCAAACAAGTGTCATCTAAAGCTTGTGTGAGCTACAAAAAAGGAAAAGTGGGCTGGATTGACGACCGTCTTCTCACACTACGGCCTGTTTGATTTTTCAAATCCTCTATAGATACCATGTAAATAAGGAATTACTATTCTATCATCCGGTTTAAAAAGTAGCATGTATTTCTGCTTTGGAAATCGGTCAAAAAAACTTTTTTAAATGTGTAAGCACCACCATGATATATATGATATATCCGTTCCGTCCATCTATTTTAGTATGACATTTTGAGACATGAGTAGAAAAATTAGGCAAATCCAACACTCAAGTGGTCCGCACCAAAGGAAATAGGCAAATCCAAACTTGTTTAACTGTGTCGGTGTTTGATTCCCTTTTTCTTGTAGCGTGGTCCACTTGAGCTTTGGATTTTTCTTATTACCTAAATTCAGCTAGCATAATGAATGGACGGCATGGATAAGCCACTTACATTATGGTGGGCCCCACATATATTCTACTGTGCCATCCGTTTTAGCATTTAGAAAAGAAAGGGTCAAACCAAGCACGGGGAGCAATGTAGGAATTACTTGAGGAAATAATTATTACTCATTTACTATTTATTTACAAGAGATTTGGAAAATCAAACAGCCCTTGCATGTATCTACATTATTTCCATTCATTTTTCTCTCTTTTACATCTCCCCATCTAAAGAAATCTCTCACCATTTTTTCTCAAACATTCACATTGCACATGCCATTTCCCTTAATTATATCTAATAACTAAGTAATTGGATGGCATATATGTTAGAAAATATGGATAGCATGTGATAGAAACCAAAATAAAAGAAGACACATGAGCAAACTTTAAATCAGGCTCGGAAGCAAATATTGGATGTGCTTTACTTGAAGTGTCATTCGCCCACTCTTGACAATATGAAATCGTTGTTGGGTTGCCAGCGAGCCACTTTCAGAATACGACAAGTCTCGATGGTTTTGTGCACGGTAATCACGAAGAAACCACAATAGAAACTGATACACAGTTTTACAATTTTGGTAAATTGTATTTTCTGAAAAAATAACCCACTTTAAAAACTTGTAAAGAGAAAATGATAGAGAATATAAGTAGAGGATTTCAATCTTTAGAAAAAGCAATACAAGATGTGTTTAATCTTCAATTTTTACTGAGTTTTAGAGAAAGTGAAGGGTTATGGGCGTTTGTAAAAATGTACTTCTGAACTATTATTTCTGTAACTGTTCAAAACAATCATGTCTACTGAATTTGAATGAAGAGACACGACCCAATTCAACCGTTTCTATTAGCCAAATGATACAATGGTTGAATTTAGTCAGCCAAACATCATAATTGTTGATTTTTGCCGGCTGGTTGGTGCAATGGCTATTTTCTGTTAGCCGATCTCTGCAAAGATTGATCTCTTGATGGAGTTACTCGCGATGATGCATTACTCACTGTCCACACAATACATGTGAACTATGGTGTTCTCCACTGAAACACGTAAGCTAGCTTACTTCTCTCTATAAAAATTAAGCAAGAATACTAAGATCTCAAAGTTTATAAACTCTTTTAACTTTCTCTTCAAAAAATATGAGACTTAAAAATTTCAAAAAATTTCACTTTTACGGACCAAGTTTACAAGGAAAAATGAAATTCAAACATTTTTTTAATAAAACAAAAAAAGTACAAGTAGATGGACTTTAAAAGAACATTTCTATTATATTAATTTAACCAATCACAATTAAGAAAAAATTTCAACAATATTACACCGCGGTGTGCACTACACAAAATTAATGGTGGTGTTCCATCCCAACTCTTTGTCAAGGTTGGCCTACTTGAGTTTTGGATGATCCTAGTTTCAGCTTCCAAGTTCAGCATGAGGCAATGCACCTAGTGGATATAGTGGATCTCACGAAAGTTCCTGACTCTAATTGTGTGAGTTCTAATAGCGCCACTCAATTATGAAAAGAGAAAAAAAATAAAATAAAATAAATCATTCATTTGGCTGGAAGTCATTTTAAATTTGAGAGAGAGAGAGAGAGAGAGAGAGAGAGAGAGAGAGAGAGAGAGAAAGAGAGATCCTATAGGCCTGTTCTACGCAGCCTAGTAAAATGCTGAAGCTTTGTGAGTCACTATATTATTTTAGTAACATTCGCTCTATAAAAAATCAGCCAATCCACAACTCAGGTGTGCCATAAGATGTCGAAAATTAGGGATGTAATGTCAACTATAAGTTCTTATGTGGGGCCACCATGATGTGTATCGATCTTCATCAAAGCCATCCATCTGGTGCGAATCACTGGGTTGAAGGATGAAGAGAATGAGACAATAATTAATCCATCTCAAAACTCAAGATGCCACATTGCGTGAACTTAGGTTGGTTTAAGCCATATTAGTTTTTCGAAGGAGCTTCATGTAAACTGAAGATAAGGGTTCTTACTTGATGGACATTTCACATCTACAATAAAGAACATGGTGGACCCCAGTAGACTATTATGGCTGAGAAAGAGAGGTACCTATTACTTTATTATTTTATTATTATTTAAGAGAAGGTCTCAAGTCGAACCAGTTGGACCATAAGTTATAGTCTACTAAGTAGATAACTTCCAACTTTTCATATGAGTGAGACATCAAATTCATACAATAAGGTTATTCCACTGTAACAATCACCCAAAGCAAAAAATTCAGCCACATCCACTCATTAATTGAACCACACTTGTCTTTTGCAATTTATCAATGGCTATTAAAATAATTTTATATGGCAGGGCCTGCCTGATGCGTAGATGAGTTTGAGTTTTTGCATTGGGTGTCTTGATGGTGGGGTAAATCTATTGGAGGGTTTTGGATGTTGCATTTACTCAAAATATTGGAAGTTATAAGCTAGGTGGATCGTAACTTGTGGGCCAACTGATTGGACCAGAGGTCTCTTTAAAGGGTTTGAAGTGCCTACCAATTACTTTTTTAAAGATGTTTGATAGAATACACTCCAACATATTGCAATATAATGCCTTAGGAATTTATTCTTGGATTTAGATTCATTTCATTTACCCAGACCGTTTATGTGATAGGGCTCCTCATGGATGCAAGATTTCGAAGAAAAAACTTTTGAATTGGGTATTTTAACCCTTTGATCATACAAAGGTTATAATAATCATACAGCAAAAAAACCAAATTATCAAAGGTTGAAATTATCATATTTAATAGTTTTTATTTGACTATATCCTTTGTGGAAACTGACACCCAGGGAATACTCCAGATCATTAGGATAAAAACACCTTTAAAAAAGTAAAGTGATTATTACTTCGAAAGAGGGAGAATTCCACTATAGATCCTCAGTTGGGACTTGGATCAAGTAGTGATCCCTCCACCACCCAACTTGGTAGTGGAAAAGCTCCATGGGTCACTATAGTGGATGAGTTTTATCCACACCATCCACCCAATTTGCCAACTCATTTTAGGGCATGAACCCAAAATGAGACAGATCCAAAGCTTTAAGTGGACAAAGACATAAGAAATAATGGTGATTGAACGTCTACCATTGAAAATTTCTTGACGGCGGACCTGTTCATAAAATCATAAAACCTGGATGATGAGAAAATACAAATAATAAATTTGATTCAAAACTTTTGTGGTCCCAAGAAATTTTCAACCATAGGTGTTCAATCGCCATTGTTTCCAATGATGCGGTCCACTTAAGCTTTGGATCTACCTCTTTTTTGCATTCATGCCTTAAAATGAGTTTGCAAAATGCATGGATGTTATGGATGAAACCCATGCATAATGGGTGGGGACCTAAAATGCTTTTCCACCATGACGGGACAATGAAGGGGTCACTCCATCATCCGAGTCCCCCAAATCACAGGTCAGGTGAGGAATAACGCTTGGGTTATGATAAGAAAAGTTTACATTCCATGCCTTTTTCAAAAATATTTCCAACAAATTATTAATTTCAAAAATATTTTCAATAAGCTATCACTTATCATCCTAGTACCTTGAGGTGTATTTCCTTTAGAGCGAATGGTTTATGGCTCAGATAGGTTCCACCGTGATGTTTATGTGAAGCGGATAAGTTACACTATGATGTTTATGTGAAATTCACTATGACCATGAGGGACTTCACCCCATGTTAGGCTCAAGACTCAAAACTCAACCATATATGAGATTTATGTAGACCACACAACTGGAAATAACACAAGGTCAACATTCACCCTTTAAATTATTTTCCTTAGTGTGGCGCACCTGAATCACCAATGGGCCTGATTTTTTACCCATAAACTTAAATTTTGGTGTGACATCTAATAGTTAGAATGAATTTTGAAATTACATGGAATAGCCTACCTTGGTGTGCATAAGCTTGGTAGAGCTAATGGATGAAGGTGATGTCCTAGAGGAAGGGGTAATTAGGACCAAATACAGTTTGTCAATTAAAACTCAATTATGCAATTAAACCAATATGCCAAATTAAACTAAATAAGAAAACTAACTCTAAGGTTTTCAAGCCAATAGAGGGTCCAATCACATAAACTACAAAAGATATACTAATTAAAAAATAGTTTATAAGCGATAATGTACATGTGTGTGGATGTGTTAACCATTCAAATCCTAACATTCATCTAATCATGCATACATATAATTCGCTAATCAATCACATTAACATAATTAAAAAAGTACTCAAATGACAATCCGAAACACAAGCATGTATAGTAATTCAGTTTCCCTACTCTCCCGGTGGATGCACTCTCCCTGTGTGTATTGGATTTCATTATCGCGGGTTTTAAATAAGTGTTACCTCTAACATTTACAACCCTACACAAGGACCGCAATCATACACAAGAATCTATCTAGTTTACACTCCTGTCGGAGGCTCCTACAAGAAACTTTAGTTGATTTTCTATTGGCTAATCAACAACCTTAATCGTAGTCCAAGGACCTACGTTTATTCCCATCGGAGGCTCCGACGGAAACTAACACGAATGCACCCGTGTCTGGTGTATTCGGCCCTACAGAAGAGCATAGGTCCCACGTAAGAACCTATCGAGTTTGGGTTACAAACTCTTACCATCAATCCTATATAAGGAAATAGAGTATTGACTCATACATGACACTTATCGAATTGAGATCTGTTGATGCGTCATGCTTGAGTTGCTTCTTTAAAGCTCTCATGTTCTTGAATTTGCTTCTCAATAGCTCCTCGGATCGTTGATATTGATACTTGTCAGTGCTTCGATTCTACGATCAAATACCTTGCATATAATGCTCCATTTGAGGTGATGAAGGTGATGGGATGTGGTGGAATCTCTTACAACTAATGGGATAATTAAAATCATAAGAGATTCACCTAGCATGGTCTTCTAAAGAATCTAGATTAGGAGTATGCCAATTTGATTGGGTTTAAGCTCTATAAAATGGTGGAGTTCAAGTTCATATTCTCATTGTAGACTGAAATCCACATTAGAGTGTTAAAGCTCATGAAGATGACTTGAAACTAATGGAATTAGAAGTTTAGGATATGGGATATCAATATGGAATAACCTAACCTTTTATTACACTAAAATCTCTTCATTTTGCCCAAGAACTAAATGCCCTTTTATAAGAAACCAATTTGCAACGGCTATAAAATGACTAATTAATAGCACTATCGATCCGATCAAAAGGTCATTCGATGGAATTGAAGGTCCTTCGATAGGATCGAACAGTCCATCAATCCCATCAAGAAAATTCAGGAATTTATTTGATGAGTTGTTGGATTGATTCTTCGATCGGATCGAGTGGTCTTCAATTCCATTGTGTCTCATTGACAGCCTGTCGATGGGATCAAGGACTGCTCGAAAACTATTGTTTTGGGCATATGATTTCACAGCGGCTTTGCACATCTTTTAACCTTACTTGACATGTTCCAATTAAGCTTCTAACGCTATAAGATGATCAACAAAAGTTTACCTATTAGCATTACACCAAAATCACTATTTAAGGACGGTTGAAAATCGTTTAGGAATCCTTTAGGAACAGTTCCTAGCTATTTACTAAGAATGGTTGAAAATTGTTATGGGGACTGGAAGCAACGACTACGGACTAGATCCCTAGCTATTTACTATTAAAAACAGAAAAAAAAAAGTTTAAAAAATCATATTTATAATATTACAATAATAAAATTTACATCCAGAAGCAAATGTACCCCTCAAAAGGAATTTACATCAACAAGTAGTTCCAAAATTTATAAAAAGAAAGAAGATTTAAAAATAAAAATAAAAAATCCAAACTCTACCTAAATCACTGCACAACTTGCAATGGCTTCATCAATTTAGATGCTTAAAGCCAAGTCTATAATATTAGAAAAGAAATTACACTTTCAAAAGATAGAGCATGGCAAACAGTTTTAGTGGTCCATATTGATAGTGCAAGAGCTTGCTCAGCAGTTGTTAACTTCACGTTAACCTTTTCAACGAAATAACATTTTCAATAATAAATCACTCATAAGTTATTAATGTCAATGAATTGAATAACACTATCAATAGCCATTGATTTACCTCAACAACTTCTAAAGAACAACCAAATACTTCAGAGTAACTTCCACTTAAGCCTAAAGCAGATAGGCTTGGTCAAATATACTTAATCGGCTGCAAATGGTCTAAAGGCTTAAAGGCTACTTCAGCTCTGCATGATGGTAGAGGCCAAGCATGGTAGCTACAGACTATCTATAATGACTCATTTTTGTGTTCCTATTGCAAACTAACAAACTTCGATGATAAAAAGAAAATGCACAAACCACTCAAGAGTAATGAAAGTTTAAGCATGGAAGTGAGATGAATACACCTTAGCCTATTCCATTACTCATTCATTTGTAGCAGTCTTTTTATGCTCAGAATTGATTTTATCAATATCATCATCCTTTAAACCCATGCTTCTTACTAAACTGTCCAAAGCTGATAATGTATTTAATCAACTCACATAGGAAAAAAAAAATTTGCGTGAACAATGGTGAAGAAGCTATTGATCATATCTAAAAATTTAAACTGCTGAAGAACAATGAATTAAAAAAATAAGGATGGAAGCTTAACAATTTGCTAAAGTTTTGAAGAAGCCATTCAATAATTTAGATGAAGAAGCCACAGTAAGACCTAATACACTGTTGGTAGGTATTGCAGAAGCCATCCAATCAGTTGAACTTAGCTTTTAAGGGGTTTCAAGAGTCATTCATTTGATCTTGTGTGCTAACCAGTTGTAGAACACAATATGTGAGGGTCATTTCACTGACAAAGTGTGTGATCCTCTCAAGACGCTCCTCTGCTATTACACTGCATACATGAATGGAAGTTGTAATATATTAAATACAAAAATGCCTTACCAAGAAAGCAAGCTGTCAAAATTAATAACACTGATTCAAACCTATTTATTCCAACTCAACAGCATAAATGAGACTTAACTCACTATCTTCATTGACTGCCATGGAATTTATGATAGTTTTCTGCTGGGAGCTGTAGATAGAAAATGATATTAGAGTCCTAGGTAGATGCATAATAAGTTGTTGATAATTAACATAAACTTCTGACGAATATTATATTGGAGAGAGCACATTAAAGGAAGGGATAAAGAGTCCTACATATAAAACTAATATTGTCAAACCGTCTTGTTTAGGGTGTCGTTTTCATTTACTTCTTATGGCACATGCACAACTTTGAACATCGAAAAAGATCAAACAGTTTATCATGCCCATCATCATTTGGAGAATAGATAAGGCAAACTGATATGTGTAGAGTTAGGATTCAGAAATGCATTTGTCCTGGACTAATATCAGGATATATATATATATATATATATATATAGAACCTCATAAAATCAGGCTTGTCCACTCATATATATCAACTTGATATACCAGAAACTTTGCAAAAAAAAAAAAAAATCATTATAGAAACTATATAAAGAAGAAAGAAAAAACTACATGGAATCAATAGTAAAGCAACATAAGAAGGAAAAAAATTACCTTTGTTTCATGTATAAAATCTTCCTGATTGTCCAATTCAAGCTTGAATACCATCTCCTGCACTCAAATAGAACAAATAAAAATAAGGTTAAATACATATTTACAAAATCATTCAAACACAAGTATCATTCAAAACAATCTAATGTTGAAACCAAACAAAAACTATTAGGAATGAATTTAGCACAAAGTTATAACAGAATTATTTCTACAAAGATTACCTTAATCCCCTTCGTTCATTATTTCTACAGAAATTACCTCAATCCACTTCGTTGATTCTCAACATTAATAGGTATAAATATTAGAGAAGTATCAGGTACATATCAATAACTTGGACTATATAACTTGATAACACAACTCTTAACAGAATAATGCGAGTCGCTAACATCAAGTGCATGCAAAATAAAGCCAATAAGAAATATATTAGCTGATAAAAATAAAATCATGCCTTAGATTATTCCTAATGAAACAAATAAATTTCATAACGGGAAGATAAGGACATAGAAAGAATCCCTAAACATTACAAAGCAAAAGGCATGATAATAGGATAACGAAAAAGTAATTCAGAGAAAATAATTTTTAAGCATACATAAAAATGAACAATCAACACTTCTCAATCCTATAGCTAGTCAAATTCAAATCTTCAACATATTATTGTAAAAGCTTTCATGTGTATTCTTTTCAACACAGGCATGCAAATCTTTAACAAGATTTTTATACAATAATACCTGTAACGTCCTGAAAATTGGGGGGTCGAGCAGGAGCCCAACTCCCGAGTTCCAACGCATCACTTATGCAACATGGAAAGTGATGATTTAATGTTATCCATGTTAGTGCATTAGACATGAGTGAGATTATACCAAAACAACATATCACACTCCAGAGACAGTTAAATTTCGCAAGCGAAAGACTGTGATAGATATATATAAAGCATATAAGTGGTAGTGCGTCTCCGGAGCATAATCATGTTCCAGGTTAAACAATTACATGTATCATTTCAAATTACAAAATATTAAAGGTGTAGGTCCGTCTACATCATGAAATCCCTGTAGCCCCGACATCAGAATGCGGCCTACATGAACCCGCCTGAATACTGCATATACGAGAACTCCTCCTCATCGACATCAAAATTAGGCTCCGCTTTATAAGCCGCATCGTCATTAACAACTAAGACAGAGTTTGGTTAGTGTTTTAAAACACTGTCCCAGAGTGGGAGTGAGTGATCAACTCAGTAGAACTATAAGGCAAAGGTTAACAAGTTATCAATTCAATCAAGCAGTAATGATAACGCAGTACAGCAATCATGTCTTATATTATTCTTGTGTATGCAAGCATGGTATGTGATAATGATGCATGCCCTCACCTACACTCTCTCAGCGACTTCATCTCACGTTCGCGCATGGCATCCTCCTAAAATGTGCGCTTCCTCGCCAAAGTACATGCAATGCGGTGCATGATCGTGTTAGCCAATACTTAATTAGGTTTATTCATACAGGAGGATTAGGAAGCTAAGGTACTTTCCTTATATCATTTTCCAAACAATGATCCATTTAGGGTCGTCAATCCTAGTTAGTATCATACGATAGGCAGTTCCAGGTCGCTACGAAGCAACTCGTCACCTCAGCGCAGGCCTGGTTTATACTCGAGGTTACTGCGGAAAGACTCGTCACCTTAACGTAGTCCTAATGTATGCTCGAGGTCACTACGGGCTCGTCACCTAATCGTAGGCCAACAGCTCGAATATAGTGTCATATACCACCATATTCAGCTCACGAGTTTGGGTTGCTCATTGGTCACTACGGGAAGGCTCGTCACCCCAGCATAGGGTCGACAGCTCGACCATAGTGTCCCATACTACCATGCCCAGCTTATGAGTCTAAGAGGATAGAGGTACCAAGGTTAAACAGGCTTTTCACTGGTGAGTTTGGTACCATAGATTCAAGCAGTAGCGTCCATAAATGGTGAACATACATTGGGCCAATCGGGTTACTTGACAAGCTCGACTAGTACGAGCATACATTGTATTAATCGACATGGAGTGCATATGCACCTTTTGTGGGCTAACCACTGTCGATAATCACCGTACGACTCGAATTCCTCGAACGTATCCGTCGTGGCTAAACCATTTCTGTTGCCGATCATAAGCCATTACCGATTGCTTGGAGTACGTTGTAGCCCCAAATCACACTCCAAACAAAAGACATTCATATGTGCTAGTCCAGATCGCAAGTAGCAACTAATTTAAAGCACATAGAGTACACGTTAACATACATAAGCATTTCATCAACAAATCACATAGTAGTAAGATAGATTACATAAAGGAAATTGTAACCATAGATAAGGAAATTGAGAATCCTACTTCAACACCCTCATTATATACATTTAAACAAGCATTTTCTCATTCAAGTATTTTATCAAACACTTAGACTACACAAATTAACATACACGTAATATAGTAGTTATAACAGGTATTATAGCAAATCCTTTCACAAGGGAGTTACCACACGTACAACAATCATGCATACCCAAACAACAATCATGGCAAGCACAAATCATAATTTCATATTTATTCAGACATTTAAACAAACACTCGGAATGCATTCAAATCAATATAGTATACATATATATAAAATATACGGAAGACATTGTATCTAGGCATATGTGATAGCAATCAAGTCAGATATAAATCATTACTGATATTGAAGGCCTTAAAAACCATAAACTAAACATTTATAGTCCGCACCTTACGCCGGTAGACTCGTAACGAACTCAGTTCGAACACTAACTCGTCGTCTATGGCACAACGGCAACCTATAGTATGAAATAGGTTAGCTATTTCATCACATACTCTATTTGGATCCCTAAAATAGATTAGGGTTAGGATTTCTTACCCAAGTACGGAGTCAGAATCGCCGAAATAGCGATACGGTAACGGTGGTTAAGCACATGGAGTGGCAAGGGAGAATCCCAGGAACAATCTCCCACTTTCTCACACACTTTCTATCTCTTTCCTTCTCTCTTTGCTCTCTCCTCTCTCTTAGGGTTTGCAAATTCGTATGTGAAGGGAGAGAGAGGGTTTAAGGCTCTTATATAGGCCCAAAACTAATGGAGATGGCCCCAGGGCCATGATATACTTAGGTTATAGCCAAATAGTGGCTGTTTCGGTCCAACGGAGCACATCTGGAGGCCTCTTTTCTATATACGGTCAGGAATAAGTTCACTGACATGGGATCCAGGTCAAGTTAAGTTTTCAGTCTGATCGGATTTGTGGATCGCCGTGGCGAACTAGTTTCAGTTTAACGGTCGTCGGCACTCAATCAGGGCCACAAGTACACTGACCTATGTAGGGAATTTTTCATGATCCAAGGGTGTAATTGAGTTAGATTCTGACGGTCTAAAACCTTAGATTTAACCTACAAGCGAACAACTCAATTCACTAAGTTTCAGTTCATTTTCTAAAGATATTCGCGTTTCTCACACACTTCGCTCTGGGCTCAAGTTGTGCGTTTGTGGATATTATTAGGACTTGATTTCTTAGATGGTCGTCAAGCCCAACAAGGCGGTCATAACCTTATAGTCTTGGGGTAATCGAACTTTCGACGCGCGGTCCAGGGCTGATACGGAGTTTTGCGATGCTTTCGAGAGCAACTGGGTTTTGAGATTGATCGTAGATTTCAGGGTAATATAGCGTAAATGACTCTTCAAGTTTTAGATCTTGCAGATCGTATTTAAAGTGATCTAAGCTAATTTCACAGATAATCTCGTTTAACACTTAGTTAATTCTCGTCTAATTTCTAAAGGATTTGGTCCTTAGTGATTTCTGCTTGAGGTGGTACTCAGATCTTGGTACAGATTTTTTCCGAGACGTTACAATCTACCCCCCTTAAAGAAAAAATTTTATCCTCGAAATTAGTACCTTTTCATACTCCTCGAGAATCTGAGGGTAGTTCTTAAGGACCTTAGCCTCTGTCTCCCAAGTAGCCTCTTCATCAGTGTGATGTGTCCATAATACCTTCACCTGCGGAATAGCCTTACTGCACAACACCTGCTCCTTCTTATCTAAGATACGCATCAATCGTAGTACATAAGTAGCGTCCTCACTCAACTGTACCTGCTCTCATTTGATAATGTGGGAAGAGTCAAGAACGTATTTCTTCAGCATAGATACATGAAATACGTTGTGTACGCCTACGAGTGGTGTGGGCAAAGCAAGGCGGTAGGCCACCACACCCACTCAGTCTAGTATTTGGAATGGGCCAATAAATCTTGGCGTAAGCTTCCCCTTCTTTCCAAACCGAAGGACTCCCTTCATGGGGGAAACTTTCAGAAACATATGGTCCCCGACCTCAAATTCTAGTAGTCGCCATTTCATATCGGCGAATTCTTCTGTCTGCTCTGCGCTGCAAGAAGTCGATGCCTAATAATGTCAATCTTCTCTGAGGTCGCCTGTACTAACTCTGGGCCAATCAAACTCTTCTTGTCAACCTCTGCCCAGTAATGCGATGCTCTATACAGATGCCCATACAGCAGCTTATAGGGGGCCATGCCAATGCTTGCCTGAAAGCTGTTGTTATAGGCGAACTCTGCATAAGGAAAATAGTCATCCCAGTTATCCTTGAAATTAAGCACACAAGCTCGCAGCATATCTTCCAACACCTGATTCATCCGTTCCATCTGCCCATCAGTCTGTGGGTAGAACACGGTACTGAACTTCAACGTCACACCCATTGCTTCCTGGATACGAGTCCAAAAGATAGATGTGAATCGCGTGTCTCCGTCTAACACGATCTCCATAGGAACTCCATGCAAACGCACTATCTCCTTGATGTACGGCCTGGCCAAATCGTCTGCTGAGTTCGAAAGTCTAATAGGGAGGAAATGGGCTGATTTCGTCAACCAGTCCACGATCACTCAAATGGAATCATGTCCCTTCCTCATCTTCGGTAGCCTTGAGTTGAAATCCATAGAAATGAAATTCCATTTCTATTTTGCTATGGGCATGGGCTGAAGTAAACCAGGAGGTCGGTGATGCTCGGCCTTGATCTGCTGACATGTGAGACAACGGGATACAAAGTCGGCTATGTGGGCCTTCATGTTGTCCCACCAGTATGAACGCTTCATATCTCGATACATCTTCGTACTACCAGAATGCATTGCCATCCTCGAATTGTGTGCAGCCTTGAGAACTTCCTTCCTCAAGTCATGAAGATTTGGGACGCACAGGCGGCCACGATAACGCAAACCTCCATCTAAGCCAACCCTCCATTCGAAGTCTTCATTGTCACTCACCTGCTCTCTCATCTCAGCCAAGCGCTCATCATCCTTCTGAGCTGCTACGATCTTATCATCAATAAGTGGCCGCACTCGAACATGTGCGACGCTCTCAAATGGCTCCTCCATCATGAGCTTCTACTCAAAATTTTGCACGAACTCTAGCATATCCCACACGGTTATCATCAGCGGAGCTGCAAATGCTATATAGCCTTCTTGTGGCTCAACACGTCTGCCACAAGGTTAGGAGACCTCGAACTTGAAGTCCTTCAAGGTTTCCATCTATCGCCGCTGCCTCATATTCAGGTCCCTCTGCATGATTATGTATCTGAGGCTCTTGTGGTTACAAAAGAGCTCGAACTCCTCTCCGTAGAGGTAATGTCTCTAGAGCTTCAGTGTGAAGATGACGGCCGCTAATTCCAAGTCATGTGTAGGGTATTTTCCTTGTGTTTCCTCAACTGCCGTGATGTATAGGCAAACACCATGTCCTTCTTCATAAGGACGCAACCCAAACCAACACAAGATGCGTCAGTATATGTCGTATACTTAACCCCTTGCTCTGGCAATACTAGCACAGGGGCAGACGTCAACTTGTCCTTCAGCTCCTTGAAAGCTGCTTCTGCCTTCTCATCCTAAGTAAACTTGAGATCCTTTTAAGTTAGCTGAGACAACAGTCTGACTATCTTAGAAAAATTCCTAATAAAGTATTGATAGTAACCTGCCAGGCCAAGAAAACTCCTCACTTCAGTAACCAAACCGAGCTGCTCCCAGTATTGGACTGCGGCTACCTTTGCAAGGTCTACAGCTATGCCTTCCTTGGACACCACATGTCCCAAGAACTTGACTTCTTCCTTCCAGAAGTCGCACTTCTTATACCGCGCAAACAACTGGTTCTTTCTGAGCATATCGAAGACTACTCACAGGTGCTCCTCGTGATCTTCCTGACTCTTGGAGTATATCAGGATGTCATCTATAAATACGATGACGAATTGGAATAGATACGGCCGAAACACCCTGTTCATCAGGTCCATGAACACGGCCGGTGCGTTTGTGAGTCCAAACGACATCACTAAAAACTCGTAGTGCCCAAAACTGGTCCTGAAAGCCGTCTTCTGCACGTCCTCATCCTTGACGCGCAACTGGTGATACCTTGACTGTAAGTCAATCTTCGAGAAATATTGTGCCCCCTTCAACTGATTGAACAGATCATCTATCCTAGGCAAGGGATACTCATTCTTCACTGTTGCTTGGTTCAGCCTGCGATAATCAATACACAATCGCAGAGATCTATCCTTCTTCTTCACAAACAACACGGGTGCTTCCCAAGGAGACACGCTCGGTCGTATGAAGCTCGACTCCAACAGATCATTAATCTGTCTCCTCAGTTCCTCCATCTCACATGGAGGCATGTGATATGTCGATAATGAAATGGGTGTCACACCAGGCACCAGGTCGATAGTAAAATTGATCTCACGCCGGGGAGGCAATTCAGGAATACACATCCTGAAAATCCTGAATACTACCATGTTCCCCAATGTCGGACCATCCACATGCTCTAACAAGGTAGCGTAGCAACTGATGCAGTAGTACCAACTGACCTACACTGGGAATGTAAAGGTCGTGCCTTTGGGTCCATGTGCTGTCACCACCCTAGCATTACAATCGATCTCTGCCTTCACCTCTGTGAGCCAATCCATACCGAGAATCACATCGTAATGACAAAGCAGTGCGACCATTAGGTCAACGAGCACTGTTCTGCTTCCTAGGTCTATTGAACAACCCCTAAACATCTTGGTAGAATCTGAGAAAGTCCCAGTGGCGGTAAGGAGTCTCAACCCAACCATAGGACTAGTTTTCAACCCTAGTCACTTAACTACAGCCCATGATACTATAGAGATAGTAGACCCAGTGTCCACCATTAAAAAGACTGGAGTACCTTAGATGTGAGCTGTGACCTCGAAAGCCATAGGTGTTGTAGGTGTTGTCTCGGATGCCTCAGCTGCAAGTGAGTGCACACAAGCCTGCTGAGAATAGTTCGGTTGCGGCATCATAGGCTGTTATGGTGGCTTAAATTGAGGCGCAGGTGGCCGAAATGATGGATGTGCTGGTGCTGACCGTAGAGGTGGGGCTGAAATAGCTTGAGGAAGCTGGTGGTCAATCCTCTGAGGTGGCGAGAAACCGCTGTCCCTCATCCTGCTAAAACAATATCTATCTGTGTGGCCCGACCTCCCATAGTAGGTGCACCGCAAGTCTACTCGCCCAAGCTGAGCCGGTGGTGCCGCAAGCTTAGGAGGAGAATCCGCACGTGGCCTCTTACCTAGGAACGGTCTGCTCGGCAGATCTGGTCGGGGCCTCTGACCCATCGGTGCTCGCATACGGGACTGCCTGTCCCCGTCCCGCTTAGCTCGGTACAGAAAGTCTACCATCTGGCGCGTGCACTTGCTGCGATTGCTCCACCTGGGGTATACGTTGTATGTGAAGATGTGGTAGAGCAGACAGAAGTCATCGGTCATATTGGATGCTAAGAGGCTATTGTTTAGATTCCAGTGGGTCAGTTGGCCACAAAGGAATCGCGTACGGCGATCCCTTTCACATGCACTCTTAAGACTCTTCTCACTAGCATGGACTTCGCCAAGTGGTATCCCCATGAGTCGGGCTATTAAGCCAACATCAACCGTGGCCTCCCGCCTTCCCACGGGAATCTTGAATTGCAAAGGCTCCAGCATTCGCTCTCGAATATGGGCATAGAAGGCTCGGACGGTGCCCACATTCGCACAAGACTTGCCCTCAAATATGGGACCCCACCTGGCATCCACCAGGCGGTCCATTACCAGATATTCTCCAAAGAGCCTCTCGTCCACGTGTGCTTCAAAAAGGACCACCCTCAAATCTTCTATGGGATAGATCCGTCAGTAGAGCTCTCTCGAGGGGAGCCTGGGGATCGAGGTCCCGCTTTGTCCTTATCTCTCGATCGGTGCTTGTATCTGTGGCAGCGCTTTTTAACCTCCTTGAACGAGTAGGGCGGCTAGGCCCGGCTTCATCCATGGAAGTCCTCTTCTTCCCCATGAGAGAAAGAAGCATGGAGATGGAGAAAATAGCCGTTACAAGCTCGAAAAGAGCCATTGGAGTGAAATAATGTTGAGGGATAGGATGAGTTGTTAGACTTTGAGATTTTTGAGACACAAGGAGTGTTTGTGTACTCAAATGAGAGGGATTAAGGGAGATAGGTAGTTGTGGAAGATGGATTTGAGAGAAATGCTGGAAGGTGGGTATACAATCAAGAAGATATGAGGATGGAGGGGTGGATTTGAGAGAGAAGAAATGGGTTTTTGAGAAAAAGGAAAGCTTGGCGTTAGGTGAGGGGTTAGAATGAAGCAAATGAAAGAAATAAAAGGGGTCCTACGTGATTTCGTGAGTCCCACAACAACACATAATTGTCGGCTCGACAGGCCCAGACGACCCCACCGGCGATGTCATCGCCAGTCCCTGGACAATCCGACAATAGCTCGCCCTAAGGGCGATGCCATCCCCCCCTCCCCCCCCGGGGGGGGTGCTGGAAATGTGCGGGGTCCACTTCGGCCCCCTTCGATTTGCACTATTTGGGCCCCCAACTCCGTTTGAGTCATTTTGGGTTCCATCTCACGTATATTCATGCTTTTTGGTTTGTTCGAGTATGAGATCTATCAATTCATCATTTAAACCCATCGGTTGATGGTCTAGGAAAGATCTGAGGTCACCACGCATGATCTCGAATGCGTACGGGCCCCGATTTCAACGGTCAGTTTCACCTGACGGTGTAAATGAAAATCATATGACTGTTTCTACGTTTCATCACACCCTCCTAAGTCAAAGTACATCAATGTGTGTCATGTTACCATAACCCAGGTTCAGTTTAATCCAAATCATGCTCTGATACTAACTTATAACGCCTTGAAAGTCAAGGGGTTGAGCAGGAGCTCAACTCCCGAGTTCCAACGCATCACTATGCAACATAGAAAGTTATGATTTAATGTTGTCCATATTAGTGCATTAGACATGAGTGGGATTATATTAAAACAGCATATCACAGTCCAGAGATAATTAAATTTCACAAGCAGAAGACTGTGATAAATATATATATAAAGCATATAAGTGGTAGTGCGTCTCCGGAGTATAATCATGTTCCAGGTTAAACAATTACATGTATCATTTCAAATTACAAAATATCAAAGGTGTAGGTCCGTCTACTTCATTAAATCCCTGTAGCCCTGATGATCAGAATGCGGCCTACATGAACCCGCCTAAATATTGCATATATGAGAACTCCTCCTCATCGACATCAAAATCAAGCTCCGCTTCATAAGTCGTGTCATCATCTGCAACTAAGACAGAGTCTGGTTGGTGTTTTAAAATATCGTCCCAGAGTGGGAGTGAGTGATCAACTCAGTGGAACTATAAGGCAAAGGTTAACATGTTATCAATTCAGTCAAGCAGTAATGATAACGCAATACAGCAATCATGTCCTATATTACTCTTGTTAATGCAAGCATGGTATGTGATAATGATGCATGCCCTCGCTTACACTCCCTTAGTGACTTCATCTCACATTCGTGCATAGCATCCTCCCGAAACGTGTGCTTCCTCGCCAAAGTACATGCAATGCAGTGCATGATCATGTCAGTCAATACTTAATTAAGTTTATTCATATAGCAGGATTAGGAAGCTAAGGTACCTCCCTTATATCATTTCCCAAACAATGATCCATCTAGGGTCGTCAATACTAGTTAGTTTCATATGATAGGCAGTTCCATGTCGCTACGGAGCAGCTCGTCACCTCAGCGCGAGCCTGGTTTATACTCGAGGCTACTGCAGAAAAGCTCGTCACCTTAATGTAATCCTAGTGTATGCTCTAGGTCACTACGGGCTCATCACTTGATCATAGGCCAACAGCTTGAATACAGTGTCCTGTACCACCATATTCGGCTCACGAAGCTAAGTTGCTCACTAGTCACTACGGGGAGGTTCGTCACCCCAACGTAGGCCAACAGCTTGACCACTGTCACACCCCGAACTCGAAAATCAGGCTCACAAAATTTTTAATTGCCAAATCCGGCGCCGACAGCCTCCGTAGTACCCCATTCCCGGCTCCTAGCATCTATACACCAGGTTCCAATCCTGGGATCCTACAAGGAGGATTTCAAATATGATTTTGATTTAGTATAAGCATAACCATAAGCATAACCCATGAACAATAACCACAAGAACACCATCACAAAATCCACTATGATCGAAAACTTTGAATACAGTGCATATGAAGGGAAATACAAGATAATGATACAGAAACTCCAAAAGCTCGGCTCCACACTCCAACTGCGACAAGGCTACGGCTGCGACCTGGCGTCACCTACACGTATTAATCATGCATAAGCTTATAGAAAGCTTAGAAGGTGGTGTAAGTATGTGCGCAATATAAGCGTGCTCAGAATGCAAGGTCAGAGAAATGCGGAATCATGCTGATGAGTACATGAATGCAATCAACCGTACCAAGGTTATACAGTGCAAGATATGAATGTTATCGGCCATGTTAAGACCATGCGATACGAGATGCAGCTCAAACATGTTAATCCTCATCATATATCAGTACAGCTCTCATTCTGGATAATCACCGGGATTCGGTACACTCCAAATGGCACTGCCACTCTCCTAGCCGCACAGTCCAAGTAAGCGTAAGAAACCTCACTATCCGCCTGGCCGATAGTCTGCCAATACCTATCCGGCACGTCGATAGCGAACCCATTCACGAGCTGGTCAAACTCAGCCTAGTATTGCCCCTACTCTCGGATGAGTAAGGCCACACCCCTTTCCAACCGACCACGATACAGTAGGAGACGCGGCCTCCTGATATTTGGCCCTCGTGCGCTCATATATCCACTTGGTCTCGACGTTGGAGTCTTCCTCTGGTACCATCGGGTTTAGGAATTTTCACCCAGGGACATCTATGGCGCCCTGATGCTTAGTAACAATATTTTCGGTATCCAATTTAGCCACCGACAATGTGTCTGTGGAGGCTATGGCCCTGATGTTGCTAGGGCATACAATAATCACAACTACACAAATGCAAGTGCATGAATCACACTACCAGACATGCAACAATCATGCGCATACCGTGTGCTCATGTAGGGCAACTCTGCCTATCAGGGAGCCCATAAAAGATCTGCCTGAAGGCATATGCTATGATCAATCACTTCTCATATTAGGCTTACATATGTTGCTTATGATCATGGATTATGGATCTATATTAAGCATGTTATGTGGTGATGGGCTCTGCTCAAAACAAAGATGGGCCTAGATGGCCTGCGCACTGCAGGTATGGGCCTATTAATGGGCCCTAGGGAGAGTGACAATGCGGACATTTAACCAACATCATCCTTACAATGTGGACATTAAACCATCATTGCTCCCAAGGCATAGCCTGCTATAAAGGTCAACCCATAAACCAGGGGGGATCATATTACAATGGGCCTTATGTACATCCTATTGGGCCTCGACCCATGGGCCTCATATATATCAAAGTGGGCCTCGACAATGAGCCACAATTACATCAAGATGGGCCTAGTCACATGGGCCTCATATATATCATGAATCGTATCAAAAGATTAATTGGACCATGTTCTAAATAACAGTGGTGATAATGATTTCGATCATTAAAATTCTTAAGGCCCACCATAGCATTTATTTTCTACAATCTGATCATGGGGCCACACAAACTTGGATTAAGGGAAAAACAATTTCCTAACAATCCAAACTTTTGTGACTACAAAAGTATTTCAATGGTAGAAGCTCAATCCCCACTACCTTTGTACTGGGTGGTCCACTTGATCCTATATCTTCTCATTTTTAGTCTCAAGTCATGAGACGGGCTATCAAAATGGTTGGACAGTTGGGATGCAACACATGCATCATGGTAGGTCCCATAGGGATGGACGGCATAGATAAATCACATACCACATGGTGGGGGTCCCCATTGATGAGAGGTGTGGGTACAATACATACATTAGTGGGTCCCATGTGGGGCCCACCACAATGTCTATTTTCCACCCAAACTGTGGATAAGATCACACAGACATGGAGGCCCACCGAAATGTTTATTTTCCACCCAATCTATTGATAAGGCCACACGTACCTAGGGCCCACCATAATGTTTGCTTTCCACCCAACCAGTTGATAAGGTCATGTGGACCTGGGGTGGGCCTGGGGCCCATCGAAATGTTTAATTGCCACCCAAACTGTTCATAAGGTCACGTGGACCTGGGGTGGGCCTGGCGCCCACCGAAATGTTTATTTGCCTCCCAAACCGTTGATAAGGCCACACGTACCTGGGGCCCACCGTACTGTCTATATGCCATCCAACCTGTGGATGAGGTCACGCAGACCGAATGAAGAGGAAAAACAAATATCATATCTGATCCAAAACTTTTGCAACCCAAAAGGGTTTCAATGGTAGGCGTCCAATCCAACTGTTCCCTGTGATGTGGGCCACCTGAGCGCCACATGTGGCTAATTTTTGAGCGGCCCACAGCTGGGAGGAGGGCCCACCAAATGCAAGGTGTTGATGGTCGACACGCATCATGGTGGGGTCCACAGCTGGGGCCGTGGGTCCCTGGCCACCGTCACCAGGCAGAGGACGCTGCTGCGCCAGCAGGGGCAGCGTCTGATGCTGTTTTCTTTTTTTTTAAAAAAAATAAGTTTTTCTGTGGTTTTCCCTAGGTGGGGCCCGCATACGAAAAATCTAACCCGACCACTGAATTCTACGGTTCATGATCGACCAAATGAGACCAATATGCGACGTATTCTTGGCGAATAGAAGATTCAAGGTGGGTTTTAACGGTATTGCCGCTATTTCCTATAGTATGGCCCGCCTGAGAATCGGATTGGTCCCAAAATTTGGCTCAATGCCTAAAATGATCTGGGAAATAGGATGGACAGCTTGGATTATATACAAACATCAAGGTGGGCCTACATGAGTGGCCCACCCCAAAGGCACCTTTTTTTTGTTAGCTTGTTAGTACACACCCATGTCAGTACACGTACTCCATGTTAGCCACGCCCGCTCAGCATCCAGAGACATTGGACGGCATGGATATAAAACAAGCATCATGGTGGGCTCCGCACACTGCCATGGTGGGGTCCACGTTAAGAGAATGAACGGTGTGGATCTTTTACACCATTTAGTGGGCCACATGATCCGTTAACACATGACATAGCAGCTAAGTAGCTACGTGGTAGCCAAACTGCATCCAGTGTCCATGGATTGGACGGACGACTGGATGTACACTGACATCATGGTGGACCACACATCAAAGATAGAGAGAGGGAGAGAGGTAGAGAGAGAGAGGAACGAGGAGGGGAGGGACCCCACCACTATTGGACCCTCCCTTGCACATTTCATACATCGAGTGGGTCCCATGACAAGTGCACCCTTAAAAATCAAAATTTAACGGTGGACCACCTACCTATCTTCCTTCTTCTTGCTCCCCTAGCCTCCTTAGCTCCTTGCCTTCGAGTTTGATGGAGGTAGATGATGGATGGATGGTTGAGATGTGAGATGAGAGGGTGGGGAAAGTGGGTCACACTTGTTGCTTGGGAGAGAGGAGCTTGGACGTAGGAATTTTTTGCTTGGGAGAGATTTTTTTTTGAGAAATGAGGGAGAGAGAGAAGTGATGGGTTGATAAGAGGTGATGGAGTGATGTGTGATGGGTGATGGGTGAAGTGATGGGTGGAGAGAGAGAGAGAGTTGACTTTGGGAATGGGAAGGGATGGGTTGATGTACTTCGGGTATGGAGAGACTTGACTTATACTTGACATTGATTGATTGATTGATTGATGAGACATGTTGTAGAGATTCTCTTGAAATTTACACGCGCGGCATTTTTCTCGAAATGAACGTGGGCCCACATCTTCTTGCCTAGGTATCGGATCGGTGCGCAAGTCACGGCGTTAGAACCGCGATGACGGTGCGGTCGCTAAGGTAGAAGTTTCGGTTTGAACCGACTTCGGTATGCGGGACCCGGTTTAGGATTGCGCGTAAACGTCGGATACGGGTCGAGGGTTGCTGAAATTCGACCGAAAGGATCGCGCAAGTAAATAAAACAGTACAGACTAAGACACGGGTCTTACAACCACGGTGTCCCATACCACCATGCCCGGCTCATGAGTCTTAGCGGATCGAGGTAGCAAGGTTAAATGGACTTTTCATTGGTGAGTTTGGTACCTTAGATTCAAGCAGTAGCGTCCATACATGGTGAACATACATTGGGCCAATCGGGTTACTTGACAAGTTTGACTATACGAGCGTACGTTGTATTAATCGACATGGAGCGCATACGCACCCTTTGTGGCCTAACCACTGTCGATAATCACCGTGCGACTCAGATTCCTCAAACGTATCCGTAGTGGATAAACCAGTTCGGCCGTCGATTGTAAGCCATTACCGATTGCCTGGACTACGTTGTAGCCCCAAATCACACTCCAAACAATAGACATTCATATGTGCTAGTCCAGATCGCAAGTAGCAATCAATTTAAATATAAATCTCATCTCAGCATTCTTACAAGCACATAGAGTACACGTTAACATACATAAGCATTTCATCCACAAATCACATAGTAGTAAGATAGATTACATAAAGGAAACTGTAACCATAGATAAAGGAATTGAGAATCCTACCTCAACACCCTCATTACATACCTTTAAACAAGCATTTTCTCATTCAGGTATTTTATCAAACACTTAGACTACACAAATCAACATACATGTAATATAGTAGTTATAACAGGTATTATAGCAAATCCTTTCACAAGGGAGTTGCCACACGTACAATAATCATACATACCCAAACAACAATTATGGCAAGCACAAATCATAATTCCATATTCATTCAGACATTTAAACAAACACTCGGAATGCATTAAAATCAATATAGTATACATATATATGAAATATATAGAAGACATTGTATCTAGGCATATGTGATAGTAATCAAGTTAGATATAAATCATTGCTGACATTGAAGACCTTAAAAACCATAACCTAAACATTTATAGTCTACACCTTACGCCGATAGACTCGTAACGAACTCAATTCGAACACTGACTCGTCGTCTGCGTCACAACGGCAACCTATAGTATGAAATAGGTTAGCTATTTCATCACATACTCTATTTGGATCCCTAAAACAGATTAGGGTTAGGATTTTTTACCCAAGTACTGAGTCAGAATAACCAGAATAGCAATGCGGTAACGGTGGTTAAGCACGTGGAGTGGCAAGGAAGAATCCCAGGAACGATCTCCCACTTTCTCACACACTCTCTCTCTCTTTCCTTCTCTCTTTGCTCTCCCCTGTAACAACCCGATCTTTTCAAAACCCGAGTATTGAAAGTCCTCGAGTGTTACCATGAAGTTTAACTTGATACATGCATGTGTACGACACCAACTTAGTTATCTTATACCTACATCCATTCCCCAACAAAAATTGAACCATTGGAAATGATCTTCTTTCATAGATCAAGCCATCTGACCGTAAACTTCAAGGTAAGACTCTCTGTCATGAGATCTAACGTACGTGTCTTCCCTTAAAGGAATTAACAAATAACTCCCTATCCATAACAATTTAGATATACGTTCTTTTGTAAGAATTTCTTAGTAACGTACTTAGAACTATGTGGAGCCATTAGACTTCACAAAACTCTTAGATCAGCAATAATTACGAAAATGCCATCAACCTATATCCTAAATTCCAACTCACAAGGTTCTCATGATCTGTTTCGTGTGAAACTTTATACCATGCCTAATTACCAAAAATTAACCGTACACGTCGAATTTCAAGCCTTAGATCACAGTAAATCAATTACTTGACCTCTACATCCGTTCGTACACTTATCAGATCAAGATTCTGATCCGTCCATCTTATTCACACCATATGAAAATGCTTAGCCCACCATTAGAATCAGAATCTAAGAAACTTTCATGTATAAGAAAGTCACTCGAATCTAACGTTATATAAGTCTTACCCCTAATCACTTCGGAAACCCACTTTGTGTTTACCTATTCACAAAACTGACCATACATCCATCCATATGCATGGTTAGAGTGCTAACCATAAAGCTTCCTTATTTTTAACAAGTCACCTGACCGTCCATCAGGTTTGGATCCGCCAAATGGACCATCCGAATATCAAGATGAATCGGTCATTGTGAAGATCTTTGGGTTTTAGTCCCAACTACCTGGTAACTTGTCAATCGGAGGTATATAAATGTCATTTTGAATTACGGAATGTATAGGCCACTGAAGAAGCATCTTAGACACCCTTGGGAGATCGGGGCCCAAACTAGACCAAGAGAAAGAGCACGAAAAATGAAGAATGCTTGCCAAAATTCAAGAAATTCGGGCGGCACACTTCGACGTAATGGACGTCGGACGCTGGTTGAGAAATGAATGGCAATAAAGTAAATATTCATGAATTTCATTACATATTACCATTGAAGCTAAAACATACCGTGCGGCCCACCCGATCAACAAATCTGCCCCATTTTTGGACCTTAATCCTAGCAGGGCATGTTAAACATAATGAATAGAGTGGATCGTACAACTACAAGTAGTAAAGTGGACTTTTCGAAAAATATCAATTCATTCAAATTTTCTACGTGCATGGGATTTCACGGTAAATGACATTCAATGCATTATCAGATCGTGCGGCCCACCTAAAGTTTGGATCTACTTCAAATTTTAAACAATGGGTTAACACGGCGTGCCAAAGACGGTGAATGGAGTGGATCTTCTAGAAGATCATCACAAGTGAACCTCATCTATTTTCAACAACAAGACGGGAAAGAACTTTTCTGCACGCGGTAACAGTGTATGATGAAACTGGAAGTGACTGTGGTTTCCACCACCATGTCCCTACAACATGTGGACCCAATTATCCAGTAAATTCTAGGGACTATTTTAGCCATTGACGTTCAATTTCAGAATAATCTGACCATTAGATCAACGAGAATCTACAGTTAGAGCTAGGAATCAACCCGTATGGCCCACCTAAAGCTTATATCTTCATGATTTTTGGTAGGAGGCCCTGCTTGGGACAAAGAGATAGATTGGACGTGGTGGATTTCCCACAAACATCATGGTGGACCCTACCTAGCGGAGTGCGTGTGCACTGCTTGGCACACCCGCTGTGCACCGTACCACCTCGAGCCGTTCAGAGCTCCCTTCCCGAAACTGAGAGGTCTCTCTCTCCGGTTTACACAGCGGATGGGCAGACGTCCGTTCGTTTGGATTGGTGGCCCACCATAAGGGGCCATCTCAATGATCCAAGCCGTCCATCGTGTTGGGCTGGACGTCCTGACCAAGACCATGTCATATGTTCTCATTCAGGAACACACTCATGTCCACAGCAACACGAGCAAGGGTATGGCTTGCGGTGGATCTTTCAAAAAAAAAATGGAAATCCTATTTTCGTAGTGTCGAGCTGGCAACCCTCACAGCTGGCTTCTCTCAATCTCAGCCGTGAGATGCAACACATCGCAGCCATCCATTACTTAGGGTTTTCCTAGCAAACGAAAAGACAAACCGGTGGTTTTCTACCCACGGTTTCATAAGCAGTCTTGGCCAGGGAAAATCCGAACCACTTGTTGATGATCCGACGGCTTTGGGAGGCTAGGGCGAGCAAATAAAAGTGGGAGGGTTGAGCAGTGGTGAGATCCAAATGCATTCCTTGTAGCTGCACTCAAAAACGGCCGCCATCTTCCTCATCCGAACCCACCACCCAAACCGCATTGAAGCTTCATTCTCCGACCTCCACAAGCTCCTGTGGACCAATACTAGATGTCCAGCAGAAGCAGAATGGAGAAAGATCCATTGGTTGGTGATCTGCCATTAATGCCGGATCATCTTCTTCGTTGGGAGCCGAACCGGGTTCGGACTGGTTCGGACCAGCGACCCTACTGTGAAAGGTTAGAGAGAAAAAGAAGAAATAAGAAAGAAATGAGGGAAAAGAAAGAAGAGAGAAGATGGAAGAAAGGAGAAAGAGGAAGATGGAGTGGTGCGGCTGTTGCACCGCACCATCTTAGCTCGACCCGTTGCTCAAGCCCTGTCCGCAGTTAGCACTGCTGGACGGCCAGCAGATAAGAAGGAAAGAAAAGAGGGAGAGTGAGAGAGAAGAAACAGAGAGAAAAGAGAGATGGAGAGAAAGAGAGAAAGAGTATGGGTGGTGCCGCTGCACCAACTCGACCTAGCCGACTCGAGCTCAACTCAGGCTCTGGTCTGGTCCAGATATTGCTGGGCTGGGGTTGTGAGAAGAAAAGAAAGGGTGAGAGATAGGAGAACAAGAGATAGAGAAGAAGAAGGAGAAAGGAAGATGAGAGAGAGGAGGGAAATCGGATTAACTCGATTCCAAACCGAGTCAACTCACCGAGTCAGCCAGGTGAGGGTTTCCACCTCTTTTCATTAATCAAATTTGTCATCATTATTAGTATCGCTATTATTTTCTGTCTAATATTTCAATTATAATAACTAGAAATTTCAAATAAGTACTATATTGTATTAGTTAGTGTTGTCGGTTATACTTCTATTATTAACTATCATCAGGATGATTACTATTAACATGTTACGTTGATATTAATAATTATGGACGATATTACCATTGATGACATTAGCTTGGTGTCCATCACTTGAAAATACCATCTCTAATATAGGTTATACTATGTATTACAATTGTAATACTTACCATGGTTAAGTATAAGTTATATTATTAATATTAAAGTATAACTAGCCATATTACTATTAGATTATTTAAACTGCTCATACATCTTAGTTATACTCCTAGAATTAAAACCCTAACATAG
Organism: Magnolia sinica; assembly: GCF_029962835.1. Classification (NCBI taxonomy): domain Eukaryota; kingdom Viridiplantae; phylum Streptophyta; class Magnoliopsida; order Magnoliales; family Magnoliaceae; genus Magnolia; species Magnolia sinica. The sequence goes on along the minus strand of NC_080575.1, from coordinate 87,821,814 downwards.
ACAACTCAAACCCTAGGCGATGATCTTAAACCCTAGGTAGTACGTAGATCTTGGATCTAATTGTACAGGTTCATGATTTTTGATAGGGTACGATTCTAAGGGTGCAATTTCCTAGCAACGTTAGTGGGTGATTCGATTCGTAAGGTGATGATCCTTCCCCTTGAGCCGTCCCTCTTCTCATTAGCTTAAGTTATAGATTTTATATAAATTTATATTTGATATCTCTCTCTTACAAACACATGTGCCGATGGAAATTGAATAGGTATTATAGCAAATCCTTTCACAAGGGAGTTGCCACACGTACAACAATCATGCATACCCAAACAATAATCATGGCAAGCACAAATCATAATTCCATATTCATTCAGACATTTAAACAAACACTCAGAATGCATTAAAATCAATATAGTATACATATATATGAAATATACGGAAGACATTGTATCTAGGCATATGTGATAGCAATCAAGTCAGATATAAATCATTGCTGATATTGAAGACCTTGAAAACCATAACCTAAACGTTTATAGTCTGTACCTTACGCCCGTAGACTCGTAACGAACTCAGTTCGAACACTGACTCATCGTCTGCGGCACAACGGCAACCTATAGTATTGTTCACTCCCCAAGTATAGGGTTGTGATATAGTAATAAACTCGGTAAGACCGAGGTCGAATCCACAGGGACTGATACCTGTACGTTTCCTGAAACTAGGTAGAAATAGAACTAGTCTAGGATGCGATCTAAACCAAATAGAATTTAGGAAATAATTTGTGGAATAATTATCTAAAACTTAAGTAATTCAGAGGAAGGAAAACTAGGGATTCAGAGGATCCACTTGTAGAGATCAGGGAGATCTTATGCTTGCATCAGGAATCATGGAAATCAAATTGAACTTACTTGATTTAGGCTTTTTGAGATGAACGGTATATGAATTAGAATGGATTCCATCACCAAACCATACCCAGGAGACAAAGTTAACAACAGAATTAAACTAATCACCAACCAATCAACATGCTATGAAGGTTAGGAAGGGTACTATCATCCAACCATGCCCAGGAGACGATGGTGAACAACAGGGCCTCCTGACGTCATAAACATCAAAAGAGAAAAAGAGATATTCAAAGCCATTGCAAACCCATTGTAATTTCAGTCACAACAGACCATTAAAGACTGAGAAAATATTCTTTTAATAATCAACTTAAAACCAAGTTCAGTTCAGAAATTCAAATTAAACGCATGAGATAGTGTCTCCCATCTCGCTACAGGCTTCACCTCTTAACCCTAGCTAAGAGGATTAGCCACACATGAATGGGCTGAAATTTTAAAAATAAAGAAAATATAAAGGAAAAGAAGAGAAAAACCAGGCTCCTCTCTCTTTCTCTTCCTTCACGTCTCCTCCTTTCAGCCACGTCCAGCAGAAAAACCACCGCTGCTTCCAATCCTCCTACCGAGCACACTCCTTTTTACTTCCAATGCTCCCCACGGCTTCTCACGTTTCTTCCTTCCTTCCTTCACATGCGCCAGAACGAGCACCCCCTGCTACCAGCCAAGCTCTTCCCCTTATATCCTGGTCCGTCCGAACCGAAGACTTCATGCTGAAGTTTAAGTTGTTGCGGAGGGAGAGAAGGACAGCCGTTTACGCAGCCGCGTCCACATGCACAGTGAAAACGCACAACATCTTACGTTTGGATCGTATTTACTGCGCGATTTCAAACTATCCGTCGTTTCTAAGATCTTGGCTAGAGTATTTGCTTCCCTGTGGACACATTGGACGATCTGGATCACACAAAATGTCAATGATCGCTGCCCACTACCCCCCGTAAATCCCGGCCTCTACCGGACGCGGAAACAGGGCCTGCGCACGCGGGGCTCGCTGTCGAAGTTGGTGGGGTCCACGATCGATTTCGATTTCGAAATCCAGTCTGTCCGTTCGATTCCCCTCGAAAAACCGGTCGGACGTGGTCCATTTTGGATCGGAGCCGATGTGCCCCACAGAGTTCTTCACACTACCGTCCGTCCTGCATTTAACGGCTGGAAAACCGATCTCCGGTGTCTTTTGACATTCATCCACCTAGGCTTGAGTGATAGGGGGCATGTGCATCTTATAAACGGTCCGGATCTGACCGTTGATGCGTGGTGGGGCCCACAAAGATTCGTCCGCACGTCCGTGTGCGGACGCTGGAAGAAGAAATCGCGGCATTGGAAAGAGTCTCGGTCAGAGACGTATTTGATTTTTGCTTTTAATGCCGTGCACGGCTAGTGCACTTATGCACCATGCACACCTGTCTCATATGGGATCCATATATGATGTTCGCGAGAAATCTGCACCGTCCATCTTCTGAATCGTCAAAATTAAGACGTTGAGACCGAAGATGAGGCGTATCCAGAGATCAGGTGGGCCCCAGATCAGTAAATTGTGGGCTGAAATGACCGTTGGGCCACTTCCGTAGCGATCCAATGGATGAAATTTTACGTGTACGGTTCATTTATGGTCCTCAGGCCACGTATGGAGTTTCGAACTGATCAGATGGTGGGAACCCTATGATCTTGCATTCTGGACACTTTTCAGGTCACTTGAGCTTCAATTTCTCGATTTTCTTGAATCCCTGACGTGCAAATCTGTCGATCTTGGTCTCCTAGGGTCCGTCGCTTGCCTTAGGTGACTTCAGAGGGTTAAATCTCAGCTTTTAGCATCATTTCCCATTCAAGCTCGTAAACACACCCTGCATTACAAACACGATTGATTCAGGCCGTTAAGCAATATCATAATCGTAAATCCATGCAATCAATGGGGTCTAATATGCAATATTTGACCCTCAACAAGTATGAAATAGGTTAGCTATTTCATCACATACTCTATTTGGATCCCTAAAACAGATTAGGGTTAGGATTTTTTACCCAAGTACGGAGTTAGAATCGCCGGAATAGCAATACGGTAATGGTGGTTAAGCACATGGAGTGGCAAGGAAGAATCCCAGGAACGATCTCCCACTTTCTCACACTCTCTTTCCTTCTCTCTTTGCTCTCTCCTCTCTCCTAGGGTTTGTAAATTCGTATGTGAAGGGAGAGAGGGGGTTTAAGGCCCTTATATAAGCCCAGAACTGATGGGAATGGCCCCAGGGCCATGGTATACTTAGGTTATAGCTAAATAGTAGTTGTTTCAGTCCAACGGATCACATCTGGAGGCCTCTTTTCTACATACGGTCAGGAATAAGTTCCCTGACATGGGATCCAGGTCAAGTTAAGTTTTCAGTCCGATCGGATTTGTGGATCGCCGTGGCGGACCAGTTTCAGTTCAACGGTCGTCGGCACTCGATCAGGGCCACAAGTACACTGACCTGTGTAGGGAATTTTCTCTGATCCGAGGGTGTAATTGGGTTAGATTCTGACGGTCTAAAAGCTTAGATTAGTCCTGCAAGTGAACGACTCAATTCACTTAAGTTTCAATTCATTTTTTAATGATATTCGCGTTTCTCACACACTTCGCTCTAGGCTCAAGTTGTGCGTTTCTAGATATTATTAGGACTTGATTTCCGAGATGGTCGTTAAACCCAACAAAGTGGTCATAACCATATAGTCTTGGGGTAATCGGATTTTTGACGCGCGGTTCAGGTCCGATACGGAGTTTTGCGATGCTCTCGAGAGCAACTGGGTTTTGAGATTAATCCTAGATTTCAGGGTAATATAGCGCAAATGACTCTACAAGTTTTGGGTCTTGCAAATCGTATTTAAAGTGATCTAAGCTAATTTCACAGATAATCTCGTTTAACACTTAGTTAATTCTCGTCCAATTTCTAAAGAATTTGGTCCTGAGTGATTTCTGTCTGAGGTGGTACTCGGGTCTTGGTACGGATTTTTTTTTCTGAGACATTACAATACCTCTCAAAGTTAATAAAAACATTGAGATATATACATACATACAAAGTAAAATGTGCTTAAAATAAATACCATGCTGTTGTGTTTTTATAATAAAAATAAATTTAAAAAATAAATGTTTATTTTTAGTCTAACAATAAACATATGATACTTAATATTTATTGGGTGACCACGAAAGCACACAAAGATGAATCTAGGAGAGTAATCCAATTTCACCAAGCAAACGTGAAAAGAACACGGCGATTTTATCGTAGAAAAACCCTTGTGGGAAAAAACTACTGCACAAAGCGACAGATGAACACTATGAAAGCAGAAATTACAAAAAGATATTACTTACCCGATTCCAACAATATCGAATCTCACTCTTACTACACCCTTTAAAACCCTTGGACGAATTAGAAACCCTAGTAGTACCTCCTAATCCCGCTTCCACCCATATATATAGCCTATACAAGGATCCTAAGCAAAATAAAAAACAAATCCTACAAAATCGCAGTTCTGTGTAAATTTGCACCGAATAGTTCTATGGCATCGAACACATTTCGACGTCATCGAAACTTATCCTTCAATGGTATCGAACTAACACCCAAATTGTACAAAGACAAAAATGAAAATCCAATTTTCTCCGATTACATTGAGCCTTGTTCAATGGCATTGAATAAACCTTCGATGTCATTGAATACATACCAATGTCATCGAAAAGATGCCCAGTTAGTCCAGTGATCAACTAAAGAAAATCGAAAAAATCTCGATGGGATCGAGCATTGTTTGATGCCATCAAAGGTGACATCGAATAGTCTGTCGATGGCATTGACAAATCATGTATCTGACTCGATTTAAGACATCAAATACAACAAAATTAAGCAACTTTAGAGCTAAATTATATGTTTTTTAAATGATGCTAAATATTCGAATTTACTTATTAAGCACAAAATGAGATTAGAATCCTCTGATTTACCTATGCTTCTCATTCATGAGGCTGATATCCTCTGATTCTATTATAGAGCACACTAATGAGGCTAAAATCCTCTAAAGAGACCTTCTAAGGTCACATATTTGAGGTATTATGGTCTCCTAAGTCTCTAGGGAGGAACATTGTAGTGGAGGCCGTTAGAACAAGTAACTGTCCAAGGTCTTCATCATTAAAGGAGTCTCCTGAATCGGATTTGGACCCCACCATATCATCCCATGTTGTCATTTTAGCCTTGCCTTTGGATCTTACTTTGTTAGTGTAATTAGAGGCAATATGTCAATAACCTTCACTATTGTAACACTAGACTTGTTTAGGTTTTTTAACGGTTTTACTTTTGTGCTCCTCAACTAATTTGTCCTTCTCGTCACAACTCTTCCTTCTAGTAAATTTGAGGAATTTCTTGAATTTTTTAGCCATTTCATCATCCTTTTCTTCCTCATTCTTATCACTATCATCTTCCAACTCAACTTTTCTATGTGAGTGCCTATGCGAAGTTTTCAAGACAGCGAGTTTCTTCTTCCTATAAAGGATCTTAAAGTGTAGTTTATAAGTTTGTAGGGAACCTAAGAGTTCTTCTACATTTATTTCATTTATATTCTTATGCTCTTCTAATGATGTTATCTTAGAAGTGAACCTATCCGGTAGGGATCTAAGTATTTTCCTACATATACGGCTTACCAGAATCCTCTATTCTAAACCCCACATGGAGTTGTAAATATCGTTAATTTTAAAATAAAATTCCATGAAAGTTTCAAATTGGGTCATTAAAAGTTGAAGCTTCGATCTTTTTACTATGCTCATGGCCTTATGGGTGATTTCTAATATGTCTCATACTTCCTTTTCTGTTTCACAAGTATAAATACGTTTGAATTCGTAAACAAAAACGGCATAGTAAATAACATTGAGAGCTTTGGCATCATAAATATACTGTAATATTCCAATGGCACTCCATTTGGATTTATCTTTGGTAGCGTCAATAGTTCTATCATCAATTACGACTTGTTCAATGGGCATAGTTTATCATTATTTGACAATAGTCCAAATTATAGAGTCGATGAATCTTAGAAAGACACTCATCCTAGCTTTTAATAGGCATAGTTAAACCCGTCAAAATAAGACAGTCATGTGACGATACATCCTTCATGTGTAGACATGATTATAAAGCTCCTTTAGATCTACTATAGGCGGTTATACCCTTGAAGAGCTACCCGCTCTGATACTAATTGAAATTATGTGGTGAGATAAAGTCTACCATGACAGATGCGGAAGCTTGATGGAGCTAGAGAATTATGGCTAAGTCCTGAATGGGGGTGATTAGGACCAAATAAATTTTTTTACCTATTTAATAAAATTTACCAATTAAACTAAGTGAGGCAATTAATACTAAGACTTTCAAGCCAAAGTGGATCCAATCATATAAGTTTTAATAGATATGTTAATTAAGCAACTACTCTATATAGATAGTGTACTTCTATGTGCTTTGCAAGTTAAGTCCCCATCATACAATCCAATTCAAGCATTCATATATATAGTTTAACTAAACAATCACAATCATGAATAGAATTGTGCTCAATTAATATTCACAAACATAAGCATGTATAGTGGATCGATTTTCCTACTCTACTCTTGAAGGATGCACTCTCCTTGAGTGTACACACATTCACACTCTTAGGAGTTTTCAATAGGTTCACCATTAACCTTTACAACCCTCTACACAAGGACCTAAACGTACACTCCCGTTGTAGGCTCCATTGGATACTTAGTCGATTTTCTATCAGCTAACCAACAACATCGGTCCTAGTCCAAGGACCTACGTTTACTCCTGCTAGATGCTCCTATGGACACTAACATATACACACCCGTCCAATGGATTCAACCCTACATAAGATCATAAGTCTTACATAAGAACCTATTCGAGTTTGGGTCACAAACTTGTACACTTAATCTTACGCAAGGAAATAGTGTATGGCCTTATATTTAACACTTGTCAGATTGAGCCCATTTGTTGTGCCTTTCTTAAGTTGCTTCTTTAAAGCTCTCACGTGCTTGAATCCGCTCATCAATTGCTCCCATGTTTGTTGATGCCAATGATTCAGTTCCACGAATAAAGACCTTTGATGCAATGCTCCAATACAGTGACAAAGGTGATGAGCAGATGGTAGAATCTCTTACAACTAGTGTGATAATTGAATTCCTATGGGACTCACCTAGATAGGTGTACTAGAGGGTTTATATAAGGATTTAACTATTAATTCAAGTCTAATCTCTAAAACGAGGTGGAGATCAGGTTCATCTTTATAATCGAGGGTGGAATCCTCTTTCAAGTGATAATTATAAGGAAGATGACTTAGATCTCATGGGTTTAAAGGCTTAGGATGAGGGATATGAGTGGGGAATCTCCTAAGCTTCCATTGCACAAAAAACCCATCAAAATGCCAATGAACCGAAAGCCTTTTTTATAAAAAAAAATCATATTTTAATGGCTATAAAATGACTAGTTAATGGATCTGTTGATTGGATCAAAGGGCCGTTCGATGGAATCAATGGTCCTTCGATAGGATTGATATGGTCCTCGATGGGATCAATCAATACGAAATTCTAACTGAAATATTGCTAAACAAATTTGATGCTACTGCCAATGAGTGGAACTTCGATCTCATCCAGTCCTATCGACAGTTTGTCAATAGGATTGAGATCCACTCGAAAATTGTTGTGTATGGGCATATAATTTTACAACAACTTATCACCTCTTTTAGCCTTGCTTATCACCTCGATGATCAATGAATGTTTTACTTATTAAGGTTAGGATCATCTAGAAGTTAATATTATTTTGGGTTTAAGGTTAGGGTCACTGAGGCACCCCATTTATCTGTTCTTCACTCCTTAATGCTCCAAGTCTTCATATGTGTTTGGTCTGCAGCTTCCAAGGGCTCAACCGACTCCTTAACACACAGACACACATGATTGACAAACAAGGTACACGGATAAGTGTACCAATAGTGCCATCACCTATAAAAAATTTGGATCCTCACAAATACTTTTTTAAGGCTTCATTAATCTTTCAAATAGACAAAAGAAACAAATTTATGGTGGGATAATTATTTTTTAAAAAAAAATCGTGCAGTTATAAAATTTTTTGAGAAACTTATGAACTGTTTTGTTTTATTCCAATTATTTTCAGTAGACAACCAAGCATACATTTTATCACAAACTACATGTTCAAGAAACGTAATATCCAATTCTACGGACAAATCCAACATTTCAAAAGTTAGATTCCAATGCGTGCATACCTTTAAATTCAACGTTTTTGGGATTTCACATTTAAACATTGGATTATATCATTCCATGTATTCAATCTTAAACGTAACCCCTCATGTATATTACACTTTTTTTTATGTTCTCTACAATGGGGTCAATTATTATTAGTCATTCTTATACAATCAAGTTTAGTATGTGGGCACAACACCTAATCTAAAAATGTTTCTAAAAAAAATAACTTTTCGATTGCCTTAAATTGGTTATATAAGAATGAAATTTCCCTATTATTTGTAGAGGCATTATATAAAATTATTGAAGAAATTTTTTTTCAATGCCTAATTCTTGTAAATATTGTACATGTAATTTAAAATAACTAAACCAGTATGAGGACGAGGAAGGTGACAAAAGTTCAAAATTGTCTTATAAAGTTTTCAATCTTCATCAACGTAATGTGTAGTTAATGAAATATATCATTTTCTTTAATTGGACAATATTCACAAATCAGAAGTCAAACTTATTTTACAAACTGATGCTGAAAATGCTTTCAATTTTATCTTCTCGTTTGTGTACATCTTCATGATCTTTCTCTTCATAGTGATGTCTGAGGCCTTCTCAACTTGAGGGTTAAGGAATTTACAAAAAGAAATGAAAATTTTATTCTCTATCGTTTTGAATGGTTTTTCTTTAAAGATCATTAATTTTACATATCACTCTTTCAGATTCTATTTATCAAAGTTATAAGTGAAAAAGTTTACCCTTAAGAGTAGTTTCCTTCAGACTTGATGAACGAAAGCAAATGTTTGCCTAGAGTTGGGATTCCTAGTCTCCTTGAATAATTTACCATATATCTATTTAAATGAGTAATTGCCACCTAGGATTGTTAATATATACTGATTTGCAATGAATACACCTAATCTTTACCACACTATTAAACATGACTTCTTAAAAGTCTTCTCGCATTGTTGATATTTTCTTTCCTTTGGCCGAATCTGAAGACACTTCTCCCTCCCCAATAGAAGTAGTCAGGACTTTCTCACTAGTCGTTTATAAATATAAATATAAGAAACTAACTTTTAAGCATCTATCTATACAAAGTGGTGTCTACTTAAATGTCCCTTCAAATTTTCTAAAATTGCCTAACTGTCTAAATCAGTCATCCATTTAAGATTGGATAGATTGTAATACTTTCATTTTCCATTTTAATTGTCATGTCAAAATTCTAACAACATCTCCCCTTATCTCTCAAGAAATATTAAAATTTTAACCTCCTAGTAGGTCTCCTTACTTATAAATAATATTTCCCGCAAATCCTAGTATGTGAAATTAATTAAAGAAGGAATATATAATTTCAGGAAAATTTTCAACCCTAGGTTGAACTTATAAGGACTAAGATTGGGAGTCTGGATGAAATTTCAAACTCAGAGTTTCACGTAGAAATTTTGGTCGTAAATTTTTAGTGCATTAGGCAACCAGAGTGCGCACTAGAAGCGTGATGGTCGTTCACGTCTATTCACGTAGAGTTCTGATGTTCTCATTGAAAAACTAGCATGATTACGTGGTATTTCCCTTGAGTCTAGAACAATCATGATCACGGATTGATGGAACCATATTTAGGTGAAGCCTACGCAGTTTGACTCAAGTTCTAAGTCCTAGCAAATCTCAACGATCTCATTGCCCTGATCAAGCAAATGATCGAGATTTAATAGGATTATGAATTGATACCAAAATACTCTGTTCTGCAGGCAGACGATCGATGTATCGGGCTTAAACCCACTACAACCATCTATCCGTGACAGCTCGAACACTGAAAGCCAGAAAATTGTATTGTACTTTAGATATTGGGAATTATCATTAAAGGTAAAGGAGGGAGAGAAAAAAAAAAACAACAAGGTTAGGATATTAGTATTAGCTACCTAAATGAACTTAAAATCTTAGTAAGTGCTATGAGAAATCCTGATGTTGACAAGCATTAGTAAGATCCCCTAGTTCCAGTTAATACTGAAATGATTTCTAAATATTTAGTGGAACCTAAACGCATTAGTTGGTTTGCTAAGATGGAAAGTTAAGGGTTGTGGTAGATTGGAATATAGCATTGAAGTTCCACACTTAAGCATACACGAAATAGGGTACACCTTGTTACCAAATCTTGAGGGCGAGATTTTCTTTAAGGGGGGTAGATTGTAACACTTCGTACTTTTTAGTACTCGGGTGTTACCATATAACCAAACTTAATATAAATACAAACCAGGCTTAAGTAAATATTCACGTTCATCCTAATTTAAATCTGATCGTTACAATAGTCCCCACCATATGTTCACCCATTTGTCCGTTGGCGCTACAATAATATTTAATAAGTATATTTTCTGTATTTATTATAAACATTACACAAACATAGATAACAAATTTACAGATGTATTTCGATAATCTATTTAACGTATAGAAATGTATGAAAAATGGATAGTAATGGAGTGATACATATATATTTAATGTATATAAAATATAATGAAAATAATATTATATTAACTAAACATAAGTGGATAATAATTTTACAATATGTAATTGAATTATAAATATTAACGCAGTATTAAACATATATACAAAAAAATTTATTAGATATTTTAATAAGATAGTATATTATTTAACGATGTAATTTTAAAAGAGATAATGTACAATTTTCAATTCATACATATGTATAATATGATATTGTATATTACAAATTATAAATATGTGATTAATAGCATGTCAATATTAGAAATTATATTTATATATGTGTATGAGTTTTTAATTATTTTAATTACAAGTAAATCCATATTAATATTAGTATTGGTTAATAATACATGATGAAAGCCTTAAATGGACCCTTGAACTCTTTTAACTGTCAAGTTCAATTGCGGACAGATCCGACCAACAGATCAATGGGAAATCTATAAACGGGACCCAAATCAAGTTGTGGGCCCCACCTGGACCTTGGATCTACCCCATCTTTGGTCAAAGGCTAGGACAGGGCCACCAAGGGGAATGGATGGAGTGGATCTGTCGCAAACATCACAATGGATCCCATTTAAGGGAGTATGTGTACAAAGCTGGTGCACACTCGAGGTGCACCAAGCATGTCAGGCCGGTCAGCACGAGCTGACCCGTGCTTCTCCGAAACAGGGGAATTTCCCTTTTCTTTCGGCAACGGCAGTAGACGGACATGCGTCCACAGTCCTTGATCACGGCCCACCAACGGGACCCATATTCCTAATCTGAACCGTCCATCTGGTTCGGGCGATTCTTCTGACCAAATCCTAGGTGTTACTACACGTACCTGCATGTACGTATGGACACAAACTCAGGCACATTTGGACTATGGAAAACCAACCTTTCCAAAAATAGAAACTGCTCTCACGCCAGCAGGGCGATCCGCGTGAACCTGGCTGCCAAAATCTCAGCCATTCAATCCGAAACATCCTAGCCATTCGTCCCTTCACAAGGATTTTGGTTTTATAGAAAACCAGCGGCTGAAACAGCTGTCGGTTTGAGAATACCGGCTGTATTTGGAGCCATTGCAAAATCCCTTCATCCTAGCCATTTGGTCTCCATCCAACGGCTCTCGAGAGCTAGGGTGAGCTACAAAGAGTGAGCGGATCGAGCTGCAACAGAGCTCCTCCATTTTCTGGCAGCCCTTCTCAGAAGAAAAAAAATGTCGTTTCCTCCCTTGCTCGAACCCACCACCTAAACGCACCTGGAGCTTCATTTTTTGGTTTCCACAAGCACCATATGGAAGGACTAGACCCTCCAGTAGCCTCATTTCGAAGAACGGTGGGCTGCATTTCAATCCACCATTGGAGGCCGACCTCCTTCCTCACTGTTCACCACACCAAGGCTGCTCGAGTTGGGTTCATTCAGACCCTCTTGAGCCCCATAAACAAGAGAGAGAGAGAGAGAGAGATGGAAAAGATAGAAGAAAGAAAGAAAGAAAGAAAGAAGAAGAAAGGAAAAGAAGAAAGAAGGAGAGAAGGTGGTGCGGCTGTTGCACCGCACCTAACTGTCGAGTTGAGATTCATGACTCGGTCTCACTCAAGATGGGCTAAGTTGCTGCACAACATTGTCCAGCTGAACTCCGTCTAAGTATGGGCGCTGCTGGTCATTGCAATAGGAGAGAAAGAGAGGGGGTGAGATGAGCTTGCTGCCATTCGAGTTGGGCCTGAACTCGAGTTGGGTCCAAGGCATGCGTAACTCGCCACTGATGTTGACTCAGCTGACGACTCACGACCAGAGCTGAGAGATGGAGGCTGAGTGCGTGCCAGTTGGGTGGAGTTTTGCTAAGTCCAGATGTTGGACGTGTGTAACAAGAAGAAATGGGAAGTGAGAGAGAGTTCGGGGTCGAGTCAACTCGCTGCTAGGTGTGGCTACCGAGTTCGGCTCAAGTTGGGCCTGGCTTGGTCCAGCAAACCTGCTGGTGCATGGGTTGAGTGAAGAAGAAGGTGAGAGAAAGAAGAGAAGGAAGGAAAGAAGAAAAAGGAGAAGAAGAAAGAGAATAATGCGGCTGGTTGAGTTGCGCCGAGTCAACTGGGCCGGACCGAGTCAAGGTCTGTGTGGGCCAACAATGTAGCAGTCCAGGCCTTCTCTCTGGATTGGGCTGGGTCCGTCAAACCGAGTCAAGAGGCGAGGTTTGTCTCCTAGCCACATTAAAGCACTCTAACTCGAGTTGTTGGATCGACTTGGTATACCAACTTTCCATCTTTATACATTGAAGTGTTGAATTAAATTATCGATATTTTACTAGTGCTCAGAATTGTTAATAGACGTCATTAATTCTACTACTCGATTTGTTGGTATTAGATATTAACATATATTATCATTAATGTTGTTCTTATGCCATCACTAGTAAGATTAATTATTATAAGATTAGCATTAATAGTATTAACTAACAACTATTACTTATCATTACTTCATTTCTAATATTATCATAAAATTATTTATATGAATTAGATCTCTAACCCTAAACCAAAGCCTATAACTAGATTTGTGGATACACCTAAATCTAAGTAACCTAAATCAAGGGTTATGATCCTAACCGTAGATAGTATATAAAACTTGAATCTGACCATTCGAGTTGATTCACTTTCTTTCATCAGGATGAGAACTATGTTGATGAGTTTATTCTCTAATATTTAGGTTCCTTTCACTATAGCCATCACCCTTATTATGGAGATTTTTGATATTGTATATGAATAGGAATTATTAGGCCATTTATGTTGAAACTAGTTACTATGAACAAAATTATAATTATAAATTACTAGTATTTTATTTAACTATCATAAATAGTATCCTTAATAGTAGATCTTAATATTTATTATCATTGTAATGATTGTTATCACTATGTTAACTAACATTGATTATGAACTAAGGTTAATAATTATTTCTAGTTATTTAAAACTAACATTGTAATGTAGTGTACACCCACCACAGTTCAAATCCTAGATTCTAAGTCTAGGGCTAAACCCTAGGACGTAAACCCTATTCCTGCATTAAAACCCTAAGTAATCTAAACCCTAAGACAATACTTTAAACATAAACGGTGAACTTAAGTTTGGATCTAATGATATAATCTCATAACTTATGATAGGACCCAAGTCTAAGGGCGTGCGCACTTCCTAATAACATGAGAGTGCGAGTTGACAAGCAAGGTGATGATTCTTCCCCTTAAGCTTTCCATTTTTTCATTAGCTTAAATTATAGCTTTTATTTCAATTTATAATTAATATCTCCATTTCATAGTCATATGTGTTAATTGTTGAAATTGAATTGCTATATTATATGCTAAATATTATCCTGCATATTTATTCATGCTGGTGGATTATTTGTTATCACGCTCCAAACTCGGAAACTGGGCTCACAAAATTTTCGATCGCCGAATTTGGCGCCTACAGCCTCCCTAGTACCCCATTCTCGGCTCTCGACATCTATACACCAGGTTTCGATCCTGGGATCCTACAACGAGGATTTCAAACATAATTTTGATTCAGTATAAGCATAACCATAAGCATAACCCACGAACAATAACCACAAGAACACCATCACAAAATTCACTATGATCAAAAACTTTGAGTACAGTGCGTAAAAAAGGAAAATACAAGATAATAAAATTAACAAAGACTCCAGAAGCTCGGCTGTACACTCCAACTGCGCCGAGGCTATGGCCGCGTCCTGGCGTCACCTGCACGCATCAATCATGCATAAGCTTATGGAAAGCTTAAAGGGTGGTGTAAGTGTGTGCGCAATATAAGCATGCTCAGAATGCAAGGTCAAGGTAATGCGGAATCATGCTAGTGAGTACATGAATGCAATCAGTCGTACCAAGGCTATACGGTGCAGGATATGAATGCTATTGGCCATAACACGGCCATGCGATGCGAGATGCAACTTAAGCATACCAATCCTCATCATATATCAGTACAGTTCTCATTTTGGATAATCACCGGAATTTAGTACACTCTAAATGGCACTGCCCCTCTCCCAACCGTACAGTGCAAGTGAGCATAAGAAACCTCACTATCCGCCTAACCAATAGTCTGCCAATACCTATCCGGCACGTGGATAACGGACCCATTCATGAGCTGGTCAAACTCAGCCTAGTAATGCCCCCTACCCTCGGGCGAGTAAGGCCACACCCCTTTCCAATCAACCATGACATAGTGAGAGATGCGGCCGCCTGGTATTTGGCCCTCGTGCGCTCATATATCCACTCGGTCTCGACGTTGAAGTCATCCTCTGGTACCATCAGGTTTAGAGATTTTCACCCAGGAACATTTATGGCGCCCCGATGCTTAGTAACAATATTTTCAGTGTCCGATCCTATCATCTACGATGTGTCTGTGGAGGTTATAGCCCTGATGTCGCTAGGGCGTATAGAAATCATGTCATACAAATGCGAAGTGCATGAATCACACTACTAGTCATGCAACAATCCTGCGCGTACCGTGCACTCATGAAGGGCAACTCCGCCTATCAGGGAGCACATAAACAATCTGCTTAAAGGCATATGCTATGATCAGTCACTCCTCATATCAAACATACGTATGATGCGTATGAGCATGAATCATGGATATATACTAAACATGTTAGACGGTGCCGGGCTCTCTTCATAACGAAGATGGGCCTAAACAGCCTACACACTACAAGTATGGGCCTATCAATGGGCCCTAGGGAGTGACAATGCTGACATTTAACCAAGATCATCCTTGCAATGTGGACGTCAAACCATCATTGCTCCTAAGGCATAGCCGCTATCCAGATCATCACATAAATCACGGTGGAATCACATTACATTGGGTCTTATGTACATCCCATTGGGCCTTGACCCAAGGGCTCCAAATACATCAAATGGGCCGCATAGCATGGGCCCCATATATACATCAAGGTGGGCCTCATTGGGCGGGCCACAAATACATCAAGTTGAGCCTAATCACATGGGCTTTGCATACATCACAATGGGCCTCATAACATAAGCCTCATATCTATTAAGGCAGGCCTCAACAACGGGCCTTATACAAATCAAGGTGGGCCTCGACAATGGGCCATAAATATGGTAAGTGGGCCACATCACATGGGCCACATGTATATCAAAAGGGCCACACCCAAATATAAGTGGTGATAAAGATTTCCACCATTAGAATTCCCAAGGGTTTAATGGTGGACGTTCAAACTCATTGTTTTCTATAATGTGGTCCACCTGATCCTAGATTTGGCTTTTTTTTTTTCTTTTTTTTTCTTAAGCCTCAAAAATGAGCTTGCCAAAGGTTGGACGGTTTGGATGAATCACATACATCAAGGTGGGGTCCACATACGTGGCCCACCAAAGGACTGATTCAGCTTCATCATCTTTTATTTTCATTTTATTATTATTATTATTATTATATATATATATATACACCAGCCATCTGGAGGTGGAATATCACACATACACCAAAGTGGGGCCCACTAGCACGTCAGATGGATGAACTGCTTAGACGGAGCACATCCATTAGAGTGGGGCCCACCAACAAATCCAATGGATGGACGGTTTAGATGGGAAAAACACCCATCAACGTGGGCTGCTAGGACGCCAAAAGGATGGATGGCGTGAATATGCACACATCGTGGCGGGTTCCACCATCCATTGCCGTGGACGGTGAGAATAAAACACATACATCATTGTGGGTCTCACGTGGGGCCCACTGTAATGTTTATCTGCCATCCAAACCGTTAACAAGGTCACACAGACCTGGAATGAAGAGGAAAATAAATTTCATACGGATCCAAAACTCTTGTGAATCCAAAAGGATTCCAATGGTAGATGGTTCAATCCACTATTTCCTGTAACGTGGGCCACCTGAGTCACGTACACGGCTGATTTTTGGGGTCGCCCACAGCCAGAAGGGGGCCATCAAAATGCACAGTGCGGATGCACATTACATATCACGGTGGGGCCCACGGTTGGGACCCCTGTTCCCTACCTGAATCATGTCCACGGCAGCATCCCGCTGTTGCAGCAGTAGCAGCGTTAGCTGCTTGTATTTGTTATTATTATTTTTTTTGAAAACCGTTTTCTTACGATTTTTCACAGGTGAGGTCCGCCTTAGGAAAATCCAACCCAAACACTCGTTCCCATGGCTCAATACAAACCCATCAAGCCCAATATTCGATGGGTTTTGGTGTATAGAAATATCAGGGTGTATTTCAATGGTAAAAATACTATTCTCAATGCTATGGCCCGCCAGGAAATCAAATTGAGTTCATTTTTCAGCTCAACGCCTAAAATGATCTAAGGAAAAGGATGGACGGCTTAGATTTAGTTTATACATCATGGTGAGGCCTGTACGAATGGTCCACCCGAGGCTTATTGAACCAAGCTTATATTTTTGTTTTCATTACACGTCCAGCGTCCTTGGACACTGGACGGTGCCACGTCATCAAAAAGAAAACAAGGAGAGAGAGAGAGAGAGAAGGACAAGAGTCGAATTCAATCTGCTGCGGAAAAAGCCCTTAGCACAAGCACTAAGCGATAAAAATTCCTCGAAACAAGTCATCTTTTGGATCCCAGAGCCAAGTGTCACAATGTATCTTCAGGCAAATCAATCAGTGACTAGTTGTGGCTGGATGTTTATCGGAGTGGATTTTGTTCCTCCTCGAGTGCCAACTTTTCCTGTGGATCCAGCAATGGAATAAGTAACGTAGGCGGGTGAAACCCCTCCGATTATATAGCCAGTATCCCTACTGGTATGGGTGCATACACGTATCCACATCCATTTCCAATAGAAGATTCTCCGGAGCTTTAAGCATTCTCCACTCCTGAATCATCATATATGCCACCAGACCTCGTGGCTGACGGCTGAGGGTATTCGCCACCACGTTCACCTTTCCTAGGTGGTACTAGAGGTCCAAATCATAATCCTTTAGAAGCTCTATCCAGCGTCTCTGCCTCATGTTCAGCTCGGACTGAGAGAATAGATACTTCAAGCTCTTGTGGTCAGAGAAGAGCTCGAACCTGACCCCATAGAAATAGTGTCTCCACACCTTCAGTGCGAAGACGACTGCTGCCAGCTCCAAATCGTGCGTAGGGTAGTTCAGCTCATGAACCTTGAGCTGACGAGATGCATAAGTCATTGGTCTCTCGTGCTGCATCAGGACAGCACCTAAACTAATACGTGAGGCATCGGTAAATACATTAAATCGAGATACGGATGGAAGACCTCGTTCATCAACTGCATGAAGACCACGAGTGCATTGGTCAGTCCGAAGGACATGACCTGAAACTCAAAATGACCATAACGCGTCCTGAAATCCGTCTTCGGGATGTCCTCCTCTCGGACTCGAATCTGATAATAACAGGAAAGCAGGTTAATCTTTGAAAAGAACTATGCACCCTGCAGTTGATCAAACAAATCATCTATCCTCGAGAGCAAGTACTTGTTCTTGATCGTAACCTGGTTGAGCTCACGGTAATCCACACAGAACCTCAACGAGCTATCCTTCTTCCTGACGAAGAGTACCGGCGCTCCCCATGGAGAACTACTCAGACGAATGAATTCCAACTCACGCAACTCGTCCAACTGTTGCTGTAGCTTACACAATTATTGTACGGGACCTTCGATATAGGCGCGGTACTGGGTACAAGATCGATCTGGAACTCAATATGTCGATGCAGCGGTAATCCCAAAATCCCCTGAAACACATCGGGAAAATTACAAACCATCGACAATTGATCGATATACAAGGCAATGGGTTCCTCAACTGCGCAGGAGATGAGGCAAGACAACGACTCTCCTCTGGGCTCGACAATGAACTGGAACTGTGGCAAGCCGGGTATAAAGAATGTGACAGTCCTCGCGGAACAGTCCAACACGACGAGACACTCGGCAAGCCAATCCATGCCCAGGATGACATCGAAATTTGACATCGGCAGCACAAATAAATTGGCCGGTAAAAAGATATCACTGACCAGAACCGGACGAGATGAACAGAAACGGCCCAACACTGTAGTTTTCCCCAAGGACGTCAATACGGTCAACCCCTCGTGAGTAGACTCTGTCTGCAATCCAGTCGAATAATAAAAATCCTCGGACATGAATGAATGCGATGCACCAGAATCAAAAAGTACACGTGCGATATATGCGGAGACGAAGACTCCTTCAAATGACTGCGGATCCTGATGAGCTGCGTAGAACCTAGCCTGAGCTGGCTGGGGAGGTGTCTATCCCCTCTAAGGTCCCTAGTGTTGCTACTGCCTCTGCGACAGCCTGTACTGTTGTCTCTGCTGCTGTTGGGGCCTCGGCAGCTGAGGTGGCTATGGTCGCTACTGATGGGGTCATTGCTGCGCTGGAGGCTGCTGCTAAGGTCGCTGCTGCGTTAGAGGCTATTGTGGCCCTCTCGACTGCTACAGATGAGGGCGAGGGCACTCATACATGCGGTGCCCTATCCCATCACATTCATAACAAGTCCCTGTAAACGGCTGCTGGGGTAGCGCTGGAGGTGCTACTGGGGCTGCTGATGCTCTAGCAAGTGGGTGGCTCCTGTACCTCTGTGGCGTCGATGCTGTTGGGAGCTACTGGACGGGGCCTGCCTCTTCCGGCCTCTCCTCTGATCTCAATCTCCCTGTGAGCTGGCCCACTCAGTCTAGTAAATTTGGGCCTTCCATACTACCACCTGAAAGGTCGAGAGCTCATGCCCAATAACACGGCCTCGAAGATCGTAACACAAGCCATTCTCGAAATGGCGGGCCTTTCGCCCCTCATCATCAACCAGATACGGTGTAAACCTTGATAGCGCTACAAAACGAGCCGGATACTACGCCACAGATATGTCCCCCTGCACCAAGGTCTCGAACTCTAGTGCTATCTGACAACGAATGTAGTCAGGGAAGTACTGCTACTCAAATCGATCAATGAAATCCTCTCATGTCCAGACATAATTGGGCCCTACAACGTGGGTAACGGAGGTCCACCAATGCTCTTCCTCACCCTGGAGAAGGAATACAGCCAATCGGACTCGGTGCTGGGTCGTACATGTCATAGTATCAAAAATCTTCTCCACATCGGAGCGTCATCTCTCGACTGCAGTCGGATCTGGCTCGCCCTGGAAACACGGAGGGTCAAGCTGTCTGAACTCACGAAGAAGGGCGCTCACGGGCTCCTGCTCTACCTCGGCTAGCGAAACAACTGGGCGCCTGCCCTGTCCCTAAGGCGCAGTCATCACAGCCTACAACATCTTCTATAACTGAGAGGTACACACAAGTACGGTTGGATCCGCACCAGTCTCAGGTGGAGGAATGACATCCTCAGAATGGGGAGCAGGGATCTCTGGGGGTGGAACGGGAGTCGTAGGTAGCAAAGCTGGAGCCTCAGGTGGTGGAGCGGGATTCACTCGAGTCACTCTCCTGGGCGGCATGTCCTATAGGAAAGAATAAGGACGCCAATCAACCTTGAGAATTTTCAAAGGCACGCACGTTAGGGAACTAAACCGAGATGTTACGCACTCGGAACCTAATCGATCTAAGTTCATACTACATATGTGATGTTGTTCTGGGTTATTCTCAAGTTATGTTTTGATACCAACTTCTGTCACGCCCTAAACTCAGAAACTGGGCTCACAAAATTTTCGATCACCAAATCTGACGCCAACAGCCTCCATAGTACCCCATTCTCGGCTCCCGGCATTTATACACTAGGTTCTGATCCTGGGATCCTACAAGGAGGATTTCTGTCATGCCCCAAACTCGAAAACATGGCTCATAAAATTTTCGATCGTCGAATCCGACGCCGACAGCCTCCGTAGAACCCCATTCTCGGCTCCCGGCACCCATTTACCAGGTTCCGATCCTGGGATCCTACAAGGAGGATTTCTAATATCAATTTAATTCATAATAAGCATAACCAAGTATAACCCACGAACAATAACCACAAGAACACCATCACAAAATTTACTATAATAAAAAACTTTTGAGTACAATGCGAGAAAAAGGAAAATACAAAATGACAATAATAAAAGGAACTCCAAAAGCTTGACTGCACGCTCCAACTCTGACAAGGCTACGGCTGCGTCTTGGCGTCACCTGCATGCATCAATCGTGCATAAGCTTATAGAAAGCTTAGAGAGTGGTGTAAGTGTGTGCGCAATACAAGCATGCTCAAAATGCAAGGTCAGAGTAATACGGAATCATGCTGATGAGTACATGAATGCAATCAGTCGTACCATGGCTATACGGTGCAAGATAAGAATGCTATCGGTCATAACACGGCCATGTGATGCGAGATGCAACTCAAGCATGTCAATTCTCATCATATATCAGTATAGTTCTTATTCTGGATAATCATCGGGGTTTAGTACACTCCAAGTGGCACTGCCTCTCTTCTAGTCGCACAGTCCAAGTGAGCGTAAGAAACCTCACTATTCGCCTGGCCAATAGTCTGCCAATACCTATCCAGCATGTCGATAGCAGACCCATTCACGAGCTGATCAAACTCAGCCTAGTATTACCCCCTACCCTTGGGCAAGTAAGGCCACACCCCTTTCCAACCGATCACGACACAGTGGGAGACGCGGCCTCCTGGTATTCGGCCCTCGTGTGCTCATATATCCACTTGGTCTCGACGTTGGAGTCATCCTCTGGTACCATTAGGTTTAGAGATTTTCACCCAGGGACATCTATGGCGCCCCTATGCTTAGTAACAATATCTCCGGTATCCAATCCAGCCACCCACGATGTGTCTGTGGAGGCTATAGCCCTGATGTCATTAAAGCATACAGAAATCATAATCACACTAATGCAAGTGCATGAATCATACTATCAGACATGTAATCAATCCTGCATGTGCCAAGCGCTAATGTGGGGCAACTCCGCCTGTCAGGGAGCTCATAAACGATCTGCCCGAAGGCATATGCTATGATCAGTCACTTCTCATATCAGGCATACATATGATGCGTATGATCATGAATTATGGATCTATACTAAGCATGTTATGTGGTGATGGGCTCTGATCAAAACGAAGATGGGCCTAGACGGCCTGCACATTACAGGTATGGGCTTATCAAAGGGCCTTAGGGAGAGTGACAATGCGGACATATAACCAACATCATCCTTGCAATGTGGACATCAAACCATCATTGCTCCCAAAGCATAGCTCGCTATAAGGGTCAACACATATACCATGGTGGAATCACACTATAATGGGCCTTATGTACATCCTATTGGGCCTCGACCCATGGGCCTCTAATACATCAAATGGCCTCACAACATAGGCCTTATATATATCTCAGTGTATGGGCCATGACTACATTAAGATGGGCTCAATCATATGGGCATCATATACAAGCCATATGTACATTGCAATGGGCCATAACCCATGGGCCTTACACACATTGCAATGGGCCTATTCAATTTAAGGTGGGCCTGGGCAATGGGCTTTAAAATAATTTCTAAAATGATTGGACGGTTTGGATCAAACACACGCATCATGGTGGGGCCCACACTAATGGAGGGTGTGGATTACAATACATACATAAGTGGGTCCCATGTGGGGCGTACCATAATGTTTATGTTCCATCCAACCCATTGATAAGGTCACTTAGACCTGGGGCCATAGTAATGTTTATTTCCCACCCAACCTGGCCCACTGAAATGTTTATTTTCTACCCAACCTGGGCCCACTGTAATATTTATTTGCAATCCAATCTATTCATAAGGTCACGTGGACCTTGGGTAGGGCCCACTGTAATATTTATTTATCATCCAATCCATTCATAAGGTCACGTGGACTTGGGGCCCACTATAATATTTATTTGCATCTAACCTGTTGATAGGGTCTGGACCAGGGGGCCCATTGGAACGTTTATTTGCCACCCAAACTGTTCATAGGGTCACGGTCAACGGCCTACCGCAATGTGGTTCGCAAATCCAGCCCACCCATTATGTGTGTCCCACTTGGATGAGGGTTCAGACCAAGTTTCAGCCGCATCTAAATTTCAGGGAGGCCCCACCAAGTGTTTTTATATGTTTAGGCATGTCTTCACATGATTTTAAATGGTGTGGCTCACCTGAGTTCCGTATACAGCTGATTTTTGGGGCGGCCTCCTAGTCCGAGGGGACCCATCAAATGCATGGAGTTGATGTTCAAAACGCATCATGGTGGGGCCCACAGCTGGAGCCGTGAGGGCCAGCCCACCGTCCGACCTCCAGCTGCAGGCAGCGCCTGCTACGTCCTGACAGCAGCAGCATCAGCTGCTGCTACTTGTTTTTGTTTTTTTATTTTTTTATTTTTTTACGGTATTTAGTAGATGGGGCCCGCCTCGGACAAATCCGACCTCACCATTGAACCATAGCTCGGGACAGACTCATTGAGTCCAATATGCAGCGTGTAGTGGCGGATAAAAGCATCAAGGTGGGTTTTAACGGTTAACCCCACTATTCCCTATGGTATGGCCCGCTTGATTATCGGATTGACTCCATTTTCTGGCTCAATGCTTAAAATCGGCTGAGCAACGGGATGGACGGCGTGGATTGTATACGTATATCGAGGTGGAGCCTGCATAAGTGGCCCACCCCAAAAGCACCTTTTTCTCTTTTTTTTGCTAGATTGTAAGTACACACTCTACCAATACACGCACTTCATATTAGCCACTGTCCAGCGTCCAGGACGCTGGACGGCATAGATACACAACATTGTGGTGGGTCCCACGTGAACATGGCCCACACATCAAGGTGGGTCCCACATGAACGTGGCCCACCAGTTGGATCAACACGATATTTGTGCCTTCCTTCATCTTGGTCGTCTAACGGACCCACTACAAGGTGGGCCTCACGATCGGGTGGCCAAGATCACCTTGCACATGGTGGCCACAAGACATCACACTAAAGAAGGAGAAAGAGAGAGAGAGAGAGAGAGAGAGAGAAAGAGAAAAAGAGAGAAATGAGCGGTGTAGATGGAGGGACCCCGCCACTATGGGTCCCTCATATGATTGCAACACATACATCAAATTGAGTCCCACATAAATCATGAAATCAACGGTAGAAACTCAAGGATCACCCACCTCTGGGCCTCCTTCTTTGTTCCCTTAGCCTTCTCTTTTGATGGTGGTTGATTGAATTTTGATGGTGTGTATGAGAGATGAGAGGGTGGGCCACACTTGATGTTTTTGGGAAAACTTGGAAATGCTTGGACGTGTGAAGCTTTGAGTTGCTTGGGAGATTTGAGAAATGAGAGAGAGAGTGAGATGATGGGAGTGATATGGATGGGTGAGGTGTGATGGGTGATGGGTGGAGTGATGGGTTGTAAGAAAAGGATGGGTGGAGAGAGAGGGAGAGTTGACTTTGGGAATGGGAAGGGATGGGTTGATGTACTTGGGGTATGGAGTGACTTGACTTGTACTTGACATTAATTAATTGATTAATTGATGGGACATATCATATAATTTTCTCGATAGTCGCAACTCGCATCATTTCTTGAAAACAAACGCTGGCCTACATCTCCTGGCCTGGGTATCTGTTCGATACGCGAGTCGCGGCGTTAGAACCGCGGCGATGACGTGGTCGCTAAGATACAAGTTTCGGGTTGAGCCGACTTCGGCATGCAGGACTTGGCTTAGGATTGCGCACAATCATCAGATACGGTGTGAAGGTTACCAGAATTTGACTGGAAGGACCGTGAAAGCCAACGGATTGGTACGGACTAGGACACGGGTCTTACAATTTCAAACATGATTTTGATTCAGTATAAGCATAACCATAAGCATAACCCACAAACAATAACCACAAGAACACCATCACAAAATTCACTATGATAAAAAACTTTGAGTATAGTGCGTAAAAAAAATACAAGATAATGAAAGTAACAAAAACTCCAGAAGCTCGACTGCAAACTCCAACTGCAGTGAGGTTATGGCTGCGTCCTGGTGTCACCTGCATGCATCAATTGTGCATAAGCTTATGAAAAGCTTAGAGGGTGGAGTAAGTGTGTACGTAATATAAGCGTGCTCAGAATGCAAGGTCAGAGTAATGCGGAATCATGCTGGTGAGTACATGAATGTAATCAGCCGTACCAAGGCTATGCGGTGCAGATATGAATACTATCGGCCATAACACGGCCATACGATGCAAGATGCAACTCAAGCATGCCAATCCTCATCATATATTAGTACAGTTCTCATTTTGGATAATCACTGGGGTTTAGTACACTCCAAATGACACTGCCCCTCTCCCAGCCGCACATTCCAAGTGAGCGTAAGAAACTTCACTATCCGCCTGGCTAATAGTCTGCCAATACCTATCCAGCACGTCGATAGCGGACCCATTCACGAGCTGGTCAAACTCAACCTAGTAATGCACCCTACTTTCAGGCAAGTAAAGCTACACTCCTTTCCAATAGACCATGACACAGTGGGAGATGCAGCCTCCTAGTATTTGGCCCTTGTGCGCTCATATATCTACTCGGTCTCGACGTTGGAGTCATCCTCTGGTACCATCAGGTTTAGGAATTTTCACCCAGGGACATTTATGGCTCCCCGATGCTTAGTAACAATATTTTCAGTGTCCGACCCTGTCATCCACAATGTGTTTGTGGAGGTCATAGCCTTAATGTCGTTAGGGTGTATAGAAATCGTGTCATACAAATACGAAGTGCACGAATCACACTACCGGTCATGTAACAATCTTACGCATACCGTGCGCTCATGAAGGGCAACTCCGCTTATCAGGGAGCCCATAAACAATCTGCTCGAAGGCATATGCTATGATCAGTCACTCCTCATATCAAGCATACATATGATGCGTATGAGCATGAATCATGGATATATACTAAACATGTTAGATGGTGCTGGGCTCTCTTCATAATGAAGATGGGCCTAAACGGCCTACACACTACAAGTATGGGCCTATCAATGGGCCCTAGGGAGAGTGACAATACTAACATTTAACCAACATCATCCTTACAATGTGGACGTCAAACCATCATTACTCCCAAGACATAGCCGCTATCCAAATCATCACGTAAATCCTGGTGGAATCACATTACACTGGGTCTTATGTACATCCCATTGTGCCTCGACCCAAGGGCTCCAAATACATCAGATGGGCCGCATAGCATGGGCCCCATATATACATTAAGATGGGCCTCAGTGGGCGGGCCACAAATACATCAAGTTGGGCCTAATCACATGGGCCTTGCATACATCACAATGGGCCTCATAACATGGGCCTCATATCTATTAAGGCAGGCCTCAACAACGGGCCTTATACAAATCAAGGTGGGCCTCGATAATAGGCCATAAATATGGTAAGTGGGCCACATCACATGGGCCACATATATATTAAATGGGCCACACCCAAATATAAGTGGTGATAAGGATTTCCACCTTTAAAATTCTCAAGGGTTTAATGGTGGACGTTCAAACTCATTGTTTTCTATAATGTGGTCCACCTGATCCCAAATCTGGCTTATTTTTTTCTCAAGCCTCAAAAATGAGCTTGCCAAAGGTTGGACAGTTTGGATGAATCACATACATCAAGGTGGGGTCCACATACGTGGCCCACCAAAGGACTGATTTAGCTTCATCATCTTTTATTTTCATATATATATATATATATATATATATATATATATATATATATATATATATATATTAAAATAGTCCACTGTCCAGCCATCTGGAGGTGGAATATCACACATACACTAAAGTGGGGCCCACTAGCACGTTAGATGGATGGACTGTTTGGACGGAGCACATCCATTAGAGTGGGGCCCACCAACAAATCCAATGGATGGACGATTTGGATGGGCAAAACACCCATCAACGTGGGCTGTTGGGACGCCAGAAGGATGGACGGCGTGAATATGCACACATCGTGGCGGGTTCCACCGTCAAATTTTTTGAGAATAAAACACATACATCATTGTGGGTCTCACGTGGGGCCCACTGTAATGTTTATCTGCCATCCAAACCGTTAACAAGGTCACACAGACTTGGAATGAAGAGGAAAACAAATTTCATACAGATCCAAAACTCCTGTGAATCCAAAAGGATTCCAATGGCAGACAGTTCAATCCACTGTTTCCTGTGACGTGGGCCACCTGAGTCATGTACACAGCTGATTTTTGGGGTCGCCCACAGCCAGAAGGGGGCCATCAAAATGCACGGTGTGGATGCACATTACATATCACGAAGACATACACCATACGGGGTACATCTGAGTGGGCCACACAGCCACGTCATCAAAAAGAAAACAAGGAAAGAGAGAGAGAGAGAGAGAAGGACAAGAGAGACGATGAATGGGGGGCCCCGCCACTATGGGCCCCTTATGAATACAACACATACATCATAATGGGTCTCACCTAAAAGTGGGCCCTCAAATGCAAATTGACACTAGCTCACCCACCTATTGTATTCCTCCTTACTTCCTTAGCCTCCTTAGCTCCTTGCCTTCACTTTTGACGGTGGTTGATGGGGTTTTAATGGTGGAGATGAGAGATAAGAAGGTGGGCCACACTTGTTGTATGGGAAAGCTTGGAGAGGCTTGGACGTATGAAACTTGTTGTTTGGGAGTGAAGAGATGGAATGAGAGAGAGAGAGAATAATAAAAGGGATGGTTGGAGTGGTGGGTGTAAGGAAAGGCGATGGGAGGTATGGCCTTAGTTAAAAATGGTGTGAAAGAGGGATGGTTAGGGGAGGAAAGTGTTGACTTATGGGAAAGAGAGAGAGGTCATGTGTACTTGTTGTAGGGTGAGGTAGCATTGAGGTAAGGTGATGTATTTAACTTGATTTGATGAGATATATTGTAAAGATTCCCTCGAAATTCGTAACACGCGGCGTTTCTTCGGAATGAACACAGGCTCACATCTTCTGACCTGGGTTTCGGTTAGGTGCATAAGTCATGGCATTAAAACCGCAGCAACGGCGCGGTCGCTAAGGTACAAGTTTCAAATCGAGCCAACGTTGGTATGCAGGACTCGATTTAGGATCACACGTAAATGTCGGATACAGGTCAAGGGTTGCCGAAATTCGACTGGAAGGACCGCAGAAGCCTATGAAATGGTATGGTCTAGGATACATGTCTTACATTTATGGATTGCTTATGGAACTTAAACTGGTACATCAGTGGAAAACCCTCACCTATAAATGTACACCCATACTTGGGATGTAACCCGACTGGTTGTGATTGTAATGGACCTTCAGCTTAGTAGTTATTAAATAGTGGTTTAAATTGACCATTGATGTGGGTCTACCATCCAGGGTTGTTGTGTTCATGGTTTTCAAGGATTGTCTTTTATTGTATGGTTTTGATACTCACCCAATGTGACCTATTTTGATAATTGTCTTATGTGGCTTATTTGATATCGCCTTATATGGCTTTGTTATGGTATTTTTCCTATATGAGTTTGATATTTTATACTGTGCAACCATGTAATGGTAAGCCCCATATACTTAATATGATTGGCCATTAGTCGATGGGTTTCCATTAAACATCCTAAAGTGGTAGCCTCATGAGCTAGGGATGGTGGTATGGGACCTATGCTTGAGTTGTCGGCCTACGTTGGTAACAAGCCCCCGTAGTGACCTTTAAGCTTATTTAAAATGGTTGGTTGTAATTGGACTAATAACGAGTTGGTTAATTATACATACATGGCACAGACCAGCATCTATTGATATCGTACGTGATGTACGTATTTGTCCGACTGGATGCTTTTTCCAGGTCGATGATGTCTGACTGGATGTTTTCCCAGGTCGATGATTGCATGGGTGATGAGCCCACTGTTCGCACGGATGAGAATCCCAGGGGCGATAATTGCATTCACGCATCCATACACAGAATAAGACCTGCATCTTGTATTGTTTTGTATACTTTGTTTTATAACTATGCTTACCTACTGCGGCGGTGTGTAATCTTGAGGGGAATTTACACTGAGTTGGCGACTCATCCATCAAATAAATATAACCGTACAGGTAACATAGCTGACTTAAGTAATTTTCAGGTTTAGGTTGATGAGGAGCCGGGTTCAAGTGTCAGGGTTGCATGATTGTATCTACCTTAAGAAACTGAGGAGTCTTGCGGCTCAAATTTACTTGCATTCTACTAATTCTCATGTATTGGATCATGTAATTCTTGTATTTGCTAATTTTGGAAACATTGGGTTGTATAAGTCATTATGGGCAACCTCTTGTATGTTCTAAATAAAATTTGAAATTTTCCTTTATGCTTACTTGTCCATTCTACGCTCATCTGCTTACTCTGATGAAAGAATATATATATATATACTCGAATTCGACCATCCTTTAAGGTTAACACTTGGGTTTTTAGGAAACGAGTCATATATTCAGGTCCTAAAAAGTCGAGGTATTACAATATCATTGTGACCATCATACGACGTCTGCACGTCGATCACGATGCATACTTGTCAAACTTATTTCCCTCCCATATCTGAAGGAGATCCATGTCATTCGGTTCGACAAGAGAATACAGAAATAATATGACTCTCTTCTCACAGACTGAGAAGAGTAAGGCTACCTCTGGACTAATGCCCTATAAGACGTATGGCTCGATACATCTCACTACCATACCGTCGCTTGTGCTCGGATAGGAGATGATGTTGACCACACATCTCTCATCCTCTATTGTAGTCAAAGATGGAAGGAGTTACTCCTATATATATAGTAGTTGAAGGAGAGGTGGAGATGAAAGAGGCAATCGTGCATGCAGGTGAAATCCCAGGCTAAGGTATGTGTTGTTTCTCTTTCCTAACATGACTCTCTTTCCTTCCTCTCTCCATAGTTTCTTTCCCACCCTATGTTAATGGCAAGGTTATCGGATGGCATCTGTAAACCACGGTGGACCACATCTGTGTTTGTACTTCATTTAGGGAAGACTCATACAAATGTGCACAAGCAAAATATCATTTTGAATGTCTTGCCAATGATCCTAACCGTGTGCACAGGCATCTATAAACCATGGTG
Source organism: Magnolia sinica (assembly GCF_029962835.1). Lineage (NCBI taxonomy): Eukaryota > Viridiplantae > Streptophyta > Magnoliopsida > Magnoliales > Magnoliaceae > Magnolia > Magnolia sinica. The sequence continues at coordinate 87,792,240 of NC_080575.1, read as the reverse complement.
GCCAACCATCCATTTGATTAGTCAACAAATGGATGGTTGGATCAACGAAATCAGTGACATTTTTTGTTGTACTCCATCCTCGGTGTTTTCCACCATGTACTAAAATATTTTCATTTAAATGAACAGCTTGGAAGGCTCTTTGAACATCCTTCTTGTTGTCATCATAGTTATAGGTATGTTGTGATCACCCCTTCTCCGATTGCTTTAGACATATGTGTGATTATAAATTTTCATATTCACTTCATCGTATATGGATCTATTGGATGAATGTATCATCATATAGGGTGTGTATACATGTGTGTGTTGATAAAATATTGGGAATTAGATCTCATACATGGTGTGTATATGGACACCTAATAAGGATTAGATGGGATTACGAATGCAATTTCATCTAATCGAATTTAATGTAGATGGCCAAATAGGTGATCCCCCGGGAAAGAATGAGATGCAACGCTTGATAAGTTCCTGAGGCCAAAAAAGTTTTATATCAAGCTGATATTTGTTTTTTAGTTCATCAGCCAAACTGCATCAGTCTAGGTCAGACTGTGGGCCACCTCTAGTCTCTAGTGCATGATCATAGCATAGGTCAGACTACTGACCTTACTAGACTGAAAGACCATAGATCACAACTTGGGCCCACATGATTAATGGGAACCACAGTGTCCATGCAAGACTGTAAGTGCTACATGTTTAAAGCACATTTTACACCTTGTTTGTCAAATTTCGTCTTATTAAAACATCTTAGCAAGTGATCTTCAAGTTGCCTCAAGGTCAAAGTTCCAATCAAGCTCATGTTGAAGTTCAAGACAAACTCATATTGAAGTTCAAGACAAACTCAAGTTGAAGTTCAAGACAAGCTCATGTTAAAGTTCAAGACAAACTCAAGCTGAAGTTCAAGTCAAGCTCAAGCTCTACTTGAAGACTAAGCTCGATCTACTAAAGTTCTAGTAGAAGATCAAGCTCCTTTGAGAAGTTCAAGTTTCTAAGATACTTCAAGGCAATGAAGTTCAGTCCATATAGGTATTATAAACCCTAGAAAGACCTTAGGTTTAGGTGCTTTCAAAACGTATTTAAAATTGAGTTTTTATACTTATAATTGACTGAGTTTCGAGTAACCTAAGTTTTGGCTTAACTAGTCTAAGAATTTCTCAACCATTCCAACACCAGCCGAAGTGTAACAGAATTTCTATTACTCCTTCGACCAGTCAACGGGTCTCTTCGACCAATCGAAGGACCTCATTCGACCAGTCGAGCGTTCCTCGACTCGAAGTCCAGCAATAAAAATCAGTTCGGATTTAGTTCATTCGACTAGTCAAGAATTGCCTTCGACAAGTCGAAGATCTGTTAGATCTTATCCCGCTCAAAATTAAAAATTTGTTGGAACTAAATCCGGTGCTTAGACGAGTCGAAGCAACAACTTTTGTACCTATAAATTGAGATTCTTTCTCAATCCGAAAATACAATTCAAGCCTATCAAAGTCCTTATTCAAGAGAGAAAGAAGTCTCACTTATTGTCAAGCTATCAAGCGGTATTTATAAATCATTTTATAGCTTTTTTCTTTAATTTCTTAATCTCTAATTCTATCATTCTAATTCTAAAGAGAGAGAAAGAGAGAGAATACTCTTCTTTTTGAGATTTAAAGGAATTAATACAAATAGCTATTATTTTTAAATCTAATTAAAATCAATAGAATCCTGAACCTTTTCTATTAGACTGAACATTAAACATTCGTCATTCAAGAAAAGCCGTTCTACGGTTACAGCTTATTCTATGGTGAAGATAAGTATACATTCACATTTTGAATTTGGTTTTTTCAAGATAGCCAGAAAATCTCAGAGTTGGTTTTTCTAAGATGAGCCAGAAAATCTCAGTAAGGGATTTCTTTATTTGTAATAACTCGATAAAATCACAACTGTATCAGGTTTTAAGATGACCTTGTGAAAACCTTATTCATAGTGAAAGCCGGGATTATGTGGTTAGTAATCTTGAAAGTAGAGTAGGTGTGGCTGTTTGAGAACAGTTGTTGACACACCGAACCACTATAATTCTTGGTGTTGTGGTGAATGCTTTTATTACTTTTGTGGTGAATAGTTGTAATTTCTTTTATGCAAAAGTGGTAAATGTTTGTAATAAATAGTTTTATTTACTCTTGCTTAGTTTGAAATTTTGATTCTTATCACATTCGTGAAATAAGGTTGTCCTACTTGAACTTGTTTGGGTGAAGGTTGTCCTACGAATCAGTTTGAATCAACGTTTTAATACTAGTGTGATTGAGATTTCTGATTTATTTACTTATTCAACATTTCATTCGATTATTTGGCATAGTCCTATTCACCCCCCTCCTCCTCTAGGACTTTTTAAGCTCACCTTTTCAAAGACCAAAGCACTCGTACAAATTTTGCCCATCAATGGGGTACAACACCCATTGTTTATTTATTTATTTATTATTATTTTAATTCTAATGAGTGGTGTCCATGATTCAATGATCCAAATTAGTGAACTTTTGTATCCCATTGTAGATATACCGGATCCCCATTAATGGAATTTCCTCAATTGGGTGGGTGCTGCTACTTTTCCTTTTTTAACCGTGTATTTTTACTCTACAAACTAAAAGGTTAGGGTTGTAATATGAAGAGATCTTTCGGTAATGGGACATCACTGGTATGATGTAACATGCAGCACTGTTCATGACGTCGTGTCCCGCAGATGGACAATTAATAAGGGAAATAACAAAAGATCCAAATGCAATTGATAAATATCCCCAATATGGATGAGATCTTCCAATCTGGTTGATCATTTGTTGTGATTTTTAGTTAAGGGTCAGTGATGGAAAGGACCCAACAGATGGACGGCTAGGATTCATTGCTGGACCTCCCACCTGCCATGCATTGAACGCAACGCACCGTATTGGATTGAGGGCAAAACTGAAAATGAATTGGCTATTACCCCTGCCACCAGCCCGGTGGCTGGTGGTCGGTGCTCTATGGGCCCCACCATGATGTATGTGTTTCATCCATTCCGTTCATCCATTTGTACAAATCATTTTAGTCTTGATCCCAAAAATGAGAGGAATATAAATCTCAGGTGGACCACACCACAGGAAAACAATAATGTTTGGATATCCACCATTAAAATCCTCCTAAGGCCCATTGTATTGTTTATTTGACATCCAATCTATTGGTTAGGTTGACATCCAATCTATTGGTTAGGTCATTAAAGATCCAGATGAAAGGAAAAAAACAAAGATCAGCTTGATCCAAAACTTTTGGCTTCCAAAAAGTTTTTAATGGTCGATGTTCATTCAAAAATGTTTCTTGTAATGTGGTCCACTTAAGATTGGAATATATCTCATTTTTGGTCTTATACCATAAAATGATCTATAAAAATAGATGGATGGCATGGATGAAACACGTACATCATGATGGGGCTCACAGAGCAGCGATCACCAACCATTGGCTGGTGGCAGGGGGAGTAGCCAATCCGTTTCTGGCAAAACCTCCCCTAGAGAGACTTCACTTTTTATCCCCCCCCCCCCCCCCTCTCAAGTCTCACATGTCAAAACTGATCACACGAGTGCGATCCTTAGTTGGAACAAACGGTCAAGAGAAATCAATAAATGGACCATATCTAAAGAAAATAGTTGGACCACTTGACTTTTGAGACAAGGAATAAAAGCATCGGGACATGCATGATGAGTGGATTTAGATCTTTCACACATATGCCATATCACCCACATGCCATATGCGGATGCCCGTGATTCTGGTATATTCTCATACAAAACGTATGCCACATCAGCACATTTTTATTGTAATACATTCTGGTATATTCTCATATGAAACATCGGGACTTGAACGGTTGGATCGAATGTCTTGCCAATGATCCTAACCGTTTATATGGTGCGCCTAACAATTGATAAAGATACCCACAAAAATTACTAGACTGAAGTATTTGAACCAATTGATTATTCAAAGCTGAATGAGACTGTCTATCCGTGGAATAGAATTTACATTGATGTAGAATTAAATGAAGGTTTACAATAGCACATCATTTTGTGGATGGTACATGATCATCACTAAGGGCCCCACATAACTTTTTCCTAATGCAAAGCAGTGAATGTTCTTATTTTTTTAATATCAAATTATGATTAATGGACCATTATCCTCAAGGTGTAGGTGATAAATAAGTAATGGATGACTTGGATGAAGAAAAAGTGGCCGCATGTATATTTATTCTTGCTGCAGGAGCATGCGTCTTTGCAGTTTGTGAATACTCTTGTACATACATGTTTAGACAACAATCACGACAAGGCAACGATGAACGAACCAGATTCATCAACTCCATTGTGCGTACTAATGACACAGGCTGTCTAACTCAATTTAGGATGAGTAACATAGGTTTTTCCCGCCTTGCTCAATAGTTACGAGATAAGACACATTTATGTGATAGTAGAAATGTATGTCTGGAGGAGCAACTAGTACTCTTCCTGCACACTATTGGACATAGTGTACGTAATCGGGTTATAGGATACTGATTCATAATTTCTGGCGAAACGATGTGCCATCACTTCCATCGCATACTTGATGCAATCCTTTCTCTCTACCCCAAGTACGTTAACCAAGCTAGACCAGAAACATCTCATGAGATAGCTTTGAATCCCTATTGGACAACATACTTTCAGGTAATACTTGTACTTTTGAATATTCGAAACAATAATACCTTGCCAACACCTTAATATGTAAGATCAATAATCTTTATTTAGGACTGTGTTGGTGTAATCGATGACACCCACATTTTTGCCCATGTATTAGCCTATAATAATGCAAGCTTTTGAAATAGAAAAGAGTTTTTATCCTAAAATGTACTCACAGCTTATTCATTTAAAATGTAATTTTTGTATGTTCTAGCTGGTTGGGAAGGTTTAGCTTCAAATGCAAGGGTTCTTCATAATGCTCTTACCCATACAGATGATCTGTTAATGGTCCCACATGGTAACATTCACGAATGAAAACTAATAACAATCTCTCTCTGATATTTTACTTCTAAATTTGCACTTAAGCATGTTCATGCATTGATAATTGTAGAAAAATATTATGTCGTTGATGCTGGATATGCACATTGGCCGGGTTTTATGACTCCTTACTGTAGTGTTTGTTATCACCTATAAGAATATTGGACTGGGAGAGCTCCCACGAACAAGGAGTTATTTAACTATCGTCACGCACAACTTCAGAATATAATTGAACACTGTTTTGGTGTTGTAAAACCACATTTTCCTATATTGAAGATGACTATTCCGTATTCGTTCGAAACGCAAGTTCAAATTGTAGTGGTGTACATTGTGCTACATAATTTCATACTTTTGGAGGACGAGTCGGGTGAAAGTCTTCATGCTGCTGGGATATCTGAAGGAGATAGAAACTAACCCGACGCCGATTAAGGTTTTATAAATGATGAGAGACAATGGCTAGTTCAAGTAACCCAACACCAAAAGGATGCATGGATTACAATGTGCGTCGAAATTGCCAATCGGATGTGGGCAGACTCCCAAACCAGCAGTAGGAATATATATGATGTTTTCGATATATTCTTAATAACAGTTAGTGATGACAATATGTAGTATAGCTTCAGAATCTCCTTTGCTACACTATTAAGAACTCTTTCTTTTTTTTTTATCGAAATGTATAACATCCGCATCCACATTTTCATGTAATCATTTTTTAATTGCTATATATCTTGCCACATTTAGAGTCGACTTAGTTTATAAGCATATTTGCTTTTCGTAGGTAAGATGGCCGAGTCATGGAGATCACCTTAGAAGACACTTTCACCGTCGCCTACTAGAAATTCACCTGGACCAACTCGTTGCTCACTGTTGAATAGGACTCAAAAGCCCTTAGTTGAGCATTTAGGTAGAGCAGCAAAAGTGAAGTGGAGGAAGTGTTATTCTCTACTTTACTAGAGCAAATTGCACTGAGATGTAAGTCTGATAATGGGTTCAAAAAGTCGGCGTACAAAGTTGCAGCAACTGAAATTACAAAACACACAAATGTGAGCGTCACATGGACGAATGTCTCTAATAGAATGAGGTATCACAAAAGAGAATACAATGATGTGAAAGAAATGCTTTCTGTGAGTAGGTTTAGATGGGATAGTGAGTGAATGTTTGTGACGGCCCCAGATAATGTTTGGGAAAGATGGCTAAGGGTAACATATCGGTCACCACATATTGCATTACATGAATTCTATAAATTATCTTATTATATACTGGTCATTTGTTTCCTGATCATTAATCCATTTTTCTTTATCGTAGTCTCATCCATATGCGGATCGTTTGCGGGGCAAGAGGATAAATCACTTGGGATGATTTAGCTGCAATCGTCAGGGATAATCAAGCCACTGGACGATATGTGAAAGGAAGTAGGAATTTGCGTGCCTCATCATCTCGAGTACAATGGGATTTAAATGAGGCTTGGTCAGACATGGATGACATGATGAATGATGATATTGATCTATCTTCGGATAATTTGGGTGATTCGGGATCGAATTTACGCTACCTAACCGATGGTCACCATTTTAATTTAAATTGATCATTTCGCAATAGTCCAACCCCACCTTCAGCTTCTGACAATATTCTTAGCAGTAGCTCTTCTAAGAAAAAGACACGACCTGCTTGTCCATGTGAGGTACTCGGTGCATCTATAGATAATGTTGCCAATGCAATGCATGAATTTGGCATTCGCATGGGTGATGGTAAGGAAGCCAATTGAATGACTAAAGTGTTATGTGCCTTGGAAGAGGTAGAAGGACCGACGCAAGCCGACCTATTCAATATCAGTGAATTACTCTCCATGGATGAGCGGCTTGCTATCATGTTTGTTAACCTGCAAGGACAAGATCAGTATGATTGGCTGAAAAAAGTTGCTCAAAATGTATGGGGTCCACCTGGTGGAATTAATCCGCCTTAAGTTCACACACCACTCAACTTTGGACCTTCGCGCTCCATTTTTTCTATATCGTAGAAGACAATTTACAATTTGAAGTTTAGTAGCGGTGTGTTTAAGTAAAGGACTTGTTTAAGATTTGCTTAAATATTATTTTGATATTTTGATATGGTATTAGTATAGGTGGACATGTAATATTTTTTACTTTTGTATGTGGTGGATATGACATTTAGACCTTTTGGACTCATATGATTTATTATATCATTTTACTGTTTTTTTACTATTTGTTTACTTAAACAAATTATATGCCTATTGGTATGTCATATGCATATATCCTTGTATTAGCAATATTGTATGTTTTAATTGTTAATGCAAATGCCGAAGGAAAAGTATTATGTTGTATTAGTTGGTCGTCGACCTGATATATATACTTCATAGAAGGAAGTACGGCTGCAGGTCGAAGGATTTACGGTAATAATTATCGCTCGTTCACACGTTTGAAGGATGTGATGGAGGAATGAGAGAATTTTTTGAGCTCCCATACATCAATTGGATCAGGCCAGAGACGAGTGATGGAGACGTCTCCCCTTGCTGACATGGAGTCTTACGTAAATATTTGGACTCTGAACTCAAACATCTCAACCCAACCCCAATGTCGGACATCAACAATGGTTCCATAAGGTACATCAATGGAAAACTTGAATATGACATTCGGGATGCCCATAACGGTTTCAAAGGGTACATCCACAGATGACTTAAATCTGATCATTGGGACGGCATTTGTTTTCTTTTTCGTTTCGATTCTAATTTTTTTTTCATTGTACGTTGTGATCAAACTATATGAACTTTACTTACGCTGTCTGCATGTTTGTTGTTATCTATCGCAACTTCTAACTTGGACCATAATACTCTCTGTTATGTTACATGTAGCTATTCAAGTATAGGTGAGAGCAATCCATGATCGGCACAATTTTTGTTCAAATCTCTTTCATTAATTGGGTGTTCATATAAATTAATTGCCGAGGTGAATCGATGGTGTGGATTATGAACAACATATGTGGGTCATGTACAATCCAACTATTGCAATCCCGAATCTATTTTCAAACATGAACAACATATGTGGGTCATGTACAATGCAACTGTTGTAATTCTGAATCTATTTCCAAACATGAATAGAGAGAAATAGTATGTAACTTTTGCAATCCCAAATCTATTTTTAAACATGGATTTGGTTCAATACCGCGGGATTAAAGATACTCTCACATCTTCAAAACATGGCATTACAAAGCATGGGATAAACCCACTTTATAACCAATACCTTGCATATGCATTAATTGCAACTTTTTTAATTCCATCTACTTTAATCCCACTTAATGCAGGTGACCAAACAGGGCCTCCATGTATAGAAAATTTTCAGTAAAATTCTCAATATATATACACACACGCGCGTGCGCGCGGAAACGCTCACCTGCGAACCGGTTCGTACGTACTACATACGAACTTTTTTGAGAACCCATCATATGTGATGTGGATCTAAAATCTGAACCGTTCATGTGAAGCAGCACCTCGTAAAACCCCTTGGGACCAAGTTTTACTTTGATCTAAAACTTTGATGGCCATAAAAAATGAAAACAGTTTCCTCCCTTGATTTGCATTTCTCTTTGCTATGGCCTGCCAGAATTTTATATCAGGTTGAAATTTTGTCACAGAAGGTTTCATGGGATTCTGCATCACATGGACCGTTCAGATTAGACACCCATGACACGTGTGCAAAGGTGCGCATGTGCGTAGGTGCGCAGGGGAGCATGACTCTATATCTATAGAGAGAGAGAGAGAGTGTTGTGCTTCTTGCACCGACAGCCTCTTGAGAGGCGGTGGAACACCCGCAGAGATTTGGGCATACAGGGATCGGGCCATTCATCGCGTTGGGTGCACTTTCCACTTGCTATGGCTAAAAATAAAGTTGGCCAAAATGGGGCATCATAGAAACAAAGTTCAACGGTCTAAATTCAAGGCACATGTGTGGCTACTCGATGAGTGTAATATGGTATATGGCACACTCACAGTGCTAGGCGATGGATGGCTCAAATCTCTGACGCGTGTTTGTGGTTGCCTGGATAGCTGACACTTGTTCACCTCTTCACCTGATAGGCCCTCATTGGATAAACGACTCTAATACATCCCACATACAAGTCACGTGTATTTTCTAACTGCGCGATTGGTGGACACTCAATGGACGGTTGAATGAAAGAAATCAACGGTCAAAATCCCCCAAAAAAAAAAAGAGAGAAATTTGCGACTGTACGACCCATTTACGGCCCATTTAGGAAACTACGCCCACCTCATTTTCCTTTGCGAGAATATGCCCGAGCTGTACGGAAGGCTTGCCAAAGGTCGAAAATGCCCCTGCTTGTTCCTTCAAGCGGATATGTGGCGCTCGAAGACAAGCGCTGACACTCCTCGAACTTCGAGTTGTACGAACGGTTCAAAAGATATCAGAGTTACATGGGCCCCACAGTTACGTATTTATTATATCCACAACGTTCATCCATAGTTCGAGATCATTTCGGAGCATTATCAAAAAAAAAAATCCTATCCAAAGATCAACTGGACCACACCACAAAGAGCAACGGGAAAAATGATTTTAACCGTTAAAAATTTTGTAGGACCCACCGTAACATTTATTTTCCATCCAATATATTCATAATGTCACAAAGACCTGGATGAAGAGGAAAAACAAATTTTGTAATGGTCCAAAACTTCTGGGACCCCTAAAAGGGTTTCAATGGTAGACGTTCAATCTTCCACTGCCTTTTACAGTGTGGTCCGCTTGATAACTAAATCTGTCTTATTTTTCTTCCCAAGCGTTAGTACAAGTTCGCCAAATAGATGAACGGTTTGGATATAACACATGCCTCATAAAAGGACCCACAAAGGCGGTGGGGATTACAACAGGAAAAAAAAGAGCTGGTATCTTTGGCTACGGATTATAACCGTAGCGATAACCGCAGCCAATGCTTTTTCAATATGTCCTCTACTATACATCGAAGGTCTTTCGATATATACTTCGATATATCGAATGTCTTTCGATTAATCGGAAAAGGTCCAAAACTGTCCAGCAACTTTGCATAAAAAATCCTGCAATTTTTGATTAATCGAAGTGTATTCGATATGTATCGAAGATATAGCTACAGATTATAGCTGTAGCCATAACTGTAGTCCGTAAAAGTCTATGCAAATTTTTTAATTTTTTTAATTTTAAATTTTTATTTTTACATGGAGAACTTTATTCTACCTACAATTTTCTCTAATACATATTTATATAAATATGTATATATAAGCATATAAAAAAATTCTCTCTTTTTCATTTATTTCTCTATTCATTCAACAAGAATATCTTATAAACCAAAATTAGTTACTTGATGTACCCTATATGATTTTGGGGTAGGAGAAGATACTTTAGCCAACTAACCTAGTTATTTTCTAAGATTCCATCAGGTCGATGGTTGAAAATCCATTTCATTCACTTTGCGGTCAATTTCAATCAGTTCGTGGTCATTTCCATGCATTTCACCGTCAATTCCCTCCACTTCATGGACAATTCCATGCATTTCACAGTCATCCCAAACTATTTCGTATTGATTCATGGTCGTTTCATTGCATTTCGCGGTCAATTCCCTTCACTTCACGATCATTTGCATGCATTTTGCGCTCAAATCGCTTCAAACCATGATCATTCCCATGCACTTCACGGTCATCCCAAACAATTCCGTGTTGATTCACGGTCGTTTCGAGGCATTTCGCGGTCAATTCCCTTCACTTCACGGTCAGTTGCATGCAACTAACCGCTGATCATGAATTGATGCGATTTGAGTGCGAAATGCATGCAAATGACCGTGAAGTGAAGGAATTGACCGCGAAATGCCTCGAAACGACCGTGAATCAACACGAAATTGTTTGGGACGACCGTGAAATGCATGGGAATGATCATGGTTTGAAGCGATTTGAGCGCGAAATGCATGCAACTGACCGTGAAGTGAAGGGAATTGACCGCGAAATGCCTCGAAATGACCGTGAATCAACACGGAATTGTTTGCGTCAACCGTGATTTGCGACTGAAAATGATCATGGTTTGAAGTGATTTGACCGTAAAATGCATGCAAATGATCGTCAAGTGAAGGGAATTAACCGCGAAATGCCTCGAAACGACCGTGAATCAACATGGAATTGTTTGGGACGACCGTGAAATGCATGGGAATGATCATGGTTTGAAGCGAATTGATCGCGAAATGCATGCAAATGACCGCGAAATGAAGCGAATTGACTGCGAAATGCCTCGAAACGACCGTGAATCAACACAGAATTGGTTGGGACGACCGTGAAGTGCATGAGAATGATCATGGTTTGAACCGATTTGACCGCGAAATGCATGCAACTGACCGTGCAGTGAAGGGAATTGATCGTGAAATGCCTCGAAACGACCGTGAATCAACACGGAATTGTTTAGGATGACAGGGAAATGCATGGGAATGATCATGGTTTGAAGCGAATTGACCGCGAAATGCATGCAACTGACCGTGGAGTGAAGGGAATTGACCGCGAAATGCCTCGAAACGACCGTGAATCAACACGGAAATGTTTGGAATGACCGCGAAATGCATGGGAATGATCATGGTTTGAAGCGAATTGACCGCAAAATGCATGTAAATGACCGTGGAGTGAAGCGAATTGACCGCGAAATGCCTCGAAACGACCGTGAATCAACACAGAATTGTTTGGGACGACCATGAAGTGCATGGGAATGATCATGGTTTGAAGCGAATTGACCGTGAAATGCATGCAACTGACCGTGAAGTGAGGCGAATTGACCGCGAAATGCCTCGAAACGACCGTGAATCAACACGGAATTGTTTGGGATGACAGTGAAATGCATGGGAATGATCATGATTTGAAGCAAATTGACCACGAAATGCATGCAACTGACCATGGAGTGAAGCGAATTGATCGCGAAATGCCTCGAAACGACCGTGAATCAACACGGAATTGTTTGGTATGATAGGGAAATGCATGGGAATGATCATGGTTTGAAGCAAATTGACCGCGAAATACATGCAACTGACCGTGGAGTGAAGGGAGTTGACCGCGAAATGCCTCGAAACGACCGTGAATCAACACAGAATTGTTTGGAATGACCACGAAATGCATGGGAATGATCAGGGTTTGAAGCGAATTGACCGCGAAATGCATGTAAATGACCATGGAGTGAAGCGAATTGACCGCGAAATGCCTCGAAACGACCGTGAATCAACACGGAATTGTTTGGGACGACCGTGAAGTGCATGGGAATGATCATGGTTTGAAGCGAATTGACCGCGAAATGCATGCAACTGACCGTGCAGTGAAGGGAATTGACCGTGAAATGCCTCGAAACGACCGTGAATCAACACGGAATTATTTGGGATGACAGGGAAATGCATGGGAATGATCATGGTTTGAAGCGAATTGACCGCGAAATGCATGCAAATGACCGTGGAGTGAAGGGAATTGACCGCGAAATGCCTCGAAACGACCGTGAATCAACACGGAATTGTTTGGAATGACCGCGAAATGCATGGGAATGATCATGGTTTGCAGCGAATTGACCGCGAAATGCATGTAAATGACCGTGGAGTGAAGCGAATTGACCGCGAAATGCCTCGAAACGACCGTGAATCAACACAGAATTGTTTGGGACGACCGTGAAGTGCATGAGAATGATCATGGTTTGAAGCGAATTGACCGCAAAATGCATGCAAATGACCGTGGAGTGAAGGGAATTGACCGCGAAATGCCTCGAAACGACCGTGAATCAACACGGAATTGTTTGAAATGACCGTGAAATGTATGAAAATGATCATGGTTTGAAGCGAATTGACCGCGAAATGCATGCAACTGACCGTGGAGTGAAGGGAATTAACCGCGAAATGCCACGAAACGACCGTGAATCAACACGGAATTGTTTGGAATGACCGCGAAATGCATGGGAATGATCATGGTTTGAAGCGAATTGACCGCGAAATGCATGTAAATGACCGTGGAGTGAAGCGAATTGACCTCGAAATGCCTCGAAACGACCGTAAATCAACACGGAATTATTTGGGATGACCACGAAATGCATGGGAATGATCATGGTTTGAAGCAAATTGACCGCGAAATGCATGCAACTGACCGTGAAGTGAGGCGAATTGACCGCGAAATGCCTCGAAACGACCGTGAATCAACACGGAATTGTTTGGGACGACCGTGAAGTGCATGGGAATGATCATGGTTTGAAGCGAATTGACCGCGAAATGCATGCAGATGACCATGAAGTGAAGGGAATTGACCGCGAAATGCCTTGAAATGACCGTGAATCAACACGGAATTGTTTGGGATGACCGCGAAATGCATAGGAATGATCATGGTTTGAAGCGATTTGACCGCGAAATGCATGCAAATGACCGTGGAGTGAAGGGAATTGACCGCGAAATGCCTCGAAACGACCGTGAATCAACACGGAATTGTTTGGAATAACCGCGAAATGCATGGGAATGATCATGGTCTGAAGCGATTTGACCGCGAAATGCATGCAAATGACCATGAAGTGAAGGGTATTGACCGCGAAATGCCTCGAAACGACCGTGAATCAACATGGAATTGTTTGGGACGACCGTGAAGTGCATGGGAATGATCATGGTTTGAAGCTCATTGACCGCGAAATGCATGCAAATGACCGTGGAGTGAAGGGAATTGACCACGAAATGCCTCGAAACAACTATGAATCAACAGGGAATTGTTTGGAATGACCGGGAAATGCATGGAAATGATCATGGTTTGAAGCGAATTGACCGCGAAATGCATGCAAATGACCATGGAGTGAAGCGAATTGACCGCAAAATGCCTCGAAACGACCGTGAATCAACACAGAATTGTTTGGAATGACTGCGAAATGCATGGGAATGATCATGGTTTGAAGCGAATTGACCGCGAAATGCATGTAAATGACTGTGGAGTGAAGGGAATTGACCGCGAAATGCCTCGAAACGACCATGAATCAACACGGAATTGTTTGGGACGACTGTGAAATGCATGGGAATGATCATGGTTTGAAGCGAATTGATCGCGAAATGCATGCAAATGACCGTGAAGTGAAGCGAATTGACTGCGAAATGCCTCGAAACGACCGTGAATCAACACGGAATTGTTTGGGACGACCGTGAAGTGCATGGGAATGATCATGGTTTGAAGCGAATTGATCGCGAAATGCATGCAACTGACCATGGAGTGAAGGGAATTGACCGCGAAATGCCTCGAAACGACCGTGAATCAACACGAAATTGTTTGGGATGACCACGAAATGCATGGGAATGATCATGGTTTGAAGCGATTTGACCGCGAAATGCATGCAAATGACCATGAAGTGAAGGGTATTGACCGCGAAATGCCTCGAAACGACCGTGAATCAACACGGAATTGTTTGGGATGACTGTGAAATGCATGGGAATGATCATGGTTTGAAGCGATTTGACCGCAAAATGCATGCAAATGACCGAGAAGTAAAGGGTATTGTCCGCGAAATGCCTCGAAACGACCGTGAATCAACACGGAATTGTTTGGGATGACTGTGAAATGCATGGGAATGATCATGGTTTGAAGCGATTTGACCGCAAAATGCATGCAAATGACCATACAACTTAAGAGATTAGAAGAAGCACACTATGAACACAACTTGGAAAACATGGAGTGTGTACCGACATGGGTGTGTACTAACAAGCTAACCTAAAAAAGTAAAATAAAAAAAATATATAAAAAAACACATTAGAAAAAAAATAGAAAAATTGCACTAAAAAGCAGTTCGACGCTGGACATTTTCTGACAATTTTCGATATATCAAAATCTAGTCGATATATCGATACCTCGATATATCGACATCTACTCGATTATATCGATAATACAATTTAAAAAGTATTTTGTCGCTGGACAGTGTGTGACTATTTTCGATCAATCGAATAATAGTCGATATATCGGTCGGTTGTAAGGATGACTTACTAATATTATATCGACTAGATTTCGATATAATCGACAACTTACTCTACCATTAATCGATTAGGTTTCGATTATATCGAAGAGTTTCGATATATCGTGTTCTATTCGATATATCGAAGTTTATTTTTCTGTTTTTTTTAATGTGTTTTTTATTTTTTTAAATATATTTTTGTTTTACTTTTTTTGTTTTAACACACCCATGCCACACACTCCATGTTTTCCAAGTTGTGTTCATAGTGTGTTTATGAACATAGAGTTGGGGTCATTGATGCATTTCATCAAATGCTTCAAACCATGATCATTCCCATGCATTTCACAAAAAAATTTTATTCCAAACCCAAATTCACTTATTTTTTTCGGGCCCAATTCCCAAAATTTTGCATTTCCTATCCCAAACAATTCCGTGTTGATTCACGCTCAAGCATATCGCGGTCAATACCCTTCACTCCACGGCAATTTGCATTTCGCTGTCAATTCGCTTCAAACCATGATCATTCCCATGCATTTCGCGGTCATTCCAAACAATTCCATGTTGATTCACGGTCGTTTCGAGGCATTTCGCGGTCAATTCCCTTCACTTCACGGTCATTTGCATGCATTTCGCGGTCAATTCGCTTCAAACCATGATCATTCCCATACACTTCATGGTCGTCCCAAACAATTCCGTGGTGGTTCACGGTTAGGCATTTCACGGCCAATTCCCTTCACTCCACGGCCATTTGCAGTCCAAATCGCTTCAAACCATGATCATTCTCATGCATTTCGTCATCCCAAACAATTTCGTGTTGATTCACGTTCGTTTAGAGGCATTCAATTCGCTTCACTCCACGGCCATTTACATGCATTTCGCGGCCAATTCGCTTCAAACCATGATCATTTCCATGCATTTCACTCATTCCAAACAATTCCGTGTTGATTCACGGCTGTTTCGAGGCATTTCGCGGTCACTTCACTCCACCCCGATGCATTTCCCCAATTCGCTTTAAACCATGATCATTCCCATGCATTTCCCATCCCAAACAATTCCGGTTGATTCACGGCCGTTGAGGCATTTCACACGCTTCACTCCACAACAGATGCATTTTGGTCAATTGCCAAACCATGATCATTCCCATGCATTTCCCTATCCCAAACAATTCCGTGTTGATTCACTCTCGTTTCGAGATTTCGCGGTCAATTCTTCACTTCATGGTCATTTGCATGCATTTTCCGCCAATCGTTCAAACCATGATCATTCCCATACACTTCACCCCCAAACAATTCCGTGTTGATTCATTGTCGTTTCGAGGCATTTCGCTCTCAATTCCTCACTTCACGGCCATTTACATGCATTTCGCGAATTCGCTTCAAACCATGATCATTCCCATGCATTTCCGGGCATTCCAAACAATTCCGTGTTGATTCACCGCGAGGCATTTCGCTAATTCCCTTCACTCCACTGGCCAGATGCATTTCGCACAATTTGCTTCAAACCATGATCATTCCCATGCATTTCCTTATCCCAAACAATTCCTGGGATTCACCGTTTGAGGCATTTCGTTCAATTCGCTTCACTCCGGCCCGATGGCATTTCGCCCAATTCGCTTCAAACTATGATCATTCCCATGCATTTATTTCATCCCAAACAATTCCGTGTTGATTCGGTCGTTTCGAGGCATTTCGCCAATTCGCCTCACTTCACGGTCATGCATCAATTTCCTTCAAACCATGATCATTCCCATGCATTTCATGGTCGCCCCAAACAATTCCGTGTTGATTCACGGCTGTTTCGAGTTTTCGGTTAATTCCCTTCACTGACGATCATTTGCATGCATTTTACCCAAATCACTTCAAACCATGATCATTTTCAGTCGCAATCATTCGAAATAATTCCGTGTTGATTCACTGTCATTTGCATGTTTCTCGTTCAATTCCCTTCACTTCACAATTGCATGCATTTCGCACTCAAATCGCTTCAAACCATGATCATTCCCATGCATTTCACTTCCGTCCCAAACAATTTCGTGTTGATTCACGTTTGTTTTAGGCAATTTTCACCCGGTCCAATTTCCCTTCCACTTCAGGCATTGGCCATCAATTTACCCAAACCTCAAACGCCAATCAAATTTTTTCCAATGAGGGTTCGGTTTCGAAAATTTGCATGCAAAGCGTGAAGGAAGGGAATCGCGAAATGCCTCAAACGACCAATCAACACAAATGTTTGGGGCGTGAAATGCATGGAATTGTCCGTGAAGGGAGGGAATTGCGGTGAAATGCTGGAAATGAAAAGTTGAAATTGAGAAAGTGAATAAATGGATTTTCACCATCGACTGATGGAATCTTAGAAAATAAATAGGTTAGTTGCTAAAGTATCTTCTCCTACCCCAAAATCATATAGGGTACATCAAGTAACTAATTTTGGTTTATAAGATATTCTTGTTGAATGAATAGAGAAATAAATGAAAAAAAGAGAGAATTTTTTTTTTAATATGCTTATATATACATATTTATATAAATATGTAATAAAGAAAATTGTAGGTAGAATAAAGTTCTCCATGTAAAAAATAAAAACTAAAAAATAAAAAATAAAAAAATAAAAAAATTTGCATAGACTTTTACGAACTACAGTTATGGCTATAGCTATAATCTGTAGCTATATCTTCGATATATATCGAATACACTTCGATTAATCGAAAATTGCAGGATTTTTTTATGCAAAGTTTCTTTTCGATTTTTTTTCGATTAATCGAAAGACATTCGATATATCGAAGTATATATCGAAAGACCTTCGATGTATAGTAGAGGACATATTGAAAAAGCATTGGCTGCAGTTATCGCTACGGTTATAATCCGTAGCTAAAGATACCAGCTCTTTTTTTCCCTGTTGTAATCCCTGCCGCCTTTGTGAGTCATTTTATGAGATATGTGTTATATCCAAACTGTTCATCTATTTGGCGAACTCGTACTAACGCTTGGGAAGAAAAATAAGACAGATTTAGCTATCAAGTGGACCACCGTAAAAGCGTGGAAGATTGAACGCTACCATAAACCCTTTTAGGGGAAACCATTACAAAATTTGTTTTTTCTCTTCATCCAGGTCATTGTGACATTATGAATATATTGGATGGAAAATAAATATTATGGTGGGCCCTACAAAATTTTTAACGGTTAAAATCAATTTTTCCGTTGCTCTTTGTGGTGTGGTCCAGTTGATCTTTGGATAGGATTTTTTTTTTGATAATGCTCCGAAATGATCTCGAACTATGGATGAACGTTGTGGATATAATAAATACGTAACTGTGGGGCCCATGTAACTCTGATATCTTTTGAACCGTTCGTACAACTCGGAGTTTGAGGAGTGTCAGCGCTGGAAGGAACAAGCAGGGGCATTTTCGACCTTTGGCAAGCCTTCCGTACAGCTCGGGCGTATTCTCGTAAAGGAAAATGAGGTGGGCGTAGTTTCCTAAATGGGCCATAAATGGGTCGTACAGTCGCAAATTTCTCAAAAAAAAAATGTCCATCAATAAGTGGTTAAGATTGCTCAAGCGTCCAGATTTTGCAATGGAGATATACACCATCATAGGTCCCAACAAATGGGCGGTTTATTTTGAGTCGACGTATACTACGGGTACCATTTTCTGAGTGCCTGCGTATCAACGGTCATACTACTGGAGTAGCGAGTACCATTCGCTGTGCTCGCGCGAATCGCCCCATCCTTTTATCTACGAGGCTTCAGCGGATCACCGAATTCACCGGGTCGGTGGATCGCTGATTATGAAGCCCACCTAGATGTACGTGTATTATATCCCCTCCGTCCATCCGTTTCCCCCGATTATTTTAGGGCATAAGCCCACTAATTTAGCAGATCCAAATTTCGAGTGGACTAGAAAGTTTTAGGGCGTGTTTGGGCGGTGGGATTAGAAGGGATTGGGTGGGATGGGATTCGAAAAACAAAATTATTACCCATTCAAAAAACATAACTATTACCCATGGCAGGGATTGTCCCTGTTGGCTTGGGATAAGATTAATGCCATGGTTTGTTGATAAAACGGTGGTACATTAAATAGATATACCAACCATCTATTGAAATTACTTAGAATAACAAACATATGTTATATCTAAAGCGTTCATTTGTTTTGTAACCTTATTTTATAGCATGGGCCTAAAAATAAGTAGATCCAAAACTTATGTGGCCCCAAAGAAATTTTCAACGGTAAGTATTCAATCCCCGTTGCTTTCTCTGGTGGGGTCCACTTGAGTTTTAGATTTACCTGTTGTTTTGACCCATGCTCTAAAATAATCTCAATAAATGGGTGGACGGTGTGGATATAGCCCACACATCATGGTGGACCTACACAACTTGTTAACATTGAGTAAAGTTGGCACGGAACCCAATGCAAGTCCATTTAAGGTAATTCTAAGCTTTTCCAATCTTCCCAGGAGTGGAATTGGCACAGAACCAGATGAATCCCATCCCATCTAAACCCTTTAATCCCACCGCCCAAACAGGCCCTAGTGAAGCTGTGGTCCATTCATCCAGGTCATTGTGACAGGTTGGATGGCAATGGTAAATAAACATTTCGGTGGCCTCAAGAAGTTTTTAACGGTGATCATTCAATCACCACGGTTTCCTTTACTCTGGTCCACTTGAGATTTGGATGTTCATTTTTGAAGTCATACCCTACAATGAGCTGTCAAAACGGATGGACGGCGTGGATATGAGGCACATGTATCCGAGTGGCGCACAGTCTGGGATCTACCCAGCTCGGAAGAAGATGGTGAATATATCCACACCGTCCATCAATTTTTACACATAATTTTATATCATAAGACCAAAAATTAGGAAGATACAGTGATCAAGTGGACCACACAGTTGGGATTAAACTCCTACCATTAAAACATCCAGGGAGAGGCAGAAGTTTTGGATCAAGCTGATATTTGTATTAAATAAACATGATGGTGGGCCCTAGGAAGGTTTCAACGGTGATCGTCATTTTCACAGCTGCTTCTCGTGATGTGGTGCATTTGAACCTTGGATCTGCCACAATTTTGGACTTTTACCCTAAAACGATATGGAAAAGTGGATGTAAGGTGTGGATAAACCCATACATCACGGTGGGCCCTTGGAGCCCCAGCTTTTTCCGAGTTCGGAACCGGCGGGGGTAGTACCCAATCCGTGTCCGACCCAGGAATCCACCGAAGCGGGTTCTCATTCCCCTCCAAAGCACAAACGGGCCCACACCTTACAGTCCATCTTCCCACATTAGTCCAAAGAAAATCTCTGATCTATCGGCCCTGTTTCTTCAAAGGGCTCTTTTCTATTCCTTAATTCAGCAATTGGGTCGGACCTGAAAATGGCAATCAAAGCCCCAATCAGCGGATTAAGCTTGGCTGCATCACCATCTTCTTCGTTTGGAGCATCTTCTCACAGGGTTGTTTTTCCCAGAAAACCCTTCAAAACATCGTTTTTCAATGGTGGAGGTATGGCACTTCGATAATTTCAAATCTATTCATTTCTTGTGTCTTCTTTTTGCATATTTTTCCATTGGGAGCGAAGAGTTCGAATTGGTCCTCGACCTGGCCTGACTCGGCCGTTTATATATATATATATATATATATATATATATATATATATATATATATATATATATATATATATAGGAAATTAGTTGAATTTGACGGGTTGTTTGGATGTTGGTAAATCTCACTTCACAAGTAATGCAAAAATCTCACTTATATATTAGTTGAATTTGACGGGTTGTTTGGATGTTGGTAAATCTCACTTCACAAGTAATGCAAAAATCTCACTTCACAAGTAATGCAACTAGATTGAAAGGCTGAAACTAATAGCGGGAATGAAATTCTACATTCTGGATCGAGTGACCAAAATCACAAATTAGTGTAGGAGAATCCACAAAACAAATAGATAGAAGGAGCAAGACTGTGAGCAAGCTCAACAGCCCTCTAGTTGGCAACTAGAAATCACCAAAACCCACTCTCCGATGCATGTACTGTTAGAGAATTCAACAACTTTTATTAAAAAAAGATATCATTCTGTCCCTCTACGTATGGCTATAAAGCCATTTTTATGGAGTTGTTTGGATACTTGTAGAGTCTTTACCAGATAAACAGTTTGTGTGTTTGGATACTGGTAAAGAGATTTTAGACATACATTGTGGGTATTCACGCGGAGCTTGAAGAGGTTAATTGCGCACCACTTTCAAACCACACATGTGCACAGGATAAAAGATATGTCCATTGGGCTGAGGAATAAGCTAACCCAATCATCTGGTGGACCTTGAAAGTGGGCCCACTAATTTAGATGTATTTGTTGTGTTAATATTCAAGTAACCAAGAGGCAAACATGAACTAGTCCATATTATGCAGATACATAGCATTACTATATAAGTGTGATACCATTCCAAAAAAAAACTATATGAGCGAGAGATCATCCAATCCATATGAGTGAGTGATCAAGGTGCAAATATGGTGATAAAGAGCAAATATTTTAGTGAGTGTGATACCATTCCGGGGGGGTGTCCGCGGTTACCTTTGCCCGCGGTTGCCTCTGCTGCACTATTGCACAGTGGCCAGCTTCGCTGTCAAACCCTCTTCTTTACTTTTAATTTTTTTTTTATTAAATCTCTTTCATTCATTTTATTTTTATTTCATCCCTTTTTTTCTCTCTCTCATTTGTCTAATCCATTCTTTTCAATTACTCTATTTTACCATTTTCCTGACCCCTATCTCCATACATCCATGTGTAAGCTAAGAAAGTTTTAGCCTTGATCTTTTGATCCATGGTCAAATTATTTAGGTTATAATAAAAAAAGGGTGTAATATGATGAACGATATATTTAATTCAAAAAAGGATTTGTAATATCTATATATATATATTGTTTTTGTTTTTTGTTTTTTGGGATTAAGTAAGAAAAGGGTACTTACAAGTTACAACAATCATAGACTACACAAGTTGGATATCCGTGCTAAATTGCTTTGATACTATTGAAAGACAACCCATATGGGTGGGCCTGTAGGATTTGACGTTCTACATGATCTTGAAATCTTCGTAAAAAGCTAAAGATAGATGGTCTATGTCCAATGGTCTGCCTAACCACTATGGGAGCAGAGAAGATCTTGTCACCCCTCTGATTTTACAATTAAGATGGCCTCGGATCTGATCAATGGCTTGAATTGTGTAGAGGCAGGGCTAGATGGACAAAAAGATATTTTCCTCCCTATTTACTCTCTTGGGACTCTCATTTTGGGATAATTTAAACAAGTGAATTCTTTCCCTTTTTATAAGGGAGGGACCGATAGTTAAGGTGGAGTTTGGATGAGGCAAGAGTTATCCCATCTCATCCGATCTCTCCATTTCCCCAGTCGAATTCTTTAATTTGAATTCAAATTTAAATTTAAATTCAATAATTTGGAAAGATAAAGCAGAAAGAGGGATACGAAAGAAACTCGTGTTGGATCCACCCACTAGCGGTTACCCACAAGTAGGGCTCATAAGCCCATGTCTAACAAGTAAAGAGTCAAATATTTGAGCTAGTGAGAGTTCTAGCACACCCGAGCGCATAGAATGGGCCACAATTTGGACTCTAGATTGGACCAAATGGAGTGCTAGCACAAGTACGTGTATAGAATGGGTCATAACTTGGACTGTCTAAACCATTAACATTCAATCTGCATATGCTGTCTTCTTGATGAGCGTACAAGCCCCACATCCCATGGGTTAGGACGTCAGCCGAACCCTCCTCGTGGGCCCCACTTCACATGGACCCGCCTCACACGAGCCACCTACCTCAAACGGGCTGCCCACCCCGTGTGTGTCCCTGCATCCCACATGCTACCTCACTTGAGCCCAGTGTGAAAATGCTCCTGCATTAATCACTCCTAGTAAGGAGTCTCGAACACGAGACCTCCTGCTCAGATATCAATTTGACTCAGGACAATTAGCCATCTGCTCTAAAAGCTCGAACTGATAGAGAATGGTGAATCAATGTCTTTATCTCATAGCCCGGGCTCCACATCCCATGGGTTAGGACGTCGGCTGAACCCTCCTTGTGGGCCCCACTTCACATGGGACCGCCTCACACGAGCCACCCGCCTCACATGGGCCGCCCACCCTGAGTGTGTCCCCGCATCCCACAGCCTACCCACCTCGAGCTCGGTGTGAAAATGCCCTTGCATTATACATAAATGGAATTGATTTATTTTTGGGCTCATCTAACACCAAGGTCAGTGCCCCATACGTGTGCCATGGTTGGCATATGTGGTAGAGTGAGGGTGCACATGGGCCTTGGAGAATTTATGAAATGCATGAGTGAGAGGGAGAGTGATTTTGCAAGGGGAGAGCAAGAGAGAGTGAGAGAGTTACAAGGGTGTAGGGAGAGACGTCACATCTCCCCTTTTATAAGGTATAAGGGCATTCAAAAAATAGAGTCAGTGCTCCGTAAATACTTGTAAAGTGTTACTCAGCTTCTAAGGAGGAAATGTAAAAGGGGGGTTTTGGGTAAAAGAGTTTACACAGGTAACTTGTTTCCTCTGTTTTCACCCCATCTAAATGTGGGCAGTGGAGTGGTTTAGGTCAAACTATTTACCTTAGTGGGATTTTACCCACATCCAAAGGACCTGTAAAATTCAATGGAATTGTGAGATGCAAGAATCATACATTTTATTTTTCGAAAGGCGTGATTTTATTATAAAAGACCAAAGCTTGAAAGAATACATAGAACAAAACAGGAGATAGAAAAAAAGGAAAAAGTTACAACCCTAGCCCATTCCATTGCATACATTTTAGCCCTCTTGAATAAGTCCATTGCCCGACTACTTCGATTATGAAAACATCTATTGTTTCTTTCTTCCCACAGAAACTAGATGCTGATCATTAAAGCTATCCGCCAATTTCCCTTGTCTTCTTTGCTAAACCTTCCCCCATTCCAAGCTTGAAAAAAAATCTTCAACGGAACGTAGCATGACCCAATATGCACGAAATCTTTGAAGAAACAATCTCAAACCTGATTTTCAAATGAGCAAAGGATGAAAGGATGATCAATTGACTCTCCATTTTGCATACACATCAAACATGCATTTGTCAACACCATCCCTCTCCTTCGAAGACTATCAATGGTTAACACCTTTTTCCTTCCCATTAACCAAGTCAAAGCTACCACTTTGGGGGAGCCTTGTACTGCCGCACACAAGCTGTATGACTGATTTGACCAACCGATGAAACCCCATAGATGAAAAGTTAGAAGGATTTACTAAAATTTGCCTGATTTTGCTTTAGTCCACACTATAAAGTCTCTATTTCCCACCAACGGTGAAGCCTTTTGAAGCAATTCCAATAAGATGAGCATTTCTTCCTCTTCTTCTTCCAACCAGTTCCTTCTACATAGTGGTGTCCAACACACCTCGTTCCCTACTTTATAAAAACAATGAGCAACTAAGATGTATGAATTGACCAAAATTCTAGCTAGGCGAGGGAAAATTTCTTAAAGTGGTTGATCTCCCAACCAAACATCTTCCTAGAACTGAATAACCTGTCCATCACCCAAAGAAAAGCCTATCCCCTCCTTGAACTTGTCCCTCATTCATCTAACTCCCTAATATTGATATTTCCACCCCTACAAGACTTATTTGTTCAGAGTAATATTTTGTATGGGTCCTTTTCAGACTTTGTAGTGACCAAATTGCCTTAATGGAGGCATACTAGCAAATAATGATGGATAGGCTTTTGAGAGGTACTTGGATTTTTCATGATATGTGTTTTCAAGAGTGTCTACGAGTGTCGTCGTCGTCATCATCATCATCATCTAAGCTGTATTCCAACCAATTGGGGTTGGTTACAAAAATTTTGTTTCGCCGTTCCACTCTTTCAAGGACCATTTCCTCAGTGCTTTTCTTACTACTTGCTCCACGACCTTTTGGGCCTTCCCCTTGCCCTTTTAGAGCCTTCAACCGACGGAACTTGCTCGTAACTATTGCAGTTCTTGGTTTTTGTTACACATAGCCAAACCATTTAAGTCTACCGTCCCTCATCTAATTACCTATTGGTGTTACTCCTAAGTTTTCCTAAAATGCATTCATTTCTAATTCTATTCTTCCTTGTCTTGCCACTCATTCATCTCAACACCCTCATGTTTGCTCATCCTGTGAACATGTTAATTGCCCAACATTCTATTCCATAAAGTAGGGTTAGTCTTATAGCTATCTTACAAAAATTTCCCTTTCAGTTTGATTGGTATGCGACAATCACATAGAACTCCAGAGGTGCTTCTCCACCTCTTCCGCCTAGTTTGAATTCTATGAGTAACATTCTTCTCAATCTCTCCACTCTCATGAATTATCGACTTGGGATATAAAAGCGTAATTTTGCATTACTTTCTTTTTGAAAGGTAACAAAAAATTTTATTAACAAAAAGCACCAAAGCGGCGCAAAGACTATAGAAGGAGAAGAAAAACACCCCAAAATTTACAGCAGAAATTTACAATCTATATTCCCTCCCAAACTTGACACCCACTCACTAACAAGGCCCACCACCTTGACGGCAACCCAACCTGGAGAGTGGCTCACATTTGGACAATGATGTTAACTAATTCCTTGTTTCCACTCCTATAGTTACTAAAATTGCATTCCATATACTTGTTATTAGTCCAACTAATTATAAAATCTTTAGATTCTAAAGCATCCCTCCATAATTCTAGCTTTGTGTTTTCCCTTTTCTCGTCTCGTCAATCAAAACTATGTCATATGCAAACAACATACAAGATGGGTGCTCTTCTTGTAAATGCCCTTGTAGATGCCTTGTTGACTCATCCATAGCTGGTGTAAAGGATATGGGTTCCATGCTGACCCGTTGTGTAAGCTTACAATAGTTAGAAACTCACTTGTCTCTCCACTAATGGTCCTCACTCTTCACGTTTGTTACATTCCCTCATACATATCCTTAATTATGTCAATATATCCTCTCGAGACTCTTTTATTTTCAACACCCACCAGAATAACTCTCTAGGGACCGTATTATATGCTTTCTTTAAGTCTTTGAAGATTATGTGGAGATCCTTCCTCCTCTCCCTGTATTTCTCCTTTAGTTGTCTAAAAGGGAAAATAACCTCATTGGTTGGCCTTCCTAGCATAAATCTGAACCTTTTTTTTTTAATATACTGTCTCGCGCCCAACCTTTGCCTAATCACTTCTCCAAAAGTTTCACATCATGATTCATAAGTTTAATCCTATGATAGTTAATGCAGCTTTATATGCTTCTTTTGTTATTGTAAAGGCACCACGGTACTTTTCCTCCATTCACCTGAATTTTCTTTGATCTTATAATCTTGTTAAACAACATTCTCAACTAAAATAAGCTAGTCTCTCTCATGCTTACAAACCTCCGTGCCCAACCTTTGCTTAATCACTTCTCCAAAAGTTTCACATCATGATTCATAAGTTTAATTCTATGATAGTTAATGCAGCTTTATATGTTTCTTTTGTTATTGTAAAGGCACCATGGTACTTTTACTCCATTCACCTGTATTTTCTTTGATCTTATAATCTTGTTAAACAACATTCTCAACTAAAATAAACCAGTCTCTCTCATGCTTCCAATCCTCTACTCGTATAGCATCCAGTCTTAGGGCCTTTCCTATCTTCATCCTTTCCAAAGCTTCTTTCACTTCTAATATCCTAATCATATGAAAATATGGTCTTTGGCGTCATTTAATTTTATAATTCCTTCTATCTCTATGCTCTTAAAGTGCTCATCATTTATTCATTTAACAAGTTTTGAAGATAGCTTCACCACCTTTCATTGATCTCATTGTTTTGAACTAGTACCCTCTAGTTACTACCACTGTTTTAAATATCGATGATATCAGCCGATATATTCTACGATATATCTTGCATCCCACTTGTGTGATACGAAATGCACAAAGTAGTGGGATATATCCCACATGTTCTATCCAGTGAGCATTTATTATTATTTTTTTCCGATCATTTTTTTTCTGGAAATCATGTTAAATTAGTGACAAATTGTTACAAATCCATGATTTTTCATGTTTGTATGAAAAATCATGGATTGGGAGCTTTAATTTCGAGATTTCACGAAGAAGAACCGAGTTGCGGAAAATTGAAAAAAAATCAAAATCGAACATGTAACCTAATCTAATGATTTTTCTTTTGCTTTTGAATGTATTGCTTGTGTTTCCACACATCTTCTTACATTTATAAATTATATGAATAGATTTTGAATATATTTGTACCAATTCAGTTAGACAACACATAGATTAAGATCCCATACAAAGAAAACCTATTATGTGCACTTGTTTTTTGTAATGTTTTGATTTATAGGTGTGTATTGATGTCTTTTTTAACAATCATTGAAATTTCATTGAAAAAATCGACCAATTTCCAATGTTTCCCCATGTTTCCAACAACAACGATACATTACGCGATACAACCGATATATCCCATGCGATAACTGATATGTATCCGTATCCCAAGGGTGCGATACATAATGCGATACGTAATGCGATACTGATATTTCAAACACTGGTTACTACTCTTAATGCATCTAACATGATCTATGTCCCAAAACTCCTCTTAATGCATCAACATGATCTGTCCCAAAACTTATTCTCTCATTAATGCAAGTTTGAATACATCGTTCTCACATTATCTTGTTCAATAATCTTTTATATGGACCATCATATGCCTTAAGTTTAGCCTCACATGCTACTTTCGTAGCCCTCCTTTTGTTGTTCCTACATTCTTCAAAAATTTCCTTGTTTCTAGTTGCTTGTCAGGCCTTGAAACAAGATTGTTTCTTGCTAATAGCCTTTTGGACGTCATCGTTCTACTCCTAACTTTCCTTATTTGAGTGGCTTTTCCTTTTAGATGCCCCCGAACTTCTTTCGCCACTTCTCTAATTCACTCTACTATCTACTTCCATATATCCTTAACTTTTCCTCAACATTTGACTTTCCTTCTTCCATCAATTTATTACTAAATAGACTACGTTCTTTTCTTTTAAATTCTACCACCTTGTTTTTGGACACCTACTAATTCCACTCTCTGTTCCATCTCTTAATAACATCCATAGCCATTAACCTACGTTGCATAGTCAAATCCTCTCTTGGTATAACCTTGCAGTCTTTACATATTGATCTACTGCATATGATTTGCCTTCGAAGGTTATTACATGTTCATCTTGTTTTTTTTTTTTTTTTTCCAGTATTTGTTTGCTAGAGCCAGATTGTATGCCAT
Organism: Magnolia sinica; assembly: GCF_029962835.1. Lineage (NCBI taxonomy): Eukaryota > Viridiplantae > Streptophyta > Magnoliopsida > Magnoliales > Magnoliaceae > Magnolia > Magnolia sinica. The sequence continues at coordinate 87,763,988 of NC_080575.1, read as the reverse complement.
GACAAAATTAGGGACATCATCTCCTACCTCATTTCTTCTCCCAAAACCATATCCTCCACGTACCCTTTCATTTCCTATAATATCTTTTCCTACCTTGACCTCTCAAGTCTCTGTCAAACAACCATTTACTCTAAAAGCTTAAGCTGTCAAAGTGTGGTGTATCAATGTATATTGAGGGACTTTATCACTTCAACACCCCCCCGCACGTGCGAGGTGGGAACTCTGCACGGGAACATATTGACGAAGGTGGAGGGACACTCACACCATAAATAGGCCGGGCTTAATTTCCCGGTCCCTGGGCCGGACCTGATTTTCCTGACCCCTCGTGGGAGAATAATATATTAGCATGGCATATTTGCTGCTCTCGAGATTCGAACATAGGACCTTCCGCTCTGATACCATGTCAAACAACCATTTACTCTAAAAGCTTAAGCTGTCAGAGTGTGGTGCATCAATGTATATTGAGGGACTTTATCACTTCAACAGTCTCTTCCTACAAATATCCTCTGTCCATTTGGAACTCCTTGCATCAGTCCATTTATGCTTCACAGATTTCTCTTGATTCCATCCTCCAACCCTACATATGGCGCACATGCACTAATAACATTGATTATCTCCTCATGTGACACAAGCTTTATTAAGAAAAGCCTATCACTTACTCTCTTATGAATCCACAGGTCATCCATTATATCTATGGCTTCGTGAATGTTTCTTCTCAAGCTTTTGCAGTTTATGGTAACATAATCATGGAACCATCTTAATGAAAATATCGTCTTCCAGGACTGCAGATTTGGGCTGCTCACATGCATTTAGTTTATCCAGCCACTGATTTCATTATTATGAATGCAATCTGCATATGTCGCTTAGAAACAGGTGTGCTTTTATGTCAGATACAGGAAAAAAACTGTTCGACGTGGTGACCCCTGCTAACATGAGAAAACATTGTCTGTGCAGTTATATGATGAATTGAAAGATGTATTATTAATTTATCACACAATTGGGAAAATACTTGAGAATTTTCTATTTACTCATAGATATAAAAAACTATATAAATAAGTTGCCACTATTTACACCCCCATCTTTTGATGCCCATACCTGTTTTTTCTACTTTTGGTATTAGAATAGTTTTGAACCATTCTAACTGCATAGTAGAAGAAAAGAGAAGATGCCTATGAATACTGTATAATGAGCACCTAGGGTGTCTACAATAATCATAAACTAGAACTAGAAAACAAGTAAAAGAGATGCATTTAGGTTTTGTCCGAGCAACCATGTTGATGTGTACCTGTATGGATTTTTTTAGAAAGTGGAGTGCCTTTTTTTTTGTATTTTTATTGAAAGATGCATTATAGATATTCCTTTGTCTTGTACTTGAATTATATGACATACTAGGAGCTTATGATATTTCACCATGTCTCTTGTTTCTAGTGGGAGCTCTAAAGGCTACAGGGATACAAACAGCAATATCCAACAGACCCAGATGTGATGCACACGGTGGGGGTGCTCTTGGCGCGCAGATGAACATTTTTGGTCGGCTTGCTAGAGTTATCCAGGTGAGATGTTGGAAAGGTGTTTCAAGTTAATCTGATATTACTATACATGGCTCATAGTTCAATTTCTTTGGTGGTTCTTTTGCCAACGTTACATTTATTATTTCTCCACCAAGTGTAGTCATATGCAAATTCAATTTTAAGTTCTCTGGAAGACCCAGAAAAGATATTGGAACAATCCGTGACCGAGATGAATGATGACTTGACAAAGATGCGACAAGCCACTGCACAGGTACTTATCAATTCATCGCCTTGGAGTTAGTTCTGTGAGAAAAGTTGTTACCTTGCCTGCAATGTAGATTTCTTTCCCACGCACGAAGTATTGATCTTTTAAACTGTTACTTTTCATCCCCTGCGATGCATATTACTAATTTTCTTTTGGTTTTGTCTTGTTTTAAGGTTTTAGCTTCTCAGAAGCAGTTGGAAAACAAATATAAGTCAGCACAACAAGCTTCTAACGATTGGTAGAAGTTTCGGATGAATTTTTATTTTCAAGCAGCTAGGATTATTGGTCTACATGTGAATGTTACCTTTACCTTTTTCCCCCTCCTAAATATAGGTACCGTAGGGCACAACTTGCTCTTGCAAAAGGTGAAGAGGATCTTGCTCGTGAAGCTCTTAAGAGGCGTAAAGCTTATGCTGTAAGTATTTCTCACAAAAGAGAGTAAACCAGTTGCTTAATCATTCTTCAATATGTCATGATACTCGCGCATATTCATTTCACAAGAAAGAGAGCAAACTAGTTGTGAGATTTTCTGTTTCTGGTTAATTACCTAACCCCCCAACTTTCTGTAATGAGTTGGGTGTTTATGTGGTTGGATCGCTTTACAAGCAGTTATAGTAGCCCATGATTCAAAGATCCAGCCTGTTGATTTGATGAACCCCACCATGGATAGGGTATGCCATTTCCCTGACAATCTCCCAGGCTGGAAGATCTTATCTTACAATTTTGGCCTTTTCCCCATCCTTTGCTGTTATTTTTAACAGTCTATTTATGGGTCATCAATCAACGGCCTGGATCAATGAACTTTGGCATCTTGTTGCATCCTGATGCATCAGGGCACCATTCGCATCTTGTTGCATTAGGACCCTACAATTCATCTTGTTTTGTCATTGTCAAAAAGTGTGTAACCATATCTCCTAACTTTCAGTAATGAGTTAGGTGTTTATGTGGTTGGATCGCTTTACAAGCAGTCAGTAGCCCATGATTCAAAGATCCAACCTGTTGATTTGACGAACCCCACCATGGATGGGGTATGCCATTTCTCCAACAATCTCCAAGGCTGGAAGATCTTATCTTACAATTTTGGCCTTTTCCCCAGCCTTTGCTGTTATTTTTAACAGTATTTATGGGTCGTCGATCAATGGTCTGGATCAATGAATGTTGGCACTTGTACATCCTGGTGCATCAGGACACCATTCACATCTTATTGCATTAGGACCCTACAATTCATCTTGTTTTATCACTGTCAAAAAGCGTGTAACCATATCCACTTCCTTTTCTGAGATTACAACTTTGTTCATGCTTGTTCCCTTATGGAGACATATTAGAGAAGGTGGCACAAATCCTTTCAGATGGATTTGGACGAAAGCGACATTTAAGTTCTGGAAAATTGCTATGATGCTTGGTAGCTGCTAACTTAAGGTCTAGAGTCTGATCAGTTTGCATTTTTGTTTTGTTTTGCAGGACAATGCAAATGTGTTGAAAAATCAGCTTGGTCAACAGAAGACTGTTGTTGATAATCTTGTCTCCAATACTCGGGTGTGTTGCTGTTTTCTGTTCATTACCCTATTCCCATGCGTAAATGGTTCTTATTCGTCTTTCGTCACATGTTCTTACTCTATTCCTGCCAGTGTTTTAAATAGCAAATAGCATGTAACGTAGGGTTCACCTGCTTGAAGCGTGAGGCATAATCTATGTAGCATGTAGCATGTAGCATAAGCTACCTGCTACTTCTAGATTTATAGTTATTATAATATGATAAACAGGCAAATAGTAAACATAAAGATTAAAAAGCAATGAAACTTATTTAATACTATTCGTCATCGAGAACATTAACTGATTAGTATTTTAGTGAAAAATAGCATGCGGCATCTGCTACATAAGGTGCAGCATACCCTACATGCAACTTGCTCTAGTTTCATACACTGCATAGCGTGAAGGCAATGCTACATTATGCAGCATACACCACATGCTATGTAGCATACACTACTTAAAACATTAATTCCTGCTAAAATTAGCTGAACTTTAATATGTTGAAAGTTCTCAGTTAGTCTCTCTTTAAATATGTTCACAGCACAATTTACATCTCTAGTTGCGACTTCATGGCCTGTAGTTGTAAGATTTGGTGGTTGTGTGCGCGTGCGCGTGCATGTGTGAAGGTAGGCCATATCATTTGGAACCAAGTACGTTGTTGTAGTTGACAATGAGCTCCATATATATTGACTTTCCACCATCCCTTCCCCCAGAGTGGAGAATGGCTGCGGTCTCACCCCTAATGGAGAAAACATCCCACAAATCTCAGCTGAAGCATGTGTCCTTCTGGCCCTCTTGTGCAAACCTATGAATCTTAAGCACAGGATTGAAACTCGTTGAAACCAAATCGACTTGGTTTCACTGTAGAATGAAACAAAACATACATCATCAGCAATTCCTGACCAATTGGAAGTATGCTGCTATGGCTACCTGGGCAATGGGTTGTCTTTGTACTTCGTGGCATACCTCACCCACATGGAGTTTATATTCAAACCCTTGATTGTCTTTTCCTGAGCTTTCTTAGCAACCGGATAGGCACATCCCCTCTATTGCTAGCAAGTGACCCTCCATGGGCCTATCACAAGGCTGCCATTCTACTAGCAGACCTCCAATTACATGAGCATCCTCTAGCGAGACACTTCTCTTGGTTGGTGATGAAGGTGCATATGTGAATGCACCACAGGGGCATCAATGTCCTTAACACTAGTGTGTATTTCAGAACTCAAGAGGTGGAGAACCGGATTGTGTCCATAACTTCAGCCCTCACGAAGTTCTCTAAGAACTTGGCCACTCCTATGCTGCCTTAACGCTATAAGAGCATCAACTTAACACCAATATGCATTTCAAAACTCGCGAAGTAGAGAACTGGACGGGGTCGTAAATCCAGCCCTCACAAAGTTATCCAAGAGTTTGGCCACTCCTAGGCTGCCTTAATCTAGGGCTTCCGCTCTTTGCTTAGACTTAACCAACCCATGAACTTAGTTGTGGCCAGCTCATTCATATTAGTTATGCAGTTAGCAGGTAGCTGGGAACCCTGCCACGAAGGTATTCCATAACGGTAATGGTGACCATAATGCCAGCGATCATAAAAGCCCTGCAACGGTCAAAATTTTGTTTAAAGGAAAAAAATGCACCGGCCCTGTACAGGACGTCACGGGCTCGTATTGGCTTGTTACGCCCTCGTATTGGCTCATTATGATCTCATAACAGTGTTATGCCCATTACAGGGCTGTTATTGGCCCATTTCGATTATGTCTAACTTGTTTGGAATCAAATCTTGGATTTGGGGGAGAAATCACAACTCGAGTGAAAACGGGCTGGAAATCCTAGGAGAAAGATATAAGGAAAATTCTATTTATTTGCACATTTTTTTTTTTTGAAAGATAACGATTATATTAAGATGAAACTGAGAAAAACAACACGGAGAAAAAAGAAAACGCAGGAGGAAAGATCCGCTGAGATAGCAGAAACTAACAAACTCCAAAAAAGAAAAAATCAGCATCCTAGAAAAAGAAATTCAGCATCCTTAAGGGAATCAACTTGAGCGGCCCATTCGATCACCAATCTTTTGGCTTTTGACCCTACGACCTCGGCTGAGTTAGAGGAATTTCTGAAGCATCTATCATTTCTTTCTATCCAGACGGACCACCAAATAGCGAGAATGACCATTCTCCATATCCGTGTCTTCTTTTTCCCTATCCTGATACCATGCCAGGCTTTGAGGAGAAGGTCTGTCGAGCCAGGGAGACACCTATTGACTTGAAAACGAGAGAAAACATCAGCCCAAATGGTTGATATGAAGGAACAGTGGATAAGCAGATGGTTGGGCGATTCTGTGGTTGTCATGCAACAGAGACAGATGTTGGGGATCACCATCCCTCTTTTCCTTAAATTATCAATAGTCAGAATCTTCTTATTGGCAGCCAGCCAGCCAAAAGCCATTATCTTTGGGGGGGAATAATACCAGAAGTGGGCGGAAGGCTGAGCAGAAATAGGATGATGGGACGATAGAATCTGGTTGTAAAAAGATTTTACCGAGAATGAGGCAGATTTATCCCATCTCCAGGTGATTTTGTCAGCACACTCCTGACTTGGGCTTGTTTTGTAGATGCAATTCATCAGATTAAGGTCTAGAATCTCCCAATCTTCCAAGTTTCTTCTACATCGCAGATTCCAAACAGTCTTCCCATCCTCTATAGCATAGCAATCCGCCACGGATATGTCTTGATTAGGGGAGAGGCGGAAAATTGACGGGAACCGATCTTTAAGAGGGATATCCCCCTCCTAGGGGTCTTTCCAGAAACGGATCCTATCACCTTTGCCTAACTCGAAGCGAATGCCTTTGCAGATTTCGTTTTTAAGGCGGAGAATGCCTTTCCAAATGGTGGAGGCCCTATAAGCTAACGAATCTTTCGTCCACCACCCACTCGGCAAGCTTCCGTATTTGCTTTTGATTATGTTGTTCCAGAAATTGCTGCTTTCCGACCCTAATCTCCAAATCCACTTTCCGAGTAAGGCCCTGTTCATCAACTTGAGGTCTTTTATACCTGCTCCCCCTTCTTTAAAATGCTTGCACACCTGATTCCAATCCATGAGGTGAAATCTCTTCTTATCCTCTTTCCCGTGCCATAAGAAGTCACGTCTGAGTTTGTCTATAGCAGCCAAAACAGATGACGGGCATGTAAACAAGGACAAAGTACAGAGGAAGGTTTGAGAGGGCAGCCTTAATAAGCGTTAGACGCCCGCCTAGAGATAGGAAGTGGCATTGCCATTTAGCTAGACATTTTTGAAACTTGAGGATTACCTTGTTCCAAAGAGACTTAGGAGGGGGACCAACGCATGGCGGAAGGCCGGCATAAGAGGTAGGAAAGGAGGCTGAGGAGCAGCCAAAATGGAGCGCGAATTCTCTAACCTCTTCTTCCTCCAAATTAACCCCATAAAGCCTCGATTTGCTCATATTAACTCTTAAGCCGGAAACTGCCTCGAAACAACGAACCGTGGTCCGCAGATTGTCCATCTTGATTGGATTTGCATTTGAAAAAATGAGGATGTCATCTGCAAATTGAACATGTGAAATCTGGCTGCACATACCTTTCACACTAATGCTACCAAGAATGCCTACTTCTAGGCCTTTGTGGAGCATTCTAGAGAGGGCCTCTCCCACCATGAGGAAGAGGAAAGGAGATAGGGTATCTCCTTGGCTTAGGCCTCTCGAGCTTTTGAAATAACCCTTCGAGGATCCATTGATAAGGATCGAGAAATGAGGTGAACCGATGCATTTTGCTATCCACTTGCTCCATCTGTCCCCAAATCCCATCGCTTCATCATTTATAGAAGAAAACCCCAATCGACGTGATTGTAGGCTTTTTCTACGTCCAGGCCGCAAAATATGCTTTTAGAACCTGATCTATGGCTGGAGTCGAGGCATTCATTGGCGATGAGAGCGCAATCAACTATCTGTCTACCCGGAATGAAAGCGTATTGATTTGGGGAAATAAGCGAACCCATAACCTTTTTCAGCCGAGAGGTCATCACCTTTGCCAGAATTTTGTAAGGGCCACTGATTAAGCTGATAGGTCTGAAATCGTTGAAGGACGTAGTGCCCGAGGTTTTCGGAATAAGGGCTATAAAGGAGGATCCGAGATCTTTAGAGAGTCTGCCACAGTCCTGGAATTCCCTTAGGGATTCCATGATATCGACTTGGATGGTCTCCCAGAAGTGATGAAAAAAATGGATAGGAAATCCATCAGGACCCGGGACCTTGTCACTGCTTAGGGATGCAATTGTCAATTTCACTTCCTCAACTGAGAACGGGGACTCTAGGGAGCTAGAATCAACGGCAGACAGTGTTCGCAATATCGATACTATTGGCCGATATTATCGGTGTCGCGGTCTAGCGATACGAAACCCTTAGGAAGATACTAAAAAATTGAAATTTTTTACAGAATACTTTGTATCGATAGAAATATTACCAAATATCGTTCGATATCGCTAAATATTGTTCTAAATATCATGCGATATCAATGATACTATCACTTTTATCGGGATTTTATTACTTTTTTCAAGAAATTTCCTATACAACACCTATCGGGGCTACTGTAGCCAACTCTGCGATGGAGGGAGAGCATCATTATCCGAAAAAAATGAAAAAGAAAAATGAAAAAGAAAAAAGAAAAGAAAAAAGAAAAACTTTCAACGGTAGATTTCGGTACCTGTAAAGAAGATCGCCCTGATCGAAAGTTGTGTTTGATGGGCCATTCGAATCGAAGCCTCTGATTTGGAGAGATTTGAGCGCGAAATCAGTCTAAATCCTCGAAATCATCGGCATTTAGGAGAGATTTTAGGGTTCCGGCGTTCCGGAACCCTCTCTGCTTTGAAAAAAAAGGGCCCCGAGCCCTTATTTACAAGAAGCGGACGGATTGGTGTATTGCACATCACCGACCAGGATGGTGCGTTGACGTCACCAAGTTATGTGGGTCCTGTCATGAGGTATATGTTATATCCAAACTGTTCGTCCATTTGGCGAGCTCGTCATAAGGCTTTAGGGGAAAAATAAGATAGATCCAAAGATCAAGTGGACCACACTTGAAAAAGCAGCGGGATATTGAACATCTACCACTGAAACCCTTTTGGGGGTCACAGAAGTTTTGGATCATATGATATTTGTTTTTCCTCTTCATCAAGGTCTTTGTGACCTCGTGAACAGATTGGATGGAAAACAAACATTATGGTGGACCCTACGAATGTTATAATGGTGAGAATCATTGTCCTCACTGCTATTTGTGGTGTGGTCCAGTTGAGGTTTGGATGTGACTCATTTTTGGGCTCATGGTCTAAAATGATCTCTTCAAATGGATGAACGGTGTGGATATAATAAATACATTATTGTGGGGCCCATGTAACTCTGATCTCCTTTGAATTGTTTGTACCACTCGAGGTGGACGATTGTCAGTGCTCGTCTTGGCGGCTTCTCATGAAGTTCATGCGCTGGAAACTTAGGTGGGGTCCACCGTGATGTTTGTGAGAAATCCACCCCGTCCATCTGTTTTTTGACATTTTAAGACATGGGGCTAAAAATGCACCGGATCCAAGACTCAAGTGGGCCAAAAACGTGAGGATTGAAGGTCCACAGTTGAAATATTCGTGGCGCCATAGAAGTTTTGAATTAGTCTAATATTTGTGTTTTCAATTCATCCCAATAGTAATGACGTTATGAACGGTATGGATGGAATGTAAACATCACTATCGACCCAGGAAGGTTTCAACGGTAGGAATTTCCCTACCCACCTTTTTCTTTAGTGCGGCCCACTTGAGTCTTGGATCCTGCTCAATTTTTGCCTCAAGTCTTAAAATAAGCTCACAAAACTGATGGATGGAGTAGATTTCTCACAGACATCACGGTGTGCCCCACTCTTGCGAAAGGATTTAGTAGGAAATCCGCATCCCATCTTCGCACGACACATACCCATACCTCGCTGATGTGTGGTACACCAGCCAATCCACACCCTCCATCCATTTTCATAAGTAATTTTAAGGCATGAGCCCAAGAAGGAGACGGATGTAAGATCAAGTGTACCACACCACAAGTAAATGTGGTGGCAATGATGTCTGCCATTGAAGCTTTTTAGGGCCCACTGTAATGTTTATTTGCCATCCAATCTATTCACGAGGTTTGACAAACCTGGATGGGAAAACATACATATTATCTTTATCCAAAAAATTTATAGCCCCAAAAAAATTTAATGGTGATCATTCAATGACCACCATTTTGTGTGGTGTGGTCCACCGCAGATTTGGATCTGCCTTATTTTTCGGCCATGCCCTAAAATGATATGTTAAAATGAATTCCAATTGAGGTTTGGATATGACTCATTTTCATACATATCTTTATACATTTATAAATGGTATGCATCGTATTTGAATATATTTACCTCAATTTAATCAGATAACACATAACTTAGTACCTTATACAAAGGAAATTTATTATGTGCACTTCTTTTTTATATTTCTTTTTAAATAATCCCTGAAGTTTCATAAAAAATTCAACCATTTTGCTAATGTTTCCCCGTGTTTCCCAAAAAGTGCGATAAATTATGCGATACAAACAATCTATCCCGTGCGATAACCGATAAGTATCTGTATCCCAAGGTTGCGATACATTGCGCGATACCGATATTTCGAACACTGGGGGCAGATAACTGGCCTGCCTCCAGATTATCAAGGCGAGGCCTGATCCAGTTATCCCCTTTGAGCTGATTACTGAAGTGGGAGAGCCTCGAGAACGATCGAATCTTGATCTTCGATGCGACGGTCTTTAATGGTGATGCCGCTGATTTTATTGGCTCTTGAATGCGCATGCTGGCTAAGCTGTGGAAGTATCTTGTGTTCTTGTCTCCCTCTTTTAACCATTTCAATCTGGATTTCTAACGCCAAGAGATCTCATTTTCAAGAACTCTGGAGGAGAGGTTTTGAATGAGCTGTATTCTCAAGGCAAGAATTTCAGTCGACATCGGAGTAACTTCATCTTGCGAATTGATCGATTGAAGTTATGAGATTATCAATTCCGTTTCTTCTTCTCTGATGCGCCACTCTTGCTGCTTCCATTGCTTTAATTTTTCTTTTAGAAGTCTGAGCTTGGAGCTGAGCCTGTAGCCAGCAAAACCTTTGACCTGAAAAGAAGCCCACCAGTTGGCCACCATTTTATGAAAGCCTGAAATTTGAAGCCAAGCAATGTCTAACCTAAAAGGTTTGGGACCCCAGTTGTAGTCTTCTACTGAAAGAAGGATCGGCCAATGGTCAGAGGTAGTTCTAGGGAGAATTGACTGAGAAACTGAAGGAAACATGTCCATCCATTCTGGCTATAGAAGGAATCGATCCAATCTTAAAAGGATCGGGTTCAACCTTCGGTTGGTCCAGGTGAATCTAGAGCCGAGTAATGGGAGATGCACAAGATCGTTGTCGTCGATCCAGGCGGAGAAAGCTCTCATGGCTGGGGTGATTCTGGACGCAAATGATTTTTCGTCGTTGAATCTGATTGAATTGAAGTCCCCAACAAAACAGCAAGGGCTTGAATGTCTTTGTCTGGAGATGCTCAACTTGTCCCAGAAGAACTCTCTTTCCGCATCTACTAGAGGGCCATAAACAGAGCAAATAAGGATAGAGGAGGCAGACGCAGAATCCTGAAGGATAATCGAAACTGAAAATTTACCGCACCAACTTTGTTGTAGCACCCAGTGGGAAGAGATCTATGCCACTAAAATGCCCCCTGCACTGCCGACAGCATCGAACGAAACCCATTTGATATCATTCGCCTTCCATAAGGATCTCATCAGACGATCATCAAACTGCTGCACTTTTGTTTCTTGGAGACAGATAATTTGAGGCTTGTGTCTCCCGATAGAGTCTTTTATAAGGCGTTTGTTTTGCTTTGAGCCCACTCCCCTAACATTCTATGAAGCTATCTTCATTTGACAACTAAACTGCCCCGTTTGCCCTTGCGCCCTGAATCATTGCCGATGCTGACAGGCACTCCCGAGTTTATTTCTAACTGCTGGAGTTCTCTTGAACTGCATGACTTGGAGAGACGCTTCCTGGGAGATCGCGTGGAGGATAGAGGTCTGCCGCGAGACTCAACGCACTGAAATAGTGCGATGTAATCTTTAGGGCAATCCCCGAAAGACAAACCCAAGAATCTTCCAACGTGCCCCATGGCATCCCGGATCCATTTCTTCTTATGGATATCGTTGCTAATTTTCTCTCTGCTTTCTTCGTTATCATTCTTATCGACGATAGAGACCCCCTGCTGATCCGGATGAGCGGCTTTGATTTGCAACGGTTTTGCTTCAACAACTCTGATTTATTTACACATTTTAGCATGGATTGTAATAGAAATCCACATCGATCCATGATTCTTATGCATTGACATGGATTTGAAGTGGAAAAAGTGAAAATTTGAGTGATGGAAAATTGAGGAAATCCTAATTTCCTCCACCTGAACTCATTTTGGATATAGTTGCACTGCTTTTGTTAGACAATGTAGGGCTTAGGCCCCTATAAAATGGATACCTATTATGCACATGCGCACACATATATTTTGTAAAATTATGTCTCTTAAGTGTGTAAATGTGTCTTTTAACATCTCCTGAAGTTTCATTGAAAAATTCCATCTTTTTCCCAATGTTTCCCTCGCGATCATGGTGTGCTGTAGAGGCTGTTACGGGGTCGTAAAGGCCGTTATGTAAAGGTAACGGTGGCAACCGTTATACGTTACGGGGTCGTAACGGCCGTAACAACTGTTATGGAAAAAAATGACCCGTAATTACCGTTAACGATATATTACATCCCCTATAAAGGCCATAATAGCCCCGTAATGGTCTATTATGGGACAAATACAAGTTTTTCATATTTTTTAATCAACATTACGAGGCAAATACATGTTTTTCGGGGATTTTTTTCGATAAATAAAAAAAAATAAAAAAGAGAAGACCGTAACGGTCGTTACAGGGCCGTAACATCCATTATGCCCCGTATCGTAAAGATAACAGCGGTGGCTGTTATGGCCACCGTTACTGTTACAGAACACCTTGCTTGCGATGCATTCCCCGGTACCTGAGATATTATTGATGATATCAATACATGTTTCTGTATCCCAAGTCATCAACACATGTAACAATGACCGTGCTTTGAGCACTGCTTGCGACCATTTCTTCTGCACCTTTAAGGGACTTCCATGTGTTTTGCTGTTATGGCTTTGAGGTTAAGTTTGATGGACTTCAAAGGTTCCTATGACATCTTGATAGAAATCTATTGGAGAGTTTGGTCAGAAAATTGAAAATCCCACCTGAAGGAGAATAGGTATGGCTAGATAAAATCATCTTCAGGGGAGTCCTCAAATCCTCGATTTCACCCTTTTGTAGACTTCGCTGAGCTGAGACATTTATGCAACGTCGCCTTCGCTCGGAGAAGCTTGATATGTGGTGCTTGTCGGTTGGCTCATGTTAGAGTGCCTTTCCGATGCTCTAGTTGTCACACCATTTTGGTTACTCATGTGATGACATGATCTGATTTGTCCGGTTGGCACCATACCATCATTATAAGAAACCTTTCCAAGAGTCCAAACGGCTACCAGCTGCCTCAATTCTCAGGCTCTGTACCTGAGGAAGCTCAAAGATCTCCCATCATTATCTCACACCTGCCATCCTTCTTGTTCTGCAAAGTCTGAACTCTCTGGTCATGCTAAAAGTTTGCTACGGTTATGTTTTTGGCTTGCTTTGTAGCTTGTACCAAAGTGCGGATTATCTCTGATGATGTTTACCCAAGGAGGTCCAGGTTCACATTAGTGTCAAGATCTCAAGTGGCAGAAATCAAAGGATTTTCTGGAGATCCTAGCCTGCTAAGTCCCCCTCATCACTATAACACGTGTCCTTAGCTGATTCAAGATGTTAAGCTGATCCAATCAGCATCTTTGAATAATCTAGGTGGACTTGGATTCGCCCATCTGTGAGACCAGCTGCAGTGCCTTTAACTCGTTTATCTCTGCTAATCTTCTCCTTATAATTTCCTTGTTAGCCTTGAGAGTCAAGCAGTTGGCATGCTTGGTTCAGCCTCTGAGTTCTTTCCTTTGAAGTGAGTCTCCATCTTAGTGGGCCAACACAGTTAACTGTGGGCAGCAGAAACATTGGCCCCAACGCTTATGCGGCAACCTGCCTACCCCCAGCTGTTTTGCCAATTAATACAAGTAAATTTCTCAGTTCATATTTCTGCCCCCTCATTTGGAATTCAACAGTAGGACGAGTTGTCTAGCACCGTCGCAGCTGTAGCACTTGACCTTGCTGCATTCCCCACAACGCAGGTGCAGACAATTGTATTGCCTGAAAATAAAGAAAGCCCTTGAAAAAAACAATATTTCCAGCATGTTTCAGGCGATGAATCTTTTTTTTCAGACTGGAGTTTTTGCGACCTCACCATTGCTACGCCAATGTGGCACACTGAGGTTTGATATGAACCATTTATTAAGTGGTTCTTACCAGTAGAACCCCTTGACATGAAAATCATGACGGCTCTACTATTTAGATGGGCCATAAATGTTTGTTATATGGTTTCTCCTTTTAGGTAAGACAACTCTTTCAATGATGTTTGCTGTGTACACCTAATAGGTCCCAGTTTGTGAAAAGTGATGTGATTATCACCCAAATGGGCCGTATAATTAGAGACAAAGTATCTTTTATGAGGCCAAGTAATATGTACGAGGCAGAGGTTTCTCACAACTACAGGGTGAGGGGGTAGAGTGTAGTCTAGGATTCATGCTTTCAGTGCAACTTCATGAACCTGAAGTCGAGGAGTTCATACAGAGGCAAGGTGTTCTTCATGATGCTAGTCTTTCCTTGGATATGCCGGATTGAACAGGATGGCTCATTGAACGAGCAGGCTGATCTTCAACGAATCATTCCGTTTTCGTACGCAGTGGCTGGAAGCACCAACGGCAATGATCTGGTCATACCAGTCCCAGATTGATCTTCAATGAATTGTTCTATTGTCTTTTGCAGTGGGGAAGTTGATGAGCTGGAAAGACCAACACCATGGACTTGGTCGTACCTTGGATAGTTGGTAGGGAAGGATAAGGTTCCCACAATTGGTCACATCAAGCACCACATTATGCATATAACTGATGGATGCATCTTGAGCTTGAGGAATCCGACAATCCTCTAGTCATACATTGGGAGCTTGCAACAAGCATCCCGTGGGGGTTCATCGATTGATCGCCTTTGTTTTCATTGCATGGGGTAGGGTTTATGGGGATATGACTCGGGGGCCCATGTGGAGATTGGCTCATTTAGCAAGTTAATGATCAACATGTAAGGGGAGAAACAACAATATTCAATAATAAATTGAAATAGTTGGATGTGGTTTTTGTTAGAGCAAAAGGGAGATTGTAGCTTTGGCAAAAGGCCTTACATTGGATCAAGGGTGGGCATAGGATGAATTGATGCCCTTACAGGTAGTTTGTTACATTTTTCCAGTTCGGATGATTGCTCATTTTGGCGTTTTCTTTCCCCTCTTTTGGTTCAATCTTTGGAGCATTTTTAGTTTGCCATTTTTCTTTAGTGAAGTAACTGCTGTTGGAGAAAAAAAAAGAAGAAAAAAAAGAAAAGAAGGAGAAGATGAGGCTCCATCATTATGCAAAAATGGAGGAGAAAATGAAGAGCAAGAGGATGGTATTGAGATCCATGATATTTTGCTTGGGCTAGAGAGGAACTTGCTAAACAGGTTTTACCAAATCTTAGCCAAGGACAAGATCACAGTCATGGAGTTGTCACCTGAAACTTTCTTAAATGCTTTAAGTGTTCCCCATTTAGAAGTTAGAACTCACTCTTATGAGTTTCCACTGAGGAAGACAAATGTGAATCTTAATGTTTCTGAGAAAGAAGAAGGCAATGAGAAGGAAGAGGAAGTGATGAAAGAAGTTTTAGAGGGCTGAGGGCCTCAAAAGGAGAGTCTCATGATTTAAAGAAGCAAATCTACCCAAACTGAGAAGAGCAATCAACACAATTTCTGCACGCAATTCTTTATGCAAGGAGAAATCTGTAATGTCATCATGTGCAACATAAGTTGCAAGAAATTTGTGTTGAAACAAGTGGTGAAGAAGCTCAATTATGATGCATGTTTGAGGCCAAGCCACACGATATCTTTCTAGGCGTGTCCCACCACATACCTCTTCTCTTGTTTGGTGGTCCTTTGGAGCATGGAGTGAGTATTCTGTCGTCTCCTCCTGCCATTTTTGATCGAGACTACCTCCCTTACCCTGCCCCTATAACTCTGGTCGATCCATTTCCTTCGATCCTCCATCCCATCCTTCTCATTCCCTACCATGAGAGAGTTGATTTGGGATTACCATTGCCTTTTTCTTTCTCGCACAGAGTCTGGCCGCCCTTAGCTCAGCCCTCGATTGCAACTAGCTCCCCCCGGCAAGCGTCCACCTCCACGAAAACTTTTATGAACCAGAGTCAGCGGAAACTTCCACAACTGCACCCATGCCTCGAACCCAAATGTGGACCAATGTGCCCATCTTTGAACAGTCACCACCGGACGGTCTTTGAACAATGTCCCTACATGAATCACCTTTTCTAGATTCACTGCAGGACTCATCAAAATCCAAATCTTGTTCGAACTTAAGAGGCCTGAGGATCGTCTCCTACTCTTGAAGATCACAACATGAGAGCAACTACTCTTCCAGCTCAGCAATCGAGCAACCTTCATCTTTGCCACTAGGCTCCATTGAAGGGCCTTCCAAGCTTGGTTGAGAACTGACAGTGTGACCTTCACCACCTCCTCCCTGCCGGTCCGCTCCCTTTAGACCCCTCTGTCCACTATCTTAGACACCCCTCCTGGAACTCAACACCTCCATGACCATTATCCTGCAAACTTTCCGCCACCTACTGAAGAGAGTCCACCACCCTCATCCTCTTCACCCAAACCTCATGGTTCCTATTATAAAACCCTCTTCCCTTTTCCTTTGGGGTCTTCACCTCTAGTTCCCTCTAATTGACTTCTCCCCACCCTGTGCCCCTGCTCTGATGACCACTTCTCTTCGTAGACTCTCCTCCCTTGCTACGAATGCAACTTCTCCTTACTAATGAAAACGTATGTCCTCTTTCCAAGTAATCACTTCCATCTCGCCTCACCGATCTTCTTGTCCCGGAGCTTTGTCCTCTTGATCTTCGATGTTGTCCACGTGCCATATTTTTCCCTCTGCACTCCCCCATTATATATCTTGACAGGTCATGGTACTAGTTACACTCCACCACCATATATGCATTGTAGGCTGTGCTATAGGCTAAAATACCCCTTTCTAGCTCACGGCTTGTCTCATCATCATCATCCAAGCGTTATCCCAATTAATTGGGGTTAGCTACATGAATCCTTTTACACCATTCTGGCCACATATTCAGACGGACCATAGGTCTTCAAGTCTTTTCTTACTACCTCTACCCATGCCCTTGGGGCCTTCCCCTTGCCCTTTTAAAGCCTTTAGCTTGCACCAATTCACTCCTAACCGGCACAATTCTTGGTCTCCATAATGTCTAATACCCTTTTCTAGCTCACGGCTTCTCTAAAGAGTCTTTAAACAATCGAGTTTCCCTTTATAACATCTATAATGTGCAGTTCACCAACTGTATAACTATGCAACGCTGTATGGTTACTACCAGCACTAAATACTGCATCTCTAGGACTATTTAGTGCCAACTAAAGGTCCAATTCCAACTGGACTTGCACCTGCATCAGTAGTATAGGCTGCTACTACACAACTGTATGGATATTCCGTGCTGTACAGTTGACTATACAACTGGATACACATACAGCTGCATGTTCCGGCCTCAAAACTGAAGGCCAACTGACACGCATGGCATTAAATGGTTTCAGATAGGATTTGTGGGGCCCACATCCAATTGGGTCCCACTAATTAAGGAATCTGGCATACAAGGCCTGATATGTGGCCTGGATGTATCTTGGAGGCATCAGCTACTATCACATTTATGTGCCCGCACAAATCTTGTAGTATTTAGTGGTTTATCATCGTCATAGCCTTGCCCCAGCTATTTGGGGCTGGCTTTATGAATCCTGTTTTGCCAATCATTATATTCAAAACAGAAAATTCTCATAATTGCTTTGCAAAGGATTCAATGACTGGCTGCCTACCTTACATCAGCCTCCACTGGGCTAAGGACCAGCTGGCACATCGAGTAGGTACAATTATACTTTGATGGTTAGTTCGTATCTGATTGAAATCGTATTTGAATGCTTGGATTTTCTCCTGCTGGAATTAGTAGTGCTGAAAATGCACTCCTAGTTGCAGGAAATTGTTAATAGCAATTGGAAAACAGAATTTATTTGACAGTCTAATGCAGTCAGCAGCATTTATGGTTAAATCTCATTGTGGTCCTGTGCTGTGCATCACGGTTTTAGATAATTCCTAAAATAAACCGAAGATTAAACAGTCAGTCAAGAAAATGGCTTCACAAGAGGAAAACAATCATGAAAGAGTGCTTGGATCAGTACAAGTTAGGTGCACTTGTTTTCAAAGCAGAGAATTTCGTAAACCTGGTAGCAAATGCTCAAAGTTGAAAGGCCTTTTTATTTTTATTTTTGAGAAATAATTCTTAGGCAAATTTCTAAAATCATCAAAAGCTAGTACTCTTTCCTCCCATAATTGGGATTTTGACCGTACTAGCATTGAGGTATGGTAAAAATCTCTAAATGGATGGGAAGTTTCAAATATTCCGAGGGTAGTCATTTGACAGGTTTTCGTTCGAAAATCTTTTGGACTAAATTGCCCCTGTCCTTGGAACTTGGTATTTATACGAAGCTTATTTTTCTTCTTTCTTTGCAGTTTTCTTGAGGCTTCTTCTTCCTTTTCAAAAATATTTTCCAATGACCCACCACCACTTTCAATTGCATTTTCTGGTGTACGTTCACCGCCATCAACTTCTCCAACATATGGGAAAGCCGCTGATACGCGGAAGACATTTTCAATGAATTCTTTATTTTATTTTTTTAGAATGTCATTTTCTTACAGATGGAAGCCACTTTTGGTTATGGATAAAGATGGATGGTGGTGGTTGTTGTTGTCATGGGGATGAGTGATTGTCAGAAGGGATTTGAGGTACATAATGATGGTTGTGGTTATCATGTGCAAGACAATGAAGGAGATAAAATTTGGATTTTATAATGCATTACCTTGGAAGATAATGAACATATATCATTTTTTAAGGGTTGAGGTTGTGTGTTAAGGGTTTGAGTCGTGGTTCTCATGTGTTAAGGGTCGAGGTTGTCATGTGTTAAGGGTCTGGGTTATGATAAGGGTCGAGGTTCTCATGTGTTAAGGGTTTGGGTCATGGTTGTCATGTGTAAGGGTCGAGGTTGTTATATGAAGGGTCGACATTGTCATGTGCTAAGGATCCAGGTCGTGGTTGTAATGTGTTAAGGGTTGAGGTTGTCATGTTATAAGGGTCGAGGTCGTGGTTGTAATGTGGTAAGGGTTGAGGTCGTTATGTTATAAGGGTCAATGTCGTGGTTGTAATGTGTTAAGGGTCAAGGTTGTCATGTTTTAAGGGTCAAGGTCGTGATTGTAACATGGTAAGGGTCGAGGTTCTCATGTGAAAGGTCGAGGTTATCATGAGCTAAGGGTCGAGGTTATCATGTTATAAGGGTCGAGGTTGTGGTTGTAATATGGTAAGGGTCGATATTGTCATGTTATGAGGGTCGAGTTTGTAGTTGTAATGTGTTAAGGGTCGAGGTTGTCATGTTATAAGGGTTGGGGTCGTGGTTTTAACGTGGTAGAGGTCAAGGTTTTAACGTGGCAAGGGTCGAGGTTGTCATGTGTTAAGGGTTATGAGTCCTGTTGTGGGTTATGTGTTGAATCCACTCTGTCCATTGGATTTAGAATTTAATTTAATGTCATGGGCCAAAAAATGTGTTACATCTAAAAATTTTATGGCCCTCAAAAAGTTTTCAATGGTAGGTTTTCAATCTCACTGCTTTCTGTGGTGTGGTCCACATGAGCCTTTGATATCCCTCATTTTTGGGCTCATGCCCTAAAATTATCTTTCAAAATGGATGGACGGCGTTGATAAAATATATACATCACAGTGGGCTCCACAGGACCATCCATCTCTAGATAGGTTTGGTTACCTGATCCGCATCACGTCACATTACATTGGCGCGGATTTCGAGAGAAGCTTTTTGGAGGCAGTTTCTACTATCGTAAGCTATGTTGGGCTCACCGCGATGTTTGTGGGAAATCCACTCCATCCATTCATTTTGGAAGATCATGTCAAGACATGAAATAAAAAATTGGATAGATTTGAAACTTAGGTGGACCACACGACTGGAAATAGTGGAAAGGAATTGCCCACCATTCAAACTTTTCTAATCTCCACTGTAATGTTTATATGCAATACAAACTGTTCATAAAGTAGCCCAAATGCTCATAAACTCCTTACCATGGGGATGGACTGAAAGAATAAAAATACTAGCCTGATCCAAAGCTTCCGTAACCCCATGAATGTTTCAACCGTAGGCGTATGATCTCCACTATTTTCTGTTGTGTGTTCCACCTGAGCTTTGGATTTACCTCATTTTTGGGGTCATGTCATGAAATGATTTGAAAAAACATGTGAGTGGTGTGGATTTCTCACAAACACCATAGTGGGCCCCATAATGTTTACCCCATCTGAAGCCCTCTCGCCATTGTCGCACGCTGGCTCAACACAAAAGGCAGCCAGGGGTAATTTCGTCCCAACCTTTTTTTAAAAGGTGTCAGGTGACTAGGTAGGACATTTGTTTAATCCTTCTAATGTTTGGGGCATTTGGGAATACCACAATATTTTTTTGGTCAAATCCCTTTTAGTAACGTAATGTAACAAAATATGGAAGGTCTAACTAAACTAGGAAACACCCATATGTCAGGTCGTAAAAGGAACCAAATTAAGCTTAAACTACTAAACATGATGAAGAAATCCCCCACAACACAAATCATCAATTATGTATGAGGTCATGCTGACATCCTGCTCGAAATCAGTCCCAGACAATCCAATGGTCCTGTTGGCTTGATCCTTTCACCTAGGTCGAAAGCATCACTTGTAGATTTCCCATTTCGAATCATAATCTGAATGAACTATGATTTGATCTTTTATCTTCTTACCCCTAGGAAAATATTAAATGGAAGTGGATTCGTAATCATCTGGTTAGGATTGATCTAAACCAACCCA
Organism: Magnolia sinica; assembly: GCF_029962835.1. Lineage (NCBI taxonomy): Eukaryota > Viridiplantae > Streptophyta > Magnoliopsida > Magnoliales > Magnoliaceae > Magnolia > Magnolia sinica. The sequence goes on along the minus strand of NC_080575.1, from coordinate 87,743,415 downwards.
TTCTGTATACTATTCAACACTTGACTTGTCATGTCATCCAGACTCTGCTAACCCTTTACTGACCAACATAAGCAATCGAGCGGCATCCCATCATGATGAGGACATTGTGCACACGCACACCCACACACCACCACTCCTATGCACGTACGTACACAGAAGGAGGACCCCACCATCGATCTGGCTCGATGACGATGTCCAGAGGGCCTCCTATCTAGAAGACAAGTTTTGGTTCAGAAAAGTGAGACCGATAGTCAAGAAAAGCCCATCATGGGATCTCATGATTGTGGCCCACTCGTCGGATTGATTTCATATTTTAGGTTTTGCTTATTGTTATTATTTAGAACATTGTGAACGCTTTAGATTTCTCTGTTTGGTTTTTATTTTAGTTTACTTCATCGCCAAGTAATAGGTTACGCACATGGTGGGAGTTTTAGGGTATAGGATTTTCCCTATAAATAGGCACCCCTTGTAGTTCTTTTGATTCATTGAAGTTAATAAAAAATTTCTACTTTATTTTTCTGCTCTCTTCGTGAGTTGTGGAAGAATTCAAAAGTAGGTGCGAAGCCCTCCCTTTTCGAAGGGCTAACTACCGTGGTACGAAGCCACATCAATCCCAATTCACCCCCATCTTCCATCATCTTTTTTACCATCTTCCCCCACCATCCGTATTTCGAATTTGTCCTTTTGTTGCATCAGATTTCTTCATTACAGCAGGTTTCCAGATTTCAGCCCGTAGGCGAGCTGAAACTTCGGCGGAGCACCACGCACAAACCGTACATCGGATCGAGCTGAGATTTAGGGGTTTTGGAGTCCATCCCTGGCCGACCAGGGCCAAGGTGGCCTTTTTTGAATAGTGGGCCCCACATACGTGCGGCCGGGATCACACGCACGTCCGTCTGGGCCATTGTTGCTGTCCACAGGCGGGATCATCTTTTGGCTCAGGTTTTTATTTTCTTTTATCCTCTCATAGCCGTTTTTCATGAATCATAGCTCTAGATTATATGATCCCTAATTGATTTGCCACTTTTTATCACCTTAGGGTTCCTTGAATTGAAATTAGGGAATCCCTTGGATTAGGGACTGATTTTTATGCATGAGTAGTTGATTTTATTTCCCTTTGACATCGTTTGGTTTATAATTTTTATTGGTCCAGTCCTAGCCTGTGTCGGCTTGGACCCTCATAGATTCCCCTTTTTAATTGTATGTTTGGATTTTCATGTGGGACGTGGAATTCGTGTGATTGTTTCTGAATTGGTAGGATCTAAGCCTGAAATCTTGCATATCATATTTAATTTTCCATGTCCTACATCAAATTTGGTATCAAAGCCTAGGGTTCTTGTAGGGAAATTCACCATATATTTAGGGTTTAGTTTGTTTGAGTCCTTCATGCATTCAGTCCATCATATATAGCTGAATTTTATTAACAGTGTGTAGTCTCCTTCATAAAGAGTCTCGTAGGGCCATTTAGTTTTTAGACGCATATAGTTGTCATAGTAGGTCTTTAGGTTGAGCAAGTCAGTGTATGCCCACACGTACGGGTCGCGGTTTCGGTTTGCACCTCACACTAAACTTGGAGCAGTTACAAGAAACAGTGGCCAAGTTAGCCCAGCAAGTTGAGTTCTTGAATAAGCATTTGGAACAACACATATATAAATGCCTCGAAGATATAGAGGCCTCCTTCACTGCAAACCCCACCACTGGGGAGGATGCCCAATCTCAGGCAGTTGGTCAGGAGGTTAGACCAAGGAATGGAGGCGGCCAAGGAGTTGGTCATGGGCGCGTACCTATGCACCCACTCCGTGAGGGACATTATGATCAATATGACCCAGATACATAACTCCTCAAGGGAGTTAGGGTAGATGCCCGTACTTTTGATGGCCACTTAGACCCTAAAGCTTTTTTAGATTGGTTGGCGGATATGGACCACTATTTTGAGTGGTATGATATGTCGGATGCTCGACGAGTCCGATTTGCCAAGATGAAGCTTGTGGGTCAAGCAAAGAGGTTTTGGGCGACGGTTGAGCGAAAAAAAGAAAGAGCGAGGGAACTTCTAATAGTCCATCAGGGAGAAATGAAAGAAACGCTGAAAGAGAAGTACCTCCCTTTCTCTTATCGCATGCGGTTGATTGAGTGGCAGGCTCTTTGACAGGGTTCCATGAGTATTGCTGACTATATTGATAAATTCAAAGAGTACTCGACTCGCTGTGAGGTTGATGAGGACCCCGTACTCACCCTTGCTCATTTTAAAACGGGCCTCCGTCCTGACATTAGGAGAGAATTGCTCGCCAAAGACATAGACACTATTGAACAGTTGTACCAAGTAGTGTTAGATGTCAAGCAATACCTTAAAGCATCTATGGGAAGGCGGTTTGACTTTCGCGAATCTGGTACTAAGGCCAATCCCTTTGGGGCTAGACCTAACACGGGATTCCAAAACAAACTTTCCCTTAATGTTCAGCCTAGACCTAAGGATGATAAGGGTAAAGAGATTGTTGGGTCTAGTTCACGTGGAAGTGGGGCCACTAGGTGTTTTGGGTGTTAGGGGTTTGGTCACTTTGCTCACCAGTGCGACACGCGAGAGGGCACCAAAGTACTCCTTATTGATGGGCAAGTAGAAGGAGTGCCCCCAGAGAGTGATAGTGAGGAGGAGGAATATGAGCCAGTTGGAACCCCTAGTGATGAGGAAGAGGGAGCACAAGAGTCTGTAACCCTCGCAATTGTGCGTTACGCCCTGGCTCAAGCCAAGAACACTGATGACTGGCGCCGTAACACGATCTTCTATACTTATGCAAAATGCGAGAAAAGAGCTGTAAGATGATCGTGGATAGTGGTAGTTGTGCCAACGTGGCATCGACCAGTACTGTGAGTCGTTTAGGCTTGAAGCTGGAAGCCCATCCTCAGCCCCATAGAGTCTCCTGGGTTGATGAAACATCCATTCCAGTCTTGCACCGCTGTCTTGTCCCTATTCAGTTCGAATCTTATAAAGACATAATTTGGTGTGATGTTGTTCGTATGGATGTAGGCCATGTCATTCTGGGTAGGCCGTGGCTCTATGACAGGGATGTTACCATATTTGGTCGTTCAAATGTGTGTACATTCTGGTTTGAGGGCAAGAAGGTCAAGCTAAATCCTCTACTACCCAAGAATGCAACTGGAAAAAAGTTCACCACATAGAGTGGTGTGAGCGGCCGAAAAGAAGTGAAGGGGTCGAAGTCCAAGTCTAAACCGCTCCATAATTTGAATGCCAAAGACTTTGAGCGAGAGACGGAGGCGGACTCGATGATATACGCCCTTGTGGTTAGCGAGAGTGTACCAGAGACTAGCGTAGAGTTACCCACTGAGGCCATTCAGGTAGTACATGAGTTTCGTGATGTTTTTCCTGATGATTTACCGAATGAGCTTCCCCCTATGAGGGATATACAGCATGCCATTGATTTAATCCTTGGGGCAACTCTACCAAACCTCCCACATTACAGAATGAACCCGAAGGAGCACGCTGAGTTGAAGAGGCAGATTGATGAACTCCTAGAGAAGGGTTTCATTCGAGAGAGCATGAGTCCGTGTGCCGTGCCCGCCCTTCTTACACCTAAGAAGGATGACACATGGAGGATGTGTATTGATAGTAGGGCCATCAACAAAATCGCAATCAAGTATCGATTTTCCATACCGCATCTTGATGACATGTTAGATATGATGGCTAATGCTACTATCTTCTCAAAAATCGACCTCAAAAGTGGGTATCACCAAATCCGTATACGCCCTTGTGATGAGTGGAAGACGGCCTTCAAGACTAAGGATGGGCTATATGAGGGGCTAGTTATGCCTTTTGGGTTAACTAATGCCCCAAGCACTTTCATGCGTGTGATGACCCAAGTGTTGAGACCCTTCATGGGGAAGTTCTTGGTCGTATACTTTGATGATATCTTGATTTATAGCATGACTAAGGAGCAACACCTCAACCATTTGAGGCACGTTTATAGGATCCTTAGGGCCGAGAAGTTGTACGCCAACCTAAAGAAGTGCGCGTTCTTGTCTAGTAGTGTGATCTTCTTAGGTTTTATTGTGTCAACTGAGGGCGTATCGGCGGATCTCGAGAAGGTCAAGGCCATCGTTAATTGGCCTGAACCCCTCAATATTCATAAGGTGCGTAGCTTTCATGGCTTAGCCACTTTTTATAGGCGGTTCATTCGAGGCTTCAGTTCCATTGTGGCTCCCATCAAGGACTGCATAAAAAAAGGAGAGTTTCAATGGACAAAAGCCGCCTCGAAGGCCTTCAAGGAGATAAAGGTCAAGATGACCGAAGCTCCAGTCACGCGACTTCCAGATTTTTCAGCTTTTGAAGTCGCATGTGGCGCGTCAGGAGTCGGCATAGGAGTACTTAGCCAGAAAGGGCACCCTGTCGCCTTTTTTAGTTAGAAACTGAATGAGACGAAGCAAAGATATTCCGCCTATGACAAGGAATTTTACGCGGTAGTGCAATCACTACGCCATTGCGACATTACCTGTTACCGCAAGAATTCGTCTTGTTCTCGGATCACGAGGCCTTAAGATACTTGAACTCTCAAAAGAAATTAAGTCCCAGGCACGCTAAGTGGGTTCAATTCCTTCAAGAGTACACTTTTGTGCTTAAGCACAAGGCCGTTGTAGAGAATAAGCCTGCCGACGCGTTGAGTCGTCGAGTCGCATTACTCAACTCCATGAACGTTGAAGTTACGGGCCTTGAGCGCATCAAAGAAGAGTATTCTGAGTGTCCAGATTTTGGGGTTGTGTATATGTTTTTATTAGAGAGTCTGTCAGGAGCTAGCATTGAGTATTTGATTTTGGACGGATATTTGTTTATGAGTGACCGCTTGTGCATACCACGCACCTCCCTTCGCGATTTTCTTGTCTGGGAGTTACATTCAGGGGGGGTTGCAGGTCATTTCGGTCGTGACAAGACCATCGCCCTAGTGGAGGATAGATTTCATTAGCCAAGCCTCAAGCGGGACGTGGCTAAAATTATAGGGCAATGTCGTACTTGTCAACTGGCAAAGCAGAGGAAACAGAATACATGATTATATACACCTTTGCCAGTCCCATTCATCCCTTGGCAGGACATCAGTATGGACTTCATGCTTGGACTTCCCAAGACTATTCGAAAGCATGACTCCATATTCATTGTCGTGGACCGTTTCTCTAAAATGGCCCACTTCATTCCTTGTTCTAAGACCTCCGACGCCTCTCATGTTGCCAAGCTGTTCTTTAGTGAGTTTGTCAAACTGCATGGGTTACCAAAAACCATAGTGTCTGACCGTGACGTGAGATTCATGAGTTACTTTTGGAAGACACTATGACACATGATAAATACTAGGCTCCAGTTTTCTTCTGCCTACCACCCTCAGACCGATGGCTAGATTGAGGTGGTTAATAGAAGCCTAGGGAGTTTACTTCGATGTTTAGTGGGGGAGCATACCAGGACATGGGACGCCGTACTACCCATAGCCGAGTTTGCATACAATAGTTCTGTCAATAGGTCCACAGGTATAAGTCCTTTTGAAGTCGTTACTGGTTATAAGCCTAGGAAACCTATTGATCTTATCCCCATGTCATTGTCCCATAGGCCATCAGAGTCTGCAGAGTCTTTTGCGCATTACATACATTCATTGCATCAAAAAATCAGGCGAAAGATTACTACTAGTAATGAGCATTACAAATTTTCTGCAGACCTACATAGACGTTTCAAAGAGTTCAATATTGGGGACTCTATGATGGTCCGTATCAGGCCCGAGCGGTACCCTCCAGGGCCGTTCGTAAGTTACACTCACGTAGCGCTGGGCCCTTCAAAATTATAAAGCGAAACTGTCTCAATGCGTATGAGGTAGATCTTCCACCTTCCATGAAAATTAGTTCCACATTCAATGTGGAGGATCTAGTTGCTTTTCATGGACCCACTGATACTTTGTCCGGCCCTTCGCCCACCCATCCTGATGTCCCAACCTTACCCTTTGATCCATGGCCTCTTCCCGACCTTTCATCCCAGCTTTTGCCTCCCATACCTAGTCTTCACACACCCAGAGAGGAAATAGAGGATATCCTGGACCATGAGATAATTTTCACGTCGGATGGCGGGTTTCAGAAATACCTAGTTAAATGGAAGTCACGCCCAGCTTCGGACAGCGCGTAGCTTACTGAGGAGGAGCTTCAGAGACTTGATCCCGACATCCTAGAGCGGTTCAGGAGTTTTGTTTCGCTAGTGGCGAAATTTTCACAGCCGGGGAGAGTTGATGAGGACATCGTGCACACGCACGCTCACACACCACCACCCCTACGCACGTATAGTACGCAGAAGGAGGACCCCACCATCGATCTGGCTCGATGACGACGTCCAGGGAGGGCCTCCTAGTTAGAAGATAGGTTTTGGTTCAGAAAAGTAGGCCCGATAGTCAAGAAAAGCCCATCATGGGATCTCATGATTGTGGCCCGCTCGTCGGATTGATTTCATATTTTAGGTTTTGCTTAATGTTATTATTTAAAACATTGTAAACGCTTTAGATTTCTCTGTTTGGTTTTTATTTTAATTTACTTCATCGCCAAATAATAGGTTGCGCACATGGTGCGAGTTTTGGGGTATAGGATTTTCCTTATAAATAGGCACCCCTTGTAATTCTTTTGATTCATTGAAGTTAATAAAAAATTTCTGTTTTATTTTTCTGTTCTCTTCGTGAGTTGTGGAAGAATTCAAAAGTGGGTGCGAAGCTCTCTCTTTTCGAAGGGCTAACTACCGTGGTGCGAAGCCACATCGATCCTAATTCACCCCCATCTTCCATTATCTTTTTTTTCCATCTTCCCCCACCATCCGTACTTCGAATTTGTCCTTTTGTTGCATCAGATTTCTTCATTACAGTAGGTTTCCAGATTTCGGCCCGCAAGCGAGTTGAAACTTCGGCGGAGCACCACGCACAAACCGTGCATTGGATCGAGCTGAGATTTGGGAGTTTTGGAGTCCATCCCTGTCCGACCAGGGCCAAGGTGGCCTTTTTCTGAATAGTGGGCCCCACACACGTGCGGCCGGGATCACACGCACGTCCGTCTGGGCCATCGTTGCTGTCCACACGCGGGATCATCTTTTGGCTTAGGTTTTTATTTTCTTTTATCCTCTCATAGCTGTTTTTCATGAATCATAACCTTAGATTGCATGATCCCTAATTGATTTGCCCCTTTTTATCACTTTAGGGTTCCTTGAATTGAAATTAGGGTATCCCTTGGATTAGGGACTGATTTTTATGCATGAGTAGTTGATTTTATTTCCCTTTGACATCGTTTGGTTTATAATTTTTATTGGTCCAGTCCTAGCCTGTGTCGGCTTGGACCCGCATAGATTCCCCTTTTTAATTGTATGTTTGGATTTTCATGTGGGACGTGGAATCCGTGTGATTGTTTCTGAATTGGTAGGATCTAAGCCTGAAATCTTGCATATCATATTTAATTTTCCATGTCCTGCATCACATCACGTTCAGGAAACTGCCGAAATCATTAGTAAACCATGCTCCAACAATCCGGAAAGCCATTTGAAGATATCTCCAAATTCATCTCACCTCTACGGTTTGGTTTTGGGAGAAGGAATTGGAAAGGGAAGTTGTATCTTTGTTGGCATATTTTCAGTTTAAAAGGTTGATTTGGTAGTGCATGGGGAGACAGGTAGCAAATGAGTGTCTAAAGCTACTGAATACAGAAGAACAAAAGAAATTCAGCTGAAACTGAAAATGAACTTTTTTTTTTTGTTTCACCATTCTAAATCTAGCAGGCCAACATTAAAAAAATACTTTGAACTTGTGATTTCTTTGGAGTTGGTGCTTATTCCCCCCTCTGAACCAATTATATAGGTTGAGTACTAATTGTGTTCTGAGTTTTAACATTTGGGGTGTGTTTTGGATGCACCAGTGAACTCAATTGCAGCTATTAGTCTAAAAAGGTGTCCATTACCAGTTTCTTATTTCCTTCGATAGCATTCATACTGAGGCTCTAGGCTGCAATTCCAACTACACTGTTTTTAAGACCCTTAAGAACATCTGCTAATTTTAAGTTGGACTTCAACGGCAATGCAAGGGCTACTTTCTCATATAGATTCTAGGAAATGCTCTTGATGAAACAATGCGTCTGCAATTCAATTCACTTGTGCATCAAAACCTAGCCTAAATTGCTATTACAATTTGACTTTCATCATTTTAAGTTTCATGTTTTATTGAGGTATGAAGATACCACTGTTATCAATGAGCTTATGCTGATCAGATTCATCAAATTCCTGTCATTGTTAGCTTTTGGAGAGCAAGATACAGGAGGCCAGGTCGAAGAAAGATACTCTCAAAGCGCGTGCTCAGTCTGCGAAGTTTGTCCAATCTCCTAACATCTTTTCTACTTTTATCAAAATGGTTGGTGAGAATGAATACTGAAAAGGCTAGTTTGTATTGCTTTAGGACTGCAACAAAAGTAAGTGAGATGTTGGGGAATGTTAATACAAGCAGTGCTCTTTCAGCATTTGAAAAGATGGAGGAAAAGGGTGAGTTCTTCAATTTTCTCTACACTCATGCATGTCACCTCAATCATACAACTTCTGTACATTTTTTTTCCATGTGCTTATTATTGTTTTAATGTGATGCAATTATCATCAATGCCTTAGCCTTTCTCCTGGTATTTTGGGACCCAGGTCTTGAAAGTCAAGGAGGAATTTTTCGTTCCTTGAGCTGAGGATATTTACAAAAGCACAATATGCTTTTCAGCTTATTCAAGTGGGTCCATGGTCTAGCGATACAGACCAAGGGCCCGTTTTGATGCACCGTCAAAAGAGGCAATTGAGGCCTACAAGCCAATTTAAGCCAAACTCCTTTCTTGTTGTGTTTGGATGTACTTTTGCAAACTTGTTTGCTCCCCCATTCATCGAAATAGGCTCTAAAAAGTCCACTCTTTGAATTTTTGGAAAATCAACAAAGTTGATACGCACTTGCTTTTCCGAGAAAACCCCTTTCGTGGAAGTTGCATAGAAACAGGCTGTAAGGTTTTAAGACTGACTCGAACTGACTAGTGTGGTCCTTTGTCCAGTCGTAACATGGCCATGATGGGCCGAGTCACCCTCTATTTTCAATTTTGAATCATCATGTCCAACTGGGTCGCGTCAAACTGAGTACAATTCTACTTGGACTATTCACACAGGATTTGTCTGAGTCTTAAAACCTTGATCCAGACCATTCATATGTTGGGACCTTCTGCAGATGGACCGTGCCCTGGATTGGAGGATCCCATCCACTAATCTTGGTTCAGTTTTTTTAACGCAGATAATTACTGTATTTCTCTCTTGAACGGTTCACTTGCAAGCCACAATTCAACAGATTAGGACTTGGAATATCATATTGGGAGGAATTTTGGGGCATGGATCATCCATGGGGGAGCCCAGCAGGCCATTGATCTCGAAGACTGAAGATCCGAGTATACTGTGTTAACAGAAGTGGATATGGTCCACCAGGCCCACCTAGCTCTTATTCTCTTATTATCTTTTTATGTCCTGGAGTACCCAAGAAAAAGATAATAAGAGAATAATTGGTAGGTGGGCCATATCCACTTCCGTTAACACTACGCATATTCTCAGGTTGAAGATCAGATAATCCCACCAAGTGGAGTTGCCTCAGCCTGCACTTGGATACCTGAGTTGGATTGCAAATGCACTGTTGGAAATGGCAAAAAGTTGACAGCATCTCCTTGCACTCATAATGAGAGCTCGAGTCCAACTTAGAAGTAATGTAATTGCAACCTACTGAAAGAAATAACAGTTGGTTTATTTTACAAGTCAATTCGATAGTGCATCTGAACTCACCCCTCAATGAGTTTTCTGAGTACTAAATTGAGTTTTTTAAACATGGTTTGTATCTAGGGGCTTGGATTTTCCTTGTGCATAATGTACAACATGTATTAGTCTCTTTGGTTGATTCTGAACCCAAACCGTTGAAATAGACATGGATATAGTTTATAACTGATTCTTTCTCAACAGTGTTGGCTATGGAGTCCCAAGCAGAGGCCCTGAATCAATTAACCACTGATGATCTTGAAGGAAAGGTAGTTTGTCTTTTCTGTGTATCATTTTGGCATGTTTCTGCTGTTGGGAGTTATACAAATATTGAATTTTATGTGCAAATCTGTTGGTTCTTTGCAGTTTGCATTGCTAGAGAGCTCATCAGTGGATGATGACCTTGCGAAGTTGAAAAAGGATCTATCAGGGAGCGCACCGGTAGAGTCTCTTGACACTTATTCTTGCAATGTTAACTAAGAGGAGTGCTATTTGCAGACAGGCATCTAAAAATACCATATGCATATTCCCGGACATGCCAATGCGGCATAGATATGCAAGATCCGGGCCATTCGTTAGGTGGTCGGTGGTCCTAACATTGAATGTGCCATAGTAGCTTGAAAATGGGGCTTGTTTACTCATCAGGTGGGTCACATATACGAAGTGGTTAGAAAAGAATGACTAGTGGTTCACATTCAACATACATGCTATGATCAACCTGGTGGGTGGACTGCCTCTTTTTCGGTCTATGCCATTTTCAGCTCATGCATGTGGGGCATCTGTGTTTTGTCAATGCATGCAGGCAGGTAGCATTCTCAAACTTACAAGTTAATTGCAGAAGCTAGAGGTTTATTAGCCACATATAGCTCTACTCAAGAAGACATGCCACCCTGGCGTGTGTAGGAGGAGATTCTGAGCTTTTTTCAGGTGGGACCCAGTTTAGATCATCTGGCCAGAAATTGAGTCCAGCGAACTGTTAGGTGCACCATATGTATGAAAACAATGAACGGCGTAACGAAATTGCAATATAGATTCTTTTTAGGGATTTTTAGAAACAGCAACCCTTTCAATGACTTAAGTAGATAGAACCAACCAAAAAGTTTTGGGTTTAGATTTCAGCACCTACATTTTTATACCCCTTTTATTTTACTACTTTCCACCAAATTGAAGAAATGTCCGGTTTTTTATTTTTTTGGAAAATGACTAAAAATACTCCTGGTATTTGAGATGATGAAAATACCCCACCACAGAAATGACAGAAATACCTTCTCTGAGCCGTTCATAAAGTGGGTCAACTTTTTGTTATTTTCAGAAAATGTTGATGGTGGTGACTTCAATCTGAAGAAAAGTGGTAAAATAAAGATGACATTAAAATTTTAAAATAATAGGTGCTGAAATCTAACTTGAAATTGTTTTGGGTGGTTCTGTCTAGTTAAGCCATAAAAGGGTGGCTATTTCCACATGTCTGGGCTACCTGATAGTTGACTGGCCTGAGTTTTTTGCCCGATGATGTAGAGGAGTCCCATATGATACATGGCCCGATGGGCTACAAACCTGTCAGGGTGGCACATGCATCTGAATATAGAACTACCAAACCTCAGGCAGGTATCATTATGTGAAATTCCAGTTGAATATGCTCTATCTGCTGCATTTTTCATTCCCTTTTTTCAATAGAAAGGAGAGCTTCCAGCTGGTAGAACGGCGGTTGGCAGCACAAACTCATCATTTCCTTTTCGAGATATGGAGATCGAGAAGGAGCTCAACGAATTAAGGAGAAAGGCGAAGGAATTCTAGATTTTATTTTATTTTATTTTATTTTGATAGTATGTGTTACAATTGTCCAACCTCACAATGGTTGTGCTGCACCAAAAATTTGAGCCATCTCTTTGACCACAGTTATGGTTGAGCTAGTTTAGAAGTCGAGAACTGTAGGTGGATCAATGTCCTATGCATGCGATGGATGAGATGGATGGTTGGAATGATGTATGATGCCTAGCCATGGGCGATGTCTTGTCTGGATGAAAGATGTACTTATGAGCAGTCCATGGTTGTACATATATAGTTAGTACTTTGGATAAAAGTATATTCTTCATATAAAATGTTGTACTTTGGTTTAGGTATATTTGATACATGGCGTATGATGTGGACTCCATGCATGGACTATCTCACTCCAGTCTTTTGTGTTTATCAAACTAGTGACATGGGGCCTTCGACAGCGTGAAGTAGATTACTTCACGGCTCGAATCATATCGCATTTGTCAAACTTGTGAGGTAGGGTTTGCAACCTTATCATGCAATCCATGATTCAAGTCGGTGTTGGCAGGACGTGATTCAAGCTGCCAAAAATCCAATACCTTGGGTCATGGGCCATTTGAGGCACAGTCCAAGTCCAACTACCCTTCAAGTACAAGACTGACTAAACAACCAGGAACCATCCACACTGGATGGTTTGATTTTGGGTTATGGTCCTATGAGCCCTCTGGATGAACAGTCAGAATGCAAGTTTTGGCATGCCATTCTTCATCTATTTATTTTATTGCATCTAGGTGAAAAGAAGTATGAAATCTTGTGATATGCTGCCTGACTGAATTTCACCTGGCAATCCAGCTAAATCAGCCCACTAAAGAACACGGCACATTCCAAATTCCGGTATGAGTGATTTTCGTAGACCTCATGGTATGAAAGCATGTGGCTTGAAACAATGTGCAGCACTAATCAATTGGTAGGTGGAAGACCATCATGGTCAAACATGTGGGGCATACTCGTCTTGTACGACACGTTCCTCCTTTATTTATTTATTTATTTATTTATTTTTGTTTTGAGAAAATGAATTGCATTGCATCGTCATTGTCACGATATTCTTGTTTCAACTATTAGGGGTTGTTTACAAATTCTGTCTGAATGTTTGTTTCAAGTATTTGTATTTTTTATTTTTACATATCCTGTGTCAAGCCTTATTCAAGATAAATGAATTTATAATAATTGGATCCTGTTAACATTCCTTTCATGGGACATTAGCAATGTTCCAAAGCTTTTAAATGAGATATGGAATGTCCTATGTTGATCTAAACTACTCATTCATTCATACAACTATTCATTTATTCATACGAGCCATGGTGCAAAAACCACACCTATCAGAATAATTCTAAACATCTTATCAATAGTGCGGAAGATGGTCAAAATTGAGCAGAGAAACAAAATAGGTCCAATAATCATCTTGAAACATCAATTTGATTCAAAGATCTATTAGAAAGATCCCACTTCGTATTGCTTATGATTTCAAAGTAGCTTTTTGGTCTGATGATTCTACCCATATGATTTATGGTTAGTAAACAATGGATAGTTGTAACAAATTGGCATATGTTTTATGGCTTGTAAACAATAGATAATTGTAACAAATTGGCTCCATTTAAAGGTTAGGATCATCCAATCATCGTAATTCTTGCATTATGGCTTGCTCCCAACGGTACTTGGTGAATGGAATGTCTTGATTGATGATAATTGGTCATCTCACATGTCACCGGGAAAATTTGGGATATTAAAGGGGCGTTTGGATCTACTTATGCCTCAAGTAACTTATTTTAATTTCTACTCATTAAATTGAAGTGATTAAGTAACTTTAGAAAAACAGTTACATACAATTGATCATAAACCAAACTTACTTATCTCAAATAAGTTACTTATCCACTGCTGTAAATAGCAAAAGTAACTTATTTGGTGGTATCCAAACGGGCCCTAAATGACGACAACAACCATCTCACCGATAACATTTGCAGGCTACAACCCACATTTTCACGTCTTCGTTGTTTTTCAAAGTGTTTTCGTAGACCAAAATTCTATTTGGCGCAGTAGCTATCATTAACTATTTTTCGGCCATCGCCAAGGCTTCCCAGAGAAAGTGGACGGCCGAAATATTGAAAGGGTATTTTCGTCATTCCATGAATTAAGGTGGCATGTTGATTGCTCCTGCTCCGCTCGACGCACTCTTTTCTAATTCCACCGCGCTCGCGTAAGTGTGACGAGTGCCTCGCAGCCTACGTGGGACAAACATGCATCAGATCCACTCCATCCATCAAGTGCAACGTCACATTTACACGGTGGATCGTAAACATCATTCCAATCCAAGATTGGATGGGCAGTACCACAGGGAATGGTGTAAAATCATACACAAAACTCATAAATTCCAGCGGTGTGGCCCACATAAAGCTTGGAATGTCTTCACTGTAGGGAAATCCATTCATCCTGCGTTGCACATCAGATGAGTAGAATAGATGGCATGTTACGTAACACAGCGAACGCCACCGACAATTTGGACGAATTTAATGGGCGGGAATATTTCTCATCTCAATGGTTTCCCATGCAGCCGACGTTGTTGGTCCAAACACAGGGTGGCATACTTGATGGAAGGGGTGGAACTATTCACATGAATTCATATTCCACATCAGCAAAAGTCAGGGCCGTCTGCCTGCGAAAGTCACATAAACGTTTCCTTTTCCAGCGCGAGTACCTCAAAACTGTAGTCATTGGGATGCTAGGGTCCTGTCGTTAGTTACCAGACCCCAACGGATGATCAGATACATGTATTCATAACAGATGATATAATCCTGCCTGACCAATTTAAAGGGCCTTTACGGTTTTGATTGTGGAATACCAATCGTCGCTCTTCATTATCTGTTCACATAACAACGTGGGACACATTTGATTGGACAATCCATGGTGCTTTTTCACTCTATATATGCTACCAACGTTCATTAGTAGTGCAAACTTACTCATAAAATTCTAAAAGTGTAAAATGGAAAGAAAATTAGAAAACAGAGAGAAAAGAAAATCCATATCGATTTTACTTGAAAAACCTTCTTAATTTGATAAGGAAAAACCATAAAGGAAGTTAAAGAAAAATCTATCGTACAATAATTTGAGGAGAAAAATTTATTGTGAAATAATTTGAGTATTACAAAATCTCTCAAAACTTAGCTTGGTAATCTTCTCCTCATGTGTGTGTGTGTATATATTATTATTATTATTATTATTATTTTACAAGTCTATTTTAATACGAGAGGAAGAATAAATCCCTCTCGGGTTTCTCAACATATATTTCAATACAATTCTCTCTTCTTATATGAGAAAGATAAATAAGTCTTTTTTTTTTTTTTTAACTATCACATATGTGAAAAACATCAATAACATAGCTCAAGTACTCCACAAATTATTGTGAGTGGTTCACACAGGAGGATGGACCATACCTAATAATCTTCATTTTCAAACTTATAAAAGGAGACCACAACCTTGCATAGGGATTGACCCAACAAACTAAAATGCTCATCTATTAAGGCCCATTAGAGTTTGACAAAGCTCAACTTTGCCTTTTGGCATTACCTCTATTATCATATCTGGTGGATTCTTATGTTAGAAATAATGTGTTGTTTTAAATAATATTAAAAAAATAGAAAATTAAATAATAAAATAAAATAAGAAAAGATGACTATTTGTTTGAGTCAAGGTGTGATTGGGTTACTCGGCTTGAAACCAAATCTGCCTTCCTTGAACTGCGTCCCAAGTGCAACGAGAATCTTGCAACGATCCTTTTTTCTTATATGAAGATGAATCAATGTATTCACAACAAAAAATGATCTAAGGATATATGATTTTTCACAGAATAAAATATTAAAAGCTGCAGATTCAATCATCTATTCTCAAATTGAGTATAGGGGACTCTTTCATTGAATTTAACAGTACTTGAGAAGAGAACTGAATAAGTTAAAAAATAATATAAGAATGATAACATAAATAACTTAAAAAAGAATAAGATTTTTCTCTTTTGTTTCTAGAAGTTTTTTTTTTTCCCTACTTTGAAATAGTAAGAAATGATCTCTATTTATAGCCAAAGATATGGATATTCGGTCAGCCTAAGAATCCCTTTGGCTGGCCGAATTTGCATGATTATGTTTTAATGGTAAGAGGATTTTGCGGGATCTTATTTTGAAATAAATTTAGGCTGGCTCGAGACAAACTTCAGCTGGCCAGAAATACCTTCGGCTGGCCTAAGTTTCTGGGAAATAAAAAATCTACATTGTTATAAACTTGACCTGGGTCACTCTCGGGCTGACCCGAGCTGGTTCGGCTAGCCGAAGGCAGTGTCGGGATGAATGAAGTTTCATAAGAATCAAAATCCTTTGTTACTGGAAACTTGACCTAGGTTGATCTGGGACTGACCCAAGATGGTTCGACTAGCCAAAGACTGGGTTGGGCTGGTCGAACACCCTTAATTTTTCATGTAAAAATTACAACAAGTTAGATCTTAGAAAACTATTAAAATGTAATCTAACACATGATCTTTCCTAAGGTCATCTTTACCAATGATTCTTCTCTTCAAATCCTTCCGAGCCTTGTAATCTTAAGATGTTGAGTTGCGCTCGAAATGCTGAAGAGAGCTGAAGTTCTATACCCTATACATTTTGTCTATAAAATTTGACAACTTACTTTTGTGCTTAAAACATTAAAACTTACAACAAGTTTACAGAAATTAAGTGACTCCTGGTCTTTAACCTGACCCTTTAAGCGTAAATGGCTATACATGCCACTCACATAACTTTTTCGTTACAGTTGTTTATGCGGTTTGGTACCTTTGGCCATACACCTTTACTTGTATTTTCGTAAGTGTTATAAAGAAATGACCTATATATTTTCATAGGAAGCGGCCTCACTTCCACAATCATATAGGTGAATTCTATCAAGTGTACATAACAACTGGATACACAAGCACATTTGGTTATGGATTCATTAAGAGTTCAAAAACTCATCTTACACATTGTTGCTTGCACTGCCTACACCATAGGAAGGGATAAGTTCTCTACAGTGCTTCCCAGTCTCCTGGTGTCTTGTTGTTTACCTATTGAACCTATCGCATATGATCTTCGCTTGTATAGGTTGGGTTGCCAACACTTGTAGCTCATTCGGTTAGGCGTAGCCCCATTTCCTTCGATGTTTCTATGACTACTCCTTTAAATAGTCCTTAGGTTAGAGGATCTACCAGTTTCTTTTCTAATTGTATGAAATCAATAACTATGACTCCATTTAATAGGTGTCTCACAATATTATGTTGAAATCTAATATGTCTACTTTTATCATTATATATTTTACTCTTGGCCCTTACAATAGCTATTTAACAATCATAGTAAATAGTAACAGACATGGGTTTCGCCCATAGAGGTATATTTGTTAACAGATTTCTAAGCCATTTAGTTTCAAATCCTATCTTTTTAAGGCGACAAACTCAGATTTCATAGTCGAACGAGTAATGCAATGTCCGTTTAATAGACTGCCAAGATACTGCACCTCCACCAAAGGTGAAAACATATCCACTTTTGAATTTTGTTTCATCTGAATCAATATGCAATTGGCATCACTATATCTTTCTAACACAGAAGGATAACCTGTATAACGAATACCATATGCAATAATACTTTTTAAGTATTTTAATATTCTATTTAATGCATTCTAATGATCATATTAATGATTATGTGTATATCTACTTAACTTACCTACTGCAAATGTAATATTAGGTCTAGTGCATCAGATACATTAGGCTACTAATTATTTGAGAATATTCAAGTAGAGATATACTACTTTTTATATTCTTCTTGAGATGCACGATACGATCATAAAGTGTACTAACAGGTAATCAGTTAAATGATTAAACCTTTTTAATATTTTTTCAACATAATGAAATTGAGACAGAGTAATGTTATCATCTTTTCTGATTACTTGAATATCCAATATCATACTTACTTCTCCTAAGTCTTTCATATTAAAGTCGAATTGACTAACTTAACATTAGCACCTATTGAATCCGAACCATTGATCAGTTTCTTTTTACCAACCCATTTGACATCTATCAACTAGACGGTTAAGATCATTCGTTCGGTATGTGATTTTCACTCTATCCTTCCTCTATAATGGTCCCTGCAATTCAGACGGTGAGGATCATTACACAATTATGTCACATGTATTGTTGATGAGTTTGATCTACCCCTAGTCTTTCTCTGTGTAAAATGACCAAACTACCTTCCACTATAGCTAGGAGACCATTACAAAGCCTTCATATCACCAGGGACGTTTCAGTAATTTAGTCATTGTGAATCTATAGCCATTTATCCATCCATTCAAATCAAGAAATCCAAGTTCATATCACCTTCACATTTCAGTAATTTAATTATATATATATATATATATATTAAATCGAGCCGAGTTGAACTGAATCAAGTTGGCTTTGAGCCAAGTCGAGTCGAGCTCAGCTCAAAATTTTTTAAAACTTAAAAAAAAAAAAACAAATAGCTTGGATTGGCCTGAACCCAACTTTCGAGTCGAGCTTATCCAAGCTAAGTCAAGCGAGTTAACCAAACTAGCTCAACTCATCTCTGGCCCTAACTGGGATGCCCGATAATTGACTAGCCTGATTTTCTTACCAGTAATGTAGACATTGTTGTGAAATATGTTGGAAAAATGAAAAATAAAAATAATTAAAGAAAATTATTTCCTTTTATCACCAGGAAGAATCACGTAAAATTATACTGTCCTTAAAGCGTGATTTGCCCTCTTATTAATTGCTGATAGGTTACAGGCGAATTGCTTCTAGGATAAGACAAGCCTATCTAGATCCCACGTGCAGCTATCATGAAAGGTCTACTTAGGAACTTTTCAACACAACTGATCTTCTAACAAACTCAATTAGCGGAAGTATTTGCAATATTCTTAGAAGGAGATGAATTTTAGTGATATCTGATGGTTTGGGAGAGATTTGTCAGAGTTGATTGATTTTGGATCGGAATGGTCCAGTTTATATATGCGTCAGGGGAGTGGACTGTTGTTAGGTGGCTATCAATGGTTTGGAACGTTTGAAAAATGTTTCTATCCACGCCTATGCCCGTGCCCGAGTGCATGCGTGTGTGAGCGCGTAGCATTGAAACGCGCAACACAAATATTTCAACCTCCAAGACTCCATGTAAGAATACTACATACACCTTTACATATAAAGCACAAAACTTCTTTTCTCATTTATGATGTGGAACTAAAGAAAACTGTACTTTTCTTTTGAAAATTTTTAACATCGTATTGGTGGAAAAATGAAAATTTCATATAGTTGATTATTTCAAAAACCAAATTTCAACGGACATGGAGTCCCATATGGTATGGCTTGATGGCCTACAAATTTGCCAAGGTGGCACATGCATCTGAATATAGAAATACCAAATCTCAGGTATCATTATGTACTATTCCAATTGTATATTGTCCCATCTTGTGCATTATGCCCCATTTTTCCCAAGAGAATGGAGAGATTTCAGCTGTTGAACCGCAGTTAGTAGCACCAACTCAGAAATCCGATTGTGTAACTATTAACTCTATGCTTCATCGTACTTAATAAACTCTGTTAGGCCCATTGTGGATATACGTGGTTTATCCATGCTGTCCATCCATTTTTCTAGATCATTTTAAGGGTTGAGCACAAAATTGATGCATATCCAAAGCTAAGTGCACCACACCACAGGAAATGTGAGAACAACGAATGTTCACCGTTGAAACCTTCCTAGGGCTCACAATGATGTTTATTTGTCATCCAACATATTCATAAGATCATACAGAAAAGGATGAAGGGAAAACACAAATATCAGACTGATCCAAAACTTCTGTGGTCCCCAAGAATTTTTAAACGGTAGACATTCAATTCACACTGTTTCCTCTAGTGTGGTCCACTTGAGCTTTGGATATGCTTCTTTTTTAAGCTCAAGCCCTAAAATTATTTGGTAAAATGGATGGATGGAGTGGATAAATACATAAATCACAGTGGGTCCACAGAGTTTACTCAGTACACTTAGCCTACCAATTTGATCAGTACGTAATGGGCCTCCCACCTGCTAAACATTTGCTTTTCCAGATATGGCAATTGAGAAGGAGCTTAACGAATTAAGGAGAAAGGCTAATGAATTTTTTATTTTTTTTATTTTTTGATAATATGGCTGTGTTACAATTGTCCAATCCCCAACGGTTGTTGGCCAAACCGCAGTTACAGTTGAGCTCATTTAGAAGTCGAGAATTGTACACAGGTGTTATTATTTATGCATGAGATGGAAGAGATGGAAGGATGAAATGATGTATGATGCCTAGCAGGCGTGAAGTCTGTGTGAAGGATGAGTAGTCCATGGCTGTACATGTGTAATAAATACCCATGGATAAAGTACACTCTTCACAGGCGCATGTGGTGTGAGTGCGTGTGTAAAGAAGAAAAGAAAAGAAAAGAAAAAGAAAACTACACTCTTCACATGAAATGGTTTACTTTCGGTTTAGGTACATGTGATACATGATGTACGATGTGGACTCTTATGTATGGTCCGTCGCACTTCGGCCATTTGTGTTTATCAAAGTTGTGAGATGGGGCCTGCGCGACGTGAATTCGTGCTCTGCGGCTAGAATTAGAATGCATTTTTCAAACTTGCAACGTGGATTTGCAACCTTATCACGTGCCCCATCGCTGAAGTCAGCATTGGTGGGATGTGATTCAAGCTGCCAACCCACCTTTGAATCCAATTTCTTGAGTCATGAGGCACTTAAAGGCGTCCAAGTCCAGCTAGCTACACTTCAAGATAGCTAGTACTGTTTATACGGTTGGTTAAAAACAAGACACTGACTAACCAACAATGAACCATCCATAGAGAATAGCTAGCCAAGTCCTGGCTTGGATTGTTTGGATGGTGTGACTCTCGTTTATGGCCCATTGGCCCCTCTGGATGAACAGTCAGGATGCAAGTTTTGGAATGCCCTTTTTCTTTTATTTTATTGCACTTAGGTGAAATATAGTACTTTCTCCTGTCCTTAATTTTGGGCTAGAAGTATGAGATTTTGTGATATCCTGCCGGATGCTGAATTTCGCCCGCAATCCAGCTAAATCACAGCAATTGAGATTCTTGCATTGGATTTTCTTAGACTAAATGGAATGTAAGCATGTGATTTGAAAAGACATGGGGCACGTGTGGATTGGTAGGTGGAAGACTATCATGGTCAAACATGTGGGACGTGCAATTCACACAACACAATTCTTTTGAATTTTTAGAAAATGAACTGCAATATCATAGATATGGTCATGATATTCTTGTTTCAACTATTTTGGGTTGTTTAAAAATCTGTTTTAATGTCTTTGTCATAAATATTTTGTGTTTTTTTACATATCCTATTTCAAGCCTTATTGAGGATAAATGAACTTATAACATTTAGATTTGTTTAGTCCCCATCAACATTTGGAACACTCTTAAATGAGACATGGAATGTCCTATCATTTATTCATATAATTAGAAGCAAGCCATGGTGCTAAAATCATACTAATCAGGATTATTGTAAACATCCCATCAATAGCATTGGAAAATAGACAATAGAATTGAGCGGATAAATTAAATAGGTCCAATAATCATCTTGAAACATTGATTTGTTGGTAACATCTATTCGAAAAATCCCAGTCTACATTGCTTATGATTCTAAAGTAGGACTCTGGTTTGATGATTAAATAGTAAGATCTATATAGCTTTTAACAATATAAGAAATTGGCCCCATTGGAGGGTTAGTCTTGCACTATGGTGTGTGTGTGTGTATATATATATATATATATATATATATATATATATATTGAATGGACTTATTCAATTGATTATTAGACATCTCATATGTCATTTGACTTAGCAACTTCCTCACAAGGGTGGGAAAATGTAGCAAAATCCATTTTTCGTTTTTCTTTTGGAATTTCGAAATGCATAAAAGATAGTTGTAACAATAAGTCGCTGGAGATTAGTCCAAAACAAGTTTTATTTCAAAGCGTTTTTGTAAGCCATAAGGTGGCGTGAATCAAAGGCAGAGAAAATAGACGGCTAAAAATATTCAAAAGGGTATTTTCGTCGTTCCATGAGTTAACGTGGCGTGTTGGTT
This sequence comes from Magnolia sinica, assembly GCF_029962835.1. Lineage (NCBI taxonomy): Eukaryota > Viridiplantae > Streptophyta > Magnoliopsida > Magnoliales > Magnoliaceae > Magnolia > Magnolia sinica. Next base: position 87,721,634 of record NC_080575.1, on the reverse strand, counting down.
GCTCCTCCCGACGTACTCTTTTCTTATTTAACTGCGCTGGTTTGACTCGCCTCGGCATGTGGAGAGCCTTGCAGCGCTAAGTGGGACAAATGTGCATCAGATCCACCCGGTCCATCAGGTTCAACGCCATGTTTTCACCATGGATCTTAACCATCAGTCCAATCTATGACTTATTAGGGCCACATCATAGGGAAATTTGTAAAATCATACTCAAAACCTATAAATTCATGTGGTGTGGCCCACATGAATCTTGGGATGTCATGATTTTAATGAAATCCATTCATCCTGTGTTTCATGTAAAATTATTGGATTAGATGGTATGTACACAACATCGTGAACACCACAAACAATTTGGATGGATTTTAACGGTGGGACTTCTCATCTCAACTGTTTCCGTGTAGCCCATGTCAGTGTTGAGTGGATCTGATTGGATCCAGGCCAAACATAAGGTGGCACACTTGATGGATGGAGTGGATCTCATACACATGAATTCGTTAGTCCACGTCAGCGAAAGTCATCTGCCTACAAAAGTCACACACGCTTTCCATCTCTGATTCTATTCCCATGCGAGAATCCTTGATACTCACACAAACCTACCTATTTCTAAATTCCATTCCAAAACGAGAATCCGTAGAATAGTCTGCCCGAGTACCTCAAAACTGTAGTCCGCGGAATGCTTGGGACCTGCCTCAGATACCAGATCCCTATAAGATGATAGAATCCTGACCGACCAATTACGGAACATTGTGGGACCCGTTTGATCGGGCAATTCGTGATGCATTTTCACTCTGTTCTAGGAACGTTCTGGCCCACCGAATTTAGTATCCCAAACAGCAATCGCCGGCCCAACCCATAGTAGAAGTCCCGCGAACTATGGTTTAAGCGTACACCTCCAGGTTACCAGTTATTTTCCGTTCAAGACTGACGCAGTCAGAATAAAGTTTTAGACTGCAGTCGCAGACAAATACCACAGATCCGGTTCGCGGAAACTGTTATAGTAGTGGTAGACTCTGTGATAGTTGATCACCATTTAAGGATTGTTGTTGACTCAGGAGCTGTACACGTGGCATATACAACATCAATCAGGACCATTCGCCATTGTGGATGGAGCGTAATTTGAAAACCTCACTGATCTGTCCATATTAACTATCTGATTCCACCTATTCAATCCAAACCATTGATCAATTTCTTTTCACCTGTCCATTCGATATCTATCAATTTAGATGGTTACGATCATTCGTTTGGTGTGTGGTTGTCACCCTATCTGATTCCACCTAATGATACCCCATCGACAATGGTCCCTACAATTCGGACGGTGGTATTATTCTCCTACGTGTAAAATGACCAAATTACCCTTCGCAGCAGCTGGGAGACCCGCTCGACTCGAAAAAGCTCGGTTCGACCCGTTTTGAAACTGAATTTGAGCCAAGCCGTTCTGATTTTTAAAGCTCGAGAAAATTTCGAGCGGAGTTGGAGCTTGCATTGACTCGGATTGAACCACAACTCGAATTGACTCGGTTCGATTCTGTTCCATGACTCGGATATTTTGATATTGACGCTGCTCACCGAGTGTTTGATGAATGACTCTTCTCTGCGGGATGGCTGGTGGCAAGGAAAGTATGGATATAGAGTAAATCACTACAAAAAGAAAAACTTTACGTAATGAAATTACATCTTGATTTTGATGCTATCTGCAAGTATTTGATGGAATACCCATAAACTATTGCTGCTACTATTTTCTATACTTTGAGAAATTGAAGGTACAATCTATGTGTTCGAGAAAATGTCCCACAAACTCGAACTGCCTGGTTTGCTAACTGAACCAAGCTAAGCTGACTTGTAAGGCTCGAGGACTGAGCCGAGCCGAGTTCGAACTAGGGTCAACTACTGGCCGAGCCCAGTCGAGCTGTGCCAAGCTCGACTCGTGTACAGCTACAAAGCCTTCATGTCACAGGGGTGTTTTAGTAATTTAGCCATATTGAATCTATAGCCGTTTATCCATGCATTCAAATCAATAATCCATGTTCCAATGCAAGGGAACACACCTTCTTTTACCATTTGCCTGACATTTTGGAAGCCACCAGGTCAACATGAAGTTTTCAAAGAGTTTGAAAAAAACAGCTGCAACAATAACAACAACCTATATTCTAACAAAGTATCCAAAGCAGAATATTATCTGTGAGCTTTGATTATTCAAAGGGACATACACACACAAACACTATAAGTATATACTCAATGCGACTACCACTCCCGCACATATATACATCCACATACATTTCAACAAACACATACAAACCACTCTGGTGCACCCACACTTCTGCTAGCAAGACCTTCCTGGCCTTCTTAATTCCTCCAACACCATCTCCGACGACGATGAGTCCGCAACAAACATGGGCACTTTTTCTTGTTTTCTTCATCTGTGCTGTCATTTTGCAGCATGGAAGCGTTGAGGCAGTGAGGCTGATGTCTGAAGATTTTTCCAGCAGAAATCACCTGGCGACGTACCCTTCTGTGTACGAGAAGGCGAAGTCTGCTATGGAGTTATGGATGGGCCGACTAGTGTCTGGACCGAACCCCAGTGGGCCTGGTCACTAGTTCATGATGTATGCCGCAGCGATTGTGTCAACAGTAGGCATAATATATTTGTTTTTGTTTATTTTTTTCTTCGCACAGAAATTCGTAGAAATGTGCATGAAAGTTAAATTTTTTGAATTTCTGAAATACGATAATTATAGTATTATTTAGTTTAAGAGATATTGGGATATTTTCGTTTTATTTATGTGACTATGGATTGTGTGCATTGGCCGAGTTGAATGGTGCTTTGTGAGTAGAGGGTTTTGAGAGAGGGTGGGACCGGTGCCATAGCTTTGATAGGAGGCTATTTTCGGTCGTAGGATGCCATGTTATATGTGATATACTGTGACAACTTAAAAGGTTTTTGATGGGAGGAGAGCCCTTGTACCAGCTACAATATGGGGCCTGGTTGCACTGTTGGATGGTATGCATATCAGGCCGACTTATTTGTCAGCAAGGCTGGCAATAGGCCAGGCCTGAGGTAGGGAAAATCGATGTTTTGAATATGATCAGCTGAACTAGTTCAAAATCCCAGCCTACTCATCAAGTTACACCGCATCGTGACTGTGATATGGAGAGAATAATACTGGTTTTTAGAGAGGTGGGAGAACACCACCAGTACATTTGTTGATTTGTAAAAAAAAATAAAAAAATGTACAACCATTCAGGTGGGCTCCTACAAAAACAACAACAGGCCTCACCTATTGTATAATTCTAAGAATCTTCTTCAACATAAGAAAAACAAGAACAAAACAACCCAAAGCCATGATTTTTTTTTAAAAAAAAAGAAAAGAAAAAAAGAAGAAGAAGCTATAACCAACCCTGCTTTGACAGAAAATAGGAAACAAGCCTGGTTGAAAACCAAATATGTAATTCTACAAACAAAAGGCTGCAACCCATTGCAGCTACTATATTGGAAGTGTTTTGAATAAGCTTCTGGGAGGCAACAGATCATGGCAGGAGCCTCAGGCCCAACCCCAACAAAACTTAGTTCCCTATAGCAATTCCACTTGCTAAGCGAGCTGCACAAAACCAACCAAACCACACTCCCAAAAAATCACCTAAACTAGCATCACTTACCTCTGTGGATAGACAAGATCAACCTAAGAGATCTGGGAAAAATACCAAACATGGCCCACTCCAGCAGGTGTCCTTTCAGCACCTCACCTCCACAATCCATCAACCACGATTTTACTACCAGATCTTCCTTTGCTATGGCCTTTCTCTTCAAACAAAACACAGCCAACCTCCCAGCAGTATCCACTCAAAACAGAAGGATAGCAGCCAGCCCCTCATACTCACCATGTCCAATACTACGTACGTAGCAGTAGGCTGATGATTGTCTACCCTGATTTTTGGTACATCGCTTATTTGCATTGTGCACTACCTTAGTGACAAACCACATTCTCGGAAAAAATTTTCTTCAAAATTTTATTGGGAGGATGTGATTAAGCTGCCAAGCTATCTTTCAATCCAATTCCTTGGGTCATGGGGCACGTGAGGGGCAGTCCAAGTCCAGCTACCCTTTAAGATAGTGTTAATACAGTTGGTTAAAAACAAGACACGGACTAACCAACAACGAACCATCCACATTGAATAGTCCTGGCTTGGACTGTTCTGATGGTATGACTTTGGTCTATGGCCCATTGCACCCTTTGGATGAACAGTCAGGATGCAAGTTTTGATATGCCCTTGTTTTATTTTAGGGATTTTGACCCTACTAGCATGGTCGTATGGTCAAAATCCCAAAAAGACGGGATGTTTCAAATATTCTTAGATTAGTCATCTGACAGGTTTTGAAAACATTTTCGAACTAAATTACAGTAGTTGTATGGATTTTTAGTGAAAAATAAGTTATGCGGTATTCAATTTCGATGAAGTGACGTCAACAACATTGGTTATTGGGCCGGCTAGAACTTAAATCCAATCTGTTTATTTTCTTTATAGCCTTATATTTTTATGAGAAAATGCTAACTTCTTACTAGCATGATCTCTATGTTGCCCATAAAACTTGATAACTTATAATGGTGCCCGTTGATACGAACTATTTTTTTATGATGTATTCAATGTGACTAACGGATGTTGATCATACTTCTAAACATTGCCTTCCATGAAATTTCGAAGTTAATAAATGGAGTAGATTCCACACATATGCGATGTTGGACCCCACGGATAGTGTCCAAACTCATTAGAAGTTTTTTTTTTTGGTGTAGTCCATTTAAGAAGTTTTCGATGATAAGAGTTCAATCACCATTATTTCTTGTGGAGTAGTCCATTTAAGCCTTTGGTCTGCCTCCTTCTGGGGTTCATATGTTAAGGGTTGAGGTTGTCATGTAATAAGGGTCGAGGTTGCCAGAGTTGAGGTTGTCATGCATTCACTACTAAAATGGACCAAAGTTTAGGACTAGATCTGTAGTGAAAGAATGTTATATTCCTTAGTCATTGGTATTGTAGCCATTGCTTTTTCACGGTTCAAGTTGTCATGCATTCACTACCGAAATGGAGCAAAGGCTATGGACTAGATCCATGGCAAAAGAATGTTTTAGTCCATACTAATTGATACTGTAGCCATTGCTTTTGGGTCGAGGTTATCATGTGTTAAGGGTCTAGGTTACTACGTGTCAACCTTGACCCATTATACATGACAATCTCGACCTGTAACACATGACAACCTATACCTTTGACACATGACAAATATGACCCAAGCCTTTAACATATGATAACCTAGACCATTAACACATAATAACTACAACCCAAACCCTTAACACATGATAAGCTAGACCCTTAACACATGACAACCTAGACTCGTAATACATGACAACCCATATCTAAATCCTTAACATATGACAACATAGACCCTTTACATAGATAATCCAGACCCTTAAAACATGACAACTACTTCAATGAAGGAAATACATTACAAAATTCAAATTCTATCTCCTTCATTGTCTCCACATGACAATCACAACCATTCTTATGTACTTTAAATTCCCTCCGACAATCACTTCTCCCTACGACTAAAAGAACCTCGACCATCCATCTCTATTCACAATCAAAAGTGGCTTCTGTTAGGGGACTGCAAAAGCACATAGAGATGAATCTAAAGAAGTAATCCAATTGCACCAAGCAAACACAAAGAGAACACAACGATTTAACATGGAAAAACTCTTGCAGGAAAAAAAATCACGGCATAAAGCGACAGATGATCACTATGAAAAATTAAAATTACAAGAGACGAAAGTTTACCCGATTCGAACAACCTTAAATTAAACCCTTACTACACCCTTAAAAACCCCTTGGATGAATTTTAAAACCTAGTAATACCTCCTTATATATATATATATATATATATATATATATATATATCTATATATATATATATATATATATATATATATATATATATATATATATATATAAAATTCGAAACATACCATACAAATACAATCAAACATCAAAGAGAGGGAAACCGTTCAATGTCATTGAACACCCTTTGATGTCATCGACACTTAACCTTTGATGACATCGAAGCCACTTTGATAGTATCGAACTAATGCCAAAATAGTCCAGAGACAATACATGGAATTTCAGATTTCTTCGATTGCATCAACCCAGTTTCGATGGCATCGAACTTGACTTCTATGTCATCGAACACTCCTCGATGTCATCGAAAAAAGAAACTATTATGTCCAGTAACCAATAGAGGAAATTCAAAAATTCTCGATGGGATCAAGCACTGTTCGGTGTCATCGACAATGACATCGAATAGTCCGTCGATGCCACCAACAGGCCTTCTTTCTGAATGATTTAAGACTTAAAAAAAACAATCTCTATTGTGTCTTCAATCATCAAACATGAAGCTTCTTATCCTATTCTCTTATTTCTGCCTTACATCATAGCTCCATCAACGCTTCTTATGCCCACTACGTCTTACTTTTATGCCATCGCCAAGCTTAGAGAAGTCGCATAGAACTTAAACTTTTCTATAAGGACTACCTTGGTGAGCATATCCGCCGGATTCACGCTGGTGTGAATCTTCTCTAGAGTTACACCTCCTTAAATTTGACAGTGTAGGGGCTTTAATGTGTTTAGTACGAGAGTGATAAATAGAGTTTTTAACCAAATTGATAACACTCTCACTATCACAATTAGTCGACATGGCCTCCTGCTGAAGCCCTAACTGATTTATCATGCCTCTCAACCAGACACCTTTTTTAAAAGCCTTTGCACTGTCATATACTCAACTTTGGTTGTAGAAAGATCCATCACAGATTGAAGCTTAGACATCCAATTGATTGCTCCTCCCGCTAAAACAAACGAGTGACCTGAAGTTGACTTTATAGAATCAACACTGCCTGTGTAGTCTGAATCCATATACCCTACTAACTTTGTCCCTATCTTATTAAAAATTAAGATGTAGTCTTTTGTACCTTTAATGTATCGAAGTAGCCATTTTTCACTACTTCCTAATGTTGCTTGCTGGGGTTTGACATATATCTGTTCGCAACACCGATTGTCTATGAAATATCCGGTCTCGTACAGACCATATTATACATTAAATTATCTACATCATTCGAAGAAGGCACATGAGACATATCATATTTTTCCTCATTTGATTTCGGATATTGTTCTAAGAAAAGCTTGAATTGAGCCACGTGGGGAACGCTTACCGGCTTTGCCTTGTTCATCCCATACTTAATTAACACTTTCTTAAGATATTCTGCCCGTGATAACTAAAGCCTGCCCCTCTTTCCATCTATATGAATATTTATGCCGAGAACTCTCTTTATAGCCCCCAGATCTTTCATCTTGAATGTCTCTAATAACTGAGTCTTCGGCATGTCGATTTCAGACATATCATGACTGGCGATCAACATATCATCAACATACAATACTAAAATGATGAACTTGCCATCACTCAGTGTTTTGCAATAGACACAGTGATCGTATTCACTCCTAGTGAATTTTCGACTCAACATGAAAGAATCAAGTTTTTTATACCACTACCTAGGTAAATGTTTTAAGCTGTTCAACGACCTCTTTAACATGTAAACCTTGTTTTTTATCATTTTAATTTCGTAGACCTCTGGTTGCTTTATATAGATCTACTCTTCCAACTTCCCGAGCAGGAATATAGTCTTCACGTCCATTTGTTCCAGCTCGAGATTGTATTGGGCAACCAGTGCCAGCATGAACCTGATAGACACTTGTTTTACAACTGGTGTGAAAATCTCTGTGAAGTTGATTTCTTCTGTCTGAGCTTAACCTTTCGCTACCAGCCTCGCTTTGTATCTATCATATTTCCTTTTGAATAACCATTTGCATCCGATCACTTTTCGGCTTACTGGAAGCTCCACCAACTCCATGTGTTGTTCTTGTACAAAGAGTTTATCTCATAATCTATTGTCGCCTTCCATTTTTCTACATTAGGCTCATCAAGAGTCTCTTGAGTAGTAGACTGGTCCCCCTCATCTATAATGAGGACATATGTGATATTAGAGTCGTCTCTATATCTTGTCGGTAACTTGCGATCTTGCAGTGGATTTCTTCTCACTGGTGGCTACTTTACCTAATCCTGTACTTTTGTCTACGCATTTGTCTCAGCCTGAGTCACATCTGTGTCAACTTGAACATCTACAATTAACTTTTTTGGTTCCTCTTGCTCATTTTGCTCATTCTTGCGGAATAAAGACCATTCGTTGAATTTAGCGTCTCTGCTAATGATGATTTTTCATGTGACCCAGTCATACAGCCTGTATTCTTTCACAACACCACCATATCCAACAAAGGTACCTTTTGACTCTATGGTTTAGCTTATCTCTTTCAACTGACGGTACATGAGAGTAAGTCTCACAACCAAATATACGTAAATTTGAGTAGTTAACCTTATGACCACTCTATAATTTTTTTGAAATCTTACAGTCAATTATCGTAAAAGGAGACTAATTTACTAAATAGTAGGTCGTGTTAATGGCCTCAGTCCATAGGTCATTGCCTAAAGTAACATTACTAATCATGCATCATGCCCTCTTCATGAGAGTTCGATTCATCCACTTAGCCACACTATTTTGCTCGGATGTGTGGCGCACCGTGTTGTGCATAATGATCCCTTCATCTTTGCAATGCTGATTAAATTCATTGGAAGAAATTCACCACCATTATCAGTCCTTAAAACTTTCACATTTCGCCTTGTCCATTTTTCAATCACGACCTTCCATTGTTTGAAATTGGTGAAAATCTCAGATTTATGTTTCATAAAATAAACCCAAAATTTCTGGGAGTAGTCGTTAATGAATGGAACAAACCACGACGACCCTCCGGTGAAAACCACGGGTGACCACCCCCATACATCAGAATGCATGTAGTCAAGCATACTATTACATACATGTTTTCTAGATTTAAAAGATAAATTATTAACCATATATACAATGCTCGCATATATTTAAATCAGAAATTTTAAAACTTAAAATTAAGCACCGATTAGAGAGTAACTTCATGCCCCGCTCGTTCATGTGACCCGGACATGCATGCCACATATGTGTAGACGTAAAATTCGCTATAGCAGCACCAACTCCACTTGTTGAAGTGCTCCCGATTAACTTGTAAACATTATTGTGCATAAACACTCTCATAACCACGAGTACCCATTTTGAAACTTTAATAACACCATTAAAACCGGTAAATTTGCACCCTATTGCTTCGAGTGCACCGAGAGAAATCAAATTCTTCTTTATGTCAGGAACATGCCTCACCTCAGTCAAGGTACGTTCTATGCTATCAAACATCTTGATACGCACCATACCAACAGTCACAACATTATATGAATTATCATTGCCCGTAAACACCTGTCCACTATCGCACTCTCTGTTACTGGTGAATTAACTCTGATGAGGAGTCATGTGATATGAAGCCCCTGTGTCAAGAATCCACTCATCTCTACGATCATTGTATAAGTGTCCGATCATAGATACTGATAACACATCACTTCCGCTTATCTCTTCATTAGACATGACAGTGTTGGCCTTCCTAAAAGAAGACTCTATATTTTCTTTTTTCGCTTTAGGATTTATACAATCCTTCTATATGTGCTCTCACATGCCACAATTCCAACACTTTTATAACTTACCTTTGCCCTTGCCCTTGGATTTGAATCTTGACTAAGAGGATCTTGTATCTCGTTCAGTATTCCTGCCCCTCGTAAACAATGCATCAGTAGAGGCCCCCATGCTACTATTTTTCTTTCTCATGCCCTTTCCTTGAAGGGCTGATATAATGATGTTCACACTAAGGGATGTATTATCAGTGCACAAAGAGTCACTGAAAGACTCATATGATACCGAAATAGAATTCAGTAAAATACAGGCTTGATCTTCATATTTGACTACTTCCTCCACGTCTAGTAACTTGTAAATCAACTTATTAAAATTACTGATGTGGGCCTCCACATTTTCACCCTCTATCATCCTGAAGTTGAACAACTACAACTTTAAGTATAAGCGATTTTCAAGGAACTTTTTTGTATAAATGTCCTTTAATTTCACCTACAACTCTGCTGTAGTTTTCTCCCTCATAACATTGTAAAGAATCTCATCCGTTACACACAATCAGATTGAGGATTTAGCTTTATTATCTAGAATCCTCCATTCATCATCATCCATAGATGTACGTTACTCCTTAAGAGCCTCATCTAGCCATTGCTGAGTTAATAGGCGAATCATTTTAACCTTCCATAACTTAAAATTGTTTTTGCTTGAGTACTTCTTAATATCATATATATACTTAAGATTTTCAACCATTGATACTTCAATCACAGATTTAAGCCTGCGCCCTAACGTTAGCTTTGATACCACTTGTTAGGAGACCGCGGAAGCACACAGAGATGAATCTAAAGAAGTAATCTAATCACTCCAAGCAAGCACAAAGAGATTATAACAATTTAACATGGAAAAACACTTGTGGAAAAAAATCATGACACAAAGCAACAGATGATCACTATGAAAAATAGAAATTACAAGAGATGGGAGCTTATTCGATTTGAATAACCTCAAATCGAACCCTTGCTACACCCTCGAAAACCCATTCGACGAATTTCAAACCCTAGTAATACTTCCCAATCCTGTTTACACCCACATATATTGCATTGGGAAGAATCCCAAACAAATTCGAAACAAATTCCGCAGTTCCACCGAATCTGTGTAATTCTACGTGAAACCGTTTGATGTCATCGACACTTAACATTCGATGACATTGAAGTTACTTCGATGACATCAAACTAATACCAAAATAGTCCAGAGACAATACATGGAATTTCGCATTCATTTGATTGCATTGACTCAGTTTCGATGGTATCGAACTTGACTTCGATGTCATCGAAAAATGACACCAATATGTCTAGCAACCAACAGAGAAAATTTGAAAATTCTTGATGGGATCGAGCACTATTCGATATCATCGACAGACTCTATATCTAAATGACTTAAGACTTTAAAAAATAACAACTTCCATCTTTAAGAAAATTCTATTCTACAAAAAATAAAATAAAAAAAATTCATTTAAAATATCTTCCACATATAATTGGCTTTTATTTCTAAGAAATGTGGTCGTTGGAGCAAAAATAACACTTTTGTAAGGCCTTAGAAGTTGTTGACCGTGCTCATATGCTAGCAGTGAACGTACGCAGAAAAATATAGTCGAAAGGGATTGTGGTAGTTCCATAGAAGACATTTTTTAAAAGGAAGAAGAATCTCATAAAAAAACAATGAAGAAAGAAGAAAAAAAAGAAATAAAAAGGCTTGGTAAGGAACCAAGTTCCAAAGAAGGGTATTTTGGCCCACAAATTCTTCCAAAAGTGATAAAAAAGCTAACTAAAGAAAATATTTGTGAGAACAAATCCCAAGGAATTTGGCAACACAACGAGACTGTTACAGTCAAAATCCCCTTATTTTATGGCAAGTAGGTGAAAGGTAGTACTTTCTCCTGTCCATAATTTTAGAAAGAAGTATAAGATCTGTGATATTAATTACCCGACAATCCAGCTAAATCAGCACGTTATTTCAGAAAGAAGTACGAGATCTTGTGATATTCACCCGACAACCAGCTAAATCAGCGCTTTAAAGAACACGGCATTAGAGATTTTTGTACGGGACTTTCTTAGACTAAAAATGGTAAGCACGTGGGAAGCAACACGAGGCACGCATGAATTGGCAGCTGGAAGACCATCATGGTCGAACATGTGGGATACGTGTGACTGCCACAACATATTCTTTCGATTTTATTTTTATTTTTAAATAGAAAATGAACTGAATTATCATGGATATGTTCCTGATATTCTTGTTTCATCTATTTGGGTTCTTTCTAATGTCCTTGTCTCAAGTATTTTGTGTTTTTTACATGTCCTGTTTCAAGCCTTATTCAAGATAAATGAAATTTTAGCAGTCCAGATTTTTTATGATCATCACCACCAACGTTCCGAGTGCTTTTGAATTAGGCATTAAGTTCCTACCGTTGATTTGGATCATTCATTCCATTCCTATTCTAAGTCCGATCAGTAGCATGGAATTGTATGAATAAGGCAATTTCGACCGTTGATTTGGAAACCAAAATCATCTTTTGGGGCAGTAGTTGACCGTCATCGCCTTACCATAAAGAAGATGAACGGCCCAAATATTCAAACCAAAATCATCTTTTGGGGGCAGTAGTTGACGGTCATCGCCTTACCATAAAGAAGATGGACGACCCAAATATTCAAATGGTATTTATTTTTAATCATTCCGTGAATTAAGATGGCATGTTGGTTGCCAATCCCAACGTACTCTTTTTTTTGAAAAAAAAATCAACTGCGACTTTCGTAAGCATGCGGAGGGCCCCACAGCGCTAAGTATGAGAAATATACATCAGATCCACCCCGTCCATCAGGTGCAAAACAACATTTTCACTACGGATCTTAAAATCATTCCAATCCACAACTTATACGGGCGACATCATAAGGATTGATGTAAAACCTACAAAATTGACGTGGTGCGGCCCACATAAATCTTAGGATGTCCTGATCTTCGGAAAATCAATTCATCCTGAGTTTTACGTCAGATGAGTGGATTAGATGGATTGCACGTAGCACCATGAACTCCATAGACAATTTGGACGATTTTAACCGTGGGACTTGTCATCTCAACGGTTTCCATGTAGCCCACGTTAGTGCTGGGTCAGCTTGATTTATTCCAGTCCAAATATAAGGTGGCACACTTGATGGACGGTGTGGATCTCATCCACATGAATTCCTTATTCCACGTCAGCGAAAGTCAGGCTCTAGCCTACGAAAATCACAAATGCGTCCCCTATTCTAAGTCCATTCCAACGCAAGAAATCGTTGAATAGTCCACCTGAGTACTGAAAAACTGTAGTCCTCAGGATGCTAGTCCTTCCTCAGCACAAGTCTCGTATGGATGATCCAATGCACGTATTCATAACAAATGATGCAATCCTGACCGATCAATTAATGGGTCTTTATGGTTATATAATCGCTCTTCATAATCTATTTGCAGAGCATTGTGGGACCCATTTGATTGGACAATCCGTGTTGCTTTTTAATTCTATGCTATCAACGTTTTGAGACACCGAATTTAGGATCCCAAACACTACAGGGAGTGTCGGCCCCATCTACAGTGGATGTCCCGCGGACTATAGTTTCAAGTATACAATCGCGTCTTTAAAGACCGATGCAGTCGTATAAAAGTCGGGACGGCAGGCACACACCGATACAATCGCTCGGATTCGAGCAAACTATTACGCTAGCGGTAGACTCCTGTGATAGTTCATCACCAAGTAAGGATTTGCGTTGACTCATTCACCGTACACGTGGCGTATACAACATCAATCGGGACCATTTGCCATTGTGGATGGACCAATTTAGTGCTGTACACGAGTTGAACTGAGTCGAGTTTGGCACAACTCGACTTGGCTCGGCCACTAGCTGATCCTAGCTCGAACTCGGCTCGGCCAGTAGCTGACCTTACCTCGAACTTGGCTCAGCTCAGTCCTCGAGCCTAACTAGCCAGCTCGGTTTGGTTTGATCAGCAACTCAGGCTAAATCGAGCTGAGTTTAAGCCTGTGCAACATTTTTTTAAACACATGAAGTGCACCTTTAATGTCTAATAGTATGCAAAACAACAACTGCTGCTTATAGGTATTTCATCAAACATTTGGTAGGCAGCGTCAAAATCAAGATACGGAGGTAGGTTTATCATGCAAAGTTTTTATTTTTTATTTTTTGTAGTGATTTGTTTTGCATCCATACCTTCCTTGCCACCCATTGATCCCACCGAGAATATATGCACTCAAAACAACACTTTGTTGAGTCATTTCATCAAACATTTAGTGAGCTTGGACAAGCTTGAACTCGGTCGAAATTTATTCAAGCTCCAAAAATCAGCTCGAACTCAATTTCGAACTGAGTTGAATCCAACCTTTTCGAGTCCAGTCAAGCGATTTAACCGAGCTAAATCGGCTCAGACCATGATCTGAAAGCCGCACTGATCTGTCATTATTATCTGATTCCACCATTAAGTACCCCATCCATAATGGTCCCCACCATTCAGGCGATGAGAATCAACGCATGGTTGATTAGTCTACACCTACCCCTGCTCTTTGCCTTGCCGTATCATCCTCTTATATGTAAAATGACCAAACTACCCTTCACAACAGCTTGGAGACAATTACAAAGCCTTTGTATTACCAGGGACATTTCAGTAATTTAATCATTGCGAATCTATTACCCTCTATCCATCCATCCATTCAAATCAAGAAATCCATGTTCCAGTCAAAGGGAACACACCCTATTTTTCCATTTGCATGACGTTTTGGAAACGCTACGTCAACACGTACGAAACTATCAAAGAACAGCAATCTATTTTCTATCAAAGTATCTAAAACAGAAAATACTCTTGAGCCCTGGTTAGTCAAAGGGACTCGCACACACCAACACTATAAATACTCAATGCGACCACCAACCCCAGCATATACACCTACATACATTTCAACAAACGCATACAAACCTCAGCTTCCCCTAGCAAGAGCTTCTTGGCCTTAATTCCTGCAACCCCATCTCGATGATGATGAGTCCCCAACGAACATGGGCAGTTTTTCTTGTTTTCCTCATCTTCGTAGTTATTTTGCGGCATGGCGGTGTTGAGGCGGCTAGGCTGTTGAAGGAGGATTTTTCCGGCAGCAATCACCTGGCGACTTATCCTTCTGTATATGAGAAGGCGAAGTCCACCATGGAGTTTTGGATGGGCCAACTGGTGTCTGGACCCAACCCCAGTGGGCCCGGCCACTAGTTGCCACAGCGAGTATGATAAGATTAGGCATAATATAGATTTTTTTTTTTTTTTTTTTTTTTAATTTTTAATTTAACGTTCAGAAATTGTAGAAGTGTACGTGAAAGTTGAATTTTTTGCATTTCTGAAATACAGTTAGGATTTTTTTCCTTTGATTTTTGTGCCTATGGATTGTTTGCATTGGCTGAGTTGGATGGTGCTTTGTGGGTAGAGGGTGGGCCCTGCGCTATGGCTTTGATGAGGCACTATCTTCAGCCGTAGGATGGCATGTTGTAAGTGATCTGCTGTGACAACCAAAAGGTTTTGATGGAAAGCAAACCCATGTACCAGCTTCCACTGTCGGATGGTACGCATATCGGACCGACCCATTCATCAGTAGGGCTGGCAATCCGTTTCTTGAGGTAGGCAAAATCAATGTTTTGAATATGCCTACTCCGACCAGTTCAAAATTCGGCCATAAACCAAACCCGAGCTAGGCCATTATTAAGCCGTTCATCAGGTACCACGCACTGTGACCATGCCCTGGACTAAAAATAATACTGGTTGGCTCATCATCATCAGGCATATGGCACTTTAGGAGAAAAATGGACAGGCAGACGGAAAGTAAGATTATCGGTGTCGCCTGATTTTTTAGCACATGGACATGGCATATTTGCAGTGGGGACAAATCTCATTCTGAGCAAATTTTTTTTTTCAAAAATTTCTTGAGAGATCCATATTTTAAATATTTTTGGATATTATTACAAAATATAGTTTAAAATATAACATTAATAAATAGGGCTTTTTCAAGAAAATTTATCAGGAGTTGCCATTTTAACCAATAATACCTCCCTTAATCCAAATCATTCGATCTTCATTTCATAAAGTGATTAGTGGAGAATTGTGGGGTCAACATGGCATGCGTATAACATCGAACCCATCCAACATATCCAACCTATCCAACATATGTAGTCGACCAGGATGACATGGTTTATGTAAGCTATCCACCCCATTCAACAAATGTAATCCACTGTGATAATTATGAACAAAAAATATAAAATCTAGATGATCCAATCATAAGGTGGGCCATACCATAATAAAATAGTATACTCTACCAAAAATAATTTAATTCACCTCGCTAACCCATTTGATTATTTGATTGTCATATTTTTGGTTTGAATATGTACAAAATTATTAGAGAATTAAATACCATTGACCCTAAAAATGCGATAATTTAAGAATAGAATTATGAAAATTCAATGATATTAACGTGATCTTTACATTAATTGATGAAAAAAATGATCTTCATACGGTAGGATAAAAGGAAAGTGGTACTACATGATAATAAGTTACCCTTGTTTCGGGTTAAATGTCTTATCTTATTACCATTTGAATAAATTAATCAATGAGTTGAATGACTTATTAATGGGAAGTGATATAGGCTAGCTATAATGGCAGGGTGAGAGATGTCGATCCTCATTTCTCCCACAACAACAGGGAGAGACTGGGTCATACTTGAAATGATCAAATAATGGTGATTAATTCGGATAAAAACAGGTGAAAATCACAAATTGTTATAATCTAGTGCTCTATAAATGGTAGCTATATATGGTTGGATTCACAGTGATATAAAATCATAGTAAAAAATTAAGCTAAATTAGAGTGTGTAATACCTATTTGTGGAGAGAAATCCCTGCTACTAGTGATCTACTAGCAATCCAACACCTAACAACAATTACACCTTCCATCAGTCTCATCGCTGTGAAGATACATTTATGAATATTCATTGGTATCAAAGTTAGGGATCGATCGCATTAGATCTATTATAGCTCTCTCCTCATTGCCAGCATGCTGCTTACCCCGATTAACTCCACCGTCAACAAATCGACTCCAGCAACGGAGTGGGCTAATCGTGTTGCTATTGTCGGTTTCCAACAATAGAAACATTGAAATCCATCTGTTGTCAATGCTTATAACAAATTATAGCTAATTACACGATAAACATATGACTAGGTACACTTTTCATTGTAAGAAGATTGAGAAAGAGATCTTAGCTATATATAAAAGTATGAGCCTATAGATCAGATCCTATTCAAGTACAAGCTATGGGAGGAGTGTAAGTGGCAAGTGAAAGCAAGACCCAATTCATTAATTCATAGTTACACGATGCCTCACATCTCTGCAAGGGAATGGTGTAACTAAGCGCAAAAATAAAATTCTATTAGATATGATTAGAAGCATGCTGAGTCATTTAGACTTAACCCACCATTGGGAAGAAGCCTTGAATTCTGCAATGTATATCTTAAATAGAGGTATTTCAAAATTAATTAAAGTGACACCATATAAGTTGTGGATTGGTAGAAAATTAGATTTAAACAATCTAAGAATTTAAAATTGTAATACAGAAGTCAAAATCTTAGATTAAAACAGAACTATATATGTTCGACCATAAAATTATTGAATGTAATTTTTTTAGTATTTTAACCTATCTATGGGCTATGAATTTGTAATACATCATCCAAATGAATCCATAGAAATAATAGAAACTAAATATAAAATTTACATCTCAGCATACAAAATAAAATAGTAAAATTATTTAAAATTCTTAAAGATAAAGAAAACATATTCTAGGTAGAAATGATAGTGCCACCTTCATCTAAAGAAGACACTATAACTAGAATATTAAAATAATGGAATTTACTTCGTGTATGAATGACTTCTATTCTTTGGACTATGGGTGTCAATGTGCCGGCGAGCTAGGTCCTGAAACGTCAGAATTTTGAATAGGGCCGGCCCGACAGCCCGACCTGAGATGGTTCAAAATCTAGGCCAAGACATACCCGAGGGGTGACACTAGAGAATAATAAGAACTCATTCTATAAATTATAAAAAAGAAGTTTGAAGATGCAAATGACAAAAAAAAAAGAAAAAAAAAAAAGAAAGCCAGGAGATGCAATCAAGAATTAAAACTAAAATGTGTAAATTAATGAAATTACTAAACGACAGGGAATTTGTATATTGCAAATGGATACTGAAGAAGAAATTAATTAAAATTGGATAGATCAATAGAGAAATATAAAATTAAATTAAAAGTTAAAGGATACACCTAACAAAAAGTAATCGACTATAGTGAAAATTCTTCTTAAGTAGCAAGATACACATCCGTTAGAATATCGACACTATAGTTGTCTATCTAAACATAAAATTACATCAAATGGATGTGAAAACAATTTTTATAAATGAAGAACTAAAAGAAGACATTTACATGATACAACCTAAAGGATATATAATAGAAGAATACAAAGAAAAAGCATATCAATTAAGGAAGTTTTTGTATGGTCTAAAAACAGATATCTAGATAATGGTTTCTAATCTTTCACAATGTTATCATAAAGAATGGTTTTGCTTTTAATCCTAACAACTATTGTGCATACTCAGGATAGTTAGAGTTTCTCTATTATATAATTATTATCATATGCTAATGATATCCTAGTGGGAGATGACTTAAATAAAATAATTAAAAAAAAAAAAAACTTGAAACATAGTTGAAATGAAAGATATAGGAGAAACTTCTTTTGTTCTGGGAATTTAAATACTTGGTAATAAAGAGAATAAGAAACTGAACTTACCTTAGGAATCATATTTTGAGAATGTCTTAAAGAGGTTTAAGATGAATAACTTTTATTGGCACTTGGTTTGTTTTTTGTCACATGCGGTGTGTGAGAGTGTACTAGAATCGATATAGCTCCTCGATTCAAATTGATTAACTTTGACCACAAGTGCCAAAATAGGCAGATACGTGAAATTTCGATATTATATAATTGAATATGAGGAGATCGATCGCTACCCAACCACTTGCAAAAAATTTGTAATGATCAGGCGATAATCAATGGGTTCTTCCTTCGAAAATGGGTTGCACCTTGCATTTTTTGAAAGAACTTCTTGTATTGGATAAGGAGTAAGTTTAACGTATGCGCATAAACTTGGATTACAACTAAGAAATTACCACTACTCTTAAGATAAACTGAGCTAAGATAAATTGATAGATTTGTTTTATTTATTAGATTTGGTTGTGTGTTGTTCTCCTGCTAATCTTCCTGTTGTTTATAGATTTCTTCTATGGCTATTCTTCAAATGTTTCTCCTCTTTAATTCATTTATGGTAGTTAAAGAGTTGTCATGTAGATCCTCTGTCCCTTTAGCAAGTACCTTTTTTATTTTTTATTTTTTATTTTTAATACCGTTCCTCTTTCGAACATCTCTCGACCGCATTGCTTTTAGATGCTTCTCAATCGATCGCATCATACCTCTCAATCAACTTTGTAGATCTCGGACACTCTTTCGGTTTCTCGGCCGCTCAACCATTTTTCGTTTCCAAATGTCTCGGCCGCACTCTGCTTCTGGTTGAGTTCCGCTCATGGATTCTTGGCAACACTCTGCATCATGGACTTCTCGACCATATTTCTTTCTCCTCTCGACTGCGCCAGTTGTATTTTCATAAAGCTCTGAATATCTCTATGGATCTCACGCATGTTGTATAGTTCCCACTCAATGACATGTGTCTCTTTCTGATTGGCTCAGTCATAATTAGGCTACAACATTACCCCCCACGTGGCATCACCTTTGGTTGAAAATGTGAGAGAGACGTTGATTTGTCTTTCAACCCAATAGATGCGACTGCTCGACCGAATAAAAACATCAATTTTAGCCATTTTGATTGAATTCAGCAGTCTCAGTTGAAAAGCATCAAATTCAACTGTCTTGGTCAAACTCGACCGTATTTATTGAAAAACATCAAAGTCAGACATCTTAGTCGAAAAACATCAAAGTCGGTCGTCTTGGTCAAAAAACATTGAATTCGGTCATCTTAGTTGAACTCGGCCGTCTTAGTAAAAAAACATTAAAGTCGGTCATCTTGGCTGAAAAACATAAAATTCGTCCATCTTTGTCGAACTCGGTCGTCTTTCTCAAAGAATATCAAATTTGATTGCGGCAATGGAGATTGTCGGTCAATCCATACTGGATAAGGCTTATGGTAGACCAGGATGGTAGTATGGCCGAAAAATTGACCCGCTACTTTTTGAGCTAGTTGCATGATTCAGTCACAATCTAGATGGTGTGGTTCAACCACTAGTGGTGTTCTAGACCTACCTGATTTTGTCTTCCATGATTTAATGGATTCCAAAAGAAATGCCGCCCTCTAGGTATACCCTGGTTATCTTCTACAAGAATGACATTTCTGACCTCCCATTCTAATCTCCTAAACTTAATAGGGGGAGGAAGATTTTGCACTTCCTGTACTAGAGTAGGAGGTGTGTTTCATCTTAAAAGAGGTACTTGTGGTATTGGCTGTACCAGGGGTATTGGTGCTAGATTTCTGACGGAACTAATATCAACCTGTTGTTAAGGCGTCATAGGTGTTCTTTCATCTGATTCATATTTTTGGCATGACTGACCATCCATCTGCTAAAAGTTTTAGCCTGAAATCGTGAGTGTTCATCCTAAATTCGTGAATGCTCAGCAATATGTTGAATTCCTCTTTGCGTATCGAACATTCCGGCCAAAAAAATCTCAAGAGAATAAACCCGAGATGAGGACGCCTTCTTCGAGTTTAGTGGAAATGATACCGGATTTGGTGGCAAACTTAACTGCTCATATGCTTAATGAACCTGTCTTCGGCTCATGATTTCTTAAGATTAATGCACCGGTAAGTATATTAATACTCAGTGACCCACCGGCATATCAGAATTGTACTTTTTACATGGACTGTGCAAAATGAATATTTATGATAGCCAAGTAATTGTTTGAGTCCCATTTTGCATGTAAAAAATTGTTGGCACTTGATTTGTTTTCTGTCACGTGTGGTGTATGCGGGCATGATAGAATCGATATAGCAGCTTGATTCAAACCGATCAACTTTGATCCTAAGCACCAAAATAAGCAAATATGTCAAATTTTAACATATAACTAAATATGAGGAAATCAGTCACTTATTCAACCACTTGTAGAAAATCTATAATGATCAAGTGATAATTAGAAGGTGGGGTTCTTCCTCCGAAAATGGGTTGCGCCTTGCCTTTCACAAGAAAGAACTTTTCAGTATACTACTGCAATCAAACAAAAGAGAAAACTTACAATCGGTAACTGAGGACAATTGTAAGAATGCGTCTCTTGAAAGGGTTGTTTATATTGGATAAGGATTAAGTTCAGTGTATGAGCATAAACTTGGATTACAAGTAAAAAATTGCTACTCCTATATTATCACTACTCCTGAGATAGACTAAGCTAATATAAATCGATAGATTTAATTTGTTTGTTGGATTTATTTGTACTTTTGTCTTGCTATTTTTGCTATTTATAGATTTCTATAGTTAATCTTTAAACATTTCTTCTATTTAATTTGTTTGTTATGGTAGTTGAAGAGTTGCCATTTAGATACTTCTGTCCATTTAGCATGAGTCTTTTTATTGTTTCTCTTTTGAACGTCTCTTAACCGTGTTGCTTTTGGATGCTTCTCGATCGGCAATGTCTTACTACTTAATTGACTTTGCAAAACTTGGTAGCTCTCCAAGTCTCTCGACTGCTCAGCCATTTTTCATTTTCAGATGTCTCAGCCGCACTCGGTTAATGGTCGAATCCTACTCCTAGATTCTCGACAACACTTTGCATCCAAGACTTATCAGTTGTGTTTCTCTCCTCTCCACCGTGCTAGCTGTATTTTGAGAAATTTACGACTGTACGACCCATTTACTGCCTAAGCCCACTCCTTTTTACGTCACCAGAATAAGCCCCAGCTGTACAGATGACTTGCCAAAGGTCGAAAATGCCCCTGCTTTTACCTTCAAGTGGATTGGCTGGTGCTCGAAGACAAGCGCTGACGCTCCTCGAACTCTGAGTTGTACGAACAATTCAAAAGAGATCAACATTACATGAGCCCACAGTTATGTTTTTATTATATCCACAACGTTCATCCATATTTCGAGATCATTTTGGTGCATTATCCATAAAAAAAATCATATCCAAAGATCAACTGGACCACACCACAAAGAGCAGCGGGAAAATTGATTTTCACCGTTAAAAATTTTGTAGGGCCCACCATAACATTTATTTCCCATCCAATCTATTCATAAGGTCATAAAGACCTAGATGAAGAGGAAAAACAAATTTCATAATGATCCAAAACTTCTGTAACCCCTAAAAGGGTTTCAATGGTAGATGTTAATTCCCCACTGCCTTTTACAGTGTGGTCCACTTGATAGTTAGATCTGTCTTAATTTTCATCTCAAGCCTTAATATGAGATCGCCAAATAGATGGACAGTTTGGATATAACACAGGCCTCATGATGGGACCCACAAAAGCCACAAAAATTCTATAGCAAAAAAAAAAAACCCAGACCGCCACGACACTACCGCCAGTACTGCGCCAGTCTGGCAGTTTTTTCTTTCCTACTAGGAGAACTTTTTCCCCCTTATATTTTTCTCTAATACATAATTATGTAAATATGTATATAAAAAGATATAAAAATATTTTTCTATCTTTTAGCTCATTTTTTTGTCTATTTATTTAACAAGCATATCTCCTAAACTAGAATGAGTTACTTGACGTACCACATGATTTTGGGGTAGGAGAAGCTAATTTAACCAACCAACGTAGTTATTTTCCAAGATTCCATCGGGTCGATGGTCGAAAATCCATTTCATTCACTTTGCAGTCAATTTCATTCACTTCGCGGTCAATTTCATTCACTTTACGGTTAATTTCAATCAGTTTATGGTAAATTTCATTAACTATGCGATCAATTCCATGCATTTCGGGGTGAATTCCGGTGAATTCCCTTCACTTCATGATCAATTCCATGCATTTCGATGTCAATTCCCTTCACTTCATAGTCAATTCTGTGCATTTCACGGTCAATCCCGACGATTCCCCATCACTTCACGGTCAATTCCATGCATTTCACGGTCAATTCCCTTCACTTCACAGTCAATTCCGTGCATTTCACAATCAATTCCATGCATTTCACAGTAAATACCAGTGATTCCTCTTCACTTCACGGTCAACTCCATGCATTTCACGGTCAATTCCCTTTACTTCACGGTCAATTCAATGCATTTCACGGTAAATTCCCTTCACTTCATGGTCAATTCCATGCATTTCACGGCTAATCACCGGAATTGACTGTGAAATGCATTGAATTGACCATGAAGTGAAAGGGAATTGCTGGGATTGACTGTGAAATGAATGGAAATGACTGTGAAGTGAAGGGAATCGACTGTGAAATGCATGAAATTGAACGTGAAGTGAAGGGAATTGACCGTAAAATGCATTGAATTGACCATGAAGTGAAAGGGAATTGCTAGGATTGACTGTGAAATAACCGTGAAGTGAAGGGGATTGACCGTGAAATGAATTGAATTGACTGTGAAGTGAAGGGGAATTGCCGGGATTGACCTTGAAATCAATGGAAATGACCATGAAGTGAAGGGGATTGACCGTGAAATGAATTGAATTGACCGTGAAGTGAAGGGGAATTTTCAGAATTGACCATGAAATGCATGAAATTGACCGTGAAATGAAGGGAATTGACCATGAAATGCACGAAATTGACCGTAAGGTGAAGGGAATTGACCGTGAAATGCATTGAATTGACCGTGAAGTGAAGGGGAATCGCCGGGATTGACTGTGAAATGCATGGAATTGACCGTGAAGAGAAGGGGAATCGTCGGGATTGACCGTGAAATGCATGGAATTAACCGTGAAATAAAAGGAATTGACCATGAAATGCACAGAATTGACCATGAAGTGAAGGGAATTGATCATGAAATGCATGGATTGACCGTGACGAGAAGGGGAATCGTCGGGATTGATTGTGAAATGCATGGAATAGACCATGAAATGAAGGGAATAGACCATGAAGTGAAGGGAATTGACCGTGAAATGCATTGAATTGACCGTGAAGTGAAAGGGCAACGCTGGGATTGACCGTGAAATGAATGGAAATGACCGTGAAGTGAAGGGAATCAACCTTGAAATGCCCGAAATTGACCGTGAAGTGAAGGGAATTGACCATCAATTTAATTCATTTCACAGTCAATTCCAGTGATTCCGCTTCACGGTCATTTCCATTCATTTCATGGTCAATTCCCTTCACTTCACGGTCATTTCCATGCATTTCACAGTCAATTCCCTTCACTTCACGGTCATTTCCATGCATTTCATGGTCAATTCTGGTGATTCCACTTCACTTCACAGTCATTTCCATTCATTTCATGGACAATTCCCTTCACTTCACGGTCATTTCCATGCATTTCATGGTCAATTCCCTTGACTTCACGGTCAATTTCGTGCATTTCATGTTCAATTCCCTTCATTTCATGGTCAATTCCATGCATTTCATGGTCAATTCTGGTGATTCCGCTTCACTTCACGGTCATTTTCATGCATTTCACGGCTAATTCCCTTCACTTCACGGTCATTTTTATGCATTTCACGGTCAATTTTGGTGATTCCACTTCAGTTCACAGTCATTTCCATTCATTTCACAGACAATTCCCTTCACTTCATGGTCATTTTCATGCATTTCATGGTCAATTCCCTTCACTTCACGGTCAATTCCATCCATTTCACGGTCAATTCCGGCGATTCTGCTTCACTTCACAGTCAATTCTATGTATTTCACGGTCAACTCCCTTCATTTCACAGTCAATTCCATGCATTTCACGATCAATTCCGGCGATTCCCCTTCACTTCACGGTCATTTCCATTCATTTCATGGTCAATTCGCTTCACTTCGGGTCATTTCTATGCATTTTACGGTCAATTTCGGCGATTCCCTTTAACTTCACGGTCAATTCTATGTATTTCACGGTCAATTCCCTTCATTTCACAGTCAATTCCATGCATTGCACGGTCAATTCCCTTCACTTCACGATCATTTCCATGCATTTCACGGTCAATTCCGACGATTTCGCTTCACTTCACGGTCAATTCTATGCATTTCACGGTCAACACCCTTCATTTTACGGTCAATTCCATGCATTTCACGGTCAATTCCGACGATTCCCCTTCACTTCACGGTCAATTTAATACATTTCACGGTCAATTCCCTTCACTTCACGGTCATTTCCATGCATTTCACAGTTAATTCCCTTCACTTCACGGTCAATTCCACTCATTTCATGGTTAATTCCACTCATTTCACGGTCAATCCCCTTCACTTGTAGCGATACCGATACTTTTGGTTATCAGCGATATTATCGACAATATCGATATTATTTTTGTATCCCTGGCAAGCAAAACTTGTAGCGATACCGATATTTCCGGTTATCAATGATATTATCGACGATATCAATATTGTTTCTGTATCCCTGGCCAGCGAAACTTGTTGTGATACTGATATTTTTGATTATCAGCGATATTATTAACGATATCAATATTGTTTCCGTATCCCTGGCTAGTGAAACTTGTAGCGATACCAATATTTTGGGTTATCAACGATATTATCGACGATATCGATATTATTTCCGTATAGAATTGACCGTGAAGTGAAGTGAAATCGCCATAATTGACCATGAAATGCATGGAAATGACCGTGAAGTGAAGGGAATTGACCATGAAATGCATGAAATTGACTGTGAAGTGAAGGGAATTGACCATGAAATGTATTGAATTGACCATGAAGTGAAGAGGAATAGCCAGAATTGACCATGAAATGAAGTGAGTTGACTGTGAAATGCATAGAATTGACCGTGAAGTGAAGCGGAATTGCCAGAATTGATTGTGAAATGTATGGAAATGACCGTGAAGTGAAGGGAATTGGCCGTGAAATGCATGGAATTGACCGTGAAATGAAGGGAATTGACCGTGAAATACATAGAATTGACCGTGAAGTGAAGCGGAATCGCTGGAATTGACCATGAAGTGAAGGGAATTGACAGTGAAATCCATGGAATTGACCGTGAAGTGAAGCGGAATCGCTGAGATTGACCCTGAAATGCATGGAATTGATCGTGAAGTACATGAAATGAATGAAATTGACCGCGAATTGATTGAAATTGACCGCGAAGTGAATTAAATAGATTTTCGACCATCAACCTGATGGAATCTTGGAAAATAAATAGGTTAGTTGGCCAAAGTAGCTTCTCCTACCCCAAAATCCACTACAAAAAAGAGGGTTTTTAGCGACGAAACTTTTAGCGACGAAATTTTTTTTCGTCGTTAAAAGTGACTTTCAGCGATGAAATAAATTTTCGTCGCTAAAAGAGTACCTTTAGCAATGAGCCTTTTAGCGACGAAAGTTTTCGTAGCTAAAAATCGTGGACGAGACTTTTAGCGACGAAAATATTCGTCGCTACAGGCTCAAAACATTTTTTGGACGATTACTTTTAGCTACGAAACTTTTCGTAGCTAAAAATCGCGTATGGGAGTAATTTCCCACTTTTTAAAAAATTTTCAAGCTAAGACTTTTAGTGACAAATATTTTCTTCTCTAAAACTTTCGTCGTTAAAATTGTTGTGTATTCCAGGTTGAAAGAGGTGGCCCTAATTTTAGCGACGAACCAAAACCGTCGCTAATAATTTTTTTAGCGATGAACATTTTCGTTACTAAAAGTAATTTCCAGAAGAGTTTTAGCGACGAATATTTTCATCGCTAAAACATACATCTCAGTTTGAAAATTTTGGCCCTGAGTTTTAGCGACGAACTAAGACCGTCGCTAATAATATTTTGAGTGACGAAAAGTTTCAATTTCCAGAAGAGTTTTAGCGACGAATGTTTTCGTCGCTAAAAAACAAAAATTTTGGCCCTGACTTTTAACGACGAACCAAGACCGTCACTAATAATATTTTGAGTGACGAAAAGTTTCACTGCCAAAAGTAATCTCCAGAAGAGTTTTAGCGACGAATATTTTCGACGCTAAAAAACAAAAATTTTGGCCCTGCCTTTTAACGATGAACCAAGACCGTCGCTAATAATTTTCCCTCTTTTTTAAAAATTTTCCCGCTAAGAGTTTTAGCAACGAATATTTTCGTCGCCAAAAGAGTTGTGAAAATCTTAAGATTTTTAGCGACGAAAAGTTGCGTCGCTAAAAGTAATTTCCTGCTTTTTTAAAAATTTTCCCTCTAAGAGTTTTAGCAACGAATATTTTCGTTGCTAAAAAATAGAAATATTTACTTTTAGCGACGAAAATTTCGTCGCTAAAAGTGTTTTGTATTTCCGTTCCCTTACTATTGGCCCCGACTTTTAGCGACAAACCAAAACCGTCGCTAATAATACTTTTAGCGACGAAAATGTTTGTCGCTAAAAGTTATGTTGCTTTTGAAGAAAAAATAGGAAATTTGAAATTTTTGAGAAAAAATTTATAATATGAGAAGTTTTTTGAGATTTTGAAAATAAAAATTCTAATTTGTATTTTAACTTTTTTGAAATATTTTATAATAAAAATGATATTTTATTAAAAGAGTAAAAAAATATACATTTTGGAAAAAATGTTATTTTTAAATGTAAACTGAAATTTATCTGTGAAAAATAAAATTACTAAATTATTAGGGAGATCCACTAATTGAACCTTTAATCAACTCTTTTTGGACAATTTAATTAGTTCAAATTGAACAGTAAATAACTTCAGATGTTTAAATCAAATTCACCAATTTCTCCCAAATTGGATCACCTGCCCTCAATTTTTGAAATCTAACGTTCAAATCCTTGAATTTGGTGGAAAAAAAATGAAGAATCAAGCATTTCTCACCTATTGGCACTAATTTGGTACGATTTGAACAAAAAAATGGAGCAAAATGCAAAAATATGACATTGAGAAAAACTTTGACAATGTTTGAGAAAAAACTTTGAAAACAAAATGATGCTCTTGGAAAAAAAAATCAACATTTTGAAATTTTTGAGGAAAAAAAATTAAAATATAAGAAATTTTTTGAGATTTTGAAAATAAAAATTCAGAATTTGTATTTTTATTTTTATTTTTTGAAATATATTATAATAAAACATCATGGTGATCCATGGGTTTGCCATATCCCGGGACAAATTCATCGGGTTTGTTTGGCTCGTTTGGCATATCATGGGATTTTACCATGCCATCCCTCCTAATCCCTCTTAATCTGCTTGGCCAAACAGGCCCTGAATGTATTTGGTCTATCCATGTCATCCATCCGTTTTTCTGTCTAATTTAAGGAGTTGAGCCCAAAAGATCAAGTGGATCATATCACTGGAAACAATGGGGATAATAATTTCCACCGTAAAAACCTTTCTAGGCCCCACAGTGATGTTTATTTGTCATCCAACCTGTTCATAAGATCATACAGACATAGATGAAGTTAAAACACAAATATAAGCTTGATCCAAAACTTCCAGGGCTCCCAAGAATTTTTCAACTGTAGATGTTCAATTCAATTGTATCATGTTGTGTGGTCCTTATGAACATTGGATATGCCTCATTTTTAGTCTCAATCCGAAAATTTATCTGTTAAAATTAACGGATGGAGAGGATAAAATACATAAATTATGGTGGACCTCACAGAGTTTACTCGTAGTGAGTTACTCACTACGCAATCCGCTTCAATGGTAATAAGCTATATGGGCCCATAGAAGAGTTCAAAAATCAGGCAAATCTAAAATTCAAGTGGGCCACACGTCAGACAAAACGGGCAGGATGGAACATCCACCATTGGAAACTTGGCAGGACATCGGGATGATATTTGTGCCCATGGTTTTATTTGTGTGGTGATAACCTTATTAACGGTTGAGATGGTGTATAAATATCATAATGGGTTCTAGGAAGTCTCAATGGTGGACGTTTCCATTCTCAGTATTTCGCTCGGAGTGGCCTAGGTTAGTTTTGAACCTGCCAATTTTTAGACCCTGTCCCATTACGAGCTTGAGAAAATCATGAACAAAGTGGTTTTGTTACTGCATTTCTATGGGCCCACATAGCTTCTGGTCACAAGAACTTCCCATGATGCATTTCGTCATCCATCCCTTGGCATGCATTTTGCAGTGAGGATTTTGACAACTCACGGTGCCCCTTATCAGCATACATTGCTGGGGTGGGTTTTCAATATGTTTTGCTACCTAAACTATGATCTCCCTTGTTTTTGTTATAATCATGTCATAGATGCTATGGTAGCAATGCTTCATTGTTGATCCTAACCTATCATGCTTGGATTCGAATATGAGCCATTTGATCCTTAGTTCTCAATGTTCTAAATTTTCTGTCCTAGACCATCATTAGTTCAACGAATGCTTCTTAGTATACACTAGAATATGAACAATTTATTTCATCATCTAAGATGTATTTCGAGTTCTAAACCCATCCTCGATGGCTATGGTATGGTGGACACCATTCTCTATCAAACCCTTATAGCGACTGGCGCAGGTATGGACGTGATGAGGTCGATCACTGTCTTCCTCAAAGTGGATAATTATTCCAATTCCACAGAGCTTTTCTATATTCTTCATAAAGATTCCTCGAATCCACAAGAAAAAATAGAAATAAATTCTAGTAAATTCAAAAATAGCTTAATTGATGATAAAAAAATGGAATTACATGGGTTTTTAATTGTCACTTGCACAAATGTGATTCTTTACAATTATAAGCAAACCATGATAATCCTAACAAATGAATGAATCGAAATGTTGATTGGACCTATTTTTGTGTAAATGATCTTGACCGTCCATTTTTAATTCCATTTACCGAATGGTCAAATTTACTAAATCAGTGTGATATTTTCATGGTAGTTCTTGAAATATGGATTATACCTGATGAACCATATTGATCAATGGTTTGGACTGTCTAGGTTCTAAATAAAAATGGGAGCACTATAACTAATTGTGTTCGTAGGCACCGGAGCATTTCTAAATAAATAAATAAAAGAGTCCTTGTGGAGCAACAATATTTATGGGAGATGTGTTGGTGTTCTCTCACATAAAAATTTTTTTTAAAAAAATTTAAAAAAATTAGGGCTTAATACCAAAAATGAGAGGTATATAAATCTCAGGTGGACCACACCACATGATAACAATAGTGATTGGATATCCACCATTAAAACCCTCCTAAGGTCCATTGTACTTTTTATTTGACATCAAATCTATTGATTAGGTCATACATGCCCGGATGATGGGAAAAAGAAATATCAGATTGATCCAAAAATGTATATGGCCCCAAAAGTAACTTAATGGTCGACGCTCATTCAACACTGTTTCCTATAATGTGGTACAGTTGAGATTGGGATATACCTCATTTTTTGTCTCATACCATAAAATGATATGGAAAAATAGATGGACGGCAGGGATGAAACACATACAACATCGTGGGGCCCACACAACACCGACCACCAGCCATGGGCGTTGGTGTCAGCGCGAGTAGAGAGAAGGAGATATACTCTCCTCTGTCTCTCACTCTCTGTCTCCTCTCCCTCGCGCACCCTCTCTCTCTCTCTCTCTGTCTCCTCTCCCTCGCGCACCCTCTCTCTCTCTCTCTCGGTCTCTCACTCTCTCCGTCTCCTCTCCCTCGCGCACCCTCTCTCTCTCTCTCTCTCTCTCTCTCTCTCTCTCTCTCTCGGTCCCTCTCAACCGCGCCCTCTCTCTCTCTGTCTCTCTGTCGCTCTCTCTGTCTCTCTCGGTGCTCTCTCTCTCGCGCATCCTCTCTCTCTCTGTCTCTCTCGGTGGACCGTGATCGGGTATCTCTCTCTCTCTCTCTCTCTCTCTCTCTCTCTCTCTCTGACCGTTCTCACCGTTGACGAAAATCCCCAATTTCTGGATTTTGGGATTCAAAATCCCTAATTTGCCTGTATGGGATTCGGATTTGAGGATTCAGAATCGAAAATCCCTGATTTTTTGATTTTTTGGGGATTCATATCTGAAAATCCCTAATTAACAGATTTATTAGGGATTCATATCTGAAGTGGACGCAATGTACTTTGATTTGATTCTTCAATAATATCTGTTGATCTGTGTTGCGTCATAATGAGTGGTGTACCTTAGCAAGCAATTTTTACCAAGGTGGTTTTATTCAATGCTAGCATGCTTTCAAATTTGTTTTTTTGTTTGTTAGCCTTTCCCCCCATTTACAAGTTCAAATCAATCTGTTGTATAATGACATTGGTTCTTTAGGTCTTTAAGATTATATTTTCCTTGAAACTGTGGCTATTTGGCACAAATAATTTTGAGCAAGAATCACATATGTCCAGCCTTTATTCATATTTCAGGTATATAGGTATGCTGTCTGATGTTCTGAAATCTCAACATGAGGAAGGGGAAGCTTACTTGTCTGAAATTGATGTTTGGCTTTCCTCCTTTTCTTTACATATCTTCAGGTAAAAGATGATCTAGCTCCATTTGTTTGTGTGCCCGCACACATGCAGGAAGGAGTTAGAAGATGTGTTGTCTATAGATGATCTCGAAAGCCTTAAAAACTTGCCAATGGCTAGTTTTGAGTCAGAACTTTGGAAAGTAGTTGGCCAGAATCGTTTGCCTGAAACAGACAGAAGAAAGGTGATACTTCTTGTTTGATAACTGTCATTCTCATTTACATGCTATGTCATATCCCATTAAGACTGAGAAGTCAATCTCAGCATTATTTACCTTGTGAGGATGTTCATTATGATTTTTGTTTTTGTGTATTTGCTAAGTTGTCCATTTCATTGTTCAAGTGAGCTTGCTTTGGAAGCTTGTTAAAGTTCCACATCCTGAAAATGTAAGAGCTCAGGAAGTGCTTGTGCTCTTCCTTCTGTCTACTGGAATCAAGAACCCAAGTGTTGAATTGGGTGCAAGCAGTTTGAAGTCGAAGAGTGCACTACACCAAAATCATAATCATTATCAAATTCTTTTTTTTTTTTTTTTACAAACATCATGTCAAACTTCTTTTTTACTCTGTTCCATTTTTCTGTTTGATTTTTTATGTCCAGAGATACAGGTTCATCAACGAAAGAATTCCATTGATACATTGCTTGCCAAACAGGCTGTCCTTGTGGATATCTGTACTATGGAGGTTCAAGGGTGGACCTCACACCCCCCAGGTTCAATTGGATATGTTAGAATGGAAATATATAACCATAGTTTTTCTTTTCGATGTTTTCACAGCTGTACGGATCTACGGCACCATACAGTTATAAGTAGATGGTACTTCAGCAAATTGTCTCTAAATAATTGATATCAACTGAGTCCTCTTTTAGAGGTTGCATTTCAACCATACCAGATCCTGTCAATAGGCTTAATATATAAAGACCCATGCATCTGTTATTCAAGAAACATGGTGGAAATCAAAGCCTTTGGTAGTATTAAATGACCATAAATATCAGTCAGGTGGTATTCCGTAGTTGCATATTTTGAGGAAAATGCTCAACCAGGTTCTTTAGAGATGGTTCAGGGAAGATCACTTTTTGTTTTCCAATAGGCTTTGTTGAGCTGTATGTATGGACTTCTGGAGTAGACTATGATGATATTTTGACTGAATTGAGTCAGTTTTCTTGTTTCCTTTCATAGATTTGATTTTCTATTGGCGTGATGGCTTTAGAGCCTCTTTGGTGCAATGCCTCAAGAGTTTTGTGGCACAATTCCACATATTTATCTTTTTATTTGTTGTTTTGTCATTACTGTTGGCTGTTGCTTCATGGTAGATTTGTAGTCAATGTCTAGTATGCAGCCTGAAATTCGGAGAAAAAACTCTGAAAAGATTCCTTTGCGTGTAACTGTTAAAAAAAGATTCCTCTGCATATGAGATAAAAACAGAGAGGGGCTCCACTTCATCCAGTGTAGAAAGGTATATGAAAGTGAAAAAACCAGACATTGGACATTAGAGAAGTAAACTTGCTTTATAGGGCCTTCTCTTGTAAATGGTTAGGTAAAATTTTGATCCTATGTGAATGGTTGGGGCTACCAAGTATGTTGCGAGGAGAGTTTGGTACAGAAAAAACATTCGCCATCATATAATATTCTTCTGGAAGGCTGTTGGAAAAAATTATAATGATTTTTCTGCAAGTAATTTTTCCAACCTGCATTTCCCACCCCTGAACATTTCCCCAAGGAAGCCTTGAGAAGTGAATGAGATGTTCTATGGCATCTTAAGTAGCAGTTGTTGCCAATGGAATGATATGCATGATTAGGACCCTATAATTATGATCATGATACCACTATGTGCAGGAAAAGGGTTTCAGCTCAGGTGATATCTTTATCAAAAGAGTTGTCGCCAAGGTAGGGGACTTTGTCGAAGTGAGTTTCCCCTCCAACTAATTTTTTTAAAATCACTTTCATTGATCAAGAATGATTCAATATGCATTTGATTCCATACTTCATTTTCTAATGCTAAGCATCGGACATGCATGTGTTTTGCCTTTTGATAGGTTCGTGATGGAAAATTGATGGTGAATGGAGTAATCCAAGATGAAGATTTCATTTTAGAGCCACTTGAATATGAAATGGATCCTGTGGTAAGTTCTCCTTTTGAACTTTGCAATATATATAACTTAAAACTTGGCAAGAATTTTCAGATTGTCTCAACGATTTTTTTTTTTTTTTTAAAAGAAAGGAAGAAACTAGATCAGTTTTTGGTGTGTTGCTCATGGGAATTCAGGAAGCAATGGTTCTGTGCAGATTGGTTTTTAAAAAAATGATGAGCTGAAATGCTTTGAAACTTTTGCTGACTTCTTGTAACTGATCCTTGACCTAACATGTATGATGACTGAAGCAATCATGCTGCTGAAATGCTTTGGAACTGTTGCTGATGTCTTGTAACAGATCCTTGACCTAACATGTATGATGGGCAAAGCAATCATACCACCTAAATGCGTTTAACTTATTTACATGTAAATGTGTTATAAACTAGTGATGATAACTTCCAACATGGTGGATACATTGGAATTGTCTTGTGGCACTTAATAATAAGACTTCTTCTTATGGGGCATGCACGTCTTCTATTAAGAAAGAGCTGCAAAGTGTAGCATGAGGTAAAGAATTTCATGGCCAGCCCATGAGAAGAAATTGTATTCAACATTGCATGGAGGTATTTAGGTGGGATAGGAGCTCTCTTTTAAGTGAGTTCAAATAGCACGGGAATCTCTGCCTTGCCCTATGCCTCACATCTTATAGGTTAATCAGATTTTATGACCGGTAGAGGTCCTACTTCCTGGCCCCAAGAAATAGGATTATAATAACTTTTAGTTAGATGACCATCAGCATGTTGCTTGAAAGCCTTTATTAACATAGTTTGCATTTCAAGCGAGCCATTTCCATCATGAGCAGGGATTTTGATGTGTATCGTAATTTGCCTGTAGTACCGGATTTATGTCGATCTTTATTGAATAATAATAATAATTTATTTTTCCATCATGAGCAGGGATTTTGATGTCTACATTTGACATGAAGGATGAATCCAAGGTCCATCTCATTCCAAAAGCATGGTTGATTATTTCTGCAATTCCCTTTACTATGTTCTTCTTTTGGCATGGTCACATCCACATAATCCATGCCCATGTTGTGAAAAATACTCCTACTCAATAATTTTTGATTGACTGTTTTATGAACCTGCAGGAAGTGATTTGGCAAGGTGAGATTGGTGGAGTATATGCGGCTTTGGATACATTCAAGGCTGAAAAGGCATTTCCTATGTGCAAACTCACACGTTTGTTGCGTGATTCATTGGGTGGGAGGACTAAGACATGTATAATTGGTGCGCCTGTCAAAATTGGACTGGGCCTGTCCTGTTCATTTGGTGGACTTAAAAATAGGCCCGTGTTTGACTTGCAGGCCTAAAATTAGATCAAGTTGGGACCATGGGGGCCAGGTTCGTACAGGACTTGTCTCTATGGGAACTGCACCAAAATGTATGAATTTAGTTTTCCTTTAAAACCAAAAAAAAAATTATTTTCTTGGTGATTTTTATTTTCTCAGTTCTCATTTATTGGATATGTTCATTTGAATCCTTTTCTTACGTACATAAGTGTATATGTTCCATGTTTATGGTGGAGATTGTTGGAAAGTAGCAAGCCTTAATCTCTAAGGAGACTCGTGGGGCTTGCAACCTTTTCTCAACAAACCTTCTTTTACTACTGGGCTACTTGGTTAGAGCTGAAGACCTTACCTTCTTTTTTTTTTCTTTTCTTTTTTTTTTTTTTCTTTTTTTTTCTTTTTTTTGGTGATCGACGATTGCATCATATTGCATTTGCACCATCAGGTTTGTTCATTCAGAACTTGCACTATGCTGATCAGCTACTGGAATGATCTCTTTTTGATTATTTTTACCATTGCCATATTTCCAAGTTTTAAGTCCTTGACTTAATTACATATGATCAGATGTTGGTAGTGGGAGGAATTCTAATACTGGAAAGGATAATGGGGTCAATCAAAGCACCGACAGAGGCCTTACATCCACCTCTTCACCAGTTTCGCAGGACAGAGAAAATAAGGCAACCATTCCAACCATGAGGTAAACTTCATTTATAGATTTTTCTGATCATGGGACCACCAGCCTTTGAGGATTTTCAGCCTTTGAATTTGAGGACTTGCAGGGAAAATTACAACAGATCAACCTATGAGCTTTATTGCACATGTGTGTTTGCTTAGCAAAGCTCTGCAATTGTTAGTCTAATAATTTCGAAATAACCAAATCTTAATTCCCTCATCATTCATGACCTGAGCTCCAAATGACAGCAATATTCCTTTCAAGTTCAACTGGAAAGCAATGTTGCTGCCATGTGACTGATGGCTACTTTCCAACTGTGAATGCTAGGAAACATCACAATTTGGTTGGGATCAATTGGATTGTATTGCCTTGCATTTCTGTTTCTCCCAATTGCACGAGGATCAATTCTTCTCCGCCTCATAGATGTCCCTTTTGAGCATGTAACAAGGTACCACATTTGGTTGGGACATGTCACAATGGGAATCTTCACATTGCCAATATGGTTAGGAGATTTTTAGTAGGTGGGCCACATTGTTTAAAACTTATGGCCCGAAAAATCAGGTTGTTTTACTCCTAGGTATGCCACAATATGGTAATCACAGGACTCAAGAAAATGGTTAGTAACAAAAATCCTAGGAAGAAAATGAAAATCAAAGAAATGATGATCTTGTCATGGAAATGCAAGAACTTACAATCACATATTATGTTTTTCCTCTCCCAAAATGGCTTTGAGGCAAATGCATACTGTTTCTCTTGTAATGTTTTCCTTTTGCCTGCCAACAGATGTTATCATGTATTTATTTCCAAGTGGATAAAATAAAAAATTTGATGTCCTGGTTTGTGTCCTTTATATATGTGGACATATTAGTGCATCTTTCCCACATGGTAGTGAAGCAACCATTTATGGAAAAATTGAAATCCCTCATAATTTGAAAAAAATAAATAAATGTTGGCCAAAAAAGATTGAAAATTAAATAATTTTGACATTCTTGTGTCGTTTGTACTATTTAGGTACCAATTCTCTTGGAGGCTTATATTGGGGTTTTTGCCCAAATGTATCTTTGGTTCACATTTTACTTTAAGTCATCCAGTTTTTTATTTTTTATTTTTTTGAATAAGAATTTTAGGCTGAAGGTCAGTTTGATAGATATCTACATTAGTATTTTAATTGCTTGAGATCTAATTAGGAGATTTGCCTTCCATCCAGGTGGGCCACAACTCTATAAGTCACATTGGAGAATCTCCTTCTGATCAACTGGAGGAAAATCTTAATCATTTATTTTTATAAGTTGGCTTATTGTCATTTGGTCATGTTTCTATTCTTAATAACTTCTCTGAACTCTGATCAAGTACACGAATCCTTGACTTCAGGTCCTTCTCATGCTATTGACATAACAAGGGAGGTACACATTTTCCTTGAAAGTATGATACGTGAGCCTAGTTCATTTTGTCAAATTCAATGTATGATAGTGATGTTAATTTTTTGTTTTTGTGTTACCATTTCACATTTGATATTGCAATATCTTGCCTATATGTCATCGATATTCAGGCAATTTCTTTGATATTTGTGATATTGCAACTAAAATCAGCATAAATCAGAAAAAAATCCCCCCTTTTTTATTTTTGGATTCTCTTGTAGATGTGTGTTTTTTTAGGTCTTTGTAGATGTGTTTTAACTACTCTGCTGAGTTGTTTCGCATCAAAACACTAATTTAGTTGAGACATTGCAGTCGGAGAGGGATATTGAAGCATAGTTGTGTCCTCTAAAAATATGGAAAGCTATTGTGCATAGTGTTTTTTTTTTTTTTTTTTTTGGGGGGGGGGGTAATGTTTTAAGTTCTATATCCATAGTCACGTGTCTTTTAACATCTCTGTACGTTTCACTAAAAAAATCCACCATTTTTGCGAAGCTTGCTCAATGTTTCCTTTAGAGTGCAATACGTTATGAGATGCATGCAATAATTCCTGATGTTTCCCATGTTGTTTCTGTATCCTAAGTGTGTGATACTGATAAATAAAACACTGGAACAACCCATTCCCCTCCAAATACTGGAAAGGGTTGGTCAATTGATAGAGTGGCCACAGCCTCTAGAAGGTCAAGAGGTTGCATGTGAAATTGTGAATGTATCCTTTTTGTAGAGTTAAGGAACTGTATTTCTATGGAAAGATGAACCTCAAGGTATTTTTTGCTTTGTGAGTATGGTTGGAAACAATTAACAGAGGGATGAAAAGTACAGTTTATAGCAACCAAATTAAAGGCACCTCTGATCCTGTTTGGTGGCGCTGGTTGCTGTAAGTTAACCTCAGATAGGTGAAGAGAAATCAGTACACGGGAGAAGATGAAGCTTACGTTGAAAGGAAGGTAGCTACTGGTTGATTGGTGGCAGATGCTCTTCATCAAATTCCATTGATTTCAACAGGAGGGTGGATCAATTGATGAATATACTAATAAATACTTTGAGTTGGTGACTTGGGCTGGAACATGGGACGTCAATTCCTTGACAGCACTATGAAGCAGGACTTAAAAACATAGATTCAGGATGAGCTGGGAACAACAAGATTGTGGACTGTTGTCTGTTGAAGGGGTACATTAGAGATCCACTACGAAATGAAAAAAAGCTCAACAAGCAGATGGCTATCTGAAAGCTT
The DNA here is from genome assembly GCF_029962835.1 of Magnolia sinica. NCBI lineage: Eukaryota > Viridiplantae > Streptophyta > Magnoliopsida > Magnoliales > Magnoliaceae > Magnolia > Magnolia sinica. Next base: position 87,683,696 of record NC_080575.1, on the reverse strand, counting down.
CAGCCAGAAATTGGTGCATGTAGTGGACTAAGGGAGATAATGGCTGTAAAGTAGCCACCTTCAGTCGCATGGATCAAAATAAAGAGTGAGGAAGAGATGTGAACAGGCAAAAAAATGCTGACATCCATAGCTATTTTCCCAATGCGGGAAGACACAGCATATGGCACACGAGTGTCCATGATGGAAGCCCAATCTAATCGAAGGAGATGGAGGTTATGAAGATTTGGAACAAGGAGAAGAAATATTATCCTTTATGCCATAGTACAGGGTGATGGGAGCATTATTGTCATTTTGCAAGTAATGTCTACAAAATAAAATGAGTGCCAATTATTTCTGCTCAAGTGGTAATTTTGGTGAGAAGACGTGTTTGGTGGTGCATGGTGGAGAAACCAGCGCGAATTCTTTTTATGCAGAACTTGTCAAAAGGTTGAATTTGAACATTGAGCAACATCCTCACCTCTACATAGTTTTTGTGGTTGAACAAATAAAATTAAAGACAAAATAACCTTGCACAATCTAATATACATGGACTTCCACCAGGTGCAATTCACCTCAAATTGTGCGGCCCTTGCTTCCTAGCTGTTTATGCTTGCCAACACTTTGAGAATTGAAACAAATGCTTCCACGCTTACGACCTCTTGCACCAATATCTGTTGCCTGCTTCACGCTTTGTGCAACTATAGTTATGCTTTCTCTACTGGAGGCCCCATGACTTGTTCAGGCAAGCTATTAATCGTATGAAGTGTAGTAGACTAGTAGATTTTTGTACTCAATTGGAGGTGGTACTGTGAGTTGTATCCGGATTATGTGTAATGAGTAGTATTATGAGTTTTGACTAGGAATTATTTTTTTAATAGGCCTTTACTACATAACCGAGAGCAAATATTAGACACTGATTCGGAACTAGAGAGTTAAAAGAGGAGGAAGTTGATCATGGGATATGTATCATTCATTTAACAAAACTTTGCTTAGTTTTTCATGAACTCGTCCTTTTCTTGACTTTGTTTGAGAGTGATTCTATAGGCCACATGAAGTGATTTTTTTGCAGGTTCTTTGGGTGATTTGCTAATCAATCTGTTTGGTAAGATAACCTGCAAATCTATCAGTTGTGTCCACACCACTGTTTTGAATAGTGTCGTAGCGTAGCGTAGCTACGATGCTAAAGTTAGCAAATAGCGTAAATCCCTTGTGGCGTATGCTACAGGGGTCGCAGCCTATGTAGCGTCATAGTGTACACTAGGTTTTTTTGTATTTATTAATGATAATTATATTTTGTATTTAATACTTGATTTCTTTTCATACTTGTGACTTAGTACTCAAGAAAAAGAAGTACCATGGCATACCATAGCATTCACTCGAAACTAAACAGCCCCTAAAGTTTTTCTTATTTATATAATATGAATGGCGCGTTTCCTAATATTTTCTTGTTTACTCCAAACCTTTGCTTAGTTGTTCCATGTAATGGCTCAATAGGCCCCAAGGTTGAGGGCTTGAGTTGGTGCTAACACCATCAAAACTTATTTAATATGAATACAATCAACTAAAAACTTTGTAAAATTGTCATGCGATTCTTGCATGAAACATATCTATGCAGGCCCATTTATAGCAGTTTGGATCCTTGAAATTGGAAACTAAAGATTTGAGTATAAATAAGTTTTAGTAAAATATTTCACTTTATAATTTACCAAAATCCACAATCTTGAAGGGCTAGTGGTTTGATGCTTCGACATAAAATAAGAAACCAATCTGTTCATGGTTCATGATATATGACTTGTGAGAGAAAATAGGAATAAATGGAATAAACCTGTAGTGGAAGACATGATCCATGTGACAATTGGAAGCTGAGGCAATTATTACACCATATCTTGATCAGCATGCCTGTAGATGTGTGGCACAGTCATTTCCTGAACTCAATCCATGTCAGGTAACTTCTTACATGTATCTGACCAAACTTAAACATGATAACTTTTTCCACATTCCTCTAACCCCAAAACAAGCATAAAACCAACTCCACTTTCTAATTTAGGAGATGCATGGATGAGAGGATCTCTACCCTATGCTTCCCATCTTAGTACTTCATGCTCATCTTCTTGCTCTTTTTTTAATATTGAAATCTGGTCTCTGATAAAGTACAGCTAATTGTTCTCATGATTTCGAATCAGTATTTATTTAAACAAATTGGATGTCATTCCTATCTTTGTTCTTACAGCAAGATGCATTTTTATTTTCTTTTATTGCATGCTCTTATTTTCTGCTTGTGTGGTTGTCATGAAAAGCGGGATGCTGCCACTGCTCCAAATGTTGGGGATCGTGTTCCGTATGTTATTATTAAAGCTGCAAAAGGTGCCAAGGTAGTTGGTTATGTGATGCTTGTTCTTTGTGATTTGTTTTTTTTCTGTGTTCGTTGGTAACGCTTTCAAATCCACTGGTTCATAATGAAACAGGCTTATGAAAGGTCGGAGGATCCTATCTTTGTGCTAGAGAATAACATTCCAATTGATTCCCATTACTATCTCAAAAATCAAATTAGCAAGGTGTTATTTGGTATTTCCTTCAAGATTTACTTTACTACTTTCTTTGATTGACCTGGTTATTGAGTATTTTCCATGTTACAGCCGCTTTTGAGAATATTTGATCCCATTCTGAAGAATGCGGAAAAGGAACTTCTCCATGGCAGCCACACAAGATCAGTTTCCATTTCAACTCCTTCAAACAGCGGTATCATGAAATTTGCTAAGAAACAACTTTGTTGCATTGGCTGCAAAGCTCTAATCAGGTAAGTTTCCTACATTTGCTAAGTTATGGTCCTAGTGCATAATTGTCAATGTATTGTGTGTATGACATTCACCCCCTCTAATAGGTTGGTTCGGCCATGAAGATCACCTAGCGCATAAATCGGGTATATCCACTCATCAGATGTGCCTCACATGTACTTTGGATCGGCTGAGCGGTTGTCCATTGTTTTTGGTGGTTTGGCCTACTTGATTATTTGATCAACCTGAAATTTGCATCAGGTGTTTTCATGGAGGTGCCAACCTTTTTGATTGGTTGGATGTTAGACACGCTTGAAACATTGAATCTTATGTGCTGGTTGGTCAATAACCAATAGTCCAACTAGTTGCACATGAGACCTCGTGTGTATCATCGTCATCATCATAGCCTTCCCTCAGGTATTTGGGTCAGCTTTGTGAATCTCGTTTCACCAATCAATCCTAAGGCTCTATGCTATGCAACTGAACAAGCCTTCATATACTTCCTCACCACCTTGATCCAAGACCTTTTTAGGTCTTCCTGTCATATTCTTTTTGAGGCCTTTTAACTCCTATCATTATTCCTTGCTGGAGCTCTCTAGTCTTTGTTGCACATGACTGATCACCTCAACCTGCTCTAGATCATTTAATTTCTTATTGGAATTATTCTTATGCTGTTCCAATGAACTCATTTTTAATTCTATACTTTCGTCCCAAGCATAGCCAATCAAGTAGCTGTCTTATGAAAATTTCCTAGTTTCATTGACATAGGAGCCGATCAATTTCCTTGTTTCATAGACATTCCCATGATGAAGGGCTTGATCCAAAATGACATAGGAGTTGGGAGGAACACTTGTTTCATAGACATCCACCGATGGATAAACGAACTTATATGTATTTATGCGTGAATGAATGTGATGTGGATAAGATTGTTTGTGTTTGGATGAATGTACAATTTCCTTGTTTCATAGACATTCCCATGATGAAGGGCTTGATCCAAAATGACATAGGAGTTGGGAGGAACACTTGTTTCATAGACATCCACCGATGGATAAACGAACTTATATGTATTTATGCGTGAATGAATGTGATGTGGATAAGATTGTTTGTGTTTGGATGAATGTACTTTTATGTTTGGATGGATTTACTAGTTTGGGTTTATATGGATGTGAATGTGAATGTGAATATGATGCAATATACTATATAACAGGTGTATATCAGGAAAAATATGATGAAATTTATTATAACAGGTGTATATCAGGAAAAATATGATGAAATTTATTATAACAGGTATATCAGGAAAAATATTTTTTTTTTTGTGAAATTTTGTGCCGGAATAATCATTTTGTAAAAGAGACTTTTAGCTACGAAATTTTTCGTAGGCAAAAGTTTTGTAAATATTTTTAGCAACGAAATCTTTTGTTGCTAAAAGTCTAACAAGAACATTTTCACTATTAAAAGTCTTGTAAAGTTTTTTTAGCGACGAAAATTTGCGTCGCTAAAAGTGGAATTTAAATATTTGGCTACGAAAATTTTCGCTGCTAAAAGCCTTATAAAGTTTTTTTGGCGACGAAAATTTGCATCGCTAAAAGTCTAACGTATATTTTTGGCAGCGAAAATTTTTGTTGCTAAAAGTCTTATGAAGTTCTTTTAGCGACGAAAATTTTCGTCGTTAAAAGTGGAACGTATATTTTTAACAACGAAAATTTTCGCTGCTAAAAGTCTTGTGAAGTTTTATTAGCGACGAAAATTTTCGTCGCTAAAAAGATTACCTTTGGCGGCGATTTAAATTTTTCGTCGATAAAACCCTTTTACGCCGATGTTTTAGCGACGAATTTAGCGACGAAAATTTTCGTCGCTAAAACGTATTAGCTACGAAATTTTGGCTTTTAGCGACGAAAAGTTTCGTTGCTAAAAGTGGGATTTCTTGTAGTGATCATATAGGGTACATCAAGTAACTAATTTTGGTTTAGAAGATATTCTTGTTAAAAGAATAAAGAAAGAAACGAAAAAAAGAGAGAAACTTTTTTTATATGCTTATATATACATATTTATATAAATATGTATTAGAAAAAAATGTAGGTAGAATAAAGTTATCCATATATATATATATATATATATATATAAAGTGCCTTGGTGGATGTGGAGCCTACCAAAATCATAAACATTGAATGTGGGCCCATTTAAAATTACGTGGGGCCCACGATAGGACCCACCCAATTTTTTTAAAAATTACCGGGCGGCACTTCCGCACCCGGGTGGTACTACCGCACAGACGTACAGAGGTCAGTGGTATTGCCGCCCAAATTAAATTTATCAATGGCTACGAGCCAGCCGATCCGCTTGAAGGAAAAGCAGGGGCATTTTCGACCTTTGGCAAGTCGTCCGTACAGATGGGGCTTATTCTGGACAGGTAAAAAGAGTGGGCTTAAGCGGGTAAATGGGCCATAAATGGGTCGTACGGTGGTAAATTTCTCCTGCATATTCATAAAGCTCCGAATATCTCTGTGAATCTCTCTCTCTCTCTCTCTCTCTCTCTCTCTCTCTCTCTCTCTCTCTCTATATATATATATATATATATATATATATATATATATCCCTTGCAATGACACGTGTCTCCTTCTGATTGGTTCAGTCAAAATTAAGCCACAACAACTTTAAATCAATAGACCTGTCTATATATAAAATAGGAGAGTTGTTTAAGAATATAACACATTAATACAAAATAAAGCATTAATACTAAAAAAAGAATTGAAATGAAAGACAAATCTTATGTCCAGGCTATACAGGAATTATAATACATGTAATACTATGCACTAGATTGTATTAAGCTTTATAACAGGCGTGGTTAAAGGAATTAAAATAATTTATAAATTGCTCAATGCTGCTGTCAATGCAGATGATGTGGCCCAGTTAAATTTAGGTCATAGGAAATCCTTGTGCAATGGAGACAGACGATCTGCACTTTTTCATTTTTATTTTTATTTTTGGGCCCTTGGAAATGGGTAAAAGTTAATTGTAAAATGAGTTGTTGAAGATTAGTCTAAAACCACTTTTATTTCAAAGTGTTTTTGGAAGCCACAATTCTCCTTCGGCAGTAGATGATCATCTCTCCTTGACTATTTTTGGGTTATAGCCCACGCTTCCCATAAGGCGGAGAAAACGGACGGCAGGATATTCAAAGTTGATGTCATTCCATAAAGGTAGCGTGTCCTTGCTTCTCTCAACCTACTACTTTCTACTTCAACTGTGCTAACCTGACTTGCGTTAGTCACGCCGACAGCCTCACACCACCATGTTAGACAAACATATATCACATCCACTCTGTCTATCAGGTGCAACGCAACAATTTCGCCTTGGATTTTAAATATCAGATAAATCCATGACTTACATGAGTGACACTACAGGGAAGGGTAACTTGTAAATTTACATGGTGCTCCCACGCAAATCTTGCAATGTCCTTATTTGACTGGAAAAGGATTGGGTAGTGACCCTCTGTGGGCCCATCATGATGTATATGTTTCATTCACACCATTCATTAAGTTTTCCATATCATTTTATGATAGGAAGAAAAAATGAAAAGAAAAAGGCCACGTAAATCCTAATCTCAAGTAGATCACATCATAAGATACAATGTTTGATTGAACGCCCACCAATACAACCTTCTTGAGCAATAGGAGTTTTGGATCAAACTGATTTATTTATTTATTTTTCCTTCACCAAGGTGCGTGTAATCAACAGGTTGGATGTCAAACAAACAACAGGTTGGATGTCAAACAAACATTATAGCGGGGCTTTGGAAGTTTTCAAACGGTGGACATTAATCACTATTGTTTTCTCGTAGTGTGAGGCATGAGAAGTCTGTAATGGTGGACATTCAATTACTATTGTTTTCCTGTGGTGTGGTCCACCTGAGATTTAGATATGCCTCATTTTTGTGATCAATCATTATAATATCTGGAAAACTGGATGGACAGCGAGGATGAAACACATACATTATGATGGGTCAAAATAATTCATAAATTGCTTAGTGCTGCTGTCCGTGAAGATGATGTGGCCCATTTAAATTTGGTAGGAAATCCCTGTGCAATGGAAACAGACGATCTGCAGTCAAACAAGTTTTATTTCAAAGTGTTTTTAGAAGCCAGAATTCTCCATCGGCAGTGGATGATCATCTCTCCATGACCATTTTTGGGTTATTACCCAGGCTTCCCATAAGGCGGAGAAAATGATAGGCAGAATTTTCAAGGGCTATGCCATTCCATAAAGGTGGCGTGTCCTTGCTTTTCTCAACCTACTACTTCCCAATTCAACTGTGCTAACGCATCACATCCACAGATCCACCCTGTCTATCAAGTGCAACCAAATTGAATTTTAAATATCAGTTAAATACATGACTTACATGACTGACACTGTAGGGAAGGATGTATAATCAGGACCCGGACTCCTGCTGGGAACAGACAGGAGCTTTGAGTGGCCACCATAATGTATGGGTCTTACCCACATTGTCCATCAATTTTTTCGTATCATTTTAAGGCATAGGCCAAAAAATGAGGCAGATTCAATATTCAATTGGACCACGCCACAAGAAGTAGCGGTGACAATGATTCTCACTGTTGAAACTTTTTTAGGGCCATTTGCCATCTAACTTATTGATAAAGTTACATTGACATGGATGAATAGAAAACACAAAAATCAGCTCCATCTAAATCTTTCGTGGCCCTGAAGAAGTTTTCAACAGTAAGAGTTTAATCCCCTTTGTGTAGTCCACTTGAACCTTGGATCTAACTCATTTTTGGGCTTATGCCCTAAAATAATACGAAAAAATGAATGGATGATGTGGATAAAACCCATAGATCACGGTGGCTACCCAAGGGTAGGACACAATCCACGTGGGTAAAATCATACTTAAAACCCATAGATCACGGTGGCCACTCAAGGGTAGGACGCATTCCACGTCGGTAAAATCATACTTAAATCTTATAAATTTACATGGTCCTCCCGTAAAATCTTGCAATGTCCTGATTTTCGGAAAATCCATTCTATTCTGCGATTCAGGTCAGATGAGTCAATAAGATGGCATGTATGCGCCACCGTTGAAATAAACAATTTTTGCGATTTTAACGGTGGGGCTATGTTAGTGCTGACTCGTCTTAATTTGACTGGACGCGGATTGGGTAGTGACCCTGGCTAGTGGTCAGTGCTTTGTAGGCCCCACCATGATGTATGTGTTTCATCCATGCCGTCCCTTCAGTTTTCCATGTCATTTTATAGAATGAGTCATAAAAATGAGGCAGATTAAAATTTCAATTGGAGCACATCACAAGATACAATATTGATTGGACGCACACCATTAAAAACTTCTTGAGGCCATAGGAGATTTGGATAAGCTGATATTCGTTTTTTTTTTTTTTTTCTTCACCCAGGTGTGTATGACCTAATCAAAAGGTTGGATGTCAAACAATCATTACAGTGGGCTTAAGAGGTTTTTAATGGTGGACATTCGATTACAATTGTTTTCCTGTAGTGTCGTCCACGTGAGATTTAGATCTGCCTCATTTCTGTGACCAAGCTCTGAAATGATCTGGAAAAGTGGATGGACGGCGTGGATGAAACACATACATCATGGTGGGCCCAAAGAGCACTGACCACTAACCACCTGCCTAGTGGCACCGTCACTAGCCAAACCGCGTCCAATTTGACTCAGTCGAAAGATACGGTGGGACACTTGATGGACGGAGCGAATCCCATCCACGTGAATTCCTTAGTCCACGTCAGCGAAATTCAGGCTCTGTCTGCTTGCGAAAGTCAACACGCGTCTTCTTTTCAATTCTAATTGAGTTCCCACGCGAGAATCCGTTGATTAGTCCGCCGGATTACCTCAGTACTCGGTATGTTAGCGTCCTCTCTCAGTTACAAGACCCCGTGATACGACGCACGTATTCATAACAGATCATGCAATCCTGACCGACCAATTAGGGGATCTTAATTATTTTTCTTATGAAATGTTAATCAATGCTCTTCATTATCTAACATTGTGGGACCCGTTTGATTGGACAATCCATGATGCTATTTCACTCTGTGCTACCAAAGTTCTGGCCCACCGAATTTAGGATCCCCATCTGACCAAAAAATAATTAAAAAAACAAAAAAAAGGTCTCGCGAACTATAGTTTAGAGTACACCCACGGGTTACCAGCTATTTTCCTTTCAAAGGCCGATGCAGTCCAATCAAAGTTTGGACTGCAGACGCACACCGATACCATCATTCCGGTTGAGAGAGCGGATTGGCTACTACCCTGCCACTAGCCGATGGCGAGTGGTCGGTGCTCTGTGGGCCCATCATGATGTATTTGTTTCATCCATGCTGTTCATCCATTTTTATAGATAATTTCATGGTATGGTCCCAAAAATGAGATATATCCCAATTTCAAGTGGACCACATCACAGGAAACAGTGTTGATTGAAAGTCCACCATTAAAAACTTCTTGGGGACGATAAAATTCTTGGATCAAGATGATCTTTGTTTTTTCCCTTCATCTAGGTCTGCATGACCTAATTAACAGATTGCATGTCAAATAAACAGGACAGTGGGCCTTAGGAGGATTTTAATGTTGTGTATTCAATTACTACTGTTTTCCTGTGGTGTGGTCCAACTTAGATTTTTATTCTCCTTATTTTTGGGATAAGCTCCTAAAATGATCTGTAAAAATGGATGGACGGCATGGATACTAGTGGCAGCGCCACTAGCCAAACCGCGTCCGGATTGTAGATGAGTTCCCGACGAACACGGGCAGCTTTTCTTTTAGACTCTGTGATAGTTCATCATCAATTTAGGTTTGGTGTTGACTCAGTCACCGTACACGTGGTGTATTAAAAATCAATCGAGACGATTCGCCATGGTGGAACGAGCATAATTTGAAAACCTCACTGCTCTGTCGATAGTAACTATCTGATTCCGCCTATTGAATCCAAACCATTGATCAATTTCTTTTTACCGGTTCATTAAATATCGATGGTTAAGATCATTCCTTCCGTGTGTGGTTTTCACTCTATCTGATTCCACCTATTGATACATAATCGTCCCTACAATTCAGACGGTGAGGATCACTACAAATCAATGCCACATGTACGGTTGATAGTCTGATCTACCCCTTAGGCTTACCCTAAAATGACCAAACTACCGTTCACAACAGCTAGGAGACAATTACAAAGTCTACATATTACAAGGGACAGTTCAGTAATTTAGTCATTCTGAATCTATAGCCGTCTATCCATCAGTTCAAATAAAGAAATCCATGTCCAAGGTAACACACGCTCTTTTCCCACTTGCATGACATTTTGGAAAGCCTTGGGTCAACATGAAACTGTCAAAGGGTTTGAAAAAGCAACGACAGCAACAGCAACCTGTGTTCTACCTCAAAGAATCTAAAACTGAGAATACCGTGATTTTTGATTAGTCAAAGGGACTCGCCCACACCAACACTATAAATACTCAATGCGATCACCTCATATTTCAACAAACACATACAAACCTCTCTGGTGCACCCACAACTTCCACTAGCAAAAGCTTTCTTGGCCTTGTTAATTCCTGCAATCCCATCTCTGACCACGATGAGTCCCCGAGGAACATGGGCAGCTTTTCTTGTTTTCTTTGTCTGTGTTTTCATTTTGCGGCATGGTGGCGTTGAGGCAGTGAGGCCGTTGTCGGAGGATTTTTCTGGCAGCAATCACCTGGCGACGTACCCTTCTGTGTATGAGCAGGCGAAATCGGCCATGGAGTTTTGGATGGGTCGACTTGTATCTGGGCCGAATCCTAGTGGACCCGGCCACTAATTCAAGAGTAGGCATAACATACATTTTTTTATTCACAGAAATTGTATAAGTGTAGATGAATGTTGAATTCTTTGAATTTCTGAAATACAATAAATATAAATTTATTTATTTTAAGAGAGATAATGGGTTATTTTCCTTTAATTTCTGTGCTAATGGATTGTGTGGATTGTCCGAGTTGGATGGTACTTTGGGTGTAGAGGGATGGCATGTTTCATGTGATCTGCTCTGACAACCAAGGGTTTTGAATGGAGAGTCCGGATCCTCTGTAATCAGGTCAACAGAGAATTCCTGATACCCTAATTCTCATTGATCCACGTCACTACTCACTAAAAAAATAAAAATAATAAAAAACGGCTTTGGACGCCAAACCATTAGAGTAATAGGAATTCTCTGTTGACCTGATAACAGAGGATCCCGATTCTTTGATGGACAACATCCGATGCACTAGCTTCAATGTGGAGCCTGATTCCACTGTCGGATGGTACGCATATGGGGTTCGATAAATTCATTAGTAGGGCTGGGAATGGGCCGAGCAAAATCAATGTTATGAAGATGCCCAGCCTGAGAAATTCAAAATCCGGGCCTGAACCAGCTATGGCCCTGCTCGTTGTAGGGCTCATTCATCACGTAATTGATGGAGAGTGAGTCACGGACGCTTTCATGTCTAGATGGACCAGAGAAAGCCCGGAGGTGATCCGGACCATCAGAACTTTACAATAGGCATATCTCATAAATCAGAATGAGTCACTTGATGTAACATATATCATTATCGAAGATATTTTTCTATTGTCACTTTATCGTCAATTGTTGACCGTCGGGGCCTTTGTAGAGCTTGAAGTAATGGCATATCTATGAATGTATTGTTTATTCAAAATGACATTCCACAAAGTACATATGTTTCACAGAAAGCTTTTTGCGATCATGAAGCTATATTTGTCTTGCCAGCCCCCTTTTGATTGGGACAGATTTCCTTTGTAATCCGGGGCAATCAAAACTTATGTTCTTCTTCAAGGATAATATTTCTTGATGAACCGAGCATTTACGAGTATTATAATACCTTATCCATTTTGATTTACTACTCGATATGCTCCATTAAAATAGACTTTAGTGATGACATATGGTCCATTCCATTTATGATCGAATTTGCCCCAAGTTCTATGAGTAACCACGATAGGCCTTTTCAACATCATTACTGTGTTGCCTTTCTTGAACGAGCGATATTTACCATTTTGTCATAAGAAGCGGATATTCGTGCCTGATATAATTCTAGCCGTTGTTGTACTGCTAACCACTTTTCATCTAGAGTATCTAGTTCTATAAGCCTTATTTTAACATTTTCATCATCAGTTATTGATTCATGTACCACAATTCTGAGCGATGTGACTTATGTCTCAATTGGAATAACGGCCTCGACTCCATACACCAGTGAATAAGGTGTAGCTTTCGTTGTTATTCGATGAGTCCTTCGATAGGCCCATAAAGCCTCTTGTAATTTCTCATCAATATTAACAAAGAAAATACAAGAATATTCATCATCAAACATTTTATTGATTCTAGAATTCATTTACATCCTCGTATTTTTCCTGATTCTAATATAGAGTCCAAAACATTGAGTTAAATAGAGTTATATGGAATAATCCAAATGATGATTTCGGCAGCTTTCCGATTTGCGATGCACTTATTTCAATGAATGAAGTGTTGCGTGGGTCCATGAATGCATTGTTTCTCTCTTAATTAATCTAAAATGATAATCATGAAGGAAATGACTTGTAACAACCCCAGTTTTAGTGATCAGACGGAAGCTCTTACGCATACAAATGTACATATAAGGAAAGTCGTGAATGCACATAAAACACCGTGGTAAATTATCCTTGATCTCATTCAATATAGAAGTGCTGAATTTCGGGGACGAAATTCTCTTTAAGGGGGGTAGATTGTAACACCCCATACTTTTCAGTACTCGAGTGTTACCATTTAACTCAAACCTAACATGAACGCACGATAAAATGCACGTAACCTATAACTTACACCACGCTTGATTACTCATGATTCACCTTGGATGACCCCTTATGTCTCAATGTAAGATTACATCAACACTAACCAGTTGACCCACGATCGAAATCCAACCATTGAGGCATGTGATATCACACCTAAACACCTTGATATCAGCCTATAAACTCAATTGTGCATTAATCTAACCATCAAGAACAGTTTTCATCCATCGATTAGACCGTCCATTCGTTACGTTTTAAGATGGACCATCACATCATCTCAAAACTCACATTTTTAGAGTCACGATCATGATGAGACATTAGACAATGCTTAACTAAGCCAACGGAACCATAAATGAGATCATTAGATATACCGTTTATCATGTCCACTATATCTGGTGGAATGATCCATCACTTGAACACACTGATTTAGGGATTAAGTCAAGCTCTAAATTTCACTTAGATGTTTACTAGGACCATTCAAACTGTCAACAAATGATTGGGAAAAGATCTGACCGTCAAATATCCAATGATCGTCAGATATCATCATTTAGATATACAATCCCATTGATATGGCCCAATTGAGTTTTTGACTCCGTCATATTTAGTCGGATAGTCATATCAAATAGACCTAGAACCAATTGGACGGAGTAGATTTTCCAAAACATACCTGTGAGCCCCACACATGTGTTTTGTGTGCACCACGGATAGTGTGCTCGCAGTGCAGCGAACCCACCTCACGGTCAAATAGGATCTGACCCGAGTCTTCCTGAAAAAGAGAGATTCTCTCTCTTTCTTTCTCCCGTTTTCCCACCTGGCTACTGTTTAAATGGACGCCGTCTGTTTGCAGCCGTTGTGGCCCACCATCACGATTGTTTGAGACGATCCGAGCCGTCCATCTTGTCTGTAGGACAAATCTGACCAAAACCTAGCTCCTCCCACACGTGGAAGCATGTGTACATGTTCACGATTAGGAGCACAAATCGGTCTTGTGCGGTCATTTTTCCAAAAATGGAAAGCTCCATTTCTTCTTCTGTTTGTTAGGTTGGCAATCCAAACTAAGAGAAATCCTTCGATCTCAGCCCTTCAATTCATGCAATCCCAGCCATCCAGGTTTGACTTGCTTTTAGGTTTTCCTCAGTGAAGGAAGAGGCGCGTGCGGAAGGAATCTTTCCGTTTTTTTACGCTGGCACCATCTCGACCGTCCATTAACTTTTAGAAGCCTTCCAATCAATCCTCAACACCCATTCTAGGGCAATCGACACAAGCATCTCGCTTGAAATAGAGTTCTCGCGAGAAACTCGTGAGTGCTCGAATAATAGCCGAAAATCTTAGAACCCACTGAGTTTTAGGAAAATCTCTCTAAATGGTGGGTCCCACAATGATCCTAAGACCAATTTGGACCATCCATGTGCCTCAACATGAAAGATGGCCCACTCGGTTGAAATCCACCATGAGCAGCCCGTCATCTTCCCCATTAAGGTGATAGACCCACCTCCTCTAAGTGGGCCCCATCTTCAGATTTGAGTCATCCATCTAATGGGCCATATTGCCCGAACATCATCTTTAATGTTAGATTTAGTAACTATTAACGAGTAAACCATTGCAGGCCAGTGTAACTAATCCTGTGATTAGTTGGCATCTAAATCGTCTAGAAGGAGATTAATAAAGCCTTATAAAAGGCGCCCTTTTAGGGCAACACATTTCAAAAGAGGAAAGGGAGAAAAGAGAGAGAGAAAGGAGAGCGTTTACGCTATTCGACTACCGCATCGAGCTGAGCCAACTCGATGCAAGTCACTACAAGTTCAGGTTGAGTTCAGAACTCCACCTGGCCTCCCTAACAGAGAGGAACAAAGGGAGAGATGGAGAGAAAGTAGAGAAGAAAGAAAAAGAGGAAGAGAGAGACAGGAAGTAGATGAGAGAGAGAGAGAACTGGGTCAGGGGCCACTATCAAGACTCGATTCACTGAGTCTGAGTCAATTGAGTTTTAAACTCGAAATGCATTCGCTTGAGGGGATCTAGGTCCTCTGCAATCCAGAAACAGGAGGAAGAAAATAGGAGCAGAAACAGCAGAAGAAGAAAATCAGAAAGAAAGAAGAAGAGAGTTGAAAGGTGGTCGGGTTTGGCTGAGTCTTGATTCGCTGACTCGTTAAACCAAGTTGGGTTGAGTGGTTGTAAGTGTTGTGATGTATATCAAGCACCCTTTGTTGTCAAATTTCAATGAGACAAAACACTTTAGAGTGTGACTTGTTTATAAGATGGAAAGTTCACCTTCATATGAAGATTTGCTACAAAGTTCAAGACATGAAGATAGTTCTACTACGATCAAGTTCACTTCAAGTTCAAGATCAAGCTTCGAGTGCAAGTATATATCAAGTAGAAGATCTACTGAAGCTACTGAAGAATCAAGTTCAATGTTCAATGTTTCAGGTATATATGACCCTAGAAAGACCATAGGTTTAAGTCCTTTCAATTGCACATTAATTATGGATTTTTATACTTTTTATAGGCTTTAATTCAACTAGTCCTAGCCTATGTTCGACTAGTCCAGGCTCTAGATCGACCAGTCCAAGAATTCCCTCGACCAGTCCAAGATTTGAATTGAAAATCAAAATTTTTTAGTAGGTCTGCGACCAGTCGAGCACCCTGCTCAACCGGTCGTGGAGAATGGCTTGGCCAGTCGTGGGAAGCTCGACTCGAACTCCAGCAACATTTTTCATGGACCCTCGACCTGTCACGCCCCAAACTCGAAAACCGGGCTCACAAAATTTTTGATCGTTGAATCGACGCCGACAGCCTCCGTAGTACCTCATTCTTGGCTCCCGGCATCTATACACTAGGTTCCGATCCTGGGATCCTTTAAGGAGGATTTTAAACATTATTTTGATTCAGTATAAGCATAACCATAAGCATAACCCACGAACAATAACCACAAGAACACCATCATAAAATCCACTATGATCAAAAACTTTGAATACAATACGTATGAAGGGAAATACAAAATAATGATAATAACAGAAACTCCAAAAGCTCGGCTGCACACTCCGACTGCAACAAGGCTATGGCTGCGTCCTGGCGTCACCTGCACACATTAATCGTGCATAAGCTTATAGAAAGCTTAGAAGGTGGTGTAAGTGTGTGCGCAATATAAGTGTACTCAGAATGCAAAGTCAGAGAAATACAGAATCATACTGATGAGTACATGAATGCAATCAGCCGTACCAAGGCTATGCGGTGCAAGATATGAATGCTATCGACCATATCAAGACCATGTGATGCGAGATGCAGTCAAACATGCTAATCCTCATCATATATTAGTACAGTTCTCATTCTGGATAATCACCGGAGTCTAGTACACTCTACGTCAGCTTGCCACCCCTATCCGAACGCACGATTGGGAAAGTGGAAAAGACCTCACTATTCGCCTGCCAATATCGGGCCCGGCTCGTCGATAGCAGACCCATTCCTTAAGCTGGTCAAACTCAACCTAGAAATTGCCCCCTCACTCAGGTGGATAAGATCACACCCCTTTCCAACCGACCACGACACAGTGGGAGACGCGGCCTACTGGTATACGACCCTCGCGCGCTCTTGTATCCACTCGGTCTCGACATTGGAGTCATCCTCTGGTACTATCGAGTTTAAGAATTTTCACCAAGGGACATCTATGACGCCCTGATGCTAGAAATAATATTTTTAGTATCCAATCTGGCCACCCACGATGTGTCTGTGGAGGCAATGACCCTGATGTCGCTAGGGCATATAGTAACCACAATCACACAAATGCAAGTGCATGAATCACACTACCAGTCATGCAACAGTCCTGCGTGTACCTCGCGCTCATGTAAGGCAACTCCGCCTATCGAGGAGCCTATAAAAAATCTGCCCGAGGGCATATGTTATGATCAGTCACTCCTCATATCAAGCATACATATGATGCGTATGATCATGAATTATGGATCTATATTAAACATGTTATATAGTGATGGACTCCATTCATAACGAAGATGGGCCTAGACAGCTACACGCTACAAGTATGGGCTTATCAATGGGCCTTAGGGAGAGTGATAATGCGGACATTTAACCAGCATCATCCATAAATGTGGACGTCAAACCATCATTGCTCTCAAGGCACTGCCCGCTCTAAAGGTCAACACATAAACCATGGTGGAATCATGTTATAATGGGCCTCATGTACATCCCACTGGGCCTCGACCCATGGGCCTCTAATACATCAAATGAGCCTCATGTGTCACGCCCCAAACTCAGAAACTGAGCTCACAAAATTCTCGATCGCTGAATCTAGTGTCGACAGCCTCCGTAGTACCCCATTCTCAGCTCTCAGCACCCATTCGCCAGGTTCCGATCCTGGGATGCTACGAGGAGGATTTTCAACATCAGTTTGATTCGTAATAAGCATAACTAAAGGCATAACTCACAAACAACAACCAAAATCTCCATCACATTTTCACTATGATTAAAAACTTTATAAGTACAATGAGCATAAAGGGAAATACAATGATAATGGACAAAAGCTCCAAGATGATCTGCTAAGCGCTCCTGCCTTAACGCTACTGCGGTCTAACATCACCTGCACGCAACGGTCATGCATAAGCTTATGGAAAGCGTAGAGGGTGGTGAAAGTATGTGCGCAAGGTAGTAATACAATTATACAGTATCAAAGTAATGCGGAATATACTGACGAATCCATGAATACCATTAGCCGTACCAAGGCTATGCGATGCAAGGCATGAATGTTGGCTATACCAAGGCCATGCGATGCAAGATACAACTCAAGCATACAAATCCTCATCTTAGTCCACATATCAATACAGTTCAACTCTAGAATATCATCGGGGTCTAGTACACTCCAAACCAGATTGCCGCTCCATCGCGCGCAATAAGGTGAGTGGAAGAGACCTCAATATCCGCCTGCCAATATCGGGCTTGGCTCGTCGATAGCGGACCCATTCCTCAAGCTGGTCAAACTCAGCCTAGCTTTACCCCCTCTTCTTAGGCGGGTAAGGCCGCACCCCCTTTCAACTGACCACGACACAGTGGAAAGCGTGACCTTCTGGTAATCAGCACTCGGCGCTCGTGCACCCACTCGGTTTAAACGCTGGAGTAACCTCCTGATACCAAAAGAGTTTAGGGACTTTCACCCAGAGATATCTATAGCACCCCATGTAGAACAAGATTTCTGATATACAATCTTGCCAATCACGATACGCCTGTGGTGACTACGGCCCTGATGCTGCTAGGGCATATAGTAACCATGTCACGTAATACAAGATGCATGAATCACACAATCCAATCATTCATCAAACATGTGCATACCGCGCGTTCGTGCGGGCAACTTCCCTTACCAGGGAGTCCATAACAATCTGTCTAATGTCATGTCCGATAATCAATCACTTATCTCATCACAAGCATGCAGAGGATGTGTATGAATATGTATCATGATGCTATGTCGTTATATACTCATAATCAGAATAAAAAATTGGAATCGATAATCGGAATCGAAAAAAATCAGAATCGATAGCCACATATGGTGAATGGAGCCCACTTATTTGGGTTAATCTACGAAGAGAATGGGCCTAACAAGGCCTAAGGGAAGGTCACAATGAGGACATCTAACCATCATTGCCCATCAATTTGGAAATCAAACCACCATTGCTCCCAAGGCATGATTGCCAAAAACATCATTACATACATCATGGTGGAATCTCAATCGATGGACGATTCGAATTGGCCCAAATCAATGGGCCGATTCAAATGGGCCGAGTCGAATTGGGCCGATTCAAATAGACCAAATCAAATGGGCCGATTGAATGGGCCGATCAAATGGGTCAACTCAAATGGGCCAAATCAAATGCATTTTGGAGATCAACCTATGCATAAGTTAGCATAGAGATAGATGAAGTGAAAACCAAATATCAGCTTGGGCGAGAACCACTGTGGCTCCCAAGAAGCTTTAAACGGTGGATGCTACTGTACCCCATTATTATTGCAAATGGTGGGGTTCACTTGATCTTTGAACCTCATTCATTTACTCCATGCCATAAATGATCTCATAAATGGTTGGACTGTTTGGATACAACACATGTATTATGGTGGGTCTCATAGATAAAGGGCATGGATGGAATAGGTGGGACCCATGGAACTTGCCGTCGTGTACAACAGCTAGCGGTCGGGTACACTTGTTGCTGTCCATAGCAGCAATATAGTTGCCGTGTACAAGCATGCAGCTGCTGCTGGCCCACCCTTAAATATATACAAAGTATATATAATATAATATATTTTAATATATTCATGTATCTCTGCTGCTAGTGCAGCTTTACACATTAAGGAGAGGGCAGAGGTGGGTCCCGCGCAGGGCCCACCCTCATATATATCTGTAATGTATATACATAATATTATATGTTAATATAATACAATATAATATATAATATCATATACACAACGTCCAGGCCCTGGACGGCCTGTACATACACATATATCATGGTGTCCCCACACGTGGGGTGGGTCCTACTGTCCATGGACAGTGGACGGCTTGGATATACACGCTAGTGTGGCCCACTAAACTGGATGGACGTCGTGGGTGGGTCCCATGGACCCCACCGTCACACACACCTCCCTGCCACCGCACTAGGGAATCCATGCCATGACCTCAGGATTGAAAG
The DNA here is from genome assembly GCF_029962835.1 of Magnolia sinica. Classification (NCBI taxonomy): domain Eukaryota; kingdom Viridiplantae; phylum Streptophyta; class Magnoliopsida; order Magnoliales; family Magnoliaceae; genus Magnolia; species Magnolia sinica. Next base: position 87,664,437 of record NC_080575.1, on the reverse strand, counting down.
GAGGTATCTTTTACTCAACCTACCACTGGAGCTGTGGATCTGGCCCCATGTTGAAATGAGGTACCTTTTACTCAGCCTACCATTGGGGCTGTGGAGCTGGGTCCCACATGGACATGATTCCACCGTCATGGACGAGGTGGATGGGTCCCCTAGGCCCCATCGTCAGTTACACACCTATGTCAGTACACACCCATGTCAGGACACACACTCCATGTTAGCCACCTCCACAGGGATCGATACCAAGACCTCAATTGTTGAAACGAGGCATCTTTCACTCAGTCTACTCCTTGAGCTATGGTGCTAGGTGGGTCCAGCGTTGAAACGATGTATCTTTCACTCAGTCCACCACGTGAGCTATGGAGCTGGGCCCACGTCAGATCACACTTCACTAGCAGCCACACCCACTGTTAGCCATATCAAGGTGGGCTCCCTATGGACAGTTAGGATGACCTATAAACATCATGGTGTGTCCCACATGGGTGGGGTCCTCCGGTAGGTGGCTTGGATGCAAACATTATAGTGGTCCACACACCTCATCATGATCATTACCATACAAAAGGAAAAAGGGAGAGAAAAAGAAAAGAACAAAAGATCGGATGGTGGTGGAGGGACCCCGCCACTATGGGCTCTCCATGATCACAATACATGCATAAAAATGGGTCTCATCACAAGTGGGCCTTGTAATAGCAAATCAATGGTGGATCACTCACTGTTCCTTCTTGCTTCCTAGGCTTCCTTCACTCCTTGGCTTCGATCCTAACGGAGGAGATGAAATTTTGATGGTTGACATGGGAGATGAGAGAGTGGGAAAGTAGGCCACGTTTGTTGCTTGGGAGGGCTTGGAGAGGCTTGGACGTATGATTTTTTTTTTTTTGGGTTGCTTGGAAAGTAGTTTGAAAAATGGGAGAGAGAGGGTTGTAAAGAGAGAGATGTGATAAAGTGATGGATGGGAGAGAGAGAGATGGGTGTGTAAGAGCCTTTTTGACTTTTGTGGTTGCTTGGTGTAAGAAAGGTATGGGTGGTGTAAGAAACTTTTGACTTTGGGGTTGCTTGGGGATGGGTGAGAGGTGATGGTGTACTTGACATGACGAGATTGATTGATTGATTGATGTGACAAGTCGTAGAGATTCTCTCAGAATTTGCACGCATGACATTTTCCTCGCATTGAACGCTAGCCCACATCTCCTGGCCAGAGTATCGGATCGGCGAGCGAGACGCGGCATCGGAACCGTGGCGACAACACGATTGCAAGAGTACAAGTCTCAGGTTGAGTCAATTCAGGTTGACGGCATGTGACTCAGGGTCGCGCGTAAATACCGGTTAAGGGTCGAATGTTGCCGAAATTTGACCGAGAAGACCGCGGAAGTCCACAGAACGGTACGGTCTAGGATGCGGGGCTTACATCATGTATATGGGTCTTGTATATATCAAGATGGGCCTCAATGGATGGGCCATAACTACGTTTAGATGGGCCTAATCACATGGGCCTTATATTTGTCAAGTGGGCCGTATCAATGGGCCACACCAATGGGCCTTACGTACATTGCAATGGGCCATAATCCATGCACCTTGCATACATCACGATGGGCCTCATAACATGGGCCTTATACAAATCAAGGTGGGCCTCAATAATGGGTCACGCGTATATCAAATGGGCCACACCCAAATATAAGTGGTGATAAGGATTTTCACCATTAAAATTTCTAAGGTTTTAATGGTGGACGTTCAAACCCACTATTTTCTATAATGTGGTCCACCTGATTCTAGATCTGTCTTATTTTTAGTCTCAAGCCTTAAAATGATATTTTAAAAATGATTGGACGGCTTGGATGCAACCCATGCATCATGTTGGATCCCATAGGTGCATACCCCATGGTGAGGCCCACACTAATGGAAGGTGTGGATTGCAATACATATATCAGTGGGTCCCACGTGGGGCCCACCATAATGTTTATTTTCCATCCAACCCGTTGACAAGGTCACAGAAAACATGGGGCCCACTGTAATGCTTATTCTCCACCCAACCTGTGGCCAGGTCATGCAGACCTGGGGCCCACCATAATGTTTATTTTATACCCAGCCTATTAGTAAGGTCCCACGGACTAGGGGCTACCTTAATGTTTATTTATCATCCAATCTGTTGACGAGACCACATAGGCATGGGGCCCACCATAATATTTATATGCAATCCAAACTGTTGATAAGGTCACATGACCTGAATGAATAGGAAAAACAAATCTCATATTTGATTCGAAACTTCTGCAACCCACAAGGGTTTTGTTGGTAGGCATCAATCCCCACTGTTCATGTGATGTGGGCCACCCAAGTCCCATGTACGGCTGATTTTTAGGGCAGCACACGGCCAGAAGGGGGCCCACTAAATGCACAATGTGGATATCCTACAGACGTCACGGTGGGGGCCACGGCTGGGACCCACAGTCCCTGGCCACCGTCCATAGCGCCACGCGCTGGCGTCCTCTGCCAACAGCAGCAGCAGTCGCTGCTGTTGTTTCATATATATTTTTTTGAAAATAATGAATTTCTTGGGTTTTTCATATGTGGGGCCCACATCGGTCAGATCCACTCTAGCCATTGGATCTTATGGCTCATTACAGGCTAAATGAGCCCAATATCCGAGGTATTTTGGCATATGGAAAACTTCAAAGTGCATTTTAATGGGAAGAACCCCTATTTTCTACACTATGGCCCGCCAGATAATCTGAATGGCTTCATTTTTCGGCTCAACGCCTAAAGTAAGCTGGAGAATGGAATGGATGGTGTGGATTTGATTTTTTGCATCAAGGTAGGGCCTACCTAAGTAGCCCACCTAAAAAGCTCTCCTTTTTTTGTTAGCTTGTAAGTACACACCCCTGTCAGTACACGCACTCCATGTTAGCCACGCTCTGTCCAGCGTCCAGGGACGCTAGATGGCATGGATAGAACACAAGCATCATGGTGGGTCCCACATGAACGTGGCCCACCATGTATATTTTTATCAATATATAATTATAATATATTATATATCATTCATTCCTGAGTGGAACTTCCCACCGTCCCTAGAGTGGACGATATGGATCTCCCTGATATGTGGTGGGCCACACCATCTGATGGATGGAGTAGATTTAACATATCGGTAGGGCCCACTTCATTCTAAGTGGGAGAGAGAGAGAGAAAAAAAAATATACGTGAAGGGGAGGGACCCTGCCACTATTGGGTCCTCCCAAATACGATGCATGCAATAAGTGGGTCCCACAATAAGTGGGACCTAAAAATGAAATTCAACGGTCGATCACCCATCTCTTACACTCCTCCTTGATCCCTCAGCCTCCTTAGCTCCTTGCCTTCACTTTTGATGGTGGTTGATGGACTTTTGATGGTGGGGATGAGAGATGAGAGGGTAGGGAAAGTGGGCCACACTTGGCTTTGGAGAAGAGCTTGGACATATGGAATTTTGGTTGCTCGGGATTGAGGAGATGGAATGAAAGAGAGAGAGGGAAGTAATGGGTTAAAGGGATGGGGTGATGTGGTGGTTGTAAGGAAAGATATGGGTTTGTTTGAAAATGTGTAAAAGAGGAGTGGTGAGGGGAGAGAGAGGGTTGATTTGTGAGAAAAGAGAGAGAGGCCACTTGTACTTGTTGTTGGATGAGGTGGCATGGAGGTAAGGTGGTGTACTTGACTTGATTTGATGTGACATGTCGTAGAGATTTTCTCAAAATTCGCAATGCGCGGCGTTTTTCTCGAAATAAACGTGGGCCCACATTTTCTGGTACAAGTATCAGTTCGGTGCACTAGTCGCGGCGTTGGAACCGCGGCAATGGCCCGGTCGCTAAGGTACAAGTTTCGTGTTAAGTTGACTTTGATATGTTGGACTCGTCTTAGGATCGCGCACAAACATTGGATACATGACGGGGGTTGCCAGAATTTGACCGGAGGACTGTGGAAGCATAAGGAACGGTACAGTCTAGGATACGGGTCTTACATGACCAGTCAAGTAGGCCACTCGACTAGTTGAAGGTCAATTTCATCCGATTGTGCTAGAAATTTTGAAATTTGGTTGATTCTTAGACCAGTTGAAGGTGACCTTAGACTAGTCGAAGGAACCATTTTTTAGCCTATAAATAGAGGTCTTTTCTCAGTTTAATTCATTCATTAAAGCCACATTAAGCCTCCACTTTGAGAGAAAAGCCCCCGTCATTATCAAGCTGTAGTCCGGTAAGTTTAGACTCTTTTATTACTTATTTGATATTGTAATTCCTTGATCTCTTTGCTTTAAATCTGATTTTGTAAAAGGGAGTTCTTCTTTACCCTTTGAGATCCAAGGGATTCAATCAAGTAGTCCAAGGTTTGAGTAAATTTAAACTCCATTTTGAACCTAGAACCCTTCTTTATGATTGTTGGACATTGAACATTTACAAGCGAAGCAGTTCTTCCGGGCTACATCAAATAGAGTCTTCAAGAAGAAGATAAGTATTATTTGCTTTTGGTTTTTGAGATAGCAAGAAAATCTCTGTATTGTTTTGACTGAGATAGCCAGAAAATCTCAGCGCAGGATTTTTAATTATGATAGCCTATTGAAAACACAACTATACAGGTTTTAAGGTGAACCTGAGAAAACCTTGTTTCATGGTGAACGCCAATATCACGTGGGTTATGATTATTGAGAGTGGAGTAGGTGTGGTTGTTTGAGAACAGTTGGTGTACACACCGAACCACTATAATTTCAAGTGTTTGGTGGATGATTTATGTGATGAATGTGTGTTAAATGATTGTAATATTTTTCATGTACATGTGGTGAATGTTGTAATAGACAGCTTTCTTTATTTGCCTCTTGTTTTAGTGTGTGATTTTGATCCTTACTGCATTTAAGAAATCAAGTTGTCCTACCATAAACATTTGTTTTTGGTGTAAGGTTATCCTTTGAACAAGGTTTGAATCAACTTCTCAATACTATTGCAATTGAGATCGCTAATTGATTCAGTTATATTTATTATTTCTGTTTCACAATTTTTTATTTGGTATAGTCGTATTCACCTCCCCTCCCCTTTTTAGGATTGAGAGCTCACTGTTTTCAAGTGATATCAAAGCTAAGTTACTCATTTATTTGGATTTATTTCCTTGAGTTTATCGATCTAGAGCTTTCATTATGTCAAATTTTGATAGCTTGTCTATTACTAGGCCACCAACCTTTGATGGCTCAAATTATGCTTATGGGAAAGTCAGAATAAGGATTTTCTGGAAATCCATTGATGAAAGCGTGTGGCAAGTCACAGTAACTAAATGGAAACCACTAGTGTCTGAGGTTCTTGGCAGTGATGAAACCAAGTCCCTTAAAGAAACTCCTTTCTATTTATTGACTATACCTTAGAAAAGTGAAACTAATGCTAATACTAAGGGTTTAAATGCAATCACTTGTGCTCTATCACCTGATGAATTCAAAAGAATTATTTCATGTGATACAGCTAAACAAGCTTGGGATATTCTTGAAATGACACATGAAGGAATGACTATTGTCAAGAAGTGTAAAGTTCAGATCCTCACCACTAGGTTTGAGGAAATTCGTATGAAAGAAAATGAGTCTTTCATGGACTTCTACACAAAACTAAATGACATATTCAATTCTATTTTTATTTTTATTTTTTTGTAAAGAAAGGAAAACAGTGTATTTGTATATAAAAGGAGTTTGAAAGGAATGAAATTTTTTTGTTTGTGCCAAGCTTATTAGTGTTTACTCATGTTTGGATTTATGCTTTAGATGATTGAGATCAGAATATTGGGCTCAGCCCATGTTGAGTTTGGTAGTCTGAGTTGTGTACTAGGGATCTTGGTTCCCTGAGAGTGCGCATTAGGATCGTGCCCCTTGGACTTGGGCAGTGTCTAATAGAATACTAACTCGGAGTTTGTCCTTTCCTTGTATATCTTCGTTTTGCTTGTTGCCTCGGTTTCCTCTATACCTGTACTTTTATTTTTTGTTTTTTATTTTTTGTTTTATTTCTTACCATTTTTTACCCGTAGCGCCTTTTTAGGTTTTTACTATGACTGACTTTCCCGTCATTTTTTCCTGTAGCATCCTTTCGAAATTTCACTACGTTTTGGATTTTTGTTCTTGCCTGCCCCTTGATAGCTTGTGCCTTTTTTTACCCTTGACGCCTTTTCAGGTTTTCACTAAGTCTGCTACATGCCCGATGTTTATACTCGAGCCGCCTTTCCGGGTTTTCGACTCACCCATCTTGCTTAGGCATGTTTTTCTCTCTTTTTTTTTTTATCTTTTTTTTTTTTAAGTGTTGGGGGAGACGAAGAGATTTCCTTCGTAGTCGGCCGACTGGTTACCGTCCTACCTTTGTCTTTGATCACAATTATAAGATGTTTTATTTTAGTCGGGTTATTTGGGAAAGTAGGATGATCTTATTTTCTTCTCCCTTTTGTCTTCTTTTGGGGTTTCTATCTTTTCTTCTTTTTTTTTTGGTTTGTTTTCCTTTTTTGTGGGAGATGATGGGTGCTCTCTTTTTCTTTTTTGCTTTTCTGTTGTTGATCTCAGCTTTGCGATTGTAATCATTGACAAGGTTAGGTGTAGTTACCCGTGATAGATTTTCACGTTGTCGACATTGATGAGCTCAGAAAGATCTTCTCCTTTCAGATTGGTGAGCCGAAGGGCGCCTCCTAGGAGTACCTCCCGAATGATCAGCGGTCCATCCCATGAGGGTTTGAACTTTCCTCTAGGATCTGGCAAGTGCGGTGGTAAGATACGCTTTATGACCATGTCGCCGACTTTGAAGCTCCTCTTCCAGACCCTCTTATTGTAGGCCTGTGCGATCATTCTTTGATAACATTGCGAGTGACTTAGTGCACACATACACCTTTTGTCACGCCCCAAACCTGGAAATCGGATTCACAAGAATCCCGATCGCCGAATCCGGTGCCGACAACCTTCGTAGTACCTCATTTTCAGCTCCTAGCGTCTAGACACCAGATTCCGATCTTGGGATCCTACAAGGTGGTTTTTTTTTTGGTACATTTAACTCGTAATAAGCATAACCACAAGATTACCCAAATAAACAAAGACAACATCATCATCACATATCCACTAATATAATCTTTTGAGTACAATGCTGAAAGGGAAATACATAAATCGAAAATCAAGTTCCAGAAGACCGCTGCATGCTCCAAGCTCAACACTACTGCAACCTAACATCACCTACACGCATCTATCATGCATAAGCTTATAGAAAGCTTAGAGGGTAGTGTAAGTGTGTGTACAAGGTAAGTACCGAATATTTAATACAATGCCATAGTCATATAATACCGAAAAATACTGGTAATTCATAAATCGTACCATGTCGGAATAAGCAGAAATACTGACAAGATCATGAATTATCAGAGTAAACAGAAATACTGACAAGATCACAAATCATAAGATAACAGAGTAGGCAGAAATACTGATAAGTCCATAAGTCATACAATATTAGAATACACAATACGAATCAACTATGCAAATGGGGAGTCATAGAGCACCAAATATCAAATGCAGAGGATGCATTGCAATATACATTCCTGATGAGTAACACAAACAGCGTCAGCCGTACTTAGACCATATAAATGTAGAAACACAATAACCCAAATTGCCATATGCCGCAAATACAGTGCAATATGCGGCGCGAATGGAGTGACCATGCTAGAGTATGAAATCGGGATGATAGTATGTAATATCGCAGGCTATGGGGCCCATCACAGGGGACTTCTGTCCAAACTAATCCTATACTTAATTTGGATAGTCAGTCTCAATGTGGTAAACTCCTGATCTTAGGTTAGTCGTGCGCCCCAACCGAAATCCTGGCCATTGCGAATGTACACGTAACAAATAGTTACGTGCCACCAGCCCAAGTGGATAGTGAATGAATGAATGAATGAGTATGCAACTCCTGCTCAATAAGTCCACGTATCAGTACAGTTCATCTCTGAGATCATCATTAGGGTTTAGTACACTCCAAATGGCACTGCCGCTCTCCCAGCCGCATAGTCCAAGTGAGCGTAAGAAACCTCACTATCCGCCTGCCAATAGTCTGCCAATACTTATTCGGCACGTCGATAGCGGACCCATTCACGAGCTGGTCAAACTCAGCCTATCAATGCCCACTGCTCTCGGGCGGGTAAGGCCACACCCCCTCCCAACTGACCACGACACAGTGGGAGACACAGCCTCCTAGTATTCGGCACTCGGGCGCTCATGTATCCACTCGGTATTGATGTTGGGGCATCCTCTGGTACCAAGAGGGTTTAGAGATTTTCACCCAGGGCCATTTATGGCAGCACGATGCTAGAACAAATTTTCAGTGTCCCGTCTGGCCATCCATGATATGCCTATGGAGGCTACGACCCTGATGTCGCTAGGGCGCACAATAATCATAATGCAAGATGCATGAGTCATACAATCCAGTCATGCACCAATACTGCGCATACCGTGTGCTCGTATGAGATAACATCCCCCTATCAGGGAGTCTCAAAACAACATGCAGATGATGTGTATGGGCATGTATGATGATGTTATGCAGTCACATACTCATAATCGGTATCAATAATTTGGTATGGACAATCGACCTCGACAATGTGGACATTTAACCAACATTGTCCCCCAAGGAATGTCCCACAAAGAGCCTAACATATAATGGACCCATGGCCTCACACAATGGTCAAATATACAACACCATGGGCCTCACTGAAGATCTTAATACACATCACGATGGGCCTTTTACATGGGCCTAACATACCTCACAATGGGCTCCATCGCCTGACCATCAAATGCATCCCAATGGGCCTCATCACATAGGCCTCATATACATCATATTGAGCCTTAAACACGGGCTGAATACACATCATAACGGGCATCAAATACTGGCCGCATATACATCACATTAAGCCTCGACAATCGAAATTAATATATAATCAGAAACGGCCAATTGGTCACGACAATCGGCATCGATCGATAATTTAAACCAGCAAATCGGTCACATCAATCAGAATCGGCAATCGGTCACGACGATAGGGATCGACAATCGGGATCGATCGATAATCAGAATCAGCAAATCGGTCACGACAATCGGAATCGATCGATACTCAGAATCGGCAAATCGGTCACAACAATCGGGATCGATCAATAATCAGAGTCGATAAATCGGTTATGACAATCGGATCGATCGATAATTAGATCGACAAATCGGTCACGACAATCGGGATCGATCGATAATCAGAGTCAGCAGATCAGTCACGACAATCGGGTCGATCGATAATCAGAATCGACAAATTGGTCACGACAATCGGATTGATCGATAATCAGAATCTGCAAATCGGTCACGACAATCGGGATCGATCAATAATCAGAGTCGGCAAATCGGTCACGACAATTGGGATCGATCGATAATTAGAATCGGCAAATCGGTCACGACAATCGGATCAATCGATAATTAGATTGGCAAATCGGTCACGACAATCGGGATCAATCGATAATCAGAGTTGGCAAATCGGTCACGACAATCAGGTCGATCGATAATCAGAATCTGCAAATCGGTCACAACAATCGGGATCGATCGATAATCAGAGTCGGCAAATCGCTCACGACAATCGGATCGATCGATAATTAGAGTCGGCAAATCGGTCATGACAATTGGGATCGATCGATAATTAGAATTGGCAAATCGGTCGCGACAATCAGATAGATCAATAATCAAATTGGCAAATCGGTCACGACAATCGGGATAGATCGATAATCAGAGTCGGCAAATTGGTCACGACAATCGGGATCAGCAATCGGTCATGACAATTGGAATCGATTGATAATCGAAATCGGCAAATCAGTCACGACAATCGGGATCGATCGATAATCAGAATCGACAAATCGGTCACGACAATCAGAATCTGCAATCGGTTACGTCAATCGGGATCGATCAATAATCGGAATCGGCAAATCGGTTACAACAATTAGAATCGGCAATCAGTCATGACAATTGGAATCGATCGATAATCGGAATCGGCAAATCGGTCACGTCAATTGGGATCGATCGATAATCAGAATCGGCAAATCGGTCACGACAATCGGAATCGGCAATCGGTCATGACAATTGAAATCGATCGATAATCGGAGTCGGCAAATCGGTCATGACAATCGAAATCGGCAATCGGTCATGACAATTGGAATCGATCGATAATCGGAATCGGCAAATCGGTCACGTCAATCAAAATCAGCAATTGACCATGATAGTAAGAATGGGCTCAACAAGGCCTAAGTGAAGGTCACAATGAGGACATCTAACCATCATTACCCATCAATGTGGACATCTAACCAACATTGCTCCCAAGGAGTGGCCCACATAAGGGACTCTTACGCAACGTAACGGTCACACATACATTACATCGGGCCTCGGCCATGGGCCTCAAATACATCATAATGGGCCACAACCCATGGGCCTCAAATACACAATAGGTGGGCCCTACACATGGATCTCGTATGCATCGATTGGGCCACGTATCTGGGTCTCAAATACTTCAAATGGGCCACGCATCATAGGTCTAATACACATCATAATGGGCCTCGTGTACATTAAGTCGGGCCTCATCATATGGACCTCATATACCCCAAGTGAGCCGCATCAATGGGCCATAAATACATCTGGGTGGGCCCCATGGATGGGCCACAAATACATTAAGGTAGGGCCCACCATATTCTCGATACAATCTAGTCATAAGTTCGCAAAGACCTGGATTAAGAGAGAACAAATTTCATATAGATAACAAAACTTCTGCAACTCTAAAAAGGTTTCAACGGTGGGCTTTCATTCCACTGTTTTCTGCGGTATGGTCCACTTGATATTAGATCTGCTTCATTTTTAGTCCCAAGCCTTAAAGCGAGGTCACTAAATGAATGGACGGTTTGGATGGAGCACGTCTATCATGGTGGGGCTACTGGCCGTCCAGCAAATGGACGGCCCAGATATAACACACGAAGTGGTGGGGCCCACAGCATTTGCTGACGTCCCATGTCGCATCAGCTGTATAGCTGGTGTGAGGTACACTAGCCAATCCGTTGTCCAGCAGGTGGGTCCCACGTCGGGCCCACCAAATGCATAAATATAAAATTATATATATAAAAAAAGACAACGACCAGAGGCTTTGAATGCCTAGAACGGACGATGTGGATATATGCCATACATCAAGGTGGCTACTCCAAGCTCCAGCCCGCCCCAGCAAAAGGATGGATGGTTTGGATAAAACAACGCATCAGGGTGGAGTCCACCGTCCTGGCCAATGGACGGCTGGATGAAACCACATATCTTGGTGGCCCACGGAGCAGCTGCTGCTGCACGTGCAGCAGCCACTGGCAGCTGCTGCTGTTATGGATCTAGTACCGTGCAGATGGTCCGTGAACGCGCATCAGCCGTGATGGGTTATGTTCTTACCTAAATGAACAGTTGATCACGACCCACTTAGCTTCAACGTCAGCAGCAGAGAAGCAGGTGTGATCTGCTGTGAGGACATGGAGGATGAACCGAATTTTCTAGGTCAGGAACGGTCATGAAACAAAGACCAAGCTCTGGTCTGATCTCTGGATCCGTGAGCATGGTCTGCTTGATGAACAATCCCCACCGTCTGATCAGTGGGTTGTGCGGATAGAAGCTGATATGAGAAGATGCAGATCAGAGAGGCCGATCATAGCTGGTTGAGTCCATAAGGTAGGCCAGGTAGCCGGTCATGCTACTGGACAGGGTACCACATCAGGTGGGTCCCACCGTCCCAGTTGGACGGCGTGAACACAGTACATCAAGGTGGGTCCCACGGATCTCACTGATGTCACACGTCAGTTATGTAGCTGGTGTGAAATACACCAGCCAATCTGCTTTAATGCAATGGGTCCTACGTGGGGCCACCGTGAAATATATACTGATATATTAATATATATAATATTACATTACATTATTTATTATCTCTTCTTTCTTTTTCTTTTCTTTTTTTTCTTTTCCTTTTTTTTTTTTTTTTTAACTGCCAACGTCCAGACATTGGACTTCTGTGATAGACGGCCTGGATCACACCGATCCCACCGTCCATGTGACAGACGGTGAGGATAAAATACATACATTTAGGTGGCCCACCGTCCAAGCAATGGACGGTGAGGATACCACACTTACATCATACAGGGCCCCATGTGGCAGGTGGGTCCCATGGAACTTGGTGATGTTCCTGCAGCAGCTAGAGGCTGCTGCCCATCTCCACCAACAGATGGGCGGTGCAGATGTAGATCCACAAAAAGAGAGAGAGAGAGAGAGAGAGAGAGAGAGAGAGAGAGAGAGAGAGAGAGAAGCACCCACCTTCCTTCTCTTTCCTCCATAGTGCTTCAAAGCTCCAATGAGGCTCCTTCAACAGTGGAGATGAGCTTCAAATGGTTGGATTGAAGGGAATCTAAGGTGAATGTGGCTAGAAATGGGAGGGCTGCCATGGACGTTTTTAGCTTCTCTCTTACTAGGGGAGAAAATGAAGAAGAAGAGAGAGAGAGAGAGAGAGAGAGAGAGAGAGAGAGAGAGAGAGAGAGAGAGTAATTAATTCATGTAAGGCCATAAATGCTAGGGTTGACTCATGGGGAAAATAAATGCCATAATTGCTTGTAAGCATTTATTACTTGGTATGGGGTGATGGCATCACCCCATGATAACTTAGGAAATAGTGTCATTGTGATACGTGGGTCCTGCAAATGTGTGGTCCATAACTATTATAATGTGCGAGCTACATCTCATGATTTAAGAGTCACATTGACGCACAAGATGTGGCGTTGGAACCTCAGTGACGACGAGGTCGCAATGGCATATGTTTTGAGTTGAGTCGGTTCGGATTTACAGGATGTGATTCAAAACCGCGCGCAAATGTTATTTATGCACCGCGGGTCGCCAGAATTCGACCGGAAGGACCACGGGATCCTATGGAATAGTACGGGTTAGAATACGGGTCTCACACTTTTCATCTGCCAGATGTAGTTAATCATATCTTACTTGTTGTCACTCGCCTTTCTTGATTTCTTTTTCCAGCAATATTTAGAGTGATGGGATTTTGATCTCAACTGGTAATACTGCTTTCATTCCATACGCGAGTTTGTAAGGAGTCGTGCTCATAGCAGACCGTACAAACGTCTGATAAGCCCAGAGTGCATATGAAAGCATTTCCAACCAGTCGCGATATGTCTTGACCATTTTTTTCAATATCTAAATGATAGTTTTGTTCGCGGCTTCGACCCTACCATTCATTTGAGGGCTGTATGGGCTTGACCAATGACGTTGGATTTTGAACTTGTTGAGGAAATCACCCATCCTTTTATTGACGAACAGATTCCCGTTGTTTGTAATGATGGCCTGAGGAATCCCTACCAGCTGATGATGTTGTTCTTCATGAACTTCACCATGTGAGATGCCGAGATGGTAGTGTAAGATGCTACCCCTATCAATTTGGTAAAGTAATTTACTGCTACTAGGATGTATTCATGTCTGTTTGAAGCTTTGGGGTTGACTTTACCGATGATGTCAAGTCCCCATATAGAGAAAGGCCATGGTGTTGTCAGGTTATATAGTTCGGAAGTAGTTGCATGGATTTGGTTTGCATGCTCCTAACATTTGAAGTACTTCCTGACGTATTTGCAGAAATTCGTTTCCATCGTTAGCCAATAATAGCCAAGCTGTATGATCTTCTTTGCCATCATATGTCCATTCATGTGTAGGCCGCATAGTCCTTCGTGGATTTCTAAGATGATTTGAGCTGCTTCTGTTTCATCCATGCAACAAAGAAGGACTTGATTGAAGGATCACTTGTAAAGGATGCCCTCGGTGATCGTAAATTGGGCCGTCAGCCGTTGGATAGTGCGACGATTGGTTGATGCCGCTCCTTCCGGGTACTTTTGATGCTTGAGATATTCTCTGATGTTTGTGCCATGGCTGATTACTTGGAAAGGTTTCGGCTTTGTCGATCAGCAGACAGAATGTGGGTTTTTCTTGGAACTCCACGGTGAGTTCCCATTCAGCAAATCCCCTAGGGATCTCCAGCATCGAGGCGAGGGTAGCCAGGGCGTCCACGAACTGATTCTTGGCTCGGGGCACGTATGAGAACGTGATTTCTTCGAATTCCTTGGTTAGATTCTCCACATAAACATGATACGATATCAGTATTTCATCTTTAGTCCTCTAATCGCCATTCGTCTGATTGATGATGAGTTGCGAGTCTCCGAAGACCCGCAATCTTTTCACGTTGAGGATAATGACTTCTCTTAAACTGACAATACAAGCTTCATATTCATCTATGTTGTTGGTACAATGGAATGCCAATCGCCTAGAGATGGGGATTGGGACATCGTCGGTAGAGTATTGCTCCTACCCCACTCCCTTTTGAGTTCGCGGCTCCATCGAAGAAGAGTGTCCACTCTCCTGCCTTTCTTTCTTCTTCTCCCTCGATAAGGAGGATGTCCTCGTCAGGGAAGAAGGTCTTCAATGGTTGATAATCGGGCAGAGAGTGTGTTGCTAATTAGTTGGCCAATGCTTGCCCTTTGATTGCTTTCTGAGTGACTTAGGTGATGTTGAACTCGGAAAGCAACAGTTGCCATTTTGCGATCCTTCCCGTTAATGCTGGTTTTTCGAACAAGTACTTTAACGGGTCCATGTGAGCGAGCAGAAGGATTGGGTGGGCAATCATGTATTGCTATAGCTATTGTGTCGTCCAAACCAGAGCGAGACATGTTTTCTGTAAGCTAGAATATTTAGATTCGTAGCTAGTGAACCTTTGGCTTAAATAGTAGATCGCTTGCTCCTTTCTTTCTTTAGTGTCGTGTTGGCTGAGGACGCATCCGATTACTTCCACTACGACAGAAATGTATAGCAGCAGTGGCCTAACTGGTGTAGGTGGCATGAGCACTGAAGGGTTTAGTAGGTACTTCTTAATTTTGTCGAAGGCCGCTTGATGGTCGTCGTTCCATTCATTTGGTGAGTTCTTCTTGAGAAGCTTGAATATGGGCTCACAGATAGGTGTGAGCTGTGCGATGAATCAGCTAATGTATTGGATCTGTCCGAGGAAACCTCGAATTTCCTTCTCAGTTCTTGGAGACGACATCTCAATGATTGCTTTAGTCTTGGTCTCGTCCACCCGGATGCTATCTTCACTGGCGATGAAGCCTAGCAGTTTGCCTCTGGTTGCGCTGAAGACGCATTTTTGCGGGTTGAGGCAGAGCTTGAACTTTTCTAGCTTATCAAAGAGCTTCTCAAGGTCTTCAAAATGCTCTTTAATCGTGCAAGATTTGACGATCATGTTGTCCATATACACTTCCATTTCCTTGTTTATCATGTCATGGAACAAGGCAGTCATAATTCGTTGATATGTAGCTCTCGCGTTCTTCAGCCCAACGGGCATAACCCGATAGCAGAAAGTTCCCCATGGTGTGATGAAAGATGTCTTCTCACAATCTTCAACGGCCATCTTGATTTGGTTGTAGCCGGAGAAGCCGTCCATGAACGAGAAGATCTTGTGTCCAACATTATTATTTACCAGCGTATCGATGTGAGGTAGAGGGAAATCGTCTTTAGGACTTATTTTGTTGAGGTCCCTAAAGTCGATGCACATCCTAACTTTGCCGTCCTTCTTTGGAACTGGTACGATATTTGCAAGCCACTCCAGGTAATTGGAAACTACCAAGAACCCCGTGTTATATTGCTTGATGACTTCATCATGAACCTTTAGGGCCCATTCTAGCTTCATTCTTCGGAGCTTTTGGTTGACCAGCTTCATTTCAGGCTTTATTGGCAAATGGTGTACTACAAGTTCTTCATCGAGCCCTGGCATGTCTTCATAAGAGAAAACAAAGTTGGATAACCTCGGCTTCAAGAATTCCATCATCCTTTGCTTGTATTCTAGAGGTAATGATCTACCGACACGCACTTCTCTAGGGAGTTCTGACGATCCCAAGTTTGCTACAACATTGGCCTTTGGTTCGAACCTTTTGAGGGAATCCTCTAGTTTAAGAGTTGGATCATCATTTCCCTTATCCCAGGCTTCATCCAAACCCATGAATTCGAAGTCTAACTTTAGATCGAAATCATACGAGTCGACCTCGAACTCTGGTGCTGCGTGTGGTGTGTTTGAAACATTGTTGTTTGTGAAGTTTTCTATTGTTTTTTATTTTTGAAGAGTTTCTGTTTTTTGGTGATTTTGAGAAATATCTGATTTTTTTTTGTGATTTCTGCAATATCTGTTGTTTTTGTATTTTGAGGGTTTTTTAATTATTTTTTTTTTGTGTTGTCAAGGGATCCCGAACAAGACGGTGTTGCAAACCATGATTAATTCTGTCCTGATTTGGGTTGCCAACTACTATTTACATTGACATTTTTTTTAGATCGGTACCCGTGGATGGCTTATTGGCCTATTTGATCATCAGGAGGATGGCTTACCAGTTTGGTTCTTTTCCCCTTTCGATCCATCTGGCTTGATCTGTTTGCACTTGTGGGTCATCCGTCCCAATGACCATGATATCTGCTGGACCGGGTTCAGAGTCTGTGTCTGACTCGATCTCTTCGCTTAGGAGTTGGAGCTCTTCGGGCTCCTCAGATCCACACTGTGGTGGGATCTTGACGTTTGTCTAGTTAAGGGATGACCACTTCCCTTTCTCGATCCAATGGAGGGGCTTCTTTTGCCCCTTGTGATGTTGAGCTGTTGGTGGGGGTGCCTCCCCCTGGCTGTTAGTGGGGGTGGGGTGCCTCCCCATTCCTATCTGTTTGTCTTGTAGTGGGCACCTCTTGCCTTGGATCCTCTGTGGGTGGTTCTGCTTCCGTGCCCCTAGGTTCATCCGATAGATCTGGGGGGGTTTTTCCTCTGGCTTTGGATGTGCTTCTTTAGGTCTGAGGCTCTTGTCCCATCGTATTGGCGGCCAAATAGGCTCCTAGCTGGAGTGTTTTGATAGCTTGAGCCTTTAGAGGTGATCCTCGAGGGAGGTCACCGTGTCACCGCAAACCACTCCAGACTTGACAAATTTAATAAGGATGCACGTAAACGACTGTCTCCTTTTAGGCCTTGTAGCCTGATCCTCCGGCGTCGGTGGATATCCCAGTCCCTAGGTGGGGTGTCTACAGAACTAGAAGAATCAGGATTTTTCTGTTAAGGTGAATTTGAAAATGCGTAGAAATAATCAGTAAAAGAGAACCAAGGCACTAGGGATCCACTTTTAATCAATCTTTAATGTTAATTCATCAATTCAACCTTATAACTCAATTATAATCGAATAAGGATTCGTTTAGATTGGAAGATGAAATAGTTAAATTAAAGAATAATTCCCAACAAATATATGAATATCAATTGATTGATTTAAACATGAATAACTAAGTAATTGATCGCAAGTAATTCCAAGCATCTATTTGTACCCAGAGTTAACAATAGATCAAGAGATTTTACAGATCAAAACATTCACCAAACTAAGAATTTCAATCATTTCAAATAAAATTCATCAATCAAACCATAATCATTAAATTAAAATAAATTAAACATTAAGAATTCATCAAAAGGTTCACCTCTTAGCCTTAGCAAAGAAATTAGCCAACCATGGCTAATTAAAACTAATCTCAAAGAAGAAAAACATAAGAAAACAAAAATTAGAACTAGAAGAAGAAGAAGAAGCTCATATCTCTCTCTCTCTCTCTCTCTCTCTCTCTCTCTCTCTCTCTCTCTTTCTCTTCATCTTTCTTTATTGCCCTAATCGTATTTAAAACATGCTTAAATAGACTTTCGTAACTTAGCAAGTAATGCCTCACTCAAAATCACACGCACTATCGATTAATCTCTTCGATTGATCGAAACCTCTCCATCAATTGAATCGAAGATGTCCAAAAACGTCCAGCGACTAATTTAAATTTTTAGAATTTTCTCGATCGATACATCAATCGATGGACTCTTGATCAAATTGAATATCTTATCAATTGATTGATTTCTCTCTCTCTCTCTCTCTCTCTCTCTTGAATAGAAAACACACGATCAATGAACTCTTTCATACAAAGTTCTTGAATAATGATCTTTAAAATTCTACTTCTTCAGACTTTAAATACTTAATTTTCATCTCTTTTGGGCTTTTTTTATTTTTTGTTAGCCTGTTAGTACACCCCACTGTTAGTTCACACTTCACTGTTAGCCACCCCCACTAGGGATTGATACCAAGACATCTCCATCAATTGGACTTCTAACAATCTCCTGCACAATGAAAAATATTTAATAAGGCTAATTTACCATTCATATACAAGGGAAAATAATTCAAAGTTTAAGATAATTATGCAATATTAAGTAGTTATCAGTTGCTGTCTTGAAACATATTTTCCCCCACAAGAAGACGATCCCTAATGCATTAGGTCCCAACAAGTTTGCCCTCGACGTACAACAACTCTCCTCTAATATGAATTACTTAAATCTGGTGCACTCTCGATTATAGCCACATGAACTCAAGAATACTTGAACTGATTTGCCTAGAAAGAACATAGGAAAACTAGAGAAGAGAAAATTTTTAGATGAATTTTCCCAATGAGAGGAGATATCTTTATAAAGGAAAATTATGTAGTCATTGGGGCTCGAGGCATATGCGAGGGGCATAATTAATGTATGTCGGTGCATGCCAGCATATTAATTATTAGTAAGGTGTACAAGGGCTCTTTATTTTCATGTGCAAAAGATATTTAGAGAAAACAAAAAATGCCCTATCAAAGACACCACCTCACAACACTGTGCCGCGATCACTGTCATACGCGTGTGTGCAAGGTTACTCACATGGCATACCTTCATTTTTTAATATAAAGAATTAATGAATGATTTTAATATAAAGGCATAATTTTCCTAACAAGTTTCTAATATGGGATAAAACTAAACACCATTAAGACATAATGATTAATAAAGATAAAATTCAATTTTTCTAGATTTTTTAAATCATTCTTTTTGTACTCTTTTAATCTAACTAAATGATATATGATGTGAACTCCATCTATCGTGTCTCACTCCAATCATTTGTGTTTACCAGACTCATGACATGGGGTCTTAATTGGCATTTGTCAAACTTGGGGCTTGTACTCCATGGCTCAAATCAGTGTTGGCCGGACGCGACTCAATTGCAACCAAGCAACCTTTGAATCCAGTTCCTGGGGTACTCATGGGGCACTTGACGAGTGGTCCAGGTCCAGCTACCCTTCAAGTTAGTGTTCATAAAGATGGTCAAAAATAAAACACTGACCAACCAATAATGAACCATCCACCCCGAATAGTCAAGTCCTGGCTCAGATTCTTTGGCTGGTGTGATTTTGGGTTATCGCCCGTCAGATCCTCTAGATTAATAGTTAAGATGCAACTTTTGTGATGCCCTTCTTCTATAATTAGCTTATAGTATTTAGGTGAAATGAGAAACACATTTGCCTGTCCTTAATTTTTGAAAGCACAAGAAGTTATGATATTTTGCTCAGCAATCCAGCTAAATCAGCACATTAATGACGCATTTGGACCGTAAGTTTCTCATGTCTCAAGTAGCTTATCTTGGTTTCTATTTATTAAGTTAAAGTGATTATATATCTTTAAATAAAAAAAGATTACTTATAATTGATCTTATACCAAGCTTACTTATCTCAAATAAGTTACTTATCTACTGCTATAGGTAGAAAACTTAACTTATTTAGTGGTATTCAAATGGGCCCGAAGGAATTCCTGGGGCATTTCTAATTCTTGTATGGGTGAGTTTCTTAGACTTAAACAATGCGAAAGCGCATGGTTTGAAACAACATGCAGCATACATCGGTTGGTATAGGTGGAAGACCATCATGGTCAAACATGTTGGACAAGTGCGACTTTCACAACATGTGTGTGTGTGTGTGTGTGTGTGTGTGTGTGTGTGTGTGTGTGTGTGTGTGTGTGTGTGTGTGTGTGTGTGTGTATATATATATATATATATATAAGAAAACGAAGTACATTATCATACATATGGATCATCACAATGTTCTTGTTTCATCCATTTGGTTGTTTACAAAATCTGGCTTTACGCTCTTGCCTACAGCGTTTGTGGTTTTTTATATGTCCTGTTTTTAGCCTTAATCAGGATAAATGAAATTATTATAATCAGATTTTTTTATTTTTTATTTTCTGTCCCCACACTTATGGAACATTAACAATATTCCCAAGGCTTTTAAATAAGACATAGAATGTCTTATGTCATTCATTCATTTGTGAAACCAAGAGTAAGTCATGATGCAAAAATAATACAAATCAATATTTTATTCTAAACATCTCTGATAAATGGATGGACAAAATTGAGCCGAGAAAAATATGTAAGTCTAATCAATGTCTTGTAACATCTATTTGTCCAGAACATCCGTTTGAAGGATCCCATTTTGTATAGCATGCGACTCCAGTACTGAAGCACTGAAAAAGCCATAATTAATATTAATTGCAACAACAGCAACAATGTCGGACGCGGATTGCGTCCTACCCGGCCCTTCTCACTGGGAACGGGCAGGTGCTTTGAGTAGCCACCGTGATGTATGGGTCTTATCCACACTGTCCATTCATTTTTTCGTATCATTTCAGGATAGAAGCCTAAAAATGAGGCAGATCCAAGGCTCAAGCGGACCACACCATAGGAAGCAGCGGTGATAATAATCATCACTGTTGGAACTTTTCTAGGGCCAGGGTGATGTTTATTTGCCATCAACCTATTCATAAAGTTACATAGCCGTAGATGAAGGATAAAAAGAAAATATCATACGGAAAAAAATTAAGTTTTCAACAAATCCATCCAAAACTTTTGTGGCCCAGGAAGTTTTCAACGGTTAGAGTTTAATCCCCATTGTGTAGCCCACTTGAGCCTGGGATCTGCCTCATTTTTTAGATTGTACCTTAAAATGATACGAAAAAAAATGAATGGATTGTGAAGAAGACCCATATTTCACGGTTGCCACTCAAAGCTCCTGCCCGTTCCCAGCTGGAGACGGGCGAGGGTAGTACGCAGTCGGCGTCCATCAATGTCACCTATCACATTGGTACTTGTAGCAGATCATCCGTCAACTATTTTATTTTATTTTATTTTATTTTATTTTTTGTTACAGGGGGGGACGCGGATTTCCTGCGAAAGCCTTTCGCAGGAAGTCCCTGCGCTGGGAACCCAGGTGGGGCCCACTGTGATGATTTTGAGAAATCCTCTCCGTCCATCAGTTTTTTGAGTTCATTTTATGACATGAGGCCAAAAATTAACCATACCCAATTCTCAAGTGGGCCGAAAATGTGAGAATTAAATTTCGACAGTTGAAATATTCGTGGGCCACAGAAGTTTTGAATCATTGTAATATTTGTTTTTTCAGTTCATCCCAGTACGAATGATGTTATTAACGGTATGGATGACATGTAAACATCACTGTAGAATTCAGGGAAGTTTCAACGGTAGGAATTTCCCTAACCATCTTTTCCTTTACTACGGCCCAATTGAGTCGTGGATCCTGCTCAATTTTGGCCTCATACCCTAAAATGATCTCACAAAACGGATGGACAGGGTGGATTCCATACAAACATCACAGTGGGCCCCACCTGGGTTCCCAGCGCAGGAACTTCCTGCGAAAGCCTTCCGCAGGAAATCCGCGTCCTACAGGGGGGCTTCCTGCTGAAATATTCAAAGGGTGTTTTCGTCACTCCATGAATCGAGGTAGCATCGTCGGTTGCTTCTTCTCCCGGCGTACTTTTTTTAAAAAATTTGGATTACACTAGTTTGACTCGCGGGGGGCACGCGGAGAGCCTTACAGCACTATGCGGATCAAACATACATCCGATCCACTCCGTCCATAAGGTTAAACGCCTCATTTTCAGCATGGATCTTAAAATCATTTCAATCCATTACTTATGTAGGCGACTCTGCAGGGAAATGTGTAAAATCATGCTTAAAACATATAAATTTAAATGGTGTGGCCTACATAAATCTTGGAATGTCCTGAATTTTAGAAAATCCATTCATCCACGTTTCACGTCAGATGAGTGGATTGGATAGCATGGACACATTATGGTAAAGGCCAGAGCAATTTGGACGATTTTGACGGTAGGACTTTTCATCTACTGTTTTCAGTGTAGCTCACGTTAGTATTGAGTAAGCCTGATTTGACCTAGATCAAACACAGGGTGGCACACTTGATGGACGGGGTGGATCTTATCCACATGAATCCCTTAGTCCACGCCACTAAAATCAGGCCCCGTCTACTAAGAAATTCACACAAGCATTCTCCTATAGCCTATTCCAACGGCGGAATCCGTTGAGTAATCTGCCCCAGTACCTCAAAATGTAGTCCTCGGGATGCTAGGGTTCGGAAGCGGATTGGCTGGTTTACCGCATACCAGCTATATATAGCTGTGTATTGACGTCAGCAAGTTCTGTGGGTCCCATCATGAGGTATGTGTTATATCCAAACGGTCTATCCATTTGATGAGCTCCTATTAAGGCTTAGCCGAAAAATAAGACAGATCTAAAGATCAATTGGACCACATTGCAAAAAGCAGTCAGGTATTGAACGTCTACTATTGAAACTCTTTTGGGGTTACAAAAGTTTCGGATCAACATGAAATTTGTTTTCCTCTTCGTCCATGTAATTTTAATCTTATTAACAAATGGGATAAAAAATAAATATTATGGTAGGTCTTATAAAATTTTTAATAACGATGATTGTTATTTTTGGTGTGGCCCATTTGAGCTTTGGATATGATTCATTTATTCTCTCAAACTCTAAAATTATCTTAAAAAATAGATAGACGGTGTAGATATAATAAATACATTATTGTGAGGCCCATGTAACTTTTATATCCTTTGAACCTTTCACGCAACTTGGAGCTCCAGGAGCCTCGCGCTCATCTTCTCACCAGAAGCATCTACACTGGCTGGTGTATGGTACACTAAGCAAATCCGCTTTACCTAGGTCCTGCCTTCATTTATCAGACCCGTATAAATGAAGGAAGCAGATTGGCTGGTGAATCACACACCAACAGCCTAGCTGGTGTGGGTATGTGTGGTGCGTAGATGAGCTCGGACGCTCCTCGAGCTCTGTGCTGTACGAACGGTTTTAAGGAGATCAAAGTTACAGGGTCCTCACAATGATGTATTTATCATATCTACACCGTTCATCCATTTTTTTTAGATTATTTAAGATCTTGATCCAAAAAATTAGTAACTTTCAAAGCCTCATCTGGACCACACCACAGTAACAGTGGGGACAATGATTCTCACCTTTAAAGCATTCGTAGGGGGCCCACCGTAACATTTAATTTCCATCCAATCTAGTCTTAAGGTCAAAAGGACATAGATGAAGAGAAAAAACAAATATCATATTTATTCAAATTTTTTGTGACACCAAAAGGGTTTCATTGGTAAGCGTTCAATCAACCACTACCTCTTATAGTGTAGACAAATTGATTTTTGTATCTGTCTTATTTCTTTGTCTCAAGACTTATGATGAGCCCACCAAGTGGATCGGCCGGTTTGGATATAACTCATACATCATGATGGGACCCACAGAACTTAGTGACGTCAATACACTAGCTACGTCGGTGATGTGCTGTACACCAGCCAATCTCCTTCCATGAAGGATCACGACAAATCATAGAATCCTGACCAAGTAAGTACGGTTCATTTATGATTTTGCTTGTGAAATATGATATATCGATCTTCATTACCAGGGAAACGGATTGGCTACTCCCCTTCCACCAGCCAATGGCTGGTGGTCGGTGTTTTGTGGGCCCAATCATAATGTATGTGTTTCATCTATTCCGTCCATCTATTTTTCTAGATTATTTTATATTATGAGACCAAAAATGAGGTCTATCCCAATCTCAAGTGGACCACATTACAGGAAACAATGTTGATTGAATATCGACCATTAAAAACTTTATGGGGGCCATAA
This sequence comes from Magnolia sinica, assembly GCF_029962835.1. NCBI lineage: Eukaryota > Viridiplantae > Streptophyta > Magnoliopsida > Magnoliales > Magnoliaceae > Magnolia > Magnolia sinica. The sequence goes on along the minus strand of NC_080575.1, from coordinate 87,640,489 downwards.
AAGTTTTGGATCAAGCTGATCTATGTTTTTCTCTTCATCTAAGTCTGTATGACCTAATCAACAGATTGGATGTCAAATAAACAGTACAGTAGGCCTTAGGAGGATTTTAATGGTGGATATCCAATCACTAATGTTTTCTTTTGGTGTGGTCCACCTGAGATTTATATCCCTCTAATTTTTGGGATCAAGCCTAAATTGATCTGTAAAAATGGATGAACGGCATGGATTAAAGACATACATCATGGTGGGCCCACAAAGCACCGACCACTAGCCACTAGGCTAGTGGCAAGGGGAGTATCCGATCCGTTTCCCATTACCAGTCACTGTGGGACCCATTTGATTGGACAATCCGTGATGTTTTTCCAGTCTATGCTATAAACGCTCTGGCCCACAGAATTTAGGATCCCAGGCAGGGAGAGTCGGCCCCATCTGTAGTGGAGTTCCCGGGAACTACAGTTTAGGGTACTCCTGCGGATTACCAGATTTTTTCGGTTCAAAGACAAATGCAGTCAAATCAAACTGTTACACCAGTGCTAGATTCCTGTGATAGTTCATCACCGGTTAAGGACTGGCATTGACCTAGTCACCGTACACGTGGCGTATACAATAGCAACGGCGACCATCCGCCAGCCATTGTGGATGGAGCCTAATTTGAAAACCCTTATCTGATCAATTTATTTCTACGGGTTGAGTTCATACTGTGAGATTTTGCAATGGTACACCTGACTGTGGAGCTAACGCTGATGTATGTGCCTTAAATCCAAACCATCCAAAAATGAAGCTGACCCAAATCTCGAAAGCTCATTTTAGGCCATGAATACAAAAATGAAGCTCACCCAAATCTTAGGTGTACCACACCCGAGGAAACAGACGTGATTGAAGTCCCACCGTTAAAAACATTATAGATTCCACCGGAATGTTTATTTGTCATCCGACCTGTTGATAAGGTCGCAAAGATCCAGACGAAGAGACCACACAAATATCAGCTTGATCCAAAACTTTTGTGGCTCACCGGAAGTTTTTAATGGTCGTTTACCACTTTTTCTTGTACTATGGTCCATACCAGATTTTGATCTGGATCATTCCAAAAGCCCGAAATTTTGCTTTCAATACGGATGGACAGCGTGGATGTATTCACATACATCACGGTGGGCCCTACAGTCAGGGTCCCACCCACCTCCTTGGTGTGGGACGGTGTGGGCATCTTGAATACAAATATGGTGGATGAGTTTGATCTACCCCCATAGTCTTGCGTTGCATTATTATCCTCTTAGTGTAAAATGACAAAACTACCCTCCACAACAGTACCAAGAGACTCTATATCCCTGGGGGTATTTCAGTAATTTAGTCATTGTAACTAGGGCTGAAAGTAGGGTGGGTTGAGTTGCGTTAGGTTGGGTTGGTGCTCAACCCTAGCCCTACCCAAGGTTCCTGTAACCCAACCCAACCCAACCCAACCCAGGGTTGGGAATTCTCAACCCAAGCAGATTCGGTCGGGTTGGTCGGTTGGATACATGATAATATTTTTATTATGACATTAGTTTATTATATATTAATACACGTCTTATTTTTATATTTATAGATTTATTAATTAAATATGTAGTTATTTATAATAAAGAACTTTATCTTTTTTTTCTAAACAAATAAGCTAAAATATAGGATAACTATTTCTTTAAAAGTCATGTTATGTGGCACGCAATCTATTTGGAAGAGAAAAATCCGACATATCTTTTTAGCTTGAGTTATCGAAAATGATGTAAACCAATGAGACCCAACAATACCGGAATTTCCTATACCTTCAACACAAACGATCCACACTCAATTATAATTTATTAGTAACTTATATATTGATCGGCTTCAGGTTGGGTCGGGTAACCCAAGACCTTAACCCGAACCCGACCCAAGTTTTATTGGGTGGGTGTTTGTATAGCCCAAGCCTAAGATTGGACTCAATACATCTTGCCTGAGCCAATCCAATGTCGGGTCCTTAGCGGGTAGGTTGTCGGGTTGAACCCGCCCAACTTTCAGCCCTAATTGTAACTCTATTTACGAAAGTCTTCTATCCAACGGAACACACCCTCTTTTCAGTTTTTCCGTTTGTATGGGTCAAAGTATTCAAAACAGAGAATAGTATGAGCTTTGATTAGTCAAAGGGCTTTGAATAGTCAAAGAGACCCACCCACACAAACACTATAAATACTCAACCTACCCACCATCCTAACACATACACTCACATACATCTCAACGAACACAAACAAACCTCTGGTGCACCCACAACTTCCCCTATCAAGAGCTTCTTGCCCTGCTTGATTCCAGCGACATCAACCCCATTTCCAACAACGATGAGTCCTCAACGAACATGGGCAGTTTTTCTTGTTTTCATTGTCTGTGTTGTCATTTTGCAGCATGGCATTGTTGCAGCGGCAAGGGTGTTACCGGAGGATTTTGCTGGCAGCAATCACCTAGTGACATACCCATCTGTGTATGAGAAGGCGAAGTCTACTATGGAGTTTTGGATGAGCCAACTGGTGTCAGGGCCAAACCCAAGTGGGCCCGGTCACTAGTTCTTGTGTGCCGCAGTACTGAGCGTGCTAAGAGTGGGCATGATAGATTTTTTTTTTTATATATATATTTTTAGGTACAGAAATTGTCGAGGTGTAAATGAAATTTGAATTCTCTGAAGTTTTGAAATACAATTATACTTTTATTTATTTTAAGAGATATATCGGGATATTCTCCTTTTATTTCCATGCCTATGGTTTGTGAGCATTGGCGCTGATATGGATGGTGCTTTTATGTTGAGGGTGGGCCCGCGTCAAAGCTTTGATGGGAGGCTATTTTCTGCCGTATGATGACATGTTATATTAGATCTGTTGTGACAACCAAGGGTTTATTTTGATGGAAAGTGAGCCCATATACCAGCTACAATGTGGGGCCTTGTTGCACTGTTAGATGGTAGGCATTTCAGCCTGACCCATTAATAAATAGGGCTTGCAGTACGCCATGCCATTCAATGTTTTGAATATGCAGAGCCCGGACCTGAGCCAGCCCCAGGCCTGCCTGTTGCTAGGCCCATTCATCAAGTAATGCACACCATGACCATGCTCTGGACAAAAAAAATAATATTGATTGACTCATCATCACTTTATGAGAAAAATGAACAGGCAGAAAGTAAGATGATCCATATCCAATAGTACATGTGTACCACTCACTTTATGACGGTTCTACCGTTGATTTTTGGCACATGGCGTTTGCACTATTATCATGGTGACAAATCTCATTCTCGGCAAAATTTTGAGTCCAAAAATTTCTTGAGTGATTTTTAGATTTTAAATTTTTTGGAAATATAATTGGAAAACATACTTAAAAATATAACATTAAAAAATAGGCATTTTTACTCTGAAATTTCATGGGAGTTGCTTTTTGAGGAGGAAGACTACCAGAATGTGCCCTTCATTATTATTATTATTATTATTATTATTATTATTATTATTATTATTTTCTTTCAGAAAGTGATAACTTGAGAATTAGTATGACTCTTGTCTCCTAATTGTATGTTAATATTCATTAGTAGCAGAGATATAGATCGATCGCATTAGTACGACTCTCTCCCTATTGTCGACACGACACTCACACCAATTACTACTCGTCGTCAACCATTCGCCTCCAACAATAGAGTAGGCAAAACACATTGCTATAGTTGGATGCAAACAACAAAGATGTTGAAATTCCACTGTCATTATCGCCTACAACAAATTACAACTGACGACTTGAGAAGCATCTAACTATGATCTTTTCTACTATGGGAAAACCATGTAAGAGATCTCAGACATATAAAGAAGTATGAACTCATAGATAAGATCCTATTTAACTACAAGCTATACAAGGCGTAACCCATGTGTCCCTACTCATGGCTCAGTGGTGGATAGTGTGAGTTTTGACACTCAGGTTATGGGCATATGTGGTGTATATGGGTGAGTGTGTAACAAAATGTTTTTTTTAAAAAAGAAGCTATACAAGGAGTGTGATTGGCTAGTGTAAGGCCTTGTCAGCTTAATTCATCAAGCCCAGGCCCAATAGGTCAAGTTTGTTAGGATAAGGAACAATCAAATCTACTATAATCCAATTTTTAAGGCCTCATTTAGCTTAAGAGCATTTTTGAGAAGATCACAGTCAATATAAATTGTTATGGGTAAAAATAGACTGATCAGATGTATATACTTGAAGAATATGGATTGCTTGAGGGCCACAAAATCACCTTGACCTCGACCAAAGACCTCGACCTCAGAGGTTGGCCTTGAATACCGAACTCGGCCTTAGGTACCAACCTTGGCCTCGGAGGTTGGCCTCGGATATCGACCACCATATCCGAATACAAATACACTTACAACATATTAAGATAAGATTATCTTCCGAGATATTTGCCGAGGATCTCAAGAAGTCAACCACAATACATCCGAAGGAAGATCTCTTCCGTAATACGCAATCATCATCTAAGAAACATTGCTATATACATCTCTAATAACAAAGGATATAAATAAAGGCATTCTCTAGAGTAAAAGGTACGACCATTATTTCGATTCTTATACACTTTCTGTAGAACTACCACGACTTAGGCATCAAAGAGTCCCCGGCCTTAACCGGCACCCCCAATATCTTAATTTCCTTGTTTTCCATTAAATCACAGGTACTCCGGCTAGCAGGAGGTGAGAAAGGATCGACCGAATTTTTGCATGAACAGTTTGGCGCCGCCTGTGGGAACGACATTAAAGTTATTCCCATCTTCTACAGTGATTCTGCAATGGCGAAAAGTATGAAGAGGGCCTAGGCCATGATCGCAGCAACTGCTCCCCCACTAGCAGAGTAGTCTGCGGACCACGAAGACCCACCCTCGCAACTTCAAGCTGATTCCACACGCGTAGACACTGCACAGCGGTCTTGAAACTAAGGAGCTCGACTCGTCTCTCTGGAACATTAAGTCGAAGCACTGACCGGTAACATTAAACGGATAATGTAGATATTGGAGAGACAAAAACTACCTCCCGACTTGGGGACAGATGCACAGGCAACTACCGAGGTCTCTGCACCTCCTTGGGCACCAGTTAACTCGCAGAGAACCAAACAACATCCTAGGAAGTCAAGCCATACGCCCTCCCACACTTCGGAAATTGCCACACTCGCCTACTTCGACTTATGTCATATGTTGGAGAAGAAGAGGCGTGGAAAGGCTCCCGAGACGGTAGCCAAGAACGAGGGCCCTCTGAAAGGCAGAACTCGAGGAATTGTGACGTCAAATTGGTAATATCCGCCAAGCCTATCGTGCCAAAATACCGACCTCTGTCGAGGCTATGTTGGAGGAGACCAAGCCGCCATTTACCAAAGAGATTATGGGAGCCCAACTCTAGCCCAAATTCCAAATGCTGCAAATCACCCCCTATTCGGGTTTGGCGACCTGGCCGAGCATTTGGAATCGTTCAGGGCATGGATGAAGCTCCATGGCACGTCAAGCTTGGTTATATGTCAAGCCTTCTCCCTGGCTTTGTTGGGGACTACACGAAAATGGTTTCAGTAATTAAAACCGAAATCCATCAGTTCGTTCATATAGCTTAGCAAGGCCTTCATCACTAAATTCATTGGAGGAAAAGACAGAAAAAAGTCATCAACTCATCTTCTCACAATTACTTAGAAGGAGGACGAGCTGTTAAAAGACTATGTCATCCATTTTAACACTAAAGTTGTCCAAGTTGACGATCATTTCGACCAGATAACTCTGACCGCCATGGTAACTTGCCTTAAACGAAGAAAGTTCCTCTTCTCTATTGGTAAGAACCCCCTGACTACCCTCACCGACATACTTAATCGAGCTCAAAAATATTCCAATGTTGAGGAGTTCTTTAGTTCATGAAGAGCTGCTCAAGAAGAAAACAACTCAGCTAAGGATATAAAGTGAAGGGAAGAAGGAGGAGCCCTTTGTCGTTAACGACAAAAGAAAGAAAGATGACGAGCAAGACCGAGACCATTATACCAATAGACATTCGAAAAGTCACTTCCATCAGTACACTCCCTTAAATACCAAGTCGGAGCAGGTAATTGAGGAAACTGGGCTGGTCAAGAAAACTTGATAATTGAGTTGAACCAATCAACCGAGCTCGATAATAAGACTCGTCTGTCAACCCCGACCTACTTGACTAAGAGCTACCTCCCTTTTTAAAATGAAAAAAATGTGCTCATGATTCTACTATCATGTTTTTTACTATTTTATGAGTTCTACAATAAAAGAACTTCCCCAAGTTAGGCGAAGAAAATTCTTTTAAATGATTTCTCGACTCTTTGAACTATACAACTGACTACGAGGGCTTCTCTTAGTGTAAGGGAAGAAAGTCCTTCATTGTAAATTATAGTATGAAAGAATCTCCCTAGGTCAGGGGATGAGAATTTCTTTCAAAGTCTAACTATCCGAGCTACGTGATCAACGACTAGGACTTCCCTCAGTTGAAGGGAGGAAAAGTCCCTCTTAATAGTTCTACAGTGGTCGACAACTGGGACTTCCCTCAGCTGAAGGGAGGAAAAGTCCCTCTTAATAGTTCTACAGTGGTCGACAACTGGGACTTCCCTCAGTTAAAGAGAAAAAAAAACAATTAACTTATCAATCTTACGATTGCTCAGCCCACTAGCTCTACTCCGTCTGACCTCTCAACCTTCTAACCTCTTCGGTGCAAGGCATCACACAATGTTAGTCCATACTAACTTACTTTTCTAAGCTCCTCGAGAATGCTCGGAAGCAGAAGGCTATTGTTATGTGTAAAAATGGACTGACCAGATGTATAGACTCAAAGATTATGGATTGTTTGAAGGCTGAAAAATTACCTTGGCCTCGGGTATCAACCTCGGCTTTGAAGGTCGTCCTCGACCAAAGACCTCGACCTCAGAGTTGGCCTCGGATGCCGAACTTGGCCTTAGGTACCAACCTCAGCCTCGGAGGGTAGCCTTGGATATCGACCACTGTTGGCAATCCCAAGTGTAGGGTCGTGATGTAGTAATAACTCAGTGAGACCGAGGTCAAATCCATAGGGAATGGGGAACACGGTTTAGAACTAATCTAAATCTAACATGGTTGTTTGGTTTTTTAATTCAGCAATGAAGAAAAAGGTTTTGAAATAATAAAGATAAAAGACTAAGGCTCCAGGAATCCATCTATATTAATCTCAATATTTAATCTACTTGATTCAATGATAACTCGATTGGAATCAAAGTGTTATCCTATCCAATTGGATGATGGAACAGTTAAAACAAATTTGAACTTTTTATTAGTTTAGTTCCAAAATATCCATTTAATTACAATGATCACAAAGAATTCAATCATCCACCATGCTCATAAACAATGGTGAACAACGAATTTTACAAATCACAAAATTCCAAAGTTAATAATTTCATGTCAAAAGCTTTCATAACATCTATTGTAATTTCAGTCATAATAAACCATAAAAAACTGAAAATATATCTTTATTTAAACTAAAACTTAATGGAAGTTTAATATATACTTGAATTAAAGCAAACTAAGCATCAAAATAAACTAAAGGTTTCATCCCTTAGCCTTAGCTAAGAGATTCGCCTGAGAAGACTAATATCATATAAGAAAAACAAAAACTAAAAACCTTGAAGAAATCAATGTGGAAGAACGTTGTTGGCACTCCGCCTTGGCCTTCTCTCCCTTTCCAAGCTTTAGAAAATGCTTTGGAACGTCTTACGGACTCTTATTTATAGTTGTGGAACTACAACATCAAACCAACTTAGAGATTTCGTAAACTGACCTTGGATTTAAGCACTTTTGTTACATTTCAGTCGCATTGAAGTTGCATCTGAAAAATCTGTGTAGAATCTGTCACATTTAGGTGGAACCGAAGTTGTCTTCAATTAGACCAAATTAAGGTTCAAAATCTCACTTTCTTGTTGGACTGTTTTATGTGATTTTGGTCGAACCGAATTTGAACTTCGATGGGATTGAAGTCTATTTTCAGAATTATTTTAAGATTTTATCTTTTTAGACTCGGAGTTCCAAAATATGATTTTTCTGGACAATTTTCAGGATTCCTTTTCTTCACTTCAAACCTTTGATTCTCTTCATTCCTCACTTCATTAAGAACTTCAAAATCTCCAATTCTTTATTATATTATTTTGAGCTCTAAATCCATCATTTTAAGCGTATATTCATCTTTAGGTCCAAATCCACCTCGCATGACAAAAACATATAATTAAATCGAATTAATACTTAAATATCAAGAAAACTAATGTGATTGAATGGTTAAATATACAATATTTGAGTATCAAAAATCACCACCTCGAAATACAAATACACTTATAATATATTAAGATAAGATTATCCTCCGAGATATTCGCCGAGAATCTCAGGAAGTCAATCACAACACATCCAGAAAAAGATCTATTCCATAATACGCAATCACCATTAAAGAAGCATTGCATATATGTCTCTGAGAATAAAGGCTATAAATAAAGGCACTATAAAAAAATAGGGCAACGCCGACGGCTAAAAACCATCGACATTGAAGTCGTTGGACGAGCCATCAGGAAAGAAGGAGTCGGTGTTGCATGTCGATGGATTTAAACCGTCGGCGTTTCCGACGGTTAAATCCGACAACCAAATCTGTTGGCGTTTTCAACAGGCAAAGCCGTCAGCATTTCTCATTAAATTATATATGTAATAATGAAAATGAATTGCCTAATCAATGTACATCCAAATCACAAACATATAAATTTTGTATTTTCATAAAAAATTGATTGGAAAATATTACCCAATCCCAGGTTGCCAACTAGCCATGACGGATCATGACAACTCCATTTAAAAGCAAACTTAAGAAGAACATTGATACAATCATTAAATCTATGCTAATATAATATATATATATATATATATATATATATATATATATATATATATATATATATATATATATATATATATATATATATATATATATATATATATATATATCCCAATTCTCACAAATCGCATGAGGTAAATCTTTCAAGGTATAAGCTAATTCTCACCTTCTTAGTGAAAAGATAGTACATCAGGAAGAGCCAAGAAGACCCCTCATGGAGACCAAAAATGTCACCATATCTTTCTCTATGATGTCCATGTTACCAATGTCTTTTCTAAACATCCAATGCCAACACTTAAGAGCATGTAAATCTAGAGTTTGAAAGCTAGAACGAAAGCTTTCTTTTTTATTTTTATTTTTCTTCTTTTTAGATTTTTCAACTATAATATTAATTTTCCAAATATCTGATTGAGTTCTTGGTGTCGTGAATGCATGCATAGATGGGAAGATAATACTGTCTTCTTGCCTAGGATGATCCTTAGAACCTTATGGACCCTTTCCTTTGTTGGCCATTAAAGTACAAGCCAACTACATATGTAATGTAAACAGAATCAAAGAGATGGAAACTAATTTCACATACCGAATTTTGTGGACCAGATTCGAATTACAAAATGAAAAACATAACAACAAATATGAGCAAAAGGAGTTACACTGCCTCTGGAAGAAAAATCCCATTACAAACACCATGTGTGTGCTCCCTATTGCCCTGTTCTTCATGTACATATCGACCTCTGTGATGGCTACAAACGGGTTCGAGTTGAGCCCAGACTTCACTACCACACTAGAAAAAAAAAAGATCTTTAGCATGAACACAAACATTAGATTTATAGTAGATGCAACAACAGATCCACAACTAACATAACAGTAGATGGATAATTGATACGATAACATATTCATGACAAATGCACCAGCAAATCTATAGGAGAACCATAACAAATACAATAATAGATTCATGACAGACACAACATATTTGTACCAAATAAGTAGTAGATCCACAATAGATCTGTAGACAGGAAATTCACTGTCACGCCCCAAACTCGGAAACCAGGCTCACAAAATTCCCGATTGCCGAATCTGGCGCCGACAGCCTCTACAGTATCCCATTCTCGACTCCCGGTACCTATACGCCAGGTTCCGATCCTAGGATCCTACAAGGAGGATTTTTAACATCAATCTAATTCGTAATGAGCATAACCACAAGCATAACCCGCGAACAATAACCACAAGAACACCATCACAAAATACAGTATGATCAAAAACTTTAAGTACAATGCGTATGAAAGAGAAATACAATATAATGAAAGTAACAAAAACTCCAGAAGCTTGGCTACACACTCCAACTGCGGCGAGGCTATGGCTGCGTCCGGCATCACCTACACGCATCAATCGTGCATAAGCTTATAGAAATCTTAGAGGGTGGTGTAAGTGTGTGCGTAATATAAGCGTGCTCAGAATGCGAGGTCAGAGTAATGTGGAATCATATTGATGAGTACATGAATGCAAACTGTCGTACCAAGGTTATGTAGTGCAGAACATGAATGCTAACGGTCATATCAAGGCCATGCGATACATAATGCAAGTCAAGCATGCCAATCCACATCCACATATCAATGCAGCTCCTTACTAAAGCATCAAATCAGAACGATTCTCAGTCTGGATAATCACTGGGGTTTAGTACATTCTACGCCAGCTTGCCGCCCCTATCCGAACGTACAACTGGGAGAGTGGAAGAGACCTCACTGTTCGCTTGCCAATATCAGGCCCGACTCGTCGATAGTAGACTCATTCCTCAAGCTGGTCAAACTCAACCTAGAAATTGCCCCCTCACTCAGGCGGGTAAGGTCACACCCCTTTTCAACCGACCACGACAAAGTGGGAGACGCGGCCTACTGGTATACAGCCCTCGCGCGCTCATGTATCCACTCGATCTCGATGTTGGAGTCATCCTCTGGTACCATCGGGTTTAGGGATTTTCACCCAGGGCGCCCCGATGCTAGAAACAGTATTTTCGGTATCCAATCCAGCCATCCACGATGTGTCTGTGGAGGCTATGGCCCTGATGTTGCTAGGGCATACAATAATCATAATCACACAAATTCAAGTACATGAATCACTCTACTAGACATGCGACAAATCCTGTGCATACCGCATGCTCATGAAGTGCAACTCTGCATATCAGGGAGCCCATAAACAATCTGCCCGAGGGCATATGCTATGATCAGTCACTCCTCATATCAAGCATACATATGATGCGTATGATCATGAATCATGGATCTATACTAAGCATGTTATATAGTGATGGGCTCTGTGCATAGCGAAGATGGGCCTAGACGGCCTACACACTACAAGTATGGGCCTATCCATGGGCCTTAGGGAGAGTGACAATGCGGACATTTAACCAGCATTATCCTTACAATGTGGACGTCAAACCATCATTGCTCCCAAGGCATAGCCCGCTATAAAGGTCAACACATAAACCATGGTGGAATCACGTTATAATGGGCCTCATGTACATCCCACTGGGCCTCAACCCATGGGCCTCCAATACATCAAATGGGCCTCATGTACATGGGTCTTGTATATATCAAGATGGGCCCCAACGGATGGGCCACAACTACATCAAGATGGGCCTAATCACATGGGCCTTATATTTGTCAAGTGGGTCATATCAGTGGGCCTTACGTACATTGCAATGGGCCATAACCCATGGGCCTTGCATACATCACAATGGGCCTCACAACATGGGCCTTATACAAATCAAGGTGGGCCTCAACAATGGGTCACGTGTATATCAAATGGGCCACACCCAAATATAAGTGGTGATAAGGATTTTCACCATTAAAATTTCTAAGGTTTTAATGGTGGACGTTCAAACCCACTATTTTCTATAATGTGGTCCACCTGATCCTAGATCTGTCTTATTTTTAGTCTCAAGCCTTAAAAATGAGCTTGCCAAAGGCTGGACGGTCTGGATGCAACACATGCATCACGGTGGGTCCCATAGAGATGAACGACATAGATGAAGTACACACCTCATGGTGGGATCCACACTAGTGAAAGGTATGGATTTCAATACATACATCAGTGGGTCCCATGTGGGGCCCACCATAATGTTTATTTTCCACCCAGCCTGTTGACAAGGTCACATAGACATGTGGGCCCACCGTAATGTTTATTTCCACCCAACCGGTGGATAAGGTCACTCAGACCTAGGGCCCACTGCAATGTTTATATGCCATCCAAACTGTTGATAAGGTCACAGGACCTGAATGAATAGGAAAAAAAATTTCATATTTGGTCTGAAACTTCTACAACCTAAAAGGGTTTCAATGGTAGGCGTTAATCACCTCTGTTTCCTGTAACGTGGGCCACCTAAGTCCCTGTAGCGGCTGATTTTTGTGGCGGCCCATAGCTAGAAGGAGGGCCCACAAAATGCACAGTGTAGATGTTCTACACACATCACGGTGGGGCCCACAAATGGGACCGTGGGTCCCTGGCTCCAGTGTCCACGCAGCAGGACACTGCTGGCGTCCTCAGGTTGTCAGCGGCAGTAGCATTTGCTGCTGCTGCTGCTGTTTTTAAAAAAAAAATAAAATTTAAAGAATTTCCTAGGTGGGGCCCTCATCAGGGAAATCCGCCCCGCCCATTGCACTCTACGGCTCAAGACTGACCAAATGAGTCCAATATGTGGTATGATTTGGTGAATAAAAAGATCAAGGTGGGTTTCAACGGTAAACACCACTATTTCCTATGGTATGGCCCACCAGAAAATGGGATCTGCTTCATTTTTTGGCTCAATGCCTAAAATGAGCTAGAGAATGGAATGGATGGCGTGGATTAACTTCATACATCAGGGTGGGGCCTGCATGAACAGCCCACCCCAAAATCTCACACATATATATTATATATTATTTTATTTTTTTGTTAGCTTGTTAGTACATACCCATGTCAGTACACGCACTCCATGTTAGCCGCTCCCTGCTGCACGTCCAGCGTCCAAGGACGCTAAACGGCCTGGATATAACACAGGCACCATGGTGGGTCCCACACAGACGACGTGGCCCACCATGCATGTGTGTGTATATATATATATATATTAATATAATATAAATATATATTACATATATTTAGTCTAATAGATGGGATCTCCCTAAAATGTGGTGGGCCACTCTGTCTGATGGATGGAGTAGATTTTACATAGAGTGATAGTATGTGTACTCTAGGGGGGAGAGAGAGAGAGAGAGAGAGAGAGAGAGAGAGAGAGAGAGAGAGAGAGAGAGAGAGAGGGACCCCGCCACTATAGCCCCCTCTTAGTTAAATCACATACATCAAATGGGTCCCACCAACAAGTGGGCCCTAAAATAAGAAATAACGGTGGATCACCCACCTCTAGGCCTTCTCCTTGATCCCTTGGACTCCTTAGCTCCTTACCTTCACTTTTGATAGTGGTTGATGGGGTTTTGATGGTGAGGATGAGAGATGAGAGGGTAGGAAAGTGGGCCACACTTGTTATTTACGGAGAGAGCTTGGACGTATGGAATTCTTAGTTGCTTGAAAGTGAGGAGATGGAATGAAAGAGAGAGGGAAGTAATGGGTTAAAGGGATGGGGTGATGTAGTGGTTTTAAGGAAAGATATGGGTTTGTTTGAAAATGTGTAAAAGAGGAGTGGTGAGGGGAAAGAGAGGGTTGACTTGTGAGAAAAGAGAGAAAGGCCACTTGTATTGTTGTTGGGTGAGGTGGCATGGAGGTAAGGTGGTGTACTTGACTTGATTTGATGTAACATGTCGTAGAGATTCCCTCGAAGTTCACAATGCGCGGCGTTTCTTCAGAATGAACGCAGGCCCACATCTCCTGGCTTGGGTATCGGATCAGTGTGCGAGTCATGATGTTAGAACCGCGGCGACGACGCGGTCGCTATGATACAAGTTTCGGATCGAGCCGAATTCGGTATACAAGACCCGGCTTAGGATCATGCGCAAACGTCGGATACAGGTCGAGGGTTGCCAAAATTCAACCGGGAGGACCGCTGAAGTCCACGGAACAGTACGGACTATGATACGGGTCTTACATGTGCAGACATTACAAGCAACAAAGAGCTCACCATCTATAGTTGTGCCAACATCATCGCCGCAGATCTAGCAAACTTGACCGCTCGAGTGTTTCAAAGGTTTTGGCTGAAATTGCAATAGAAGACCTATTGGGGTAGCCACCAAGCTTCGGAGGAGATGCTCTCTCTACAAATCGGGGCAAGCGAGGATCTCGATGCTCTCTCTACAAATTTGGGCGAGTGATGAGAGGTCAGAGGCAGGAGAGAGAGAAAGAGAGAGGATTAGGTTAGGGCACTAACGGGAATAGGGGCACATTATTCTTGGACGCAGATTTCCTGCGAAAGTCTTTCGCAGGAAGTTCCTACGCTGGAAACCTGGGTGGGTCCCATCGTGATGTTTGTGAGAAATCCACTCCATTCATCCATTTTGTCAGCTCATTTTAGGATATAATGAAAAAAATGAGCCAGATCCAATACTTAAGTAGGTTGAAAAAGTGAGGATTGAACATCCACAGTTGAAATTTTCATGGGGCCACAAAGGTTTTGAATCAGGCTACTATTTGTGTTTTTAGTTCATCTCAGTCGGAATAATGACGTTATGAATGGTATGGATGGCATGTAAATATCACTGTTGACCCCAGGGAGGTTTCAATAGTAAGAATTTCCCAACCCACATTTTCCTTTGATTTGTCCCACTTGAGTATTGGATTCTTCTCACTTTTGGTCTAAAGTCCTTAAATGATCTCACAAAAATGATGGACGAGGTGGATTTCTCACAAACATCATGGTGGGGCCCACCTAGGTTTCCAGCGCATCCGTTGTTACCCGGTTTTGGCTGGAAGCAGATTGGTTGGTGTACCACACACTAGTTGGTGTGTTAACATCACCAAGTTCTATGGGTCCCATCATGAGGTATGAGTTATATCCAAACCGTTTGTCCACTTAGTGAGCTCGTCATAAGGTTTGAGCTGAAAAATAAGATAGATCCAAAAATCAAGTGGACCACACTATAAAAAGCAGTGGAGGATTGAACACTTGCCATTAAAACCCTTTTGCGGGTCACAAAAATTTTGGATCAATACGATATTTGTTTTTTTTAGTCTTCATCTAAGCTTGTGTGACCTTATGAACAAATTGGATGGAAAGTAAACGTTACAGTAGGCCCTGCAAATATTTTAACGGTGAGAATTGTCCCCACTTCTTTGTGGTGTGGTCCACTTGAGCCTTGGAAATTACTCATTTTTGGGTTGAAGATCTAAAATGATCTTAGCCAGCTATCGGTGACTTCGACAAATAAAAGCCATTGGGGAAACCACCTCATAGTCGTCAGCTTTGGTCATTATTATTATTATTTTTTTGTTAGTGAAGCCTCCTCTACAGTAAAAAGTACGACAATTGTCTCGATTCTTCTACACTTTTTGCAGATCTATCTTGACTTAGGCATTGGAGGGTCCCTAGCCTTAACCAGCACCCCCAATTTCTTCCCTTTTTTTTTCCCATTAAATCACAGGTACTCCGGCTAGCAAGAGGTTAGGAAGGATCAATCGGATTTTTGCATCAACATAAACATTTCAGAATATGTAAAATTGGTTTAGTTTATTCTAATAAATCTTACTTTATTAGTTAGAAATGATGTCAAAAGTCATGGACACGGAGTTTAGCAAAACAACTTAATGACATGAACTTCATTATGTGGAAAAGGTGAATCAGGCACATTTTTTCCAAGACGGTTGAATATGTACTTGGTTCCAAGTGCCAATGCAGCCGTTGTTTGCAACAAAATGACTTGTGTTGGTTGTCCTATCACTATGCTAAAATAGTGAAAAAATATTGACCCAAAACCATTGATAATAAATGTTAGCGACGGTTCACAAGGGCCATCATATTTTGCTTTGTCGAAAACGACAGACTAGAACTGTCATTAAAAACCAGGGATATGACCCAACGTTAGTAAACAATGGCCCATTTCATCATCACTGATGGTAGTTACTAATCTAAATTTTGCGACAGCTATTAGCTATCTCAAATTTCCAAATACAGATAAAAAGCGACAGCCATAAACTCTCACTAATTATCACACGGGTAAAAGGACAACTGTAAGCTTGCATTGTTTACCCCCGTAATATCGAAAGTAGTGTAGTCAACATACAGAATATAAAATAGTATTTCAAGTTCTAGGAATGTGTAAAAGGCTATATACATAATTAATCTTCGTTGCATGAAGATTTTAAAAACTTCCATACAACATAAGAGTAAGAAGGTTGAGATTGGACAAAAAATAGCATAGCAATTACTGATAAACCATTAGAAGCAACTAACAAATTAGGCATCCACTTAGCGAAGTGAATAACGCAGAAATTCTCACGAAAAGTAGTGCATGGATTTTGGAAGGAATTATAAGCACATGGAGATACTCCCTATTTCTTAGATTCTTGACTTGAAATTGAATAAAAATTAAAAGTGTTAAGCTAAAAAATAGGAGAGAAAGTAGGAAGCCTAATATACATGAACATTACAAATTTCATATATTTTCTTGTGATCTATTACACGAAAAACCATTGCCTGTTATAAGCCCATTGTAGGCCACTTTTTTCAATTAGCAGTTACAGTCATATCATCTAACGGGTACCATCTTTACTGTTCCAACTTAACCATTTTTAAAAACCATGATTCATGCAACCAACCCCAATTAGTTTGGATAAGGCTTTGATGATAATGTACCCAAACACACCCTAAGATAATTTTTTATTTTTATTTTTGTTCTTTTTAGATTTTTCAACTATAATATTATTTTTCCAATTATCTGATTGAGTTCCTGGTGTCGTGAATGCATGCATAGATGGGAAGATATTATTGTCTTCTTGCCTAGGATGATCCTTAAAACCTTATGGACCCTT
This sequence comes from Magnolia sinica, assembly GCF_029962835.1. Taxonomy (NCBI): domain Eukaryota; kingdom Viridiplantae; phylum Streptophyta; class Magnoliopsida; order Magnoliales; family Magnoliaceae; genus Magnolia; species Magnolia sinica. The sequence goes on along the minus strand of NC_080575.1, from coordinate 87,623,645 downwards.
TCCTTTGTTGGCCATTAAAGTACAAGCCAACTACATATGTAATGCAAACAGAATTAATGAGATGGAAACTAATTTCATGTACCAAATTCTATGGACTAGATTCGAATTACAAAATGAAAAACATAACAACAAATATGAGCAGATGGAGTTACGTACACTGCCTCTGGAAGAAAAATCCCATTACAAACACCATGTGCGTGCTCCCTATTGCCCTGTTCTTCATGTACATATCAACCACTCTGATGGCTACAAATGGGTTCGAGTCAAGCCCAGACTTCACTACCGCACTAGAAAAAAAGTCTTTAGCACGAACACAAACATTAGATTTATAGTAGATGCAACAATAGATCCACAACTAACAGAACAGTAGATGGATAATTGATACGATAACATATTCATGACAAATGCACTAGCAAATCTATAGGAGAACCATAACAAATACAATAATAGATTCATGATAGACACAACATATCTGTACCAAATAAGCAATAGATCCACAACAGATCTGTAGACAGGAAATTCACTGTCACGCCCCAAACTCGGAAACCAGGCTCACAAAATTCCCGATTGCCGAATCTGGCGCCGACAGCCTCTACAGTATCCCATTCTCGACTCCCGGTACCTATACGCCAGGTTCCGATCCTAGGATCCTACAAGGAGGATTTTTAACATCAATCTAATTCGTAATGAGCATAACCACAAGCATAACCCGCGAACAATAACCACAAGAACACCATCACAAAATACAGTATGATCAAAAACTTTAAGTACAATGCGTATGAAAGAGAAATACAATATAATGAAAGTAACAAAAACTCCAGAAGCTTGGCTACACACTCCAACTGCGGCGAGGCTATGGCTGCGTCCGGCATCACCTACACGCATCAATCGTGCATAAGCTTATAGAAATCTTAGAGGGTGGTGTAAGTGTGTGCGTAATATAAGCGTGCTCAGAATGCGAGGTCAGAGTAATGTGGAATCATATTGATGAGTACATGAATGCAAACTGTCGTACCAAGGTTATGTAGTGCAGAACATGAATGCTAACGGTCATATCAAGGCCATGCGATACATAATGCAAGTCAAGCATGCCAATCCACATCCACATATCAATGCAGCTCCTTACTAAAGCATCAAATCAGAACGATTCTCAGTCTGGATAATCACTGGGGTTTAGTACATTCTACGCCAGCTTGCCGCCCCTATCCGAACGTACAACTGGGTAAGTGGAAGAGACCTCACTATCCGCCTGGTAATGTCAGACTCAGCTCGTCGATAGCGGACCCATTCCTTAAGCTGGTCAAACTCAACCTAGTTATTCCCCCCTCACTCAGGCGAGTAAGGTCACGTCCCTTTCCAACCGACCACGACACAGTGGGAGACACGGCCTACTGGTATACAGCTCTCGCGCGCTCATGTATCCACTCGATCTTGACGTTGGAATCATCCTCTGGTACCATCGGGTTCAGGGATTTTCACCTAGGGACATCTATGGTACTTTCGGTATCCAATCCAGCCATCCACGATGTGTCTGTGGAGGCTATGGCCCTGATGTTGCTAGGGCATACAATAATCATAATCACACAAATTCAAGTACATGAATCACTCTACTAGACATGCGACAAATCCTGTGCATACCGCATGCTCATGAAGTGCAACTCTGCATATCAGGGAGCCCATAAACAATCTGTCCAAGGGCATATGCTATGATCAGTCACTCCTCATATTAAGCATATATATGATGCGTATGATCATAAATCATGGATCTATACTAAGCATGTTATATAGTGATGGGCTCTGTGCATAGCGAAGATGGGCCTAGACGGCCTACACACTACAAGTATAGGCCTATCCATGGGCCTTAGGGAGAGTGACAATGCGGGCATTTAACCAGCATTATCCTTATAATGTGGACGTCAAACCATCATTGCTCCCAAGGCATAGCCCGCTATAAAGGTCAACACATAAACTATGGTGGAATCACGTTATAATGGGCCTCATGTACAACCCACTGGGCCTCAACCCATGGGCCTCCAATACATCAAATGGGCCTCATGTACATGGGTCTTATATATATCAAGATGGGCCCCAACGGATGGGCCACAACTACATCAAGATGGGCCTAATCACATGGGCCTTATATTTATCAAGTGGGCCATATCAATGAGCCGCATCAATGGGCCTTACGTACATTGCAATGAGCCATAACCCATGGGCCTTGCATACATCACAATGGGCCTCACAACATGGGCCTTATACAAATCAAGGTGGGCCTCAACAATGGGTCACGCATATATCAAATGGGCCATACCCAAATATAAGTGGTGATAAGGATTTTCACCATTAAAATTTCTAAGGTTTTAATGGTGGACATTCAAACCCACTATTTTTTATAATGTGGTCCACCTGATCCTAGATCTGTCTTATTTTTAGTCTCAAGCCTTAAAAATGAGCTTGCTAAAGGCTGGACGGTCTGGATGCAACACATGCATCACGGTGGGTCCCATAAAGATGAACGATATAGATGAAGTACACACCTCATGGTGGGATCCACACTAATGGAAGGTGTGGATTTCAATACATTAGTGGGTCCCATGTGGGGCCCACCATAATATTTATTTTCCACCTAACCTGTTGACAAGGTCACACAAACATGGGGGCCCACCGTAATGTTTATTTCCACCCAACCTGTGGATAAGGTCACTCAGACCTAGGGCCCACTGCAACGTTTATATGCCATCCAAACTGTTGATAAGGTCACAGGACCTGAATGAATAGGAAAAGCAAATTTCATATTTGGTCTGAAACTTCTGCAACCCAAAAAAGTTTCAATGGTAGGCGTCAATCACCTTTGTTTCCTGTAACGTGGGCCACCTGAGTCCCTATAGCAGCTAATTTTTGTGGCGGCCCATAGCTGGAAGGAGGGCCCACAAAATGCACAGTGTAGATGTTCTACACACATCACGGTAGGGCCTACAAATGAGACCGTGGGTCCCTTCCTCCAGCGCCCACGCAGCAGGACGCTGCTGGCGTCCTTAGGTTGTCAGCTGCAACAACATTTGCTGCTGCTGCTGCTATTTTTTTTTAAAAAAACAAATTTTAAAGAATTTTCTAGGTGGGGCCCTCATCAGGGAAATCCGCCCCACCCATTGCACTCTACGGCTCAAGACCGACCAAATGAGTCCAATATGCGGTATGATTTAGCGAGTAAAAAGATCAAGGTGGGTTTCAATGGTAAACACCACTATTTCCTATGGTATGGCCCGCCAGAAAATGGGATCTGCTTCATTTTTTGGCTCAATGCCTAAAATGAGCTAGAGAATGGAATGGATGGCGTGGATTAACTTCATAAATTAGGGTGGGGCCTGCATGAACAGCCCACCCCAAAATCTCACACATATATATTATATATTATTTTATTTTTTTGTTAGCTTGTTAGTACATACCCATGTCAGTACACGCACTCCATGTTAGCCGCTCCTTGTTGCACGTCCAGCGTCCAAGGACGCTAGACGGCATGGATATAACACAGACACCATGGTGGGTCCCACACGGACGACATGGCCCACCATGCATGCGTGTATATATATATATTAATATAATATAAATATGTATTACATATATTCAGTCTAATAGATGGGATCTCCCTGAAATGTGGTGGGCCACTCTGTCTGATGGATGGAGTAGATTTTACATAATTCGGTGGGGCCCACTACATTCTAGGGGGAGAGAGAGAGAGAGAGAGAGAGAGAGAGAGAGAGAGAGAGAGAGAGAGAGAGAGAGAGAGAGAGAGGGACCCCGCCGCTATGGGCCCCTCTTGGTTAAATCACATATATCAAATGGGTCCCACCAACAAGTGGGCCCTAAAATAAGAAATAACGGTGGATCACCCACCTCTAGGCCTTCTCCATGATCCCTTGGACTCCTTAGCTCCTTACTTTCACTTTTGATGGTGGTTGATGGGGTTTTGATGGTGAGGATGAGAGATGAGAGGGTGAGAAAGTGGGCCACACTTGTTGTTTAGGGAGATAGCTTGGACGTATGGAATTCTTAGTTGCTTGAGAGTGAGGAGATGGAATGAAAGAGAGAGGGAAGTAATGGGTTAAAGGGATGGGGTGATGTGGTGGTTGTAAGAAAAGATATGGGTTTATTTAAAAATGTGTAAAAGAGGAGTGGTGAGGGGAGAGAGAGGGTTGACTTGTGGGAAAAGAGAGAGAGGCCACTTGTACTTGTTGTTGGGTGAGGTGGCATGGAGGTAAGGTGGTGTACTTGACTTGATTTGATGTGACATGTCGTAGAGATTCCCTCGAAGTTCGCAACGCGCGGCGTTTCTTCGGAATGAACGCAGGCCCATATCTCCTTGCGTGGGTATCGGATCGGTGTGCGAGTCATGATGTTAGAACCATGGCGACGGCACAGTCCCTATGATACAAGTTTCGGATCGAACCAATTTTGGTATATAGGACCCAGCTAAGGATCATGCGCAAATGTCGGATATAGGTCGAGGGTTGCCGGAATTCGATCGGGAGGACTGCGGAAGTCCATAGAACGGTACGGACTATGATACGGGTCTTACATGTGCAGACATTACAAGCAACAAAGAGCTCACCATCTGTAATTGTGCCAACATCGTCGCTGCAGATCTAGCAAATCTGACCACTCAAGTGTTTCAAAGGTTTTGGCTGAAATTACAACAGAAGACCTATTGGGGTAGCCTTCAAGCTTCGGAGGAGATGCTCTCTCTACAAATCGGGGCAAGCGAGGATCTCGATGCTCTCTCTACAACTTTGGGCGAGCAATGAGACATCAGAGGCAGGAGAGAGAGAGAGAGAGAGAGAGAGAGAGAGAGAGAGAGAGAGAGAGAGAGAGAGTGTGTGAGAGAGAGAGAGAGAGGACTAGGTTAGGGCACTGATGGGAATAGGGGCACATTAGTTGTTCTAGGACGCGGATTTCCTGCGAAAGCCTTTCGCAGGAAGTTCCTATGCTGAAAACTTAGGCGGGTCCCATTGTGATGTTTGTGAGAAATCCACTCCATTCATCCATTTTGTCAGCTCATTTTAGGATATAATGAAAAAAATGAGCCGGATCCAATACTTAAGTAGGCTGAAAAATTGAGGATTGAACATCCACAGTTGAAATATTCATGGGGCCATAAAATTTTTGAATCAGGCTAATATTTGTGTTTTCAGTTCATCTCAGTAGGAATGACATTATGAATGGTATGGATGGCATGTGAATATCACTGTCGACCGCAGGGAGGTTTCAATAGTAAGAATTTCCCAACCCACATTTTCTTTTGCTGTGTCCCACTTGAGTATTGGATTCTTCTCACTTTTGGTTTGAAGTCCTAAAATAATCTCACAAAAATGATGGACGAGTTGGATTTCTCACAAACATCATGCAAGGGCCCACCTAGGTTTCCAGCGCATTCGTTGTTACCCGATTTTGGCTGGAAGCAGATTGGTTGGTGTACCACACACCGACAACCTAGTTGGTGTGTTAATATCACCAAGTTCTATGGGTCCCATCATGAGGTATGAGTTATATCCAAACTATTTGTCCACTTGGTGAGCTCGTCATAAGGTTTGAGTTGAAAAATAAGATAGATCCAAAAATCAAGTGGACCACACTATAAAAAGCAGTGGAGGATTGAACACTTGCCATTAAAACCCTCTTGGGGGTCGCAGAAATTTTGGATCAATACGATATTTTTTTTTAAAAAAAATCTTCATCTAAGCTTGTGTGACCTTATGAACAAATTGGATGGAAAGTAAACGTTACAGTAGGCCCTGTAAATATTTTAACGGCGAGAATCGTCCCCACTTCTATGTGGTGTGGTCCACTTGAGCCTTGGAAATTACTCATTTTTGGGTTGAAGATCTAAAATGATCTTAGCCAGTTGTTGGCGACTTCGACGAATAAAAGCCATCGGGGAAACCACCTCACAACCGTCAGCTTCGGTCATTTTTTTTGTTAGCGAGGCCTCCTCTACAGTAAAAAGTACGACAACTATCCCGATTCTTCTACACTTTCTACAGACCTATCCTAACTTAGGCATTGGAGGGTCCCTAGCCTTAACCAACACCCCCAATTTCTCCCCTTATTTTCCATTAAATCACAAGTACTCCGGCTAGCAAGAGGTGAGGAAGGATCGATCGGATTTTTGCATCAACATAAATATTTTAGAATATGTAAAATTGGTTTAGTTTATTCTAATAAATCTTACTTTATTAGTTAGAAACGATGTCAAAAGTTGTGGACACAGTTTAGCAAAACAACTTAATGACACGAACTTCATTATGTGGAAAAGGTGAATCAAGCACATCTTTTTCCAAGACGGTTGAATATGTACTTGGTTCTAAGTGCCAATCCAGCCGTTGTTTGCAACAAAATGACTTTTGTTGGTTGTCCAATCACTTTGCTAAAATAGTGAAAAAATATTGACCCAAAACCATTGATAATAAATGTTAGCAACGGTTCGCAAGGGCCATCATATTTCGCTTTTTCAAAAACGACGGACTAGAACCGTCGCTAAAAACGAGGGATATGACCCAGCGCTAGTAAACGACGGCCCATTTCATCATCACTGATGGTAGTTACTAATATAAATTTTACGACAGCTATTAGCTATCTCAAATTTCCATATCAGTGTTACTAATATAAATTTTACGACAGCTATTAGCTATCTCAAATTTCCAAATACAGATAAAAAGCAACAGCCATAAACTCTCACTAATTATCACACAGGTAAAAAGACAACTGTAAGCTTGCACTGTTTACCCCCCTAATATCGAAAGTAGTGTAGTCAACATACAGAATATAAAATAGTATTTCAAGTTCTAGGAATGTGTAAAAGGCTATATACATAATTAATCTTCATTGCATGAAGATTTTAAAAACTTCCATAAAACATAAGAGTTATAAGGTTGAGATTAGACAAAAAAAAAATAGCATAGCAATTACTGATAAACCATTAGAAGCAACAAACAAATTAGGCATCCGCTTAGCGAAGTGAATAAGGCAGAAACTCTCATGAAAAGTAGTGCATAGATTTGGGAAGGAATTATAAGCACATGGAGATACTCCCTATTTCTTAGATTCTTGACTTGAAATTGAATAAAAATTAAAAGTGTTAAGCTAAAAAATAGGAGAGAAAAAGTAGGGAGCCTAATGGACATGAACATTACAAATTTCATATATTTTCTTGTGATCTATTACACGAAAAACCATTGCCTGTTATAAGCCCATTATAGGCCACTTTTTTCAATTAGCAGTTACAGTCATATCATCTAACGGGTACCATCTTTACTGTTCTAACTTACCATTTTTAAAAACCATGATTCATGCAACCAACCCCAACTAGTTGGATAAGGCTTTGATGATAATGTACCCAAACACACCCTAAGATAATGATTTGGTCCTATCCAACACAGCACGTCAAGCATATACAAGGTATCTAAGTATCATTGGATTTGGCAGAATAAAATAGTAAAAAAGAAACCACATGGATTATGAGGTTTAATCATCATCTGGAAACACATATAACCTGCATTTATACAAAACCAAATATACTAGATGGCACCATGATTTCCCTGAAAGTATCAGTGCATTGCATAGGGGCCTCCTAATAGAGTAAAATATTCAAGCGACACATATAACCTGCATTTATACAACACTAAATATACTAGATGGCACCATGATTTCCCTGAAAGTATCAGTGCATTGCATAGGGGCCTCCTAATAGAGTAAAATATTCAAGCGAGGCTCACCTTGGCGAGCATCTACACCTGAAGTTCCTCATTTCAGAGGGGTTGTGTTGGATTCTATAAGAGTGCTTTTCAGGTAGAAATTGAAAGGCCTAAAAGTTCAAAAGTCCAAAGGTCTTTGTGAAATGTGTGAGAAAGGTATTCATAGACTTGTGGCGCTCGATTTTCCCAACTTATAGAGGCAATTGATCATTTGTTGGGACTTCTGAACCAACCTTGGTAATTTGTGGTGCCAGGGATTTTGAGTGTGGCATAGGAATGCCTTTGAATGACATGCTCCTAAAATCACCGCGAGAAGTCTTCAGTCTTTAATTGGCGTAGGTTAGGTGATGATAAATAGAGTGGTGCAAGGATGCCATTGGATGCGTCCAGGCTTGTCTTGGCTAAGTACAAGAAATCAAGTGTCAACAACGGCCATAAAATTCTACAGTTGCAATGGGACAAACAAATGATTGATTTTTAGAACACGATAAGTTAGTTAAGCTCATCATGCTGACCTTTATGGATTTGTACTTGAAAATTATTTATGAATCCTACGTGACTGGTAAGGACAATTTGAAGCAATCACATAAGCTTCTGAGAACGCATTATATACATTCAGTTATTAGTGAAAAATAAAAATAAAAGTCACTAAGATGAAAAAACCAAATTCGGTGATCGATCAAGTGGACGAGATGACTGTGATTGTCAAAGAGCTAATGATACTTGGAAATCTAATCCTAAATATGTTGTAAATTTCACTTATTTATACAACCTATCAAAATTATGAGAACTCGCATTAATGTTGTTATAACCATGTTAGGTAGGATAGTCAATATGCCGGTACTACCCATGGTGTCTGTCATAGAAACTTAACTGTGAGAAAAGAAAAGATTTTCATCCTCCCAAGTTTGATATTGGTTAAGAGACGGTCACTATTGTACAAGTTACTGTCTCTTAACCATATGTTTCACAAGTAAATATAACAAGTGTCCCTTCTCCATTTAAAAAATCATGTTCCCATTATCTATTGAAATAGACTTCAAACCAAAATGGTTGTGTTGCACCCAGCATTTGAGCTATCTATTTAACCACATTTACAGTTGAGCTAATTTAGAAGTTAATAACTGTTAATGGGTCAATGATCTTTATGCATGGCACCGATGTGATGGATGGATGGGTGGATGAAATGAGGTATGATGCTTATCCATGGGCGATGTGATGGATGGATGATTCCTAGCCATGGGAGATGTTTGTGTGTAAGGTCCATGGTTGTACCTGTATAATTAATACTCATTAATACTAATGGATATAGCAAGTTCTTAGAATAAAATGTATTTCTGGTCAATGTGATACATGATGTATGATGTAGACTCTATACAGGGTCAGTCTGTCTCACTTCGGCAACTTGTGCTTACCAAACTCATAACATAGGGAGTGGATTAGGTTTACCTGGGTAACACCTTAGTGGGTGCTACCCTTACGGTGGGGCCCACCTTGATGATTTGTTGTGTATCCATGCTGTCCATCCATTTCTCCAGCACATTTTAGGACATGCTCCAAAAACTTAAGTTGGTCCAATTCTCAGGTGTACCACACCACAGAAAACAGACGTGATTAAGTGCCTCACCATTAAAAATTCCAAAGGGACCGTCGTAAGGTTTTCCGAATGTTTATTTGCATCCAACATGTTTATATTGTCAAGAAGACATAGATGAAGGGAAATATAAAGCTTACCTTAATCCAAAGCTTTAATGGCCCACAAAAAGTTTTTAATGGTTATTCATCACTGTTCCTAGTGGTGTGGTCCACATGAGATTTGGATCTTCTTAAGGTTTAGGATATCATCCTAAAATGATATTTAAAAACAGATTGACGGCATGTACCAGGTGTTACCAGGGTAACAGCTAATCCGCTCCCTATAACATAGTGCCTTCGTAGGGTGACTACGTGCACCGGCAGCTCAAATCGTGACACGCTTGTCAAACTTGCAACGAGGGGTTTACAACGTTATCATGTACCCCATGGGTCAGGTCAGCATCGCCAGATGTGATTCTAGCCGCCAAGAGACCTTTGAATCCAATTCCTTGGGTCATGTGGCACTTGAATGGCGGTCCAAGTCCGTCTTACGGTTAGTTAAAAACAAGACACTGACTAACCAATCTTAACCATGATCCATCTCTATTGAATAGTAAAGTCCTGGTGTATTGTTTGGATGGTGTGATTTTGGGTTTTGGCTCATTGGGTCCTCAAGTTGAACCGGGAAGTTCTTAGTTGCCCTTCTATTTATTTTATTGCATCCAGTGATTATTGAAATACTTTCCCATGAGATCTTGTGATATTCCATGCTGAATTTCACCCAGCAATCCAGCTAAATCAGAGCCCTGAAGAACCGGGTATTTCAAATACTCATATGGGTAATTTTCTTTAACTTGACCGGATGAAGGCACGTGGTTTGAAACGACATCCAGCACACCTCAGCTCCTGAGTGGAAGACCAACATAGTCAAACATGTAGGATATGTGCGACTTGCACCACACGGTCTTTTGATTTTTTTTCAGAAACGAATTGCATTTTATCATGGTATTCTTGTTTCAACTATTTATAATGTTCACAAATCTACCTAACCATCGTTGTCTCAAGTATTTTGCTTTCTTTACGCAGCATGTTTCAAGCCTTTTTCAAGATAAACGAAATTATAATAATGAGATGTTGTTAATGTTGAGAGATTATACAGAAATAATATTTTATGTAAAATATGAATGCTGGAAACCGAAATTAATTTGAAATCACGACAGGGCATGTATTAGAATGCTCTCCTTAAAGGTTATTTGCCCCTACTCAAGTAATTTGAGTATGTTGAAAGGTTATAGCCAAATTACTCCTAGGATACGACGAGCCTGGCGTGGATTTACGTTCAGCAAACACGAAGACCCACTAATGGAACTCTATTACACAATTTCTGGCAGAAAATAAAAGAAACAAATCTCAGAAAAAAAAAGGAGAAGAAGAAATGTGAATTAGACCACTGCACTGGTCTGTTCTTCAACTAATGGTTCAGATGGAACCGTTCTAGACCATACTGCTAGTCTGATATTAAGGCAATGGTTCAGATGAACCTTCCTGTCTTGCTGGAACTTCTGGTTCATAGAAGAGTATGTGGTTCTCGTTTGAGTCTGCTGGAGTGTGTTGTGATGGTTTAGAAACTCATCCAGGCCCAGTATACATAAGCTATGGTGGATGGGAGTTATGGTCTAGGGAATTTAATCCAAATGATCATTTCTAGCTGTTGAGAGAAACTAGCTGTTATTGACAGTTTCTTGCTGTTGTGCATGTAGTGTAATGGCTACTGCATGCAGCTATTTCTAACCGTTGTGAGACACTGGCTAGCCGTTTCTAGCTATTAGGCTAGTCACATGAAACAGTTTCTTCATTGTCAGCAATCAAACATTCAGTCCTCCAGATTTCCAGCCAACCATCCGCCTTAGCTCTCTGTCGCACCACGACTCGCACTCGTCTCGCAATTACACTACCTCACATGCTCACGCCCTCGCACCGAGACTGAGCGCGTGCTCGAGCGTGCGTGCGCACGGGTGATCCAGTATTACGCACTGGAACACACAAGCTCCATTCTCCTTGGACTAGGTGAGTAAATATTATAATACCCCACTTACCACATATATACTCTAAATCCTCCTCCTCTTTTTCTAATGTGGGACTATTCCCAAAACACAAGAAAATGTATTTTTCAAACCTTATATATATATTTTTATTTAAAATGAATTAAAAAATCAATATATATCAACAGTTAATGTGCCCACCATGAATATGTGACATTGGCAACATTTCCAAAGCTTTTAAATGAGACATCAAATTTTCTATTGTCAATGTGAACTATTCATTCATACATACAATTGTTGGGAATTCGTGAAAGCAAACTCCCAAGTCGGATCATACGAGATTAAGCAAATGTAGCAAAGCAATCACAAGCATACAAGAGTTTTACGTGGAAAAATCCTTGTGGAAAAAAAAAAAAAAACTATGACACAAAGCGATAATGAATCACTGTGAAAGAAAAAGTATAAGAGATTGAATCACTTACAATGTCGGAAAACTCTTATTTTCTTCTCCTCAAACCCTAAAATGATTATCCCCTTATTATCATACCATAATCTCGCAATCATACCCATATATATAGTGTCACACCTGTAATAAGAAACAATTCACGCAATTACACAAAACTGTGCGCTCCATCGATGTAAGGATCGATCGATTGAGCACACCCTCGATCAATCGAGCAAACATCTTCGAGCGATCAAATATGCTCAAAACAATCCAGAGAGTTTATAAGAAATTTTCGAATATCATCAATCCATCGAGCTAAGACATCAATCGATCAAGACCGTCCAAAATTCTCCAGAGACCAATCTATATAATTCGGGGCTGGCTTAATTGATCGACCAGGGTGGTTGATCGATCAAACCCCTGTTATATTACAGATTTAAGACATCTCGTAATAATTTTTACCATAGCTTCAATCTTCATTCATGAACCATAACTCTATCTCTAATTTGCCTCCATTATAGCTTCTCTATTGCCATTATTTTTTGTGCACACTCTGTCATCACCATCGTCTTGCGAGACCTAGAGAAGTCGAACATAATCAGAACTTCTCTGCGAGAACTACCTTCGATAACATGTTCGTTGGATATATGCACGTATGGATCTTCTCGAGAGTGACACCACATTCTTCAAACACATGTTTGATAAAATCACAACGAACATCAATATGTTTAGTTCTATAATGGTAAACCATATACTTTGTTAAATTGATCGCGCTTTACCTATCACAATTACTTGGCGTAGTCACCTACTGAAGCTTAAGTTCGCTTATTATTCCCCATAACCAAACATCTTCCTTGAATGCTTCTGTTACCACCATATGCTCAACTTCTGTTATGGAAAAAAAGCACAGATTGAAGCTTCAACATCCAACTGACCGCTCTACCTACTAATACAAATAAATAACTGGAAGTCGACCTTCTATTATTTACATTCCCTGCATAATCTAAATTCACATAGCCTACCGGCTTTCCCTTTTATTTCTGAAAAGTCAAGATGCAGTTCGTTGTAACTCGTAGACAACAAAGTAACCATTTCATTACCTCCCAATGTTGCTTACCGGGGTTTAACATGAATATTCTCGCAACACTGATTGCATGTGAAATATCCTATCTTATAGAGACAATGACACACATCAAACTGCCAACCGTGCTCAAATAGTACAACGAGACATAACATGATTTTCCTCATCTGTAATAAAATATTACTAAAGAAGCCTAAAGTGAGGAGCATGGAGTGTGCTACTTGACTCAGCCTTGTCCATCCCAAACTTCACCAATACCTTCTCAAGGTAATCTACCTAAGATAACTGCAATCTTTTCATCTCCATATCTCTGTGTATGTCTATGCTGAGAATCTTCTTTGCATCCCCTAAATCTTTAATGTCGAATGTCCCTAATAATTGTTTTTCAATATATTAATCTCAGACATGCTTTGACCGAAGATAAGCATGTCATCAAAATATAATACTAATAAAATGAATCCTCCATCACTTAGTGTCTTAAAGTAGACACAATGATCATATTCACTCCTAGTAAACCGTTGACTCACTATCAAAATATTAAACTTCGTGTACTGCCTTGATGACTATTTCAAGCTATACAACCATATCCCCAACCTATAAACCTTATTCTCTGATTCCATTTCTTCGAATATCTCTAGTTACTTCATGTAGATCTGCACTTCCAATTCTCCATGTAAAAAAGCAGTCTTAACATCCATCTATATGAGTTCAAGGTTGTATTGGGCAACTAGTATCAACATAAACATGATAGATACCTGCATGACCACAAGCATGAAAATCTTACTAAAGTCGATACCTTCCTTTTGCGCATACCCTTTCGTAACTAATCTTGCCTTGAACATATCCTATTTTTTCTTGTAAATCTACTTGGACCCGATCGCTTACCCCCAATAGGAAGCTTCAATAGCTCTCACGTCTTATTCTTATATAGATCGTCTTACATCGCCATCATCTACTTATCAGCACCTGGGTTATCCAGTGCTTCTTAGAAGGTATATGAATCCCTCTTATCTGTAATGAGGGTGAATGTAATATTCGAGTCATTACTATATCTCGTCGGTAATCTGTAATCTCTAGATAGATTTTTTCTGAGAGACGGTTTTTCCACCTGCTTATAAACTTGTTACTGCAGCTAAGCTTCAACTTATGTTTCATCGTTGTTAATTTCAACGTCCTTCACTACTGATTTTTCTAGTTACTTATATTCTTCCATACGAAACAAATAATCCTCGTCAAACCTTACGTCACGACTAATTGTGACCTTCCATATAACCCAATCATATGGCATGCATCGCTTCACACTATCACTATAGTCAATAACGATAGACTTACTTTGTCCTTTGGTCTAGCTTATCTCTCTTAACGGATGGTACATAAAATTAAGTATAATAACCAAAAACTTACAGCCCTAAGTAATCAACTTCATGCTTCTTTTATAATTTTATAACCGATCAGCATAGATTAATATCGATTTATTAAGTAACGAATTGTGTGGAGTTCTCAGGATTACCAGTTAATCCGCTTCTAAAATTTAGGATCCCAAATAGGAGGAGTCAGCCCTATTTATAGTGGAGTTCTTGGGAACTATAGTTTAGGATACTCCCGTGGATTACCAACTATTTTCTGATCAAAAGCAAATTCCGTCAAATTAAAATTTGGACCGTGGACTCGGAACTAAAGGTGGGTATTCCTAACCCGATCCGGCGGATCTGACTCGATCAGACCCGTTTCGAACAGAACCAACAGCCCAGATCAGGCCTGATCGAGTCTGGAAATTCAGATCCGGTCGTTCTTCAAGTCGAGTCCGGGTAGAGGTCTATCCGGACAGATCTGGACCGAAAACCCGATCTGATTAGAACCGAACCGATCCGACCTGACCCGAGCGAATGTGTATTATCACATTCAGTAAGAGAGAGAGCTTTCATTTTCAATACCCTTTGAAAATGGCCAAAATGCATTTTTGCAACACCAATGAAGCAGTATCTTTCATGGCTTCTCTACCCTTTCTTCCGATCTTGTCCCCATCAAAACCGTAATTTCCTATAATACCCTTCCCACCCTCTCTCTCTCCGTCTCTGATTTTCAGTTCCTATACAAAGGAATTCTCAGTCGTTCTCGTTATTCTGGCCATGTAACTCTAGTTCTCTATAATTTCCTTCTTGACAAAGGAAACCCTAGAATTTTTCCAGAATCCTAACTCCCCTCGATCTCTCTGTTCAAATTCCTGCAATGGCCAGCGAATCAGAGAAAGAGCTTGAGAGACGGAGCTTTCCAGAGGGAGATCACACCATGATATATGTGTTTCATCCATTCTGTTCATCCATTTTTTAAGATCATTTTAGGCCTTGATCCCAAAAATGAGATGGATATAAATCTCAAGTTGATCACACCACAAGAAAACAATAGTGATTGGATATCCATCATTAAAATTCACCTAAGGCCCACTGTACTGTTTATATGACATCCAATCTGTTGATTAGGTCATGTAGGCCCAGATGAAGGGAATAAACAAAGATCAGCTTAATTCAAAACTTTTATGGCCCCCAAAAAGTTTTTAATGGTCGACACTCATTGAACATTGTTTCCTTTTAATGTGGTCCACTTAATATTGGGATATACCTAATTTTTAGTTTCGTATGATAAAATGATATGGACAAATAGATGGACGGAATGGACATATATCATGGTGGGCCCATAGAGCACTGAGTTGCTGTAAAGCTATAGGTACGTGTATGGTGTAGCTATAGTTGTAGCTGTTAGGATTTCTGTGAGAAATACGGTACTGACTCTCCTCGAGCTCAATGTTGTATGAACGGTTCAAAGGAGATCAACGTTATATGGGCCCCACAGTGATGCATTTATTATATCTATACCGTTCATCTAGTTTTAGAGATTATTATAGTGTATTATCCAAAAAATGAATAATATCCAGGATCATTTGGACCACACCAAAAATAGCAGCAGAGATAATGATTTTCGCCGTTAAACAATTCATGCGGTCCACTTGATAGTTAGATCTTTCTTATTTTTTGTCTCAAGCCTTAAGACGAGCTTGCCAAATGAATGGACGGTTGGATATAACACATACCCTATGATCAAGCCTATAAAACTTGCTAACCTCAGTACAGCAAAGCGCACCTAAGTATGCACTTTCGTGCTGTGCAAGTAACCTATGCCTCCAGCTCCGAGTTGTACGAACGGTTCAAAGGATATCAAAGTTATAAGGGTCCACAGTGATGTATTTATTATATCTACACCGTTCATATATTTTTAGAGATCATTTTAGAAAATTTGAAGAAAAAAATAATCACATCTAAAGCTTAAATGGACCACACTGACAATAGCGGCGAGGATATCCGAATCTTGCCCAATCCGATCCGATCGGTTTTTCTGACCGAGTTGGACCCGGATCGGATCAGGCCATATATACTTCGAATCGGTTTGAGGCAGGTGACCGGGACTCGGCCCCAGATCGGATCGAGTTTGGGTCAGGTTGTTGATATTTAGGATCAGATCGGGTTGGAACAATCCAGTCCGACTCGGTCTGATGCCCAGCTCTACTCGTAACGGTGCCATCGCTCCGGTTCCAGTAAACTGTTACACCAGCGGAAGACTCCTGTGATAGTTCTTCACCAGTTAAGGATTTGCATTGACCCAGTCACCGTACACGTAGCATATACAATTTCAACCGCGACCATTCGTTGTTGTGGATGGAGCATGATTTGAAAACCTCTATCAGATGAATTTATTTACACTAGTTAATTTCATACAGTGAGATTTTACAATGGTCCCTACAATTACAATTGAACACAGTGATGTATGTGACTTAAATCCAAACCGTCTAACCATTTTGAAAGCATTTTAGGTCATAAACATAAAAAAGTTGACCCAAATCTTAGGTAGTGTAGCACACCCGAGGAAACAGATGGGATTGAATTCCCACCATTAAAAACCTTTGGATTCCACTTGAATGTTTATTTGTCATCCAACCTGTTGATAAGGTCGCAAAGATATAGATGAAGAGACCATAAAAATATCATGTTGATCGAAAGCTTTTGTGGCCCACAAGAAGTTTTTAATGGTCATTTGTCCATCTGAGATTTGGATCTACTTCATCTTTTGGATCATGCCTAAAAATGAACTTTCAATAAGGATGGACAGTGTGGATGTAGTCAAATACATCACAGTGGGCCCCAAAGTCAGGGGTCCTACCCATCTACGTGGTCTGGGATTCACCGAAGCCGCACAACCTGCAATTCAGACGGTGGAACACTTTACATCTATGCCACATGTATGGTTGATGAGTTGGATCTACGTCTAGTCGTGCGTTGCATTTCTATCCTCTTATGTGTAAAATGACCAAACTACCCTCCACAAAAGAGCAAGATACTCGATATCACCGTAGGCATTTCAGTAATTTAGTCATTGTAAATTTATAAAGTCTTCTGTCCAATCGAAGGACGCGGATTAGCTACCGACAGGTTGAGTAGCATACTGGCTGTGAAGTGACGTCAACAAAGTTATGTAGGCCCCACCATAATGTATGTATTATATCCGTACCGTCCATCATTTTTAGAGATCATTTTAACCATGTACCAAAGAATGAGGCAGATTTTTATCTGTAGTGGACCCCACCACAGAAAACAGTGGAGAGAATGACACCCACCGTTGAAATCTTCCTAAGGTCCACCGTAATGTTTATTTGAGATCTAACCCATTCATAAGTTAACAAAGACATTAAAGGAAGGAAAAAAACAAATATTAACTTGATCTAAATCTTTTGTGGCCATTAGAAGTTTTTAACGGTGGACGTCACTCTCTCCACTGTTTTCTGTGGTGGGGCCAACTCTAGCTTTGGATTTTACTAATTCTTTGGCTCATGCCCTAAAATTATCTCTCCAATGTATGGACGGGTATGAATACAAAATATACATCAGGGTGGGACTTAGAGAACTCGGGGACGTCACTTCAGTAGCAATTCTCGCGACTCAACCTGTCAGTAGCTAATCCGCATCCCCAAGCGAACGCACCGTCTTTTTCGGTTTTTCCGTTTGCATGGGTCAAAGTATTCAAAACAGAAAGCCATGAGCTTTGATTAGTCGGAAGCGGATTGGCTAGTGTACCACACACCAGCTATATAGCTATATAGCTGCTGTAGGTACATGTCGTCCGAAGGCGAGCACTGACGCTCCTCGGGCTCCGAGTTTTACCAACGGTTCAAAGGAGATCAAAGTTACATGGGCGTCATAGTGATGTATTTATTATATCTACACCGTTCATCTATTTTTAGAGATAATTTCAGAGCATTATCTAAAAAACGAATCATATCCAAAGATCACCTGGACCACACCACAAATAGCACCATTAAAAAATTTGTGGGGCCCACTATAAGGTTTATTTTACATCTAATCTGTTCATAAGGTCACAAAGACCTTAATGAAGAGGAAAAACAAATTTCATACTGATCCAAAACTTCTGTGACCCCAAAAAGGGTTTCAATGGTAAACGTTCAATCCCCCACTGCTTTTTGCAGTGTGGTCCACTTGATAGTTAGATCTGTCTTAGTTTTCGTTTAAAGCCTTAAGACTAGCTCGCAAAATGTATGGACGGTTTGGTTATAACACATATCTGATGATCAGACCACAAAACTTGTTCACGTCAATACAGCAGCTATATGGCTGGTGTGAGGTAAACCAGCCAATCCGTTTCCTGATTAGCTAAGGGGCTTTGAATAGTCAAAGGAACTCACCCGCAAAAATACTTTAAATACTCAATGTACCCACCATCCTATCCTAATACATACATCTCAACGAACACATACCTCTACTGCACCCACAACTTCCCGTAGCAAGAGCTTCCTGGCCTTCTTAATTCCGACCATATCAACCCCATCTCCGACTACGATGAGTCCCCAACGAACATTGGCAGTTTTTCTTGTTTTCGCTGTCTGTGTTGTCATTTTGCAGCATGGCAGCATTGCGGCGGCAAGGGTGTTATCGGAGGATTTTGCTGGCAGCAATCACCTGCTAACATACCCTTCTGTGTATGAGAAGGCGAAGTCTACCATGGAGTTTTGGATGAGCCAACTGGTGTCAGGCCCGAACCCAAGTGGGCCCGGCCACTAGGTCTTCTGTGCTGCAGTGAGCGTGCCAAGAGTAGACATGATAGACTTTTTCTTCTTCTTCTTCTTCTTCTTCTTCTTCTTCTTCTTTTTTTCCTTTTATTTCCATGCTTATGGTTTGTGAGCATTGGCTGATATGGA